>NC_083224.1:105655073-106315860 GCF_032191835.1 Heteronotia binoei
TTACAATCTCCTGTATCTTCTCCCCCCACAACAGACATCCTGTGAGGTGGATGGGGCTGAGAGGGCTCTCACAGCAGCTGCCCTTTCAAGGACAACCTCTGCCAGAGCTAATGGTGAACCCAAGGCCAATCCAGCAGGTGCAAGTGGAGGAGTGGGGAATCAAACCTGGTTCTTCCAGATAAGAGTCCACACACTTAACCACTATACCAAACTGGCTTTCAGAATAAGAACTAGAAGTATTAATAAAAGTACAAACAAAATGAGAGAGGGAACTTACACTCATTTCTAGAAAGACCTCAATTTTCCATAAAAGGTTGACATTTTGGTCTTATAAAAAATGGATGTGGAGGACTGGTATGATATAGCCTGAACTCATCAGTTTTCAGAAACTAAACAGGGACAGTACTTGGGGGCCCGCCAAAGAAGACTCTACAGAAGAAGGCAATGGAAAACCTCCTCGGCTTTTCACTTAACTTGTGAACAACATCCCATCCATTCTCCACCTGATAACATCTATATGTTTAAATGTCAAGCAGCAATTATGGTTCCTAGGGGTCAGAAGATATTTTTTTTTAGGTTTTACAATTTCTATGTTTCCTACTTCATCAAAAGCTAAATTTAGAAATGGCAAAATCAATTAAATGTTTAAAAGTGTAAATGGAAAGACATTTTTTTTAATAGAGAAAATTTCCAGTATTGTAGTATTGAACATTCTGACTACAGGTGCCAAGGCTTGGCAAGAACAGTTGGCCTTTGTAGCCTGGAGAACTGGAGCACAATAGCTATATATAGCCTTGCAAACTGAGTATTCCAGTAGGTTTCGTTCCTAGATCAAGACTTGCTCTGAAGGCAGCAACCAGGACTCATCTTGCCAAGGCTTCACTGGGGCCAGAATTCTGCAGATGATTAAGTTTCTTGGAGTAATGATCTGGTCTAAAAGCCTGGCATCTCCATTGGGTTGCTTTCATACAGGCCCATAGCCTTCATGACTCCTGCTGGGTGATGGTAGAGCCTGAAGGGCTGGTGGAAAAGGATCTGGCCCAGCTTAACTAAGTGTAAAGTACTGGGGTCGGCGCAGTAAGAGACCAGAGTCGGAGAGTGATTTCAGCAAGCTTTACTTCAGGAACACCAGCACAGACTGAGCTCTATTCAAACCTCCCGCTCCTTTATACAATTCTTGCCCCCTTCTGATTGGACCTTAACTATGTACATGGATTGGCTATTTACAGAGGCCTAAGGGCCTATCAGGGTACAGTATGAGCCTAGATGTTGATTGGCTACTTATGTTTCAATCCTTCCCCTGATTGGGCACGCTTAGGCCTTCTCTGGAACCCTGGTGTGGAGTACAAGCTTGGCTTGTTCAGCTTCCCTCCAAAAGTAACAGTTCCCTCCAAAAGTAACAGTTCTCCATTTGAACCTAGGACACAACACTAAGTGATAGCTATCATCAGACCCGGAATATCTCCTGGGTCTCCTGGTGGCAAGGTCTTACCTGTAGGCTCATGGCACATGGCCTAGGGAACAGGAGGCTCTGGTTTTCCTAGTGGCAGGGTCTTGGCCTCAGGCTCTTGGGGCATAGCTTCCAGAGCCAGGGATTCTTGGTCTGAGAGAAATAACATGGTGCTGGGGTTTCCCTGGATCCCCTGGTCTGCTGCCCTTCCTCAAGCCTCATCTGGCTCCTCGTCTCACAAGTATAAGCTTTACTTAGTGGGTGTTATGTCACTGACTACAAAGAATAAATATTCTGATTATAGACAGACTTTACATCTGTGCTGAATGGAAGTTAGTAAGAATGCTGCAAACTTTGTCATGAATGAATTTGTCAGATGAACATACCATATTCCATGGGAGTTTATCCCAGGATTAATTTGCTGGCATGAAAAGTGTCCTGAACTCCTTGTGAACTGTTTGGCAACTGCAAAGTAGGGTTGCTGGGAATTTTTATTGTTTTGCTATTAGCTGTACCATTTGGTGGATCTCTGGCAGGGCTGGACATAGACTATTTGGCACCCTAGGCAAGGCTAACTACTTGCACCCCCCCCCCCCCCGCCACACTGTTCTCCCTTCCTCCTCCTTCCTGGTGTAATTTGCAGCTAATCATCAGGATGTGTCCACAGTCCCTGCATCCTCCTCACCTCCTGGGCACTGCCTCTCTCTGTCTCTCCTGTCCCCCAACACACACACACCACCCACCCCTTCACTTCATTTCCCTCCTCCACAACCACACACACACACACACATGCAGAGGCACACCCCACCCCACACTGACTCCTCCCCCCAGTTGGGAGAGGGAAGAGATTCCCCTGGTTGCCTTTCTCCATCTCTCACACACAGAGACAGGAGAGACAGAAAGAGCATAGCGCACAAGGAGAGGAGGTCACCAACACACAAGGCAAGCACTCTCACACATTCAGGCATGCCAGCACACACACACAGTGTCTGCTCTTTCCTCTCTTCCCCCCTTTCCTCCTTTCTCTGCAAGCTACAGACTGCAACAAGGGGGGAAAGGCCACTAACAGGCAGGACCAGATCTACAAGTTTTTTGAGGGGGGGCAAAATTAAAACTTTCTATCTAATGGGCCCATAGAATAGAAAGTACTCCATACCCAATTTGGTGCCCCCACTCTGTTGGCACCCGGGGCAAGCACCCCTCTCTGCCCCCCCCCCCCCAGATCCGGCCCTGCTTACAGGTATTTGCTTCGTGGATTGACATCTTTATTTCTTTCCCACCAGGGGCTGCTGACAAGCAGGTAGGGAGGTAGGAGGGCTCTGGCTTAGCAGAGGAGGCCTGGGCGGTAATGTCCAAGAGCCAGGAGGACTCCTCTGGAGCCAACTCAGTCACTACCAGTTACTACTGCTTTCCCCCCTGCCTGGTCACTTGGAGAGAGGCCTCCTGGCTGCCTGTGGGCTCCCAGCTGGGCTCTTCCTGGTGCCTCCCTCTGACTAGCAGTGGCCAGGCCTCTGTGTGCTCCTCAGGCTCCCCCCAGGTTTTGCAGGCAGCAGCCCAGGCAGGCTCGCTTGCTTTCCACTGGGAACCTGATCGGGCAGGAAGCGGAAGGTGGGAGTGCTGCTGACCCGACCTCCCTACTGGGAAGGAGAGCACCCCCACTTCCCCCTGACAGTGCTGGCCTTGGTAGCCCCCTGAAGTGTGTCAGGTCATGCTGTCAAGGGGAAACGGGTGCCCACAGCCTTCCCTCCCCCCACCGGCTCAAACATACATGCATGTGTGCAAGCCACCTTCCCAACAGTGTTGGCTATGGCAGGCTCCTGACAGGCTCTTGGCCATGCTGCTGAGTGGGGAGGAGGGCACAGGGGTGGAGAGGGGGCAATTCTTCATCCTTGGACTGCCAGTGCCCTAAGCAATCACCTAATTTGCCAAATGGGTCCTGATCTCTGGGCGTGATTAACAGAAGGACCAGGCACCCTTTTGAACTAAGTTGTTCCAGATCTTGGGAGGAAAGTATGTGTCCTCACAGGGACAGACCTCCTGTTGAACAGAAAAAGTGTCTGGAGCCATGGAGCATCATACATATGTAAATTTGGGTATGTTCTGAGCAAGAAGAGGGGGAAAAGTTTATGGCTATATTCAGTGGCACTGGCAAGGCAGCAGGGTAGGCTGTTTCTGTGCCAATTCTTCAGAGCCATTTGTTGTTGAAAAGATAAAATGGCCCCAACCATATGTGTGTGTGTTTTTTTAAAAGAAAAAAAAATGCACCCCCCCCCCCAAAAAAAAAACACCCACTACTGTACTGGTGGAAAATGTTCCCCCTAAGCTGAGTTAGTCTGAGCTAACTCACAGTTTTTTTAGCTTCTGGCTCACACATTTTTGTCTTCACTCAAGAAAAAATAGCCACACAGCAAACTAACTTATGTAGTAGCTCACAACTGTGAGCCAGAACCTCCTATTTTTTATATATGTGAACATCATGATCACTGGCTTGGTTCCCAGGATGCCTGGGTTTTCAACTCACACACATCTACCCTGAAACATGGGCCTCTGCTGCCAGTTTCCTAGCAGGCCTATGTGATAATAAGGATCCCAGTCACCAGGGCTGCTCACTCCCAGATGAGTTTCAGTCCTGCTAAGAAGACTCCCAGCCCAACATCATGCTCAAATTCCCATTTGGGCAAGGAAAGAGATCATGTCACCACCATAAGCTGTCCAGATGGATGGTCTTCAGCTCCTCGGACGGAAGCCATTACAAGGATTATAGCAGCAATCATCTTCCTGTACCTTCAGAAGCCATGAGGACGAGGCGGGAGCCCCACATATCCACCATTCCTCCTGGACATTTCCCTACCTTGCTGCTTAGGTACTCCCCCAAAACCTGATCAGTTTAGGGTCCTCATAGGGAGATTCACCAGATGACTCTCACCTCCCCCATCCCTTTTTCATTGCTATTGGAGCCTTCCTTGTAGACTATGATACGTAATAGTATTGCCCTGGTTGTCTACCCCTGTGTTGCTGAATGATTTTATCTCCTTGTATGTTTGCCTTATTTTTTACAATAAATACCATTTGTTTTAGTCAACATCTCCTTGTTATTGGGTAAATTCCTGAGAGACATCTCCTGTATACACAGGTCCTGGATCTCGCTGAGCCTAGTTGCCCACCAAACTAATTTCCCAAAACCTCTTAGAGAGCAATTCAGCTTATGCAACTTTAATGACAGTTGCACACGAAGTAGAATTTTTACTCACAAGACTTAGAGGAAGTATTGCTGGTAGGTAGGTGCAATTTTCAAAATGGAGGGGGCAATGTTTCACAAAAAATTGCAATGCTATAGTGGGCTCAATGCACGGAGACGAGATGAGGTAGCAGTGATCAAAGCAAAGTTCTTTTATTAAGTACAGCATGGCAGTGGCTGAACTCAAGACTGGGGAACTGGGCCCACAGGACCAACTATATACACTTCAAGGTTCCCATGCTAGGAAGCCATTGAATCATCAACCAGCAGGAGGCCTGTGATTGGAGCAGGGCAGCAGGGATTTGGATCCTACTGCCCATTGTTCCTGAGTCACAAGCTCAGTCCTACAGGCTACAATGAGCCAGGCAGGAACCTATTAATACATACTATTGGTCTGCATACACAGTATCCCACCCCCGCAAGCCTTAACAGGCATAATCCCGGAGGTAGGTCGGGACGCCTAGAGTATCACAGTGAAAGTCTGAAACCAAGCAAAAACTGAAATAATATAATTCCACAGGAAAGATTTTGGAATTTTCTCACATATCACTTGCTTGAGAGCTGTGCGCAAGTGATATGTGATAAGATACATACAATGGGATATGCCTCTCTGAGGAAGGGCTTTTCCCAGAAACAGAAGTAAAGGTGCATTCCTGTTAGAGGCTTGCTGTATACCCACTTCAACTTCACATTTGAAAAGTTCTTGTATGAATATTGGAAGCCTGAAATTCAGCGAGACTGAAGAAGCATCTTGAAGACATAGAAACTTTTCCTGTGGAATTATATCTGGAGCACCAGCACTTTAATTCAGCCCGTTGAAACAGGTGAATCGTCGTGAGTTTTTAAGAAGCTGGAAACTGATGTTATTAAAAGAACTTGAATAAATGAAATAAGGAAACTTTGATAGTATTGTCAATTGTTACTTGATTGTAATTAGGATGAATTTTTGTTATTATGATTTCTTGTGTTGTATATCTTTAAGTAATTGTAATTTAGTTAATAAGTTTTTGTCTTTAAGATATTTTGCAATAAAATTATTAAGTTGTGTATTGAGTTTTTTCGTTAATTATTTCACAGTTTTTGCTTGGTTTCATAATCCCGAAGGTAGGAAGGCTTGCGGTGCTCCTGCACAGAGTGCCTGAGCACTGGAGTGGGCGGAGGAGTGGTCGCAACTTCAGGTGCTGTAAGCAGAGGGTCGGCAAGGTTGGGGTCTCGACTGGCAAGGCAGTGTTCTTGGCCACCACCAACTCGGCCCTTGGGCCGGCGGTCAGGGCGTTGGGGCAAAGCTGTGGTTTTAGGGTCATCGGGGCTATCTTCATCAATCTCATCTTCCATGGTTGCCCAGGTCCTCAGCTGGTTGATGTGCTGCCTAAGGGTGGATCCGCCCTCTATGGTCATCTCATAGAAGATGGACCCTAAAACCCTGGTGACCCTGGCCAAAATCCAGGTTGGGCCTCCACCAAAGTTCTTGGTGTAAACCAAGTCCCCTGTATCAAACCTGCGGGGTGCCCGGAGTGCCTCCAGAAATTCCTGTAAGTCCAGGGCTCGGTCTGGGTGTAACCGGTTCAATAGGAGGGGACACTATTAAGAGCTCTGCCAAGCTTTGACTGGTGGCAGTGCAGGGGATAGAATGCTGTGCCAAGAGGAATTCGGCAAGGCGGGCCTCCCAGTCCCCATGGATGATGCAGTGGAGCGATTTCTTAGTTGTCCGCACCATCCTTTCTGCCTGGCCATTCGTGGCTGGGTGGAAGGGGGCTGACCTGATGTGTCTGATCAGGTTTCGGGCACAAAAGTATTGGAAATCACCCAAAGTGAAAGCTGTCCCATTGTTTATTTATTTATTTTATTTATTTACTTTCTATTTATATCCCACCCATTCCAAACAGACTCAGGGCGGCTAACAATCATAATAAAACCAACATCTCAATTTCAGATATAAAACAATAGGATAACAATTATAATTTAAAACAAAGTATTGGTGCTATACAAGTATACAATTTATCTGTTGGTGGTCCTTCAGGTGGAGTTGCCCAGCAGCATAAAGCGGCAGCCTTTCCCCCTAGTTGTTATAGGTCTGTTTAAAAATTCAATTTTACAAGCCATGCGGAATTGGGAGATATCCCGCAGGGCTCTTATGGCCTCAGGGAGCGCATTCCATGGTATTGGTGCTGCCGCTGAGAAGGCCCTGGCCCTCCCTTGGTTTGGGGATGGACAATAGATTTTGAGTTCCATAGCTATGGGGGGGTGTAGATTTTGAGTTTCACAGCTACGATTCAGTGCTCTCTGGGGAATATATGGAGAAGGCGGTCCCTTAGATAGACATGTCCTTGGCCATATAGGGCTTTAAAGGTCAATACCAACACTTTGAAATGGACTTGGAACACAATAGGCAGTCAGTGCAGCTCTTTCAGCACTGGTTGAATGTGCTCCCATCGCGGAAGTCCCATTAACAACTGTGCTGCAGCATTCTGCATTAGCTGCAGTCTCTGAGTCAGAGTCAAAGGCAGCCCCATGTAAAGGGCATTACAGTAGTCTATTCTCAAGGTGACCGTAGCATGGATCACCATTGCTAAGTCTCAGTGCTCCAGAAAAAGGGCCAACTGTCGTACCCGCCGCAAATGGAAAAAGGCGGACTTTACAATCGTTGCTACCTGGGCCTCCATAGACATGGAGGACTCAAGGAGCACTCCCAGCTCTTTACTTTCAGGGCCAGAATTAGTGGCACCCTGTCAAAAGCTGGCAAGGTGATCTCCTTTCCTTGGCCACTGCGGCTCAGATAGAGAATCTCTGTCTTTGTCAGATTCAACTTCAGTCGACTCAGCCTGGGCCAAGATGTCATGGCTTGTAATGCTGAAACGAGGGTGTCCAGCAGGCCATGTGTGGTGAAAATCCAGCGGAGGGCTCCAATGGCAGCTTGGGAGGAAGTAGATGCCACAGGGACTCAGACGCATAACCAGAAAAAAATTGATGGGAGGGAAGCCCAGTGGATAAATTTTTAGGTGAGGGGGTCCATAAAACACTGCTGCAGTGGCTGCTGCCCCTCCTTCTTCTCCCTCCCCTCACCTTCTGCTCCACCCCCTGCCGCCCTCCCATGGCACTTCCTCCTTCTCTCTCCTTCACACTTTTCAGGCCCAGGGAAGGGGCAGTGAAGCGCTGCTCCGGGTTCTTTAAAAGGTGACCCCCCCACCCATCAGCTGATTGACAGGAAAACCAGTGTAGAAGGCTAGCTGCTCAGCTCCTTGCCCCTCTGGTGCACACACAATCAGCACTGGGGGCAAGGGCAGCGGTGCTTTTTCTGTGGGTTGCTCGCTGCTGCTGCCCCCAGAGAGGCCTAGGAGGTGAGCGGCCAGCCTTCTACATCAGTTTTCCTGCTGATCAGCTGATTGGTGGGGGGGTCGGCTTTTTAAAGAGCCCAGAGTAGTACTTCACTGCCCCTTCCCTGGGCCTTAAAAGTGTGAAGAAGGGAGAGAGGAGGAGGCACCATGTGGGGTGGGGTGGCAGGTGCAGAGCTGCAGAAGAGAAGGGGAGGGGGTGACAGCTGCTGCAGCAGTTTTACCCACTGATCAGCTGATCGATGGGAGGGCAGGCAGTTCCTGCCTGGGGTCTCAACCCAACAGAGGGGCAACAGAGTTTTAAGGGGGGGGTTAATGGGGTGGCTGTGGCCCCTGGCACCCCCCCCCAAAAAAAATAGCTATGGGCCTGCAGGGACTACTTCTAACTACTTGGATTGGGAGTCCATGATAAGGAAGAAAGTTTGTCCCTGAAAGGGCCCCGCAAAATCTAGATGTAGGCAGGACCAAGGGTTGCAGATGGACTCCCAATGTTGAACTGGGGGTCAAGGTGGTGCTGGTCAGGTCTCCTGGTAGGGTTGGCAACGAGGGACCCAAGACTCAATAGCATCATCAATCCCGGGCCAGTTAGGAGGTCTTTTACCGCCTGGAAGGTAGCGGCTTCTCAGTGGCCCCAAGCTTAGGGATCCTGCTTATCCAAAAGCCGGTGGAGAGGCTTCGCCATGGCTGCCTTGTGGGGAAGGAAGGCATGGTAAAAGTTCAAGAAGCCAAGAAATGCCTGTAGCTCACCCTTGTTGGGAGGGGCGGAGCATCGCAGATGGCATGGATCCTACTAGCGTCCACTAGTGTAGTCCAGAAAGTCAATTTTTGGGACCCCCAGGAGGCACTTTTCCCACTTAACCTTCAGGCCTGCTGAGTCAAACCGCTGGAGCACTACGCGGAGACGGAAGGTGAACTTGTCTTCGGTGGTGGTGGCAATCAGCACATCATTAAAAAATGGCTGGACCCTGGGGATGCCTTTTAAAAGAGAGTCCACTAAGTTTTTGAAAAATCCCCAGGGCCACCTTGACCCCGAACTAGAGGCGCTTGACTCGGAAAGTGCCCCAGTGCGTCACTATAGTTTGGGCCTCGGCTGTGGCAGCGTCTATAGGGAGATGCTGATAGGCTTTGGCCAGATCCAATTTGCCAAAAATTTTGGCCCCCATCAGTGAAGCCAGGACATGGTTGACAACAGGGACCAGGTAGGCATGGTCCTGCAGCACCTTATTGATTGTGCATTTGTAGTCCGCAAAGATGCGAACACTCCCATTGGGCTTTACTGCAATTGTGCATTGGCACATTTCCCATCGTGCATTGGCGACTGATTCTAAGTCCCCTTGCTCCATGAGGTGATCGAGCTCCTCCTCGATCTTAGCTTAAGGGCAAAGGGAATGAGCCAGGCCTTCAGCCTTATGGGCTGCACATTGGGGTTCAGCTTCAGGGACACCAGAGGGCCGGTGTAGTTTCCCAGAGTTCCTTCAAAAACTGCTGGGAACTCTCCGCAGATGTGCTGAAAATCTATGCTTGCAGGGGCCTGGTGTATGCCGGTTACACTGATCCCCAGAGGATTTTTATTTATTTATTTATTTATTTATTTATTTATTTATTTATTTATTTATTTATTTATTTATTTATCTGAGATTTATATCCCGCCCTTCCCACTAGGTGGCTCAGGGCGGCTTACAACATGTAAAACTAACATAAAATATAAAATTAAGCATTAAAATTAACATTACATAATTTATAGTTAAAAATCTAAACATTTGTTATATACATAAAACATTAAAATCATTCAGCGATCTTAAGTTACGCTCAATTCAAATTCGATGTTCAGTGTTCAGTACTCAGTGCCGGTCAGTTGTGGGCCAGCCAGAAGAGGGCTGTCTTACAGGCCCTGCGGAATTGGGTAAGGTCCCTCAGGGCCCTTACCTCTTCCGGCAGCTGATTCCACCAAGATGGAGCCATTATGGAGAAGGCCCTGTCCCTTGTAGCTTTCAAACGGGCTTCTTTTGGCCCAGGGACAACCAGGAGATTTTGAGTTCCCGATCTCAGTGCTCGCTGGGGAACGTGTGGGAAGAGACGGTCCCTCAGGTAGACAGGTCCTAGGCCATATAGGGCTTTAAAGGTAATAACCAGCACCTTGTACCAAACTCGGTAGGATATTGGCAGCCAGTGCAGAGCCCGAAGTCCTGGCTGAATGTGCTCCCACCTTGGGAGCCCCAATAACAACTGGGCGGCGGTGTTCTGCACCAGCTGCAATTTCCGGGTTCAGCACAGGGGCGGCCCCATGTAGAGGGCATTGCAGTAGTCCAACCTCGAGGTGACCGTAGCATGGATCACCGTTGCTAGATCGTCGCGCTCCAGGAAGGGAGCCAGCTGTCTTGCCCGCCTAAGATGGAAGAATGCGGACTTGGTAGTGGCTGCTATCTGGGCCTCCATTGTTAAGGAAGGCTCCAGAAGTACCCCCAGGCTCCTGACTCTGTGTCACAATCAGCGGCGCACCGTCAAAAACCGGAAGGGGTATTTCCCTTCCCGGACCCTGACGGCCCAAGCAAAGGACCTCTGTCTTCGCCGGATTTAGCCTCAGCCCGCTCTGCTTGAGCCACCCAGCCACAGCCTGTAGTGCCCGGTCCAGATTTTGTGGGGCGCAGACCGGCTGGCCGTCCATAAGCAGATAAAGCTGGGTGTCATCAGCATACTGGTGACAACCCAGCCTGTACCTTAGGGCAATCTGGGCGAGGGGACGCATATAGATGTTAAATAACATCGGGGAAAGAACCGCACCCTGAGGCACCCCGCAATCAAGCGTGTGCCTGCGGGACAGCTCATCCCCAATAGCGACCCTCTGTCCCCGACCTTCAAGGAAAGAGGAAAGCCATTGCAAGGCTAACCCCTGAATCCCCGCGTCGGCGAGATGGCGGGCCAGCAGCTGATGGTTGACCGTATCGAACGCCACCGATAGGTTCAACAGCATCAGTACCGCTGAGCCGCCCCGATCCAGATGCCGTTGCAGGTCATCTACTAGGGTGACCAGCACCGTCTCCGTCCCATGGCCCGGGCGGAAGCCGGACTGAAGGGGATCAAGGACAGAAGCGTCATCCAGGAAAGTCTGTAGCTGCATCGCCACTGCCCTCTCGATAAGTTTGCCCCAAAAGGGCAAATTCGAGACCGGCCGATAATGTGCCAATTGGGCCGGGTCTAATGATGTTTTTTTCAAGAGGGGATGGACCACCGCCTCTTTAAGCTGTGTTGGGAATTGCCCTTCCGTGAGGGATCTATTTATGATATCCTGTACAGGATATCTAAGCTCCCTCTGGCAGGATTTAATGAGCCAGGAGGGGCACGGGTCCAATTTACAGGTTGTTGGGCGAGCAGATAAGAGGATCCTGTCAACTTCCTCCAGGCTGAGAGGGCTGAAACCATCCAGAACATAATCTGAAGACAGGCCCGGAGACTTGGTTTCGCTAACTGCCTCCAATGTGGCAGGGAGGTCAAGGCGGAGCGACGCGATCTTGTCCGCAAAGAAATTCGCAAAAGCCTCACAGCCAATCTCCAATTCTTTACAATTTGGTCTGCCCTGCGGCAGTGTTGTTAGACTCCGAATTATATTAAATAGTTGTGCCGGGCGCGATGTTGCGGACGCAATCTCAGCCGCAAAGTATGTTCTCTTTGCCGTTTTGATTGCCACCTCATAGGACTTCATAATCTCTCTATAAGATGTTCGAGTCGCTTCGTCTTGAGTATGCCGCCATTGCCTCCCTAGTCGTCTGAGTTCCCGTTTTAGTTGTCGCAACCCCTGGTTATACCAGGGTGTCGACTTCAAACGGGAGCGCAGAGGACGTCTAGGTGCGATTTCTTCAATAGCTCTGGAGAGTCTATCATTCCAGGACTCCACCAGACCATCCAAGGAATCGCCAGGGGGCCCGGGATCCTGCAGGGCCGTCAGGAACCGTTCCGGGTCCATCAGGCTCTGCGGGCGAGCTAAAATACGCTCTCCGCCTAAACAGGTTTGGGGTGGCACACCCACGCAAGCCTTAAGGGCATAGTGATACGACCATGGCACTGCTCTGGCAGTAATATCGTTCACTAAAACTCCCGCCACGAAGACCAGGTCTAACATGTGCTCCGCCTGATTAGTGGGTATTGTGACAACCTGGGAGAGTCCCAGTGTCGCCATGGATGACACCAGGTCCATCACCTGACTGGAGGCTGCGTCATCGGCGTGAACATTGAAGTCACCCAAGACCAGCAGCCTTGGGTACTCCAATGCCCAGCCCGCCGCGGCCTCCATCAGGGATGATAAGGCGCCGGCCGGTGCGTTAGGCGGATGGTACACCAGCCAGATCGCCAACCCCTCCCCAACGTCCCACATCAGGCCGACACATTCAACACCCCTGATCTCCGGAGCTGGGAGGGCCCTAAAGGAGTAAATCTCTCGTATGAGAAGCGCCACTCCCCCCCCCCGCCCACTAGACCGGGACTGGTGAAAGACCAAGTATCCCGGGGGCGCCATCTGAGAGAGGGCTACGGTCTCCCCATCACGCACCCAGGTCTCGGTCACGCATGCCAGGTCCGCCTCCTGTTCCAGTAAGAAATCCCGGAGGACAGTGGTCTTGTTATTAATGGACCTGGCATTACATAACACCAGTGCCGGAGGTGGGTAAGATCGCCTGGCCCCACTACCTGTCACCATCGGGATGGGACACAGGCAGGAAGGCAGTCGAGCACTGCTATGTCTCGTCCTCCTTCCCCTATAGGTCTGCCTGCTCCCACCATCATACCTTCCCCTCTCCAGGAGCACTGGAATCCCCAGGCCAGCCATCTCCTGCAGGTGGAGACCAGCTCATCAACTGGCAGTGTACAGACCTATTCCTATTCCCTTCAACCCTATTGTTGCCAGCAGCAGTTCACCTTCCACTAGCCAACCACCAACGACCCCTAGTTATTTAATTTAAATCCCACTGCCTAGATCACCAGTAACTCCTTAGCTAACAATAATTTAATTAAACGTCTATTGGCTCCTTAATTTAAAAACCTAACCCACTATCTATCTCCAATTAATTTGCCAGAGAAAAAGTCCACTTAGCTAATCAATAAATACGAATTAAACAACTAATAATAAATTAATTACAAAGGATTGAATTACAAGGATTGAAACAAGAGCATCCCAATAAGCTACAGAGGGCCCCGTCGATGGCAAGCAAGGGCAGTGTTCTCTCAAATGGTCTATATTTCACCCTGAAGAACCCAACTCCTTTCATGGCAGCCTCTGTTTTTTGCTTGGGGACTGAAGAACAATGCGCAGTAGGATCCAAATCCCTGCTGCCCTGCTCCAATCATGGGCCCCCTGCTGGTTTGAATGATCCAATGACGTCCTAGCATGGGAACCTTGAAGTGTATATAGTTGGCCCCGTGGGCCCAGTTCCCCAGTCTTGAGATTAGCCACTGCCATGCTGTACTTAATAAAAGAGCTTTGCTTTGATCACTGCTGTCTCATCTCTTCTTCATTAGTTGAATCCACTATATTATAGCTAGTGAAGCTGATTTCAGGCAGGAAAAGTTTAAGGTTCTACAGGTTATAGCACAGGAACAGAACTCAAGCAGAAACAAGACACTAATGGTATATTAAGCACAGGTGAGCCTTCTTGACCTGTCCAAATGAATGTAAAGCTTTGGTTTGTCAGTTATGATAAGCAATTGCTGATGGGGACTTTTTGGGGTAGTAAATGAAATTGCACTCATAGAGTAATGGTAAGGAGATACACACACACACATACACACAACTGAAATAGATTCTGTGTGTACTCTAATGGGAATATCCAGACTTCAGAGTGACAAGGAAGTCAAGGTTAGGGGTGGATCATTTGTATCTGAATACCTGGCTGGAATGGGTTCAGAAGGCCTCAGTGTCCTTTGTGAAGTACTCTGAAGCTACATACAAATCAAGAGATCATGGGGAGCTGTCCCAATAGTCTGATGTCAAATAAATGAACCCTAAAATATCTTAGGGTTCACTATTTAATGACCATCAGATTCCACTACCAAGATATTATTCATTTTCCTAAGAGGTAAGAAAAATCCCTAAGGTGGCAGAAGAAAACAATCTTTACTGAACCTCAAAGGTGAAACTTGAGATGGCTCTCAAGTGTGTACAGCTCTTATTCCCAAGTTTGCTCTGTATATCTTGGCTTCAGTTTTAATTTTGTATGATTTTACTGTTTTAAATGCTGGCTTAGGTTGTGAATAAACAAAACTATCTTGGCTTCTGAGATGAACATCAGAATGAAATTGGACTCCTGCAGCCTGCAGCAATGCTGCTAGGCTGCATGGATATGTTTTTGCCTCCCTGGAGGGAAGAGACGGTGATGGCCCATTCGGGCGTGCATTGCAGGGGGCAGGGCCTGGCCATCGTAATGGCCAGACCTCCGCTCACTTTCAGTCCTGGATACGATCGGGTCCAGGAGATGAGTGTTGTCATGGTGCTTACCGTGATCGCATGGAAGCCTCCCTGTTCAGCGTCAGCTGGGTCCTCTCATGTGGCGGCAGAGCCTCTGGGTTCCTTAAAGTGGCAGGGACCTTTTTTCTGCAGTTTGGGGGCTTCTGGGGTGGCTTGTCTGGGGCTGGCTGGTGGCTTGGTCTGTGGGCTGTGGGAGCTCTGTGGATTGGGAGAGTCTGTTTTTTGGGCTGGGGGGGGTCTTCCCACTCCCTCCCTTTCGCAAGGAGGAGAATTTTGTGAGGCTGTTTTGGGCTGGGGGTGGTCTTCCCGCTCCTTCCCTTTTGCAGTCCCTTTCCCCCCCGTTTGCAAGAAGGAGAATTTTGTTGGGGGTTGAGACTTCCAGGGGGAGCTAAGGTGATTTGTGACTTAGCCAGGTCCATCATATTTCCTTGTAGTGAGCAGTGTCGGCCATATACTTTGTTAAGGTGGGTGGCCATTTTAGTCCCTTTCTTTGTTAAGGGAGGGTGGCTATTTTATGTGGCTCTTGTGGGAAGCCATTTTGAGCAAGTACCTTCGCAAGATGTCTGGTGGAAAGGGGTCTGGGAGGTCTAAGGGGAAGAAGCCGGCGCCTAAGGCCCCTAAGGCTCCTGACGATGAGGGCGATGTGGCTATCAATGACAATATTCTGCAAAGGCTGCGGGTATTCCTTCTTCAGAAGGCATGGAGAAGAATAGGGCGTCCAAGCAAACATACTAACCAGACTGTCTATCCTTGAGGGCAGATCTGGTGCATTCCCTGGCAGTGCCTTGGGTCCCGGCGGTCCAGATGTGGGGCTGGGTCATCTTCAGGAAACCTTGGAGTTGGATAGTTGCTGGTTCCTGCTAGAGTTGTTGGTAAGGCCGGGGAAAGCTGGCAGTCTTATGCTGGGCAGACTTGGCCACGGGGAACTTGGGGTACTGCCTTGTCTGCTGGGCAGGGCATTCCTGCTATGAATTCTGGGTTGGCCACCCCTTCTGGGTCAGGCTCGTTCTCAAATTGGGCCTGGCCAAATGGACAATGTGACTCTTGTGGGCTTGGCTGGGTGTGGGGCAGCAAGGTATGGCAGGCTCCTTTGTGGGCAATGGGGCACCCCTTCAGCTTATGGGATGGTCCCTTTTACTGCATTGCCCTTCGGGGATGTAGCCTTGCCTTTGGGGGGAACATCTGCTCCCTGCAACTAGGGAAAAAAAATTAAAGGGAGAATACGTAGACATTTTTTCCCTCCTTTTCTGGGAGATGGAAAAAAAGGATAAAGAGGAGTTAGATGAAAAGTTAAAGTTAAAGAAGCGTAAAATGGATCGGACCTGGGCTAATTGGCTTCCAGGGTCTTTTATTTACACTGCAGGGATTGCTCGGGCACAGCCTTGGAGGGCAGCTGCCCTTATCCAATACTTGGACATTATCTACAAGGGGTACATGACCTTTAGTGGCCCCGCCTGGCTGCAGTATGATGAGGAGTTTCAAATGAGGGCGGCCTTGTATCCTTCACTTCAGTGGCACCGTATTCATCAGCAGCTGTGGCTGCAGGTCATGTCTCCGGCACGGCCATATTTAGGTGACTGCTCTGATAGCGGTCATTTGGTGAATAGGTCATCTGCAACCTCCTCAGTGCCATCAGGTTCTCCCCGCAATTCAGCAGGGCAGGCGGTTCAATCCCGCCTGCTCTTTTGGGAATTTGGTTCTCAGGGAGTGTGTAGAAGGAAGACTTGCCAATTCAAGCATGAATGCCCCATGTGTGGTAGGTCCCACTCCTTTAACAATTGCCTGAAAGCCCAGGGGTGCAAAAATTCAAAGAAGCCTGGGGGTGGGGGGAGGAACCTATCAGGCTGGAAAAGGGACCCAGTCCAATAACGGGGGTCCTCTTGAACTTTGGCTGTCTAGGTATCTGAGAAGGGCAGACAGCGTTTACTTGCTGGAGGGTTTTAAGGTTGGTTTTAGGATCCCTTTTCAGGGGCCTCGAGTCCCATTTATGTCTGGGAATCTTAGTTCCATTAAGAGAGCAGGTTGTTAGAGATAAGACTGCCAAGGAGTTGGCTGAGGGTAGGATTTTGGGCCCTTTTCCCCATCCTCCAGTGTCTAACCTTAGGGTTTCCCCTTTGTGTGTTGTGCTTAAAAAGGTGCCAGGTGAATTTCATTTGATTCACCATCTTTCCTTCCCCAGAGGGAAGTCTGTTAATGATGGGATTCCTGACTTCCGGGGGAGGAAAATGTCGAGCTGAGCTGCTTCCCATAACAGGAGCAGGCTGGAGCTTCTGTTCGGGGTAGTGGAAGGCAATTCAATGCCTACTGCCTACTTTTCTCGGTTAGAGATTAGTCCAAGATATGCACAGGAAACTTTAAGGAGATTTACCTTGGCTAAAAGGGAGTCCCGGGGGGAGGGGGGGCTTCTTTGAGGGGTCTCCGGGAAGAGTTGCATTTTCATCATCTGCAGAAGCTTTCAGAGTCATTTATTTGACATAAGCTTGACAGGATCATAACCTTCTTGGACTTTGCTAAACATCTAAAGCTTTGAAAGACCGGTGAGAATAATTGGAAGAGAAGGTACAGATTACTATCTTTCATTCTGGAACTTTTTACAGCTTAATGAAGTAAATTTAAAAGGTGGGAAAGGAGAATCTAGAAAGTCTGGAAGAAGAGGGGAGGAAGAGATGAAATTTGGACTTTTTAAATATAAAGGACAGTGTTAAAAAGAGCTAAAAAGTGGAAAGGAATTTATTGTTTAGTCTACTTGTGGTTTTGAAAAAGAGCAACAATTGTCACATCATCACAGACCTGCAGCACATTTAAGCAAGACAGGAAGTACGTCAAGTATCGTGAGATCTCCTTACCTGTGTGAATGAGACTTTGCGGCAACAAAAGCAGGAAGTAGCGGAAGGAAAACCTACTCTAGGAATATATACCATTGAGAAACATCGACAGCCATTGCTGGGAGGTCAAAATAAAAACAATGTTTTTAAAGAATTTGGGACATTAAAAATTGTTGGAGTTAACTGAGAAGAGGGTAAGAAGATAAATACTATTGGTCATATTATTTGTGTGGACCTTGGACATTTTTAAAAGGGGGGAAAATTGTAGGGAGCAGTAAAAAGTTGCGGCTGCCGTTTTGGAAAATTTAAAAACTTTAAAAATAAATATCTTGACTTTGGGAGCTCCGAGGATGGCGAAATTGGGCTTGTTGTAAAGGGCAAGTCCTATTTTTTTGAACCTGATAGTCGAATTGGAAATTGGTGAGGTCCAAATTTTCACTGTTTTTTAAATGTTTGAACACAAGCAGCCCCGTACAAGGGCTACTTTATTTGAAAAAATGCAGGACCAACTAGAGGCAATGGAGACCAGAATGATGAAAGGGGTGAGAGAGATGATAAATGAAATGAAAAAAGAAATTATTGCAGAGATTAGAAAAGACATGGAAGATCTCAGAAAGGAAACTGAGGAAACATCTAAGAAAGTGCAGGAGGTAGAAGGCAGAATGAATGTATATGATTCCACCTTGTTGAAAATGCAAGAAAAAGTGACAATCCATGACTGCAAATTGATGGAGAATCAGATACATCTGAGAGGAGTAACTGAAAAGGAGGATGGTGATTTAAAGGAATTTATAATAAAAATAATTGCAGAATTTTTAGAGGAAAACCCTGAAGAGACTAAAAACATGTATGACTATACATATACTATACATATAGTGAACTCACATAATGCCAAGACAAATAACTTACCAAGAGATGTTGTCATAAGATTTATGATAAAGGAAATGGTGGGAAGAATCATGAATAAAAATTTAGAAAAGACACTGATAGTGGGAGGCAGTGGAGTGAAAATCATGAAGGAGCTGCCAAGGCAAGTGATAAATGATAGAAGAACATATAAAAAGTTGACAGAAAAAATGAGAGACAATGGAATGAGGTTTAGGGGGATAATACCTGAAGGATTGAGTTTTGAACTCCAGGGAAAAAGAATTACAAATGCACAGGATATGTGTAGATTTTTTCAAGAAAATAAAGAATTTGCACCATGATGGATTACAAATTATTGTCTTGGAATGTTAATGGACTAAATTCATCACAAAAAAGAAGGGCAACATTTCAGTGGATTAAGAAACAAAATTGTAATATAATTTGTTTGCAAGAAGTGCATATTAAACAAAAGGATTATAAATTTTTATGGAACAAACAATTGGGAGTGGAATTTTTTTCATTGGCTGAACAGAAGAAAAGGGGAGTGGTTTTTTATATTAAACAAGAATTGGAGCCAAAATTAGTGTTTAAAGATAAAGATGGAAGATTTGTAGCAGTAGAGATAATATTAAATGGAAAAAAACCCGTTGTTATTGGGATTGTATGCGCCTAATGGCGCAAAGGATGCTTTTTTAAAAGACATTTGTGACGGAAAGCTAGGGGTTAAGCAGAAACTGAAGATGCACAGGGCCTGCATCAGGTGACCTGAGGGTGGGGGCAAAGGGCTTGAAGCTCTCAGGGAGGGAAAGTGGTTGAGTGACAGAAACTGCTGAGGCAGTCAGTCAGTCAGTTGGTGTCTGACAGAGTTGGTGCCTGTCAGAAGTCTGTCAGAGTTGGAGCCTGACAGAGACTGAGTGGGTCAGTTCGTGCCTGACCGAGGCTGAGAGGGCAGCTGATTCTGTGAAGGAGCTTGAGACAGTGGCGGGAAAGTCTTCCAGAGACTACAAGCTCGACAAAACCAGCCAAGAGGGCTGTGTGTGTGAGGAACAAGTGTGAGTTAGTCAAGACCTGGACGGTCACAGACACCTATATACATCTCTGAAGAACTAGAAAGGTGGTTGAGGGAGCAGGTGTGGGTCTAAGAAGTCTGAAGGGCTGGTAGTGGTGGCTCCAGTCGACTAGTGAGACCTGGGCACATCATACCCAAGAGGCCAGCCTTTGCTAGAGGTGGAGAGAGCAAGATATAGGGAAACTGTGAACTGAAACTGAGAGACTCAAGAAGGAAGAAGTTATTGTAAAGCCTGAAACAACTGAACAACGTGTTAGTCTGTGTAAATATCTCCCATATCCCCAAGTTAAAGACTTTGTGTTTAAAATAAAATCTGTGGTTTGCGTTAAAGTTTCTCTGGAGCCTATATTTTTGGGAAAAACAAACAAAGCTGCTGTGGTCCCCTATGAAGTGAATTCTATTTCCATCAGAGAACAAAAGTAAAATACCCCGAAGAGACTGATAGTAAGAGATCCAGTAAGGCCGTGAGGCGGGCGCTGCTATAACATTATACAACAGCTTGATGAACTGACTTATGACCAAGTTTTGTTAATGGGAAATTTTAATAGAACAGTTAAAAACTCATTGGACAGGTCTGGATGGAAACAATATAACGGCAAAGATGGAAAATTGCCAAAGACTTTTTTTGAATTGGTCAAACAAGAACATTTGGAAGATATATGGAGGAAATTTAACCCTGAAGTTCAGGACTATACTTTTTATTCAGCAAGACACAATTTTTTTCCCAAGGAAAATAGAGATTTTACCCAAAATTGTGGCTGATCATAACCCAATAATGTGGATTACAAAATTGTCTAAGAAGTTGAGAAGATGGAGATTGAATGAAGATTTGCTACAGAATAAAGAAATAGTGACATATCTAGAAAATGAAACGAAAGCTTTCTTTCAAATGAATAACAAAGAGGATATAGAATTTCAGACGGTCTGGAATGCCTATAAAGCAGTAATGAGAGGAATATTGATTACTTTGAATAATAAAGATAAGAGAGGAAAAGAAAAACAGTTGTTGAACATTCAAAATGAAATAAAGAAAAAAGAAGGGGAGTTGAGAAAAAGAAACTTATAAGGGAAATTACAATATTACAAATGCAAATGAGACATTTGTTAAATAAAGAATTGGAATGGAATTTGAAAAGACTGCAGCAGAAATCTTTTGAGGGAGCAAATAAACCTTGGAAAGTATTTGGCTTGGCAACTGAAGAAAAAGAGAGAAAATAAAATTATCAATAAAATTGTGGTAGATGGAAGAGAGGTGGTTACCCAAGAGGGAATAAAAAGAGAATTTTAAGTACTATGGCAAGTTGTTTAAAGGTGTTAAACTAAAGAAAGTAAAGATGGATGAATATTTACAAAAGATAAAAATAGAACCCTTAACTGAAAATATGCGAAAAGTTTTGAATGATCCAATTGAAAAAATAGAACTTGAAGCAGCAATTAATGCAATGGAAAATGGAAAAGCACCTGGGCCAGATGGATATACAGCTAAATATTTTAAAACCTTTAAAGATGAGTTAACACTGAAATTGCAGAAGTTGATGAACATGATAAGAACAAAAGGAAAAATACCAATCACATGGAAGGAAGCTGTTATTTCTTGTTAGCCGTCCTGAGCCTGCCCAGGCGGGGAAGGCTGGGTATAAATAAAAGTTTATTATTATTATTATTATTATTATTATTATTATTATTATTATTATTATTATTATTATTATTATTATTATTATTATTATTATTATTATTATTATTTCATTGATACCTAAGGAAGATAGAGATGTCACAAATGTAAAAAATTATAGACCAATTTCTATTAAATAATGACTGTAAAATATATACAAGAATTTTGGCAGAACGGCTTAAACAACATTTGATAAATTTTATAAAGGAAGATCAAGCGGGGTTTCTTCCCAAAAGGCAAATAAGAGACCATATCAGAACTGTTGTAAATATTGTAGAATATTATGAAAGACATCCAGAAAAGGAAGTAGCATTATTCTTTGCGGATGCAGAGAAAGCATTTGACATTTTAAATTGGGACTTTATGTTTGCAGTAATGGAGAAAATGGAGCTGGGAGAAAGCTTTATGATAAAAGCAATATACACTGAACAACATGTATATTGGCTATGTATAAATGCAGATCTTACAGAAGATATGATTATCAGCAAAGGCATAAGACAAGGTTGTCCACTTTCCCCATTGTTGTTTATAATGACTCTTGAAATATTACTGATGCAGATTCAAGAAGAAAAAGAAATAGAAGGATTCAAAATAAAAGGATTTACTTACAAATACAGAGCATTTGCAGATGATATAATGTTTATAAATGTAAACCCCATACAAGTCACACCTTTGTTGTTAGCCAAAATACAAGAATATGGGGAGTTGGCAGGACTTTATATTAATAAAGAAAAATGAAAACTTCTATGCAAAAATATGCAAATAAATAAGCAACAAGAATTGCAGAGACTAACGGGCTGTGAAGTCATCTCCAAGGTAAAATAGTTAGGTGTGGAGATAACAATGAAGAATATTGATCTGTTTAAAAATAATTATGAGAAGCTATGGCGTAAGATGGATGAAGATATGTTAAAATGGAATAAACTTAATTTGTCACTGCTGGGTAGAATAGCTGCAATTAAAATGAATATTCTACCAAGAATAATGTATTTGTTTCAAACTATTCCCATTGTGAAAGATAGTAAACAATTTGATAAATGGTGAAGAAAAATTTCAGAATTTGTGTGGGCTGGGAAGAAACCAAGGATTAAAATAAAAAAATTGACAGATGCAAAAGGGAGAGGTGGATTTCAACTACTGAATTTAAAATTATATCAGGAAGCAGTTTGTTTAGTGCAGATAAAAGAATGGATAACGCTGTTAAACAAAAAACTCTTAGTGCTGGAAGGTCACGGAAATAAATTTGGCTGGCATGCGTATTTCTATTTTGGAAAAAAGAAGATGGACTTTTTTTCTCTCACCATTATATATGAAATAATTTGCTAAATACATGGATGAAATATAAGAAATATGAAGACCGTTAAGGATAGTGCCAGCTGAAGTAATAAAAATAATGGCTGAGATAGGTGAAGAAAAGTGGTTGTCATATAATCAATTATTAAAAATACAAAGTGGCAAAATAGAATTGAAAACTGCTGAAGAGTTGTATAATAAATATGATTGGTTTCAAATGCAACAAATAAAGAGCTTGGTGGATAATGATATCAAAACTGAAGGAATAAGAAAAGAACAAAAAGAAATGGAAAAAGTTCTGCTTGGAGATAATGAAAAATTAATTTCAAAAATATATAAATTGCTTTTGAAATGATCTACGGAGGATGAAGTAGTGAAATCTCAAATGATTAAATGGGCAATTAATGTAAATAAAGAAATACAGATGGAAACTTGGGAATACTTGTGGAAGAATTCTATGAAGCTCTCGACGTGTCATAGAATTAAAGAGAACTGTTTTAAAATGATGTATAGGTGGTATATGACTCCTAAAAAATTGGCAAAGATGAACAATAAAATGTCAGACAGATGTTGGAAGTGAAAAAAAACATGAAGGTTCTTTCTACCATATGTGGTGGACTTGTGAAAGAGCAAAAAAGTATTGGCAGATGATTCAGCAATAAATTTCTAAGATCTTGGGATATGAACTCAAGAAAGTTGCAGAGACTTTTCTATTGGGATTACAAATTGAAAAATTTCCAAAAAAAGATAGAACTGTAATTTGGTACTTGCTTTCAGCTGCTAGGACATTATATGTGCAGTTGTGGAAGCAAGAAAAAACACCAGAGAAATGGGATTGGATTGTAAAAGTTATGACATGGAGTGAAATGGACAAATTAACAAGAATATTAAGAGACTATGATTTAGAAGTTTTGGGGGATCGAGATTGACACTGTAGCACAGCTGTCCAGGGTACCTTTTCAAAAAATAGTTGAGTTGAGGACTAGGATTTTTTCCTTTCTTCTTTAAAAGATGGAGTGGAAAAGGTTTAGAAGATATGTAGAAAAAGAGTGGAAAATAAAAGGACATTGGACAATTTATGATAATGATTAAGTTTTAAAAAGAAGAATATACATTTTTGTTTTAATAGTTAAGGGTACCTTTAAATATTTGCATTTTAAGTAAATAACACCGGCGGAGGTCAAGTAACGGGGGGGAGGGGTGGGTAGAAAGTAATATATGGGGTAGATAAAATAAGTTTTTAAAGATGTAAGAAATAGATTTATTACCATATGTTACCAATAAAATTGTTTTAACCTAATGATGGGATTCCTGAGCATTTATGCTCATTTAGGTATACCAGCTTCAACCAGGCTATAGCCGTGGTGAGATGCTGCGGGGTAGGTGCAGAGTTGGCAAAATGCAATATTAAATCTGCATTTCGCCTTCTGCCGGTGCATCCTGATGATGTCGAGCTCTTGGGATTTTCTTTTGAGGGTCAATTTTACATGGATAGAGCATTGCCAATGGGCTGCTCTGTATCATGTTCAGCTTTTGAGTTTTTCAGCACATTCTTGGAATGGGCTGTGCGGGAGAAAGTGGGTTTACAGGATGTCATTCATTATTTGGATGACTACCTTTTTGTGGGTCCCAATGGGACTGGGTGTTGTGGGTAGCTGCTGCCTGGCTTTATAGAACTGTCGGCAGAGCTTGGGGTTCCTTTGGCTCTGAAAAAACGGAAGGTCTGGCCCAAAAGCTGACCTTTTGGGGGATCGAGATTGACACTGTAGCACAGCTGTCCAGGGTACCTTTTCAAAAAATAGTTGAGTTGAGGACTAGGATTTTTTCCTTTCTTCTTTAAAAGAAGGTTACCTTGCTAAAGTTGCAACAGCTAGTTGGGCACCTCAATTTTGCATACAAAGTGGTTGCCCCAGGGAGGGCTTTTCTTAGAAGCTTCTGCGATGCTATGGCAGGGTTACGCCTGCCTCAGCATAGAACACGGGTTACCAGCAGCATGAGGGAAGATTTGAGGGTTTGGCAGAAATTTTTGGAGTCCTTTAATGGAGTCTCTTTTTGAAGAGAGGACATGAGGCTTGAAGCTGAGCTCCAGGTCATGTCCAATGCTGCGGGGTCTTTGGGTTTTGGAGTCTATTTTCGTGGACATTGGTGCATGGATAGCTGGCCAGACTCCTGGAAGCAGGTAGGAGTGAACTGAGATCTTACGTTTCTCAAGTTATTGCCCATTTTAGTCGCGGTTTGGCTGTGGGGGAAGGATATGGCCAATCACACTGTTCATTTTTGGTGTGATAATATGGCGGTAGTCCATGTCATTAATTCCCTTTCATCCAAATCATGGCGAGTTATGAGGTTGGTGAGGGCCTTCCCTATGCGTTGTTTGCGGCTTAACATTTTGCTTTTAGCCAAGCAACGGGGTGGATGACGCTCTCTCTTGTAAACAGACGGAAAGGTTTCGTCAGCTGGCCCCAGATGCTGACAGAGAGGTGGTGCCAATGCCCCAGGAGCTATGGCTGATTGGAGAGCCGAGGCCAGCAGAGCGATTAGCCTAGCCATTGTGCCTAGCACCAGGAAGTCTTACGAACGGGCTGTGCGGCAGTTTGAAGACTTTAGGACTGAGTTAGGAGCAGTTGCTCCATTACTGTGTTTCGCTTTGAGGTAAGGGGTTGGCCATGCGATCCATTAGGGGGCGCCTGTCTGCATTGACTTTTGCCAGTAAGGCGCTGGGTTATATGGAAAAAACAGCTGATTTTCGTCTTCGAAAGATTCTGGAGGGGTGGGCCAGGAAGGCCGGATCTAAGGTAGATACGCGGAAACCTATGTCTCCGTCGATTCTGCGGGGTCTGAAGGTGGCTTGGGGCACGGTGTGTGCTTCTTCTTTTGAAGCATCTTTGTTTCATGCCACGTCTTTAGTAGCCTTTTTCAGGGCCCTTAGAGTCAGTGAGCTGGTGGTGCAGTCCAGAAATGATGTTTCTGGTAAGGCTCTGTTGCTGCAGGATGTGAGGTGCAGGATGTGTTGCTGCAGGATGAAAGGTTGAAACGCTTGGGACTCTTTAGCTTGGAGAAACGTCGACTGCGGGATGACATGATAGAGGTTTACAAGATAATGCATGGGATGGAGAAAGTAGAGAAAGAAGTACTTTTCTCCCTTTCTCACAATACAAGAACTCGTGGGCATTCGATGAAATTGCTGAGCAGAAAGGTTAAAACGGATAAAAGGAAGTACTTCTTCACCCAAAGGGTGATTAACATGTGGAATTCACTGCCACAGGAGGTGGTGGCGGCCACAAGTATAGCCACCTTCAAGAGGGGTTTAGATAAAAATATGGAGCACAGGTCCATCAGTGGCTATTAGCCACAGTGTATGTGTGTATATAAAATTTTTTGCCACTGTGTGACACAGAGTGTTGGACTTGATGGGCCGTTGGCCTGATCCAACATGGCTTCTCTTATGTTCTTATGAGGTTATTTGATGGTCATGCGGTGATTACTGTCTGTCGCTCTAAGACGGATCAGTTTCAAAAAAGTACCGTGCTTGAGTTGGGTAATTGTTCAGAGCTGTGCCCAGTTGCTGCATTGACTGCTTATTTGGCAGTCCAGGTGTCATGGGTGCTGGGGGCCCTGCAGAAGAAGCCGAGCCTGCAGAAGAAACTGTGCCCCTGCCACCTGCACCAGTGCCCCTGCCTCCTGCTGGAGAAGATCCAAGCCCCCCTGCCTCGCCCTCTCGGGTGGCTCGTGTGCGTGACCGCCTTTGTCAGGACCTCAGGGATCGGAGGAGGGCGGCACGCTCACAAGCAAGATGCTCCCTAAGCCCTGAGTTTTGAAAGGATTCTGGCCCTTCTTGGAGTGAGGGTGCTTGAGTCTCAGCAGGATCCTGGCTGCCCTCTGAGTCAGCAATTAGCCCAAATGGGCAACAGCCAGCAGAGGGCTATATAGCTGTGGGCGTTGAGAGAAGGCTTTGTGGAATCACTTACCTGACGTTCTAGCATCCACTTCAGCTTCTGACTTCGGCTTCTGGACCCTCTGACTCTGGCATTGACTTCTGGACCCCCTGACTTCGGCTTCTGAACCTCTGACCTACGATACCTGGACTGTGATTCGGTTTTGGCGCTTTGGACCCTCCTTGCTACCCAGCTACAGACCTTGGACTGCCCCTGGACTTCGCCTGGCCTGGCCCCAGCCCGTGACACCAGGGGCCCAAGGAGGGATTTTTGTTTTGCCACAATGATGGTAGCCCATTGATGAAGCATCATTTTTGGGTGGTGATGTCATGGGCTTTAGGCAAGCTGGAGTTGTCTGGGGTGCAGTTCAGGACCCACTCCTTTAGAATTGGGGCAGCCTCGACAGCTGCCGCCCTGGGGTACCCTTCTTCTTCCATTCAGTGCTTGGGCCGTTGGTGCTCATCGGCTTACAAGTCTTATGTTCGGCCTTTGCTCAGGCCCTAAGTTTGCTTGTTTGTTGGAATGTTATTGGTTATTTCTTGTTTGACTGTTTTTTCTTTTTAGATGCTGTTGTTCCTGGCCAGAGGAGCCAAGTTCTTGTCTGTGACCATAGCCACGTGTTTTGGGCCGCTCATCAGGCGCTGACAATTTCGGTCGGTTCTCAGCTGGGATTCAGCCAATATGTTTGTATTGAATGGCAGGGGAGCCGGGGCCTTCAATGGCCGGGCCTGCTGCCTTTGTTATTCCAGGGTAGTATGGGCCCTCCTCCTCAGGTTTTAATTGTTTACCTGGGAGGTAATGATCTCAGGCTAATAAAGGGTAAGGCCTTGGTCTGGCAGGCCTGGGAAAATTTTCAATGCATTAGGGAATGATGGCCTGGGACCATTATAATGTGGTCAGCAATGCTTCCCCGCCTTGTTTGGCGCAGTGCGTGGGACCCTGCAGCTATTGAGAGGGCATGTTACAAAGCTAATAAGGAAATTAGGAAGGCATTGGAAAGGGGGTTGGGCCACTACTTACCTCATTCGGACATTTCTATGGAATTTCCTGCCCTTTACAGAGGGGATGGGGTACATCTCTCAGAAAAGGGTAACATGCTTTTCTTGAGAGATATTTGGCAAGGGTTGCGGGTGGCCTTGGGTCTCCTGGTGGGTGCTAAGCCCTAAGTAGAGACTTGGCCTTAGTAGTGGCAGGTTTTTAAGGGTTTAGGGTACTATGCAGCTAGGGGAGGGCCATGAAGCATCCCGCTTTTGGAGAATTAGGGGCCTGGCATGATCAACCTTGGGGTTTGGTGACCCAGGGTGGGGAGAATGCAGACTATCCTGGAGGCTTGACTAGAGGGGGCCTTCCATTGAGACACGCATCTGGTGGTTGGACCCTCTGGGGCGTGCCTCCCTGCTGGGTTGGCCTGGCAGGAGCTGTGTCACACAGCTCTGGCTGGGGGGCTGGGTCTCTCACCCGCAAATGGCAGGGGAGCGGTCTGTGAGACCCCTAGCCCTGACCAGGCCGCAGTTTGGGTGCCCTTGCCATTTGCTATAATGATTAATAAAGTGGCCCAGTATTTATACCAATGCTTGGTGTCCATCTCTTTATTCCGACATGGGAGGCAAGGTCATGTTCTTCATTATCTTGGTTTGGGTTAGATTAAGCATTCAGGTTAAGTGGCAAGTTTCACTATCATTTGGAATAAGGCCAATGTAATATTCTACTTTTATAAGTAATGAAATCTTGAGAACTATAAAAGTTACTTTCAATAATATCTGTTTCCATAGTGCAGTGATTCCCTCTTCTGCTTTTTTCCAAAATGGACCAGCAATAACATTTACTTTATCAATTTTCTTTGTAGGTAAATAGCCTTTCTGAGCTAGACTGACAAAATAAATTGGGGGAAGGGCTTTGGTTGGTGGTGGAACATTTGTCTTGCATACAATGGCCCCAAGTCCAATTCTCAGCATCTCCAGTCAAAAAACAAATTAGGTAGTTTGTGATATGAAAAACATCGCCTGAGACTTGGAAAGCTGCTGACAGCCAGAACAGAGAATACTGGCCAAATTAGATCAATAGTATATCTTAATCTCTCTCTCATGGATTGCTGCCTTGACATGGCGAGAGGGCTTGCATGATTCAGTGAGGCTGTGGTCTATGCCATTCAGGGCCACCCAAGATGGATAGGCCACAGCTGAGAACCCAGACAAAATGCGATCCACTGGAGAAGGAAATTGCAACCCACTCCAGTATCCTTGCCAAGAAAATCCCATGGACAGTAACAAAATGTGAAAAGATATGGCACTGGAAGATGAGCCACTCAGGTCAGAAGATGCCTACTGCGAAAGAGCAGAGGGCAAGTACAAGAAACCACAGAAAGACTGAAGCGGCTGGGTCAAAGATGAAGGACGCTCAGCTGTGGATGTTTCTGATGGTGAAAGGAAAGTCCAGTGCTGCTAAGAACAATACTGCATTGGAACATGGAATGAAAGATCTATGAATCAAGGTAAGCTGGATGTAGTCAAACAAGAGATGGCCAGACTGAACATCGACGTCTTGGGAATCAGTGAACAACATTTTCTTGTTTTATTTTTAAAATCACTATGCCAAATCCCACTATTCACGACCTTTCCATTTTAAACAAAACATCACAAGAGTTTTAAGCATGTTTGCATTTTGAGTAAAAATAATATACATAATTGGGTTTCTCTGTATCCTTTAAAAAGTTTATATCTCTACTACCTGCCATTACATTTTATGATACACATGGCTTGACCCCACAAAGTCCTATTTATGTCAGATCTGGACCTTCTAACAAATGAGTTCAGCATCCCTGCAGTAGACTATCTGGATGTCTCCTGGATTCTACTTTTACGTCTTGCTACTTTCACATCAGCACTGCTGTACATCTTATTCCTTTTACCATTACATTTGAATAACTGGGCCTAGAGGCCAAGAAACAAAGGAAGAGAGAAAAACATCACTTTTACACATATGTGCACTCACACACTCTCTCATGGATTGCTGCCTTGATGTGGCAAGAGGGCTTGTGCAGTTCAGTGAGGCTGTGAGCTATGCTATGCAGGGCCACCCAAGATGCACAGGCCTCAGCCAAGAACCCAGACAAAATGCAATCCACTAGAGAAGGAAATGGCAACCCACTCCAGTATCCTTGCCAAGAAAACCCCATGGACAGTAACAAAAGGCTAAAAGATATAACACTGGGAGATGATCCCCTCAGGTTGGAAAGTGCCCAATATACTACTGGGGAAGAGTGGAGGGCAAGTACGAGTACCACAGAAAGAGTGAAGCAGCTGGGGCAAAGCCGAAAGGATGCTCAGCTATAGATGTATCTGATAGAGAAAGGAAAGTCCAATGCTGCAAGGAACAATACTGCATTGGAACATGTAATGTAAGATCTGTGAATCAGGGTAAACTGGATGTAATCAAACAAGAGATAGCCAGACTGAACATCGACATCTTGGGAATCAGTGAACTAAAATGGATGGGAATGGGTGAATTTAACTCAGAGGATCACTACATCTATTACTGTGGGCAAGACTCCCATAGAAGAAATGCTAGGGCCTTTATAGTTAACAAGAGAGTGAGGAAGGCAGTAATGGGATACAATCTCAAAAATGACAGAATGATCTTGGTCTGTATCCAAGGCAAACCATTCAACATCACATTAATACAAGTCTATGCCCCAACCACTGATGCAGAAGAGGCTGAAGTGGACCAGTTCTATGAAGATCTACAACACCTTCTGGAACTAACACCAAAAAAGATGTCCTCCTCATCATAGGGGACTGGAATGCCAAAGTAGGAAGTCAAAAGGTAACCGGAACAACTGACAAGTTTGTCCTTGGAGAACAAAATGAAGCCAGGCAAAGGCTAATAGAGTTTTGTCAAGAGAACAAGATGGTCATAGCAAACACCCTCTTCCAACAACTTAAAAGGTGACTCTGCACATGGAGATCACCTGATGATCAACACAGAAATCAGACTGATTATATACTCTGCAGCCAAAGATGGAGAAGATCCTCACAGTCGGCAAAAACAAGACCTAGAGCTGACTGCGGCTCAGATCATGAGCTACTCATTGCAAAATTCAAGCTTAAACTGAAGAAAACTGGGGAAGTCATTAGGCCATTCAGTTTTGACCTTGATCACATCCCTTATGAATATACAATAGAGGTGAAGAATAGGTTTAAAGAACTAGAGTTGATAGACAGAGTACATGAAGAACTATGGATGGAGGTTCATGACATTGTACAGAAGGCAGCAACCCGCGGCATCCCAAAGAAAAAAAAATGCAAGAAAGCAAAGTGGCTGTCTGATGAGGCATTACAAATAGCTGAGGAAAGAAGGAAAGTGAAAGGCAAAGGTGAAAAGGAAAGATTCACCCAACTGAATGCAGATTTCCAGAGAACAGCAAGGAGAGATAAGGAGGCCCTCCTGAAGGAACAATGAAAAGCAGTAGAGGAAAATAATAGAATGGGAAGGACAAGAGATCTCTTCAAGAAAATTGAAGAAATCAAGGGTACGTTTCGTGCAAAGATGGCCCTGATAAAGGACAAAAACAGTAGGGCTCTAACAGAAGCAGAAGAGATTAGGAAGAGGTGGTAAGAATAAACAGAAGACTTATACAAGAATGATCTCAATGTCCTTGACAACTACAATGGTGAAATGGCTGATCTTGAGCCAGACATCCTGAAGTGTGAAGTCAAATGGGCCTTAGAAAGTGTTACTAACAACAAAGTGAGTGGAGATGACAGTATCCCAGTTGAGCTATTAAGTCCTAAAAGACGATGCTGTTAAAGCGATGCGCTCATTATGTCAGCAAATTTGAAAAACGCAACAATGACCACAGGATTGGAAAAGGTCAGTTTATATTCCAATCCCAAAGAAGGGGATTGGAATATAAACCAAGGGATGTTTATATATTTATTTTATTTATTTTATTCCATTTGTATCTTACCCTCCTTGCCTAGGGCGGCTCAAACCATGTTCAAACTATTGCACCATTGCACTCATTTCACATGCCAGCAAGGTCATGTTAAGGATCCTACAAGCTAGGCTTCAGCAATATGTAGATTAGGAACTACCAGAGGTTCAAGCTGGGGTTTGGAGAGGTAGTGGAACTAGAGATCAAATTGCCAACACTTGCTGGATTATGGAGAAAGCATGGGAGTACCAGGAAAATGTTGGTTTCTGCTTCATTGACTACGTTAAAACCTTTGATTGTGTGGATCACAACTAACTGTGGCAAGTCCTTAAAGATATGGGAGTACCATGTCTCCTGAGAAACCTGTACATGACCATGACATGTCTCTCATGTCTCCTGAGAAACCTGTATAAGGGTCAAGAAGCAACTGTCAGAATGGGATATGGAATAACTGATTGGTTTAGAATAGGAAAAGGAGTTCGACAAGGATGTATATTGTCACCCTGCTTATTTAATTTATATGCAGAGTACATCATGCAGAATGACATCCTGGATGAAGTACAAGCCAGAATTAAGATTGCCGGGAAAAACATCAACAACCGCAGACATGCAGATGACACCACTCTAATGGCAGAAAGTGAGGAGGACCTAAAGAACCTCTTGTTGAGGGTGAAAGAGGAGAGCACAACAGTAGGCTTGAAACTCAACATAAAAAAAAACTTAGATCATGGCATCTGGCACCATTGCTCCTTGGCAAATAGAAGGGAAAGTCATGGAAGTAGTGACAGACTTCACATTTCTGGGATCCAAGAACACTGCAGATTGTGACTGTAGCTATGAAATTAAAAGACGTATTATCTCAAAATAAAAAGGAACTTGCAAGTTTGCATTTATTAGCAGCTAAATATAGCAGTTATATACCGGATTCGTTACAAAGTGCTGGTTATTACCTTTAAAGCCCTATATGGCCGAGGACCTGCCTACCTTAGGGACCGTCTCTCCCCGTATGAACCCCAGAGAGCACTGAGGTCAGCAGGGAAGAACCTGGCCAAAGGAGGTAAGACTCCAGAGTACCCGTACTCGGGCTTTCTCTGTTATGGCCCCACAGCTGTGGAATCAGCTCCCAGAAGAAATGCGGGCCCTGCGGGACTTTGAACAGTTCCACAGGGCCTGCAAAACCATCTTATTCCAAACGGCCTTCACCAGCTGAAACTACTAAACTATCAAGTAAACTTGCCAGCGAATTTAGCACTAAATGCACTAATGTTTTTTAGAATTTTAATGGATTTTAATTAATTGTAGTTTAATGTTATTTATTGTATAATGTATGTATTGAGGGTTTTTTGCTGTTAGCTGCCCTGAGCCGCTTGGTCGGGGAGGGCGGGATACAAATAAAATGTGACTGATTGACTGACTAAATTTGTTATTGCATCCAACTGGAAGAACTCTACTAAATTCACCATATCTAGCTGGTTTTTAAAATCTGGAACGTGTTGGTTACAGACAAGCTAGCCTCACAAATTAAACAATATGACACACCTCACTATAATAATGTTTTTGTTGAAAGATGGTTCTGGTTTTTTTTGAGTTCATGGAAAATACTATGCTAACTTACTGTAAAGTGCCGCCTAAGTATAAAAACTTTATTTTTTACTAAGGCTAAGGGAAAACATGCCTTGTAGACTCTGAATGTGTTTCTTATGTAAGACCCTGTTCGGTGTATAGGGCCTTGATATGGGTTCTGTATTAATTTTGTACTGATTTTTTTGTTTTGTACAACAATTTTGTAAACATAGTCTAGAGTTAACTTTGAACTCTGTATGCTTTATTTGGTTAAATAGAAGTTTTAAAAGTTTAAAAGATGTTTGCTCCTTGGGAGGACAGCTATGGTCACCCTAGGCAGTATAATAAAAAGTAGAGACATCACCCTGCCAACAAAAGTCTGTATGGTCAAAGCAATGGTATTCCCAGTAGTAATGTATGGCTGTGAGAGCTGGACCATAAGGAAGGCTGAGCACAGAAGAATAGATGCTTTTGAGATGTGGTGCTGGAGAAGAACCTTGAGAATCACTTGGACTGCAAGAAGATCAAATCAGTCAGTCCTAAGGGAAATCAACCCTGACTGTTCTCTGGAGGGTCAGATGCTGAAGCTGAAGCTCAAATACTTTGACCACCAAATGAGAAGGGAGCACTCACTGGAGAAGATCCTGATGCTGGGAAAGACAGAAGGCAAAAGAAGAAGGGGGTGGCAAAATATGAGACTGCTTGGCAGCATTACTTATGTAACTAACACAAATTTGAGCAGACTTCGGAGGATGGTGGAAGACAGGAGGGTCTGGTGTGACTTTGTTCATGGGGTCACAAAAAGTCGGACTCGACTGTGCGACTCAACAACAGCAAATACTTAATATAAGCAAGCTTCACATGTTCAGATTTTAGCTTATAATTCAGTCGTCCATCTAAGGATAAGTCTAAACTGGCAAACATTTTTGTGAAAATATTCATCAGCTTTGAAAGTGCCTTCATTTTGAGTTTTGAAAGGGGTTCAGTGTTCATTCACTTACAGTGAAATCAATGCTAATCCAGGAAATTCTGCCTTGACTCCCAACTGGCTGTTTTTTGCCCTCAACAATGCTGCAATGATTAACAAAGATTGTCCATGTGACTATTCCCAGGAAGACCCTCAAGAATTCCAAAAGTGGTGTTGAAGCAGTAGCAGAGAATGGAAATAATGACAAACTGGAGGTAAAAAGAGTGAACATTCAGTAAGTCTGGAGACTTTTCAATCTAAAAAAATAAAATAGCTGAACATTTATCATAAGCCTCTATCAAGGCATAGGTCTTCATTTTATGTCTCCAAGTCTGATTTTATATTAGTCAGAGCCATCAGAAAGCCTGGAAACAAAATCATGTATGGGGGAAAACAATGCTAGTGCCTACAATGCACACTTAAGCAGAATTACACACTTCTAAGTCCATTGACTTAATTGGCCTGGACATGATGTAACTCTTCTAGGACTATATTGTTAAACTTGTGCCAGAACTTTCACTTCTTAGAGGAAGAAAATAGAATATTTGAGCATTGTCAAAGTAGCATATGTCATAGTGTAAGGGCTGACCCATCCATTAGGCAGCCCTAGGTGGCTGCCTAGGTTGTGGCCCAGGGGTGCCTATTTTGGGCCTCCCTCCCGTGCCTCCTTGGTGAGGGAAATAGATGAGCACAGCAGTGTGGTGCAGTCCCTGCATTTCAGAGCGCACACACGGCCTGACCGCCATCGCTCAGCCTCCCAGGTCTGTGCTTCCATTATTCACATTCAAACCAAATGGATGTACAGTTTTTAACCAGTGTATCCATCAGGCTTCTATTTATAACAGAGTCTTTTGAGCATTTCCACATTTAAAACTAGATTTATCCAAAGTCTGTACGACAAAAAAATCTTAGTTTATTAATATCATGACCAGTTTCCAATATATGATTCACCAAAGGGGCACCTTCCACTGATGAACGAAGTCTAGAAATATGTTCCAAAATCCTAGATTTTATTGGTCTTATTGAGCATCCTATGTACAGTTTATGACAGATACAGACCAGAGTATATGTAGTATAACATGACCAACATAAACTGAAAGATGTATGCTTAATCTTAGTGTTGGTCAAAGATGTTTGCGCTTAGTGTGGGGTCTTCTCGAGACTTGCAGAAGGAAGACTGTACACAGTTGCTGTTAAGCTAACTATATACAAGATTTATTTACAATATTTATACAGACTGACAAAGTGCTCCGCCAACACATCCACTATACACATACCACACTCAGCACAGGCATATAGTACATTTATACAATTCAGTACCCAATCAGCTTAGTGCTGAGTCACTAAGCACTACCCCATTACATCATCCTGGCTGATGCAACCTGGAACAATGACAGCTTATTCAGCTGTCATTTAGATCATCTAGATCTAGCTGTGGCCTGTAGACTGGATATACTGACACCCCTCCTCTGGTCTCAGACCATCAGCATTAATATTTCCCTTAACATCAGGAACCTGTCAACTGTTATATTTTTTGTAAATACATCAGCAACATTTTCAGAAGATGTACAGTGCTTTAGGATTACCAAACCTTTATTAACAGCCTCCCTTACATTCTGGTATCGGATGCTAATATGTTTGCTCCTGCTCTTTATTCCTCTGTCATTGGCGAGATGTTGGGCAGTTGGACTATCACAGTACACATTTACAGGTGTTGAATTCTTTATTTCCAGATCACTCAATAACTGTTTCAACCACTCAATTTGTATAACAATATTGCTTATCACAGAATATTCTGCCTTGCAACTGCTCAGATATGTGCATTTGCTTTAGTGATTTCCAGATGATCAGAGCACCAAACATAAATATTGCAGTGCCAGAGGTAGACCTGCCATCCTGTCTTTCCCCCCAACTTGCATCACAATAAGCCATCAAAACCTGCTCACTATTAGTGCTCATTACCAATTTGTGCCCTGCTGTATCTTTGAGGTACCTAAGTACACGTTTGGCTGCAACCCAGTCCCTTTGTTATGGCTCTGCACATTTTTGACTCAGTAGATGTACAGCCATGCAAATGTCAGGCCTGGTCCAGCATGCCAAATATAACAGAGATCCCACCAAGGATTGATACATACTTTTATTCTCTAGCACAGTATCATCCTCTTCTTTAATGAAACCAGTTGTCATAGGACTCTGTACAACCTTAGCCTCAGCCATCATATATACCTAGGGTGGCCAGACCGTCCCGGTCTCCCGGGACTTTCCCGGTTCTGGCCCCCAATTCCCGGCTCCCGGGCTGGCTATACCGGGACCATTAGAAAGTCCCGGTATAGCCAGCGGGCCGCGTGCGCGGGCGGGGAAGGCGGCGAGTAAGGGAGCCAGCGTCCCTGCGCGTGCACACGGCGGTGTGCGCACGCGCAGGGACGCTGGCTCCCTCACTCGCCGCCTTCCCCGCCCGCGCGCGGGACCCGGCGGCGGTGGCGGAGGCGGCGGAGAGGCCACCGCGGGTCCTTGGAGGCCCCCCAGAGGCCCGCGGAGGCAGCGGAGAGGCCCCCGCGGGTCCCTGGAGGCCCTCCAGAGGCCCGCGAAGGCCGCGGAGAGGCCCCCGCGGGTCCCTGGAGGGCCTCCAGAGGCCCGTGGAGGCTGCAGAGAGGCCCCCGTGGGACCCTGGAGGCCCTCCAGAGGCCCGCGGAGGCAGCGGAGAGGCCGCCGCTGGTCCCTGGAGGCCCTCCAGAGGCCCTCGGAGGCAGCGGAGAGGCCGCCGCTGGTCCCTGGAGGCCCTCCAGAGGCCCGCGAAGGCCACGGAGAGGCCGCCGCGGGTCCCTGGAGGGCCTGCAGAGGCCCTCGGAGGCAGCGGAGAAGCCGCCGCTGGTCCCTGGAGGCCCTCCAGAGGCCCGCGAAGGCCGCGGAGAGGCCGCCGCGGGTCCCTGGAGGGCCTCCAGAGGCCAGCGGAGGCTGCGGAGAGGCCCCCGCGGGTCCCTGGAGGCCCTCCAGAGGCCCGCGGAGGCAGCGGAGAGACCGCCGCGGGTCCCTGGAGGGCCTCCAGAGGCCCGCGGAGGCAGCGGAGAGGCCGCCGCTGGTCACTGGAGGCCCTCCAGAGGCCCGCGGAGGCCGCAGAGAAGCCCCCGCGGGTCCCTGGAGGCCCTCCAGAGGCCCGCGGAGGCAACGGAGAGGCCCCCGCGGGTCCCTGGAGGCCCTCCAGAGGCCCGCGGAGGCAGCGGAGAGGCCGCCGCTGGTCCCTGGAGGCCCTCCAGAGGCCCTCGGAGGCAGCGGAGAGGCCGCCGCTGGTCCCTGGAGGCCCTCCAGAGGCCCGCGAAGGCTGCGGAGAGGCCGGCGCTGGTCCCTGGAGGCCCTCCAGAGACCAGCGCCGGCCTCTCCGCTACCTCCCCTGCCACCGCAGCCGCGGCCAGCCCCGCCAGCAGCACCAGCCGCCCGGAGGAGAGGCCGCCACCCACCCTGGAACAAGGTAAGCGGGGGGGTGAAAGCGGGGGGGACGGCTGGCGGGAGGGGCCGGCCTTCCTTCCTTCCTTCCTTCCTTCCTTCCTTCCTTCCTTCCTTCCTTCCTTCCTTCCTTCCTTCCTTCCTTCCTTCCTTCCTTCCCTCCCTTCCCTCCTTCCTTCCTTCCTTCCTTTCTTCCTTCCTTCCCTCCCTCCTCCCTTCCTTCCTTTCTTCCTTCCCTCCCTCCCTCTTCCCTTCTTTCCCTCCCTCCCTCCCTCCTCCCTCCCTCCCTCCCTTCCTTTCTTCCCTCCCTCCTCCCTTCCTCCCTTTCTTCCTTGCCTCCTTCCCTCCCTCCCTTCCTCCCTTCCCTCCTTCCCTCCCTCCTTCCTTCCCTCCCTCCCTCCTTCCTTCCTTCCTTCCCTCCTTCCATCCCTCCTTCCCTCCCTCCCTCCCTCCTCCCTTCCTTCCCTCCCTCCCTCCCTTCCTTCCTTCCTTCCTTCCTTTCTTCTTTCTTCCTTCCCTCCCTCCCTTCCTTTCTTCCTTCCCTCCTTCCTCCCTTCCTCCCTTCCTTCCCTCCCTCCTTCCTTCCTTCCCTCCTTCCTTCCTTTCTTCCTTCCTTCCCTCCTTCCCTCCCTCCTTCCTCCCTTCCTTCCCTCCCTCCCTCCTTCCTCCCTCCCTCCTTCCTTCCCTCCCTCCCTCCCTCCTCCCTTCCTTCCCTCCCTCCTCCCTCCCTCCCTCCTTCCTTCCTTTCTTCCTTCCTTCCCTCCTTCCCTCCCTCCTTCCTCCCTTCCTTCCCTCCCTCCCTCCTTCCTCCCTCCCTCCTTCCTTCCTTCCCTCCCTCCTTCCTTCCTTCCCTCCTTCCTTCCCTCCCTCCCTCCTCCCTTCCTTCCCTCCCTCCTTCCTCCCTCCCTCCTTCCTTCCTTTCTTCCTTCCCTCCTTCCCTCCCTCCCTCCCTCCTCCCTTCCTTCCCTTCCTCCTTCCTTCCTTTCTTTCTTCCTTCCCTCCCTCCCTCCTTCCCTCCCTTCCTTCCTTTCTTCCTTCCCTCCTTCCCTCCATGCCTCCCTTCCTTCCTTCCCTCCTTCCTTCCCTCTCTCCCTCCCTCCCTCCTTCCTTCCCTCCTTCCCTCCCTCCTTCCTCCCTCCTTCCTTCCTTTCTTCCTTCCTTCCTTCCCTCCTTCCCTCCCTCCCTCCTCCCTTTCTTCCTTCCTTCCTTCCCTCCTTCCCTCCCTCCCTCCTCCCTTCCTTCCCTCCCTCCCTCATTCCTCCCTCCTTCCTTCCTTTCTTCCTTCCCTCCCTCCTTCCCTCCCTTCCTTCCTTTCTTCCTTCCTTCCCTCCTTCCCTCCCTCCCTCCCTCCCTTCCTCCCTCCCTTCCTTCCCTCCTTCCTTCCTTCCCTCCCTCCCTCCCTCCCTCCCTCCCTCCTTTCTTCCTTCCCGGAGTGTTTCGACCCCGTCCCTGTGGCATCAGTCCCATCGTTGTGGGGCCCAGGGGGCCGGCGCAGCGGCACGCTGAAGCAGCCTGTCGGTCACTTCCGGGTTCCTGTCCTGCATCTCGACCTGTGTTATTAGTGACAGGCTGCTTCGGCGTGCTGCTGCGCCGGGCCCCTGGGTCCCACAATGATGGGACCGATGCCACAGGGACGGGCTCGAAACACTCTATTACCCCTCAAAAGAACAGCAGTCTAGCTCGCTTCCCCCAAGCCCTGTCACCATAAGCCTCAAGGGGGCTCATTTTGCGGCATCTCCCGGCGGGAGGGTGGCACCTGCACGGGACACATATCAAATGAAAGAGGGGGCGCAGGGCTATCAGAAACAGCCGGCGGAGGGAGTTGGGAGACCACCCCACTGGGGGATCCACACCCCGAAAGTGATGAAGGTGGCGCAGATAGAGCCAACAGAGCAAACAGGACAAAATAAATAGGCTACATTATGCAGCACAGTTGAGAAAGTGCCTTATCCCATATAATGATGAAGTATATACAGGATTTGAGAACAAAATTGTTTCCAGCGGTGATATTTGGGGGATTTTTGGGGACGTCACAGGAAGTGCTGTGAAGTCACTTCCTGTTTCTGGCAGTGGCATTTGGGGGAAATGATGTCACAGGAAGTGATGTCACTTCCTGCTTCCGGCAGGTGGTGCGGGGGGAAATGATGTCACAGGAAGTGATGTCACTTCCTGTTTCCGGCGGTCGCGTGACGTCACCGGAAGTGACGTCACTTCCTGTTTCTGGTGGCGCACGCGCTTCGCACGCGCACCCCTACCTTCCCCCCCAAAAAAGGTGTCCCTGGCTGGCCTTCAGACATTATGGCGAACTATATATACCTTTAAGAGATTCTGGATTTTTTCCTCCTGGCATAATTGGAAATGACCTTCAGCACTTTTAGTGACCTCCATGCCGAGATAGTGTTGTATCTCTCCCAGGTGTTTTATGTTGAACAGAGCTTGAGCTTCTTTAATAAACCACTCAAGTTGCTCAGTACATTTGCATAGTAAACACAGATCATCAACATGAAACAGAATATAACATTCCTGTTCATATACTTTATGACAGAATAAGCAAGGTTCAGCCACACTTTGAGTAAAACCCAGACTTTCCAGTGCATTGCTCAAACACTTATTCCATTCGTTTGCTGACTGTTTAAGACTATACAGTGCTCTGTTGATCCTTAGGACTGGTAGATAGCATTAGGAAACCCAGGGATTTGTTGCAAATACAATTCCTCTTTGATTGTGGCATTTAGATAGGCGGTGGTGACATCAAAGTGATGCACTGCCATGCCACTCACCCCTGCTTTACACAATGTTGCTTTTAGGGTTTCTATTCGTACAGTGGGGGCAAAACTCTCATCAAAGTCCCTGCCCTCCAGTTGTGTAAAACCCCTGGCAACCAGCCTAGCCTTTTTCTGAAAGGACCCATCTGTCAGTCATTTTAGTTTGAACAACCATTTACATCCAATGACTGATTTACCAGCTGGTAGAGTTGCAGGTGTGAACAGTCTATTTTCACTTAGGGAGTTAAATTCCTTTTGCATTGCAAGCATCCATCCCTCCCGTTCCTCCCGGTCCAAGGTTAGTACTTCCTCATAGCTCTGCAGCTCTTTCACGTTCACATGATTTATAGCAGCACTAAAACCATACCTTACTGGAGGCACTCCTTTATTAGATCTATCAGACACCCTTATTTTCTGTTCTGCACTCTGTGCATTCTCAGAGGACTATGACTTCTGAATTGTCTTTGGTGAAGACACTTCTTGTTTTATAGTTACACCTTCCTCCTCTGCTTGCTGAGACAGAGGCAACATTGCAGTAGAAGGCACTTCGTTTGCATGAATTCTCTGCCAATTCTGATCCTCACAGAACGCTGCAGAGCGACTGAAGCTTAACATAGTATGTTCATCTGCAAACTGATAAGCCTTCATGCGATTTTGGTAACCAAGAAACAATAACTTTTAGCTCCGGCTCCACCCTTTCTCCTTTTGTTTACAGGCTTTTGTACCAAAAATCCTTAGGAACTCTAGACTGGGATTTTTGCCATACAGTGCTTTGTAGGGAATATCATTTATGGCCTGTGTCCACAGTCTGTTCACTACAAAACAGGAGGTTTTTAATGCCTCACACCAATATGAGATCTTCAAATCACTATCTTTGAGCATAGCATGCAGCATAGTCTGTAATATGCCGCCTTTTCTTTCAGCTATTCCATTTTCAGATGGCACTGAAACGTTGGCTATTCTATGCTTTATCCCTTGTTCTCTCAACCAGGACTCAAACTGATGCCCGATAAATCCCCCCCCCCCCCATGTCTGTCTGTAAAGCACCAATATTACAACTTAGCTGCTTTTGCACCCTGTTTGCCCAATACTTGAATGTACTACACACATCTGATTTGTTTTTCATTGCATAGACCCAGGCAAAATGGCTTTTATCATCAACCAGAATGAGGGCAAACCAATTCTTTGACACACTTTGACACACTTCTGCATGAATTAATTGCAATGGCCTTGTTGATATCCTGTTACTTTTCCTTGCCACAGGATACACTTTTGATTTAGATTGCTTATATATATTACAGTCTAAATGTGAATCACAGGGCATAACCTTCTCCCCTGTTAAGATAGCCAAGGTTTTGTTTATGGTGTCAAAGCTTGCATGCCCCAAACGCCTATGTAGCAGGTGGATACACCTGTGGTGAGGCTTTTTGTTCAATACCAATTTTGCTCCCATTGCACCCTTCTCTAATACATTATCCTCAAAATTACCTTTGGCTAACAGCTTGCCCCCTTTAAAGATTTTACACTGCTTATTAGCAAAAGAAACAGAAAAAACTGTTTTGTCCAGGACTGACATGCTCAGCAGACTTGTTTCCAAGCTAGGAACACACAGAACACCTTTAAATGTGTGTTCAAGTTCAGGGAAATGGATACTCCCCATGCACAGTACTTCTACTGTTCTGCATTCCACAAGGCTGACATTTTTCAGGCTTGCTGGCACAATGTCCCGAAGTAGTTGTTTCTCCCGGCAAAATATCTGCGTGGCTCCAGAGTCTACAATCCATGGAGCGTGCTGTAAGGGCAAGTCTGTTCACACCAACATGACCTGTTGTCTCTGATAAGACGACTTCTTCCTGCCTTTCTTCACCTCTGGGCAGTTTTTCTTTAGGTGTTTCTCCAACCCACAGGAAAAACATTTATTCACACATAGAGCTCTCTCCTCCGGTTGTTTCGAGCTGGACGAAAATCCTTCTTCGGCTGGTTCTTTCGCTTTCTCCAGCCTCTGGCTGGGACTCTCATGGGTGGCTTGCTCTCGGCATTCCTTTTGCCACTGGTCCTCTGCCAAGAGCTTCCTGGTCACATAACTCAGGGTGAGCTTATCTGTGTCTTGTGCTTCAAAGGCCATGAGCAGCATAGAAAAACGCTCATGGAGGGAGCTTAGGATAATATAAACTTTATCCTCCTCAGGAATTACCTTTCCTCTCTGCTCCAGCTCCTGGAAACACACCAACAAGTCATTGAGGTGGTCTCTCACCGACTCCTCTGGCTGCATCCATTTGTGAAACATCTTCCGTGTCAGTGGAATCAGAGAGGCAGCAGTCTGTTGGACATACATGGCTTTCAGACTTTCCCAGGCTTCCTTGGCCAGCATCTTCCCCGCTACGTGTACCAGCTGGTCATCTGCAACACTGAGGATTATGGTGGCTAGGGCTTTCTGGTCACAGACCTCCTCTGCATGTGTGGGTGCCGTAGAAGGATCTGATATACTTTCCCACAGCCCTTCTCTCTTCAGGTAGTGCTCCATCCACACAGCCCACACATTGTAGTTCGCAGGAGTGAGCTTCTCCACCAGCAATGCAGCCATTGTTTGAGCCATGCTGCTATGCACCTGGTTATCAGCCTCGCTGTTATCTTCCTCCGAGCTGCTTTTTCCCGCACTGCTGGAGCTTTCCTTCATCTCCGACCGAAGACCACCACTTCTCAGTGTGCGTTGGCGCAACGGAACCATGCTGAGCCCATAACCCTGTTTGCACTTAGTGTGGGGTCTTCTCAAGACTTGCAGAAGGAAGACGGTACACAGTTGCTGTTAAGCTAACTATATACAAGATTTATTTACAATATTTATACAGACTGACAAAGTGCTCCGCCAACACATCCACTATACACACACCACACTCAGCACAGGCATATAGTACATTTATACAATTCAGTACCCAATCAGCTTAGTGCTGAGTCACTAAGCACTACCCCATTACATCATCCTGGCTGATGCAACCTGGAGCAATGACAGCTTGTTCAGCTGTCATTTAGATCATCTAGATCTAGCTGTGGCCTGTAGACTGGATATACTGACAAAAGAATTATAATATTCTGAGATATTTAATGAGTATGGGCATGCCTTACAATGACCACAGGAAAAATGCCATATAGGTCCACTAGATGGCAATAGTTGATCAGGTAAGTCTGTTTTTACTAACATATCTCTGTTATTTTGGCAGCACCTGCAGGTAGAATCATGGAAGGGACCTCCAGGGTCATCTAGTCCAACCCCCTGCACAATGCAGGAAAAACATAAATACCTACCCCAAGCTTCCCTGGCTACAACCACTTCTCCTGGTAGCTTTTTGACCTTTAAGACCAGCCCTGTTAAGCTTAGCTTGACAGCACCTGAATGAAGAGGAGCACCTTGGAGAGGAGAGGGCAAAAGGAATCTAGGCTGCTTGAAAGCCCAAAGGAAGTAGAGGTTTGAGGAGAAATTGTACATTTAGGGCAGGGGTGTCACATATCTGCCCTGTGGGTCTAATTGAAATTAGTAAGTGTTTTGTTTGTTTGCTAACTTATGTGAAGAAATGTGGCACCATTATGTCTGACTTCTGTACTGATAGCAGCATTAATTGCAGCATTGATTGCTTCCTGTGGCAATACCATATTAAATTAATCATCTGAATGCTCTAATTTACCTCAGATCTCAGAAGGGGAATTGTGACAACAGTGACATTTTGAGTGCCATCCAAGTTTGAAGTAAAGGTTTGAAACCAGCTCTATAAACCTTGTCAGCCATTTACAACCAAAGGTTGATTCAAATGTGTATAATGAAGGCGCACAATATGAACATGCCATATCATATTTCACTTGTAGAGAAAGTTTTTTAAAAGTAGCTCCACATGAAAGCTTCCTCCATGTTATTAGCCAGAATAAGGCTGGACTAAGACATGGCTCAAGAGTATTTAGAGGGATAAAATAATTTCCCAGATTGTGTGATTTAGCAATATTGTCTTTGAGATTCCAAAGGCTCCCACAATTTCTTTAAAAGGAATTATATTGAGGAGGTACAGATGTACCTACAAGAGACCATCCAAGAAAAAAAACCACCTCAAGATGGTACCAATAGTTAATTCAACGTGGAAACGTCTGTTTTCAAACCATTGATGTTGTTGGAGGGTAAGGGGTGATGTCTGTCATTGAGAGCATTGTAGACAAAATAAAGTGAGTATTAAGAGTCTTGCAGCCCATCAACAGAGTGGTTCTTTCCCTGAAGCAGAACATTTCTATACAAATCATTTGGTTTGGGCTTCAATCAAGGCCTAAAAACCTTTCCTGCTAAAAGGCCTTTCCTGCTAACGGTATCGAAAGCTTTGGTAAGGTCGACAAAAGTCACCTATAGACCCTTGTTCTGTTCCCTGCATTTCTCTTGGAGCTGCCTGAGAACAAATACCATGTCGGTGGTGCTCCTGTTAGCTCTGAAGCCGCACTGGCTCTCTGGGAGGAGTTCTTCTGCAATGGTGGGCACCAATCTGTTCAGGAGTATTCTGGCAAGGATTTTGCCTGCGATGGAGAGCAGGGTTATCCCCCGGTATTTGGAGCAGTCTGACTTTTCCCTTTTGTTCTTGTGTAGAGTGATGATGATTGCATCGCGAAAGTCCTGTGGTAGTTTGCCTTGTTCCCAGCAGGTGACAAGTACTTTGTGAAGTGTGCTATGTAGTACTGTGACCCCATGCTTCCAGATCTCTGGTGGGATTCCATCAACTCCCGCTGCCTTGCCACTTTTCAGTTGCTTGATGGCTTTAACAGTCTCTTCTAGGGTGGGGATCTCATCCAACTCTGTTTTCACTGGTTGAAGTGGGGTGATGTGGATTGCTGAATCTTGAACTACGCGGTTGGCACTGAAGAGAACCTGAAAATACTCCGACCACCGGTTCAGTATGGATGCCTTGTCTGTGAGGAGCACTTGGCCGTCTGCACTACGCAAGGGACTCTGAGCCTGATATGATGGACCATATACTGCCTTCAGGGCTTCGTAGAACCCTCTTAAATCACCAGTGTCTGCACACAGCTGGGTTCTCTCTGCAAGCTTGGTCCACTACTCGTTCTGAATGTCTCGAAGCTTGTGCTGGAGGTTGCTACATGCAGCGCGAAAGATTGCTTTTTTCCTGGGACAGGAGTGCTGAGCAAGATGTGTTTGGTAGGCAGATCTCTTTTTCGCTAGTAATTCTTGGATCTCTTGATTGTTCTCGTCAAACCAGTCCTTGTTCTTCCTTGTGGAGAACCCGAGGACTTCTTCAGAGATCAACAGGTTGGTAGTTTTTAGGTGTTCCCAGAGTGCTTCTGGAGAAGGGTCTGTGGGGCAACTGGGGTCCTCAATTCTTGTCTGGAGTTTTGCCTGGAAGGCAGCTTTAACTTTGGCTGTTTCAACCCGATATTTTTAGCCATACTATCACAGCCTGCAATCCTCCTTTATAACAGAGAAACTTCTGCAACTCAAATATGGCAGCAGTGAAATGTCTCCATTAAAATTACTCCCCATGTACTCTGGAAGAAAGATGTGACAGCTGTGATCTGAATAATTTTATATGACAAGTTGATTAATGTTAGAATATTTTATTTATTTGTAGTCTGCTTTTCTCACTGAGACTCAAGTCAGATTACAACCAGTGTTCCCTCTAAACTGAGTTAGCATGAGCTAGCTCACATATTTTTAGCCTCCAGCTCACACATTTTTGTCTTAGCTCAGGAAGGATGAACCTGGAGCACACTAATTTATTCAGTAGCTCACAACTTTAAGGCCAGTAGCTCACAATTGTAATGCCAATAGCTGACAAAGTTGACCTTTCGCTCACAAGACTCTGCAGCTTAGAGGGAATATTGATTACAACATTTAAAGCAGTGCAGTATATAAAATATAAAATAAACAGTGTAATAATAAGGGATTACAATTCTTTTAAAAACCAATAAAAAGGCATGACAAGTGTAAAAACTAGATTACAAAAATCAGAAAGCAATGAGGTACTAAAAGCAATTTAATGCACACTTATTTATTTATTTGTAATTTACATATGCTGCTGTAAACTCTAGCCCATAGTCATATTCTCTTTATAAAAATGCTCTCCTGAACAATAGCCCGTAAGCTGGCTCCCCTCCTATCTCGCTCGGACCTAGCCACAGTAATCCATGAAACTGTCACCTCCAGACTAGACTACTGTAACTCGTTCTGTGCTAGCCTACCCTTGAGTCTGATCCGGAAGCTCCAACAGGTTCAGAATGATGCAGCACGAGTCCTGACAAGAACTCAACGGATGGCACATATTCTACCTGTGCTGCGCCAGCTACACTGATTGCCAGTTGAGAACCGGGTCAGATTCAAGGTTTTGGTTGTGACCTTCAAGGCCTTGAGCGGGACTGAGGTATCTATGGGACTGCCTCCTCCACTATGTCCCTGGAAGGGCGTTGCGCTCCAGTAGTCGAAATCTGCTGGTGATCCCTGGCCCAAAAGAGGTCCGGCTGTCTTCAACAAGGGCCAGGGCTTTTTCAGTCCTGGCCCCAGTTTGGTGGAACACTCTGCCAGAAGACATCAGGGCCCCAGATTGCATCACCATCAACATGGTGAAGTCACTTCCAGTACACCACATCACAATGTGATGTCAGGGAGACACTCTGGTATTTGGGTAAAAACCTAATGGTAAAAATGGCTTCTAACATAGAGCTTTTGCCCAGATAACAGGGCTGGTACATGCCAGAAGTGACACTGCCACATCACAGGTGATGTAGCCTGGGCTTCTCCCCTGCTTCTGGTAAGTCCCCCTGCTGGCCAGTTGATCATCAGTGGGGAACAGGACCCAAAGGCAGGGGAATCTGCACCTTGAATAGGGGAGGCCTGGCAACCTCAAACGCATCTATCATGTTACTTTCAATTGTGCTAAAATAATACCTTCTTTGAGTAAACTGAACATGGTTTGAAAGCACTCTGAAGTTATTTGATGGAAGAAAGAAGGATATGAATATAACAAGTAATTACTGTATATCTGCTTTCTATGGGTGAATCCAATGACTTTATTTTACAGTTCTTACTCTGACAGAAGAAGTTCTTTAAATATTAAGAAAGGTACTCATGCCAGAGGAAAGCCTAGTTGCCAGCAGAACGTTTAAGCCCTAAGTAAGTCTTACAATTTCGTTTCCATTTTTATGTTTTTTTCATCCCTGAAACTAATTTGAATTTTTGCAACTCTATTGTTATAACTCTCTTTTAGCTATAAATGAAAAAATTGAAAATTCTCACTATCCCAACTGATTAGGTGAGATAGTCTCCATTCCAAGGAGATTTCAGCAATACTCCACAGCTGTGCTTAACATCTATAGGGCCAGAAGTACTCTTCACTGAATTCTAACAGGTCTTTTGGCAGAGTTTGTCTTTGTTGAGCCACCCATGCATGTACTTGATTGGACTCTGAGGCTTAGCTCATCCGGTTACCTAAACGTATATTTATTTGGTGTTCACAAATCTCCCCCCCCCCCAGCCCTAAAAGTTCTAGTCTATAATTACACAACACAATCAACCACATTCCTCTGGGATTCTTTCCAAGTTTATTTAAGAAAAAGAAAAAGTTATTATGGAAATTACAACTTGTTTTTCTTCTTTCTTTCCTTTTTTATGGACATTTTTGCATTAGTTCATAAAACCACAAAAATGTATGTCAGTTTAATAGTTTCCTGTCAAGAAAACCCTTTCAAGTTAAGCTGTCAGTTAACAAGATGGGTGTAACAACTGAGGTTAAACAAAACCATCCAACAGATGACCTTCTTGGGTGAATGAATAGCTGGGTGGTTGTGGGATGTGTCTGTTCTTCCTGACCTAAATTACTTTTTCATCTTCTCTTTCTAACAGATGCATAGGAAAGTTTGCCGCAGTCTCTGATAGTCTCTGGTGCTCAACATTTAAAGATGTGTGAGCAGTGAGTGTGCTGAGATGAACATATTCCTTAGGACTGTTCCCCTCACTCGGAAACAATGCTGGCAACATCTTATCTGCAGGTGGATGGACTGATAGCTCAACACCACAGAATTTTCCCAGCTGCCTCTCATTTGTGTGTTGCCCTTTGGGTGGAGTTGTGTGGGTGGCAGGCATACAGAAAAGGAATTGTTTTTTGCATTTTGTATGTGGATTAAGATCTATGAAGTTGCTTTGTATTTATATAACAGGCACTGAAACACACTTGAAAATAAAATCCTTGGATTTTTAAGATTAACTGTTGTGTAGAACTACACCAATAATTATCTTCTTCATTTAAGAACTTGAGTTTTGTCACATGTAATTAGTGTAACAATTGACTCTTTGGTGTCAAGGGGTTGTAGGATATGAGACCACTATATCACAACAAATAGAAGAGCCTGGTTTCCTTTCACTGGGATTTCTGAGATGTGTGCTCTCTTGTATTGCTGAGGCTTTTAATTATAATGATTGGGCTGCTATCTCTATGTGGCTTTATAGTATATATGGATTTCTATTTTTGCCCAAGTCCCCTACTAGAGATTCTAAAGAAAGTTTAGAAGGATGTGCATTCTTGTAGAGTTCTGTCCTGGATAGCCCAGACTAGTAGGAATGGGCACAAACTGGGAAAATGCAGTCTGGTTCATTATTTGTGGCATGCGTGATTTGCAGACCATGGACCATTATGAACTTTTTTGTGCTAGATGAACTGGGTCAGTTAATAAAGTTTGTGATGTGGTAGGATGCCCCCCCCCCCCCCAGCATACTAGAGGCACCAAACTTGCAGGGAATCTCTGGCTGATGTCTCCTCTACTATCTCTCCAAATTTGGTGAGGATTCCATTTTATGGGGTCTGAGTTATGGCCCACCAAAGAAGGTACCCCATCCTCCATTGTTTCCAATGGACTAATCTCTCAGTAGAAGCTGAAGATGGGGGGCATTTTTATAAGCCCAGCAGAACCAGTGCCACTGTGGTAGTGCAAACCCAACAAGACTAAGGTCAAGCCAGAAAGGTGGTTTTTGAGGAAATGTCAGGCATAGGTTCAAAAGTGTATAAAATGGACATCCTGAAAGCTACACACACCAAACGCACAATGAACCTCGACCTGCTGCCTGCTCCTCTATATAATCACTCCAAGTTGGGGGTGGATTACATTTCTGGGATGCTCTCTCTGGAAAAGACAGCTGCAAGAGTCTATAACGCAATGCTCTTTGGGGGCCGCAGCCTTGGGTTATTCTTCTTCATCCATCCAGGACCTTGGCCGTTGGTGGTCTCAGGCTTGCTCCATTCTTAGCGTTGTTATTTGGAGCTGGGGGTAGTTTAAGGTTGGGTTTTATAACTTGTCTGTTTCTCTTTTTAGATGCTGTTGTTCCTGGCCGGAGGAGCCGAGTTCTCAACTGCGGGCACAGTTATGTGTTTTGGGTGGCACATCAAGCTCGGAGAACTGCCGTTGGCTCTCAGCTGGGGCTCAGCAAATATGTTACAGTTGAATGGCGGGGGCACCAGGGTCTTCAGTGGCCCGGCTTGCTACTGCTTTTATTTCATGGGTGCGTGGGCCCTCCTCCTCAGGTTTTAATTATTCACCTGGAGGGGAATGATCTCGGGCTGATTAAAAGTAAGGCTTTGCTCTTGCAAGCTTGAGATGATTTCAAGTACATTAGGAAGAGATAGCACGGTACCATTATAGTTTGGTCGGCCATGATTCCACGCTTGGTGTGGTGCTGTGCTTGGAATCCAGCTGGGATAGAGAGGGCTCGTTACAAAGCGAATAAGGAGATTCGCAAGGCACTGGAGGGTGGTTTGGGCCACTATTTGCCTCATCCGGATATTTCTTCGGAATGTCTTGACCTCTACAGAAGGGATGGGGTGCATCTCTCGGAAAAGGGTAATATGCCTTTCCTGAGGGATGTTCAGCAAGGGCTTGTGTTGGCCTTGGGCCTTTTGGTGGGTGCTAAGCCTAAGTAGAGACTTGGCCTTAGTTGTGGCAGGTTTTGCTGGGTTTGTGGTGCCATGCGGCCTGTAGAGGACCGGTTAGTTTCCCTTTTTTGGGAAGTTAGGGGTCTGGCAGGATCAACCTTTGGGTATTGGTTACCCAAGGTGGGTGAATTCAGACTGCCCTGGAGACTCGATTGGATGGGTGCCTTTTGCTGAGACGCGCGTCTGGTGTCTGGGCCCTCCGGTGCAAGCCTCCCTGCTGGGCCTACCTGATGGGAGCTGTGACACACAGCTCCGGCTGGAGGGCCAGGTCTCTCGCTCGCTGAAAAAGGCAGGGGAGCGGTCTGAGGAGACCCCTGGCCCTGACCTGGCCACAGTTTGGTTGCCCTTGCCGTTGCAGTGTTATTTAATAAAGTGGCCCATAATTTTACCAATGTATTTGTGTCCGCCTCTTTATTACACCTTGGGGGGGCAATAAGCAAAACTCGAACGTCTTCTTCGGTCCCAAAGCATGACTTGCAAATCGGCCCGTAAATGACCAGGAGCACTCCAAAATGGCTGCTGCAAAGCTGGGAATGACAGAAAATACCAAAGAAACCCCAATGGAAGCCTCTGCAATATAATCCCTGCAAGACTCTTTACAGGAGTCCCTGCAAACATCCTTAGAAGCATCATTTAAAGAAATGAAAGCTGATTTATTCCAAACTATCAGACAAGATCACAGTTTTGCTGCAACCAACGATCCAGAAGCTTCAAGAGCTATCAGAAGCCCAAATGGCTGAATCAGCCAAGAACTTAAGCATGTTCCTCAAAGAAGATAGTAAGCAGACCCAGGAGGAGATATACATGTTGAAAGACAGAATCCTGACACTGGAATCTGCAGTAAGACAAAACAATTTAAAATTCTGCGGGGTGGAAGAGGGCATCGAACAATCTTCTAACCTCATAGACTGGATGACTCAATGGCTATCCTCAGTTCTGCATTTAGATAAGACAATACCACTGACTCTAACTAAAGCGTATAGAATTGGCTCCGTACAAAATGCAAATAAAAACTTCCCCAGGGACATCCTGATCACACTGCATGATCTGAGAAACACCATTATGCATATAGCAAGAGAAAAAGGCCACTTCGAACTCAAAGGAGAGCAAATTCTTGTTTTGCCAGACGTTCCTCCAGAGGCTCTGAGCACCAGGAAATCCCTAAAACCAACTACTAATCATCTTCAAGAAGCCTAGATCTGCTACAAGTGGAACTCACCTGTAGCAGATCTTACAGTCAGACATCAAGGAAAACTTACAGTCAAACATCAAGGAAAACTACTGCAAGCCTATGATAAACTGTCAGAACTTACTCTTCTTAAAGCCCTGAAACTAGATGCTTCTCCTGAACAAGCAGCTAAGCCTAACAAAAGAAAGTTGCCCTTTTCTACTTCACCGATAAAGTCCTACAAGATTCCAGTCCCAGGAACCACGAACACTTGATCACAGAGACATTGAGGAGCTATATACATTTGGAACATTGGCTACAACTCACAGCAAGTTCTTTTGTTCTTTGAACTATTTGAAAGATATGTTATATAAATACTCTTTGTTACTCTTAACTTTAATATTTGGCTTAAGATCTCTGTTGTTGAGTCTCCTATTTGAGAAGTGTTAGAGTATAATCGCAATAGAAATCCTGTCAGTTATTGTGTTTTTACATCATCTACCTGTTAAATAAGGGAGGGAGCCTGCGGGACCTGGTGGTATAGGACCCAGCTCCAATTTTTGCTTCACTGTTTTCCCAGCAATTAATAAACATTTTAGAACCTATAGGGTTAGATTTATTTGTTGCCATCAATAGAGTTAGGTAAGTTTCCTATGATTGATAGGTTTATTGTTGATTTTCTTTTTTCATTTTTCACTTGGATTGTTTACACAGTAGTTGAATAAGTTTCCTTTTATTAATTGCCTTAGTGTAATTACTAGTTAAATATAACAGGCTTACAATTTAGTGCTGCACTTCACATTGGCAAGAAGAAGAGAAAATATACCAAGTGTTTGGTCTTCTTACCCATGAAAATCTCATAATATAACTTCACACACTTAGACCTCGTATACTTTTTGGAAATGGCTTTGGGTTACCAAATTGTTTTCCTAAACCTTCGTGGTTTAAACAACCGCATCAAACAATGTAGAATTTCTTCTAATCTGATGAAACTTAAACCCCACATAATGTTTCTACAAGAAACCCATATCAGATCCTCTGAGCATCCTCTTTTAAAATCTTCATGGTTTGGGTTGCAGTTCCATGCCCCTGGTTCATCAAAGGCCAGAGGTTCAGCAATACTAATTGCAAAAAACACCTGATTTAAACAAAAAGCCCAACTCACAGACCCACAAGGCTGTTCCTGGCGTGCCGCCTTGCCGACGCAGGGATTCAGGGGTTGGCCTTGCAATGGCTTTCCTCTTTCCTTGACGGTCGGGGACAAAGGGTGGTGATTGGGGAGGAACTGTCCCGGAGACACACGCTTGAGTGCGGGGTGCCTCAAGGGGCGGTGCTTTCCCCGATGTTATTTAACATCTATATGCGCCCCCTTGCCCAGATGGCCCGAGGGTATGGGCTGGGTTGCCATCAGTATGCTGATGACACCCAGCTCTATCTGCTTATGGACGGCCGGCCCGCCTGCGCCCCAGAAAATCTGGACCGGGCGTTACAGGCAGTGGCTAGGTGGCTTAGGCTGAGTGGGCTGAAACTGAACCCGGCGAAGACAGAGGTCCTTTGCTTAGGTCGCTGCGGCCCGGGAAGGGAACTCCCCCTGCCAGTTTTTGACGGCGCTCCATTAACAGCGTCGGGCAGGGTTAAGAGCCTGGGGGTGCTGTTGGAGCCTTCATTGACGATGGAGGCTCAGATAGCAGCCACTGCCAAGTCCGCTTTTTTTCATCTTAGGCGGGCGAGGCAGTTGGCCCCCTTCCTGGAACGTGACGACCTGGCAACAGTGATTCATGCTACGGTCACCTCGAGGCTGGACTACTGTAATGCCCTCTACATGGGGCTACCCCTGTGCCGAACCCGGAAACTGCAGTTGGTGCAGAACGCTGCTGCCCGGCTGTTATTAGGGCTCCCAAGATGGGAGCACATTCGACCGGGGCTCCAGGGTCTGCACTGGCTGCCAGTAATATTCCGAGTCCGGTACAAGGTGTTGGTTATGACCTTTAAAGCCCTATATGGCCTAGGACCTGCCTACCTTAGGGACCGTCTCTTCCCACACGTTCCCCAGAGAGTACTACGTTCAGGTTCACAAAACCTGTTGGTAGTCCCCGGGCCAAAGGAGGCCCGCCTAAAATCCACCAGGGATCGGGCCTACTCAATAACGGCACCTTATTGGTGGAACCAACTGCCGGAAGAGGTGCGGGCCCTGCGGGATCTAGGGCAATTCCGCAGGGCCTGTAAGACAGTCCTCTTCCGGCAGGCCTATGATATTAACTGACAATGCAAAATATCCTGGATGAAAAAATGTATCTATAGGCCGCCGGTTTTTACTCTATCTTGTTTTTACTAAATTATGGTTTAATGGTATTTTAATTGTTTAAACTGAAATTGTTTTAATTATTGTGTTGTAAGCCGCCCTGAGACACCTAGGTGAGAAGGGCGGGGTATAAATCTTAATATAAATAAATAAATAAATAAAATAAATATTTGTAAAAGGCCATCTGGATGGCCATCTTGTCACATTAGGTTCCATATATGCTCCAAACACATTACAAATCAATTTTTTAAAACAAACCCTTACAGTCTTACAAGAGTTCCAAGTCGGAGAGGTCCTCCTGGGCAGAGACCTCAATTACATAGCAGATAAAACAATGGACAAAACAGGCACAAAGAAACACTCACTACAGAACAAAAATAAATTCACACAACTAAAACCTTTATTAGATGCCTTTGCATTAAATGACATTTGGAGACTCAAAAATCCACTAATAAAAGAGTACACATTTTACTCACACAGATTACAATTGTATTCACATATAGATTACATTTTGGCATCACACTCATTGGTAGGAAAAATTACATCAGCAGACACAGAATGCAAAGCCTGGACAGATCATGCTCCGGTTACTTGCACTCTTAATTCATTTGAACACCATAGCTCAGAACGGAAATGGTCCTTGAATACAGCGATACTAAGACATGAAAACATAAAGCAACAATTAGCAACTAACATTAAACAGTTTTTAAATGAAAACTTACCTGAGGAAACATCCCAATCCACATGGTGGGAGGCATTTAAAACTACCCTCCATGGAAAAATCATTGCAATATCCTGATACCTAAAAAAAGAACTCAGACCTATTTTGCACTAGACCTTTAATCCTGGTTTAGCCCTGTCCCCAAACTGGCATTCTGCTCTAGAATAATTGAATCAGATAAAGCAGCTTTATGACTCTATGCTTCTATGATTTTAGTGTAGAATGTCAGCTTGGGGACAGAGATAAACCAGAATTAAAGGTCTAGTGCGAAATAGACCACAGAGAAACAGTCAAGACTCTACAAGAATTGATTAAAAACCTAGAACAAATACACAAAAGAACTGGAAGTCACAATATCTATTAGAAATTAACAGCAGAAGAAAATTTTTAGAAGCCCTGGAAAATGAAGCAATTCAAAGAAACCTGATCTATACAAAACAAAAATACTGCATCAGATTTAAAAAAATCCCTTTGCCTATTGACCTGGAAAGTGAAGGAACAAAAAAAACCCAAGACACATACATTCCCTGAAAAATGACTCTGGCAATATACTCACCTCATCAAACTCAATCATAAATGGCTTTGTGAAATTTTAAACAGAGCTATATGCAACTAGATCACCTGATACAAACAACATACGAGAATTTTTACAAAAAAAAAATCTGGTTAACAAGATTTCCTCTGAACACAGCAATCTAATGGAGGCAGAAATTACTACTAAGGAAATTGAGCAAGCAATTAGTCAGCTCAAAACCAAACCTCACCTGGTGGTGATGGATGCCCACCCCCCAATTTTTTAAACTGTTTAAACAAGAAATAATCAATCCCTTGAATGATCTGTGCAACTTCATAATAAAAACTGGTGACATGCCTCCATCATGGGCGCAAGCCAATATCATAGTAATTCTAAAACCCAACAAAAATCCACTACTCCCAACTTTGTATCACCCTATATCCTTGCTAAATTTAGACACAAAAATCTTCACCAAAGTTCTGGCCACAGACTCAAAGCAATCCTCCCAGCCTATATAAAAATAGAGCAATCAGGTTTTCTTCCTCACCATAACATTACTGACACTATCTGAAAAACCATACTCAACTCCCATTCCCATCCAAAAAGGCATGAGGCAGGGATTTTCATTTTCATTTCATTTTATTTGATTTATATCCCGCCCTACCCCACCAAAGCAGGCTCAGGGTGGCTCACAACATAAAAATTCTAACAATAAAATTCAAGAATTAAAATACAATAATAAATTACATAATTAAAACAACTAATATATCAATACATCAATCAGTCTCTGTGTGCTATCTTATAGTCTTCGGTCAGAATATTTCAGTATTTCAATGTTTCAATGCCGGTCAGTTATAAGTCAACCGGAAGAGGACTGTCTTACAGTCCAATGTCCTGCAGGGCCCTGACTTCTTCCGGTAACTGGTTCCACCAACAAGGGGTTGTGATCGAGAAGGCCCTGTCCCTAGTTGACTTCAACTGGGCCTCCTTTGGCCCGGGGATTACAAGCAGATTTCTAGAGCCGGATTGCAGCACTCTCTGGGGGGAATATGGGAAGAATGGTCCCTAAGGTATGCCCCATGTCCCTCCTTCTTTTCCTGCTAGCTTTTGAACCCTTAATGGAAGCGATTTGAGAGAATAAAGAAATCAAAGAATAAAGAAACTGGAGATATCCACCATAAAATGGCAGTATATACAGATGATCTCACTCTTTATCTTTCCTCCCCCCCCCTACAATCACTTACAGATTTAAACACACTCCTAAAAAAAGTTTAGCTTAATATCAGGTATTACTTTCAATAGTCACAAATCAGAACTATTCCCAATCAATTTAAGTGAAAAGGTAATTCATGAGATAAATTAGGGCAATGTAATTGGACTAAAGCATCTTGGAAACTTCTGGGTGTCCATATCCCCCTTGAAATCTCCAAACTGAAACAATTCAACTATGATTCTCTGCATAAATCAGTACTACTTCAACTCAAAAAATGATAGGATTCAAAATTCTCATGGCCAGATTGCTATTACCTCATAAAAAATGTTATTATTCCAAAATATCTTTTTTTTATTTTGCTCACTCCTAATATTCCTTACCAAATAAATGATAGGTAAATGGCTGTCAGATCTAAACAAATTTTTATGGGTGCAAGGCGAATCAAGGATTAGTCACAAAACACTCATACAAGCTTCTTCACAGGGAGGCATGGATTTCCCCAATTTGTGGTCCTACTACCATGCTACACTCCTATAGCAAATCACCAAAATAATAATAAATTATAATCACACAGATTGGAATCCATAGAAGCAGTTACTTGAGTCCTTTCCATATACAAGATATGATCTGGAATCATCACCTCTTACCAAAAACGAAATACACACAAAAACTTTTCGTATATCCATTACTTACCTTTTGGTAACAGAAGCATCGCAAACTCATTCCTGAAATATCATGTTATTCCTCCTTTTTAAACCAACAGTGGTTTATACCAGGCTATCAGAATATGGGGGGTGGGGGGGTGGGCTCCCTCTGGGTGTCCTACCTCCCCAGGGAAAGTGCATGTGCAATACATCGCCTCTCCTTTCCCGGTGTAGTGAACGCTGCGTGGTCACTGTCTGGGTATGCCTGGCAGATGGTCATTGCAATGGCCTCCCCTACATTACTGCATCCATGGCAACACCTTCTTGCTGGTCCCCCCCGTTCTCACAGAGTTTTCCACATTATGGTGCGACCGAATGTCTGGCGGTATAACCGGATGGGCAGGCTGGGCTCACCAACCTCGCCAGCCAAGAGAAGGAAAACTCTAACATCAAGCCCGGGCAGACAGAGCTCATTAATGTAACATCTACCACCTGGAGGACTCGCTGCCGGTGTCCCGGCTTACTGGGCCATGTCAGATGACCGCATGGTGAAAGGGTGGAGCCAGTACTGCGCACACTGTGCTTCACCTAAAAATTCCTCTGTGCAGGCCTGAAGGGTATCCACATCCACAACGCACAACATACCAAGTCCTGCAGCGATGGGGAAGGGGCGAAATGGCAGGTGGAAGATGCCACTGGAAGCCGCAGTCCCGGTCCTGCATGTAGGCGGTTCAGGGTATTGGTCGCCTGAAGCTGACCCGGAGATGAAAGCATTTTTCGGCAGCACCCTGAACGACCAAGCAGCCTTATTTAGGGACAGCACTGCTTGCTCCGTATGGAGAGGGGCCTAGAAAAGGTGGCCTAAACAAAGCTCGTCTCCTCCCCCCCCCCAGTTGGCTAGCCGCGGTCAACGGGCATCCTTACTTGCGGTCGAAAAATAACAACAAAGAAAAGGCATGCACTTGCCTCACAAAGTGTGCAAAGACTAAAGCTTGCATGTTGAAACATCAGAACCATGCTTGACACAGTAGACAGTGGTTGCCCTGGACGACACTCTGCTCTAGTTGCCCACGAACTTCTCAGGTTGAATATCCACATAGCAGCTCTCAGTGAGGTCCGTTTCCCTGAGGAAGGTAGTCTTCAAGAACACGGTGCTGGCTATACCCTCTACTGGTCGGGTAAGTCAAAGGCTGAGAGCCGCCTTTCTGGCATTGGCTTCATGGTCAGGAACTCCATTGCCTCTAAACTCGAAAACCTGCCAACAGGTCACTCAGATCGCATCATGTCTATGTGCCTCCCACTTCAAAACAAGCAGCATGCAACACTCTTCAGTGTGTATGCTCCAACCCTTCAAGCAGATCCTGCAGAAAAGAACAAGTTCTATGCTGATCTACGCAACCTCGTACGGAAGACCCCTACAGAGGACAAGGTGATCATCCTTGGCGACTTTAATGCCAGAGTAGGTAAAGACTCGGAAGCCTGGAAAGGAGTACTTGGCAAACATGGCATTGGCAACTGCAATGATAACGGGCGCTACCTGCTAGAATTCTGCACGGAGCATCAGCTCACCATCACCAACACTATCTTCCAGCAGAAGAACAGTCTGAACAGTCTGAAGACAACCTGGATGCACCTATGGTCCAAGCATTGGCACCTTATTGACTACATTCTGGTGCGCCAGAGAGACCTTCGAGATGTCTTAAACACCGGAGTGCGGAATGTCATACGGATCATCGTCTAGTACGCTGCAATCTCCGTCTTCACTTTAAATCTACACCCAGGAGAGGCGGTATCCGCTGGAGGAAGTTTCAGGTTGGCAGCCTTCAATCAGCCGAAGTTAAAGCTGCCTTCCAGGCAAAACTCCAGACAAGAATTGAGGACCCCAGTTGCCTCATAGATCCTTCTCCAGAAGCACTCTGGGAACACCTAAAAACTACCATCCTGTTGACCTCTGAAGAAATCCTCAGGTTCTCCACAAGGAAGAACAAGGACTGGTTTGACGAGAACAATCAAGAGATCCAAGAATTACTGGCGAAAAAGAGATCTGCCTACCAAGCACATCTTGCTCAGCCCTCCTGTCCTGGGAAAAAAGCAACCTTTCGCACTGTATGTAGCAACCTCCAGCACAAGCTTCGAGACATTCAGAACGAGTGGTGGACCAAGCTTGCAGAGAGAACCCCGCTGTGTGCAGACACTGGTGATTTTAGAAGGTTCTATGAAGCCCTGAAGGCAGTATATGGTCCATCATATCAGGCTCAGAGTCCCTTGCATAGTGCAAACGGCCAAGTGCTCCTCACAGACAAGGCATCCATACTGAACCAGTGGTCGGAGTATTTTCAGGTTCTCTTCAGTGCCAATTGTGTAGTTCAAGATTCAGCAATCCACATCACCCCACTTCAACCAGTGAAAACAGAGTTGGATGTGATCCCTACCCTAGAAGAGACTGTTAAAGCCATCAAGCAACTGAAAAGTGGCAAGGCAGCGGGAGTTGATGGAATTCCACCAGAGATCTGGAAGCATGGGGGCATAGTACTACATAGTACACTTCACAAAGTACTTGTCACCTGCTGGGAACAAGGCAAACTACCACAGGACTTTTGTGATGCAATCATCATTACTCTACACAACAACAAAGGGGAAAAGTCAGACTGCTCCAACTGCCGGGGGATAACCCTGCTCTCCATCGCAGGCAAAATCCTTGCCAGAATACTCCTGAACAGACTGGTGCCCACCATTGCAGAAGAACTCCTCCCAGAGAGCCAGTGCGGCTTCAGAGCTAACAGGAGCACCACCGACATGGTATTTGTTCTCAGGCAGCTCCAAGAGAAATGCAGGGAATGGAACAAGGGTCTATATGTGACTTTTGTCGACCTTAACAAAGCTTTTGATACCGTTAGCAGGAACGGCCTGTTGCAAATCTTGGAACGTTTAGGATGTCCCCCAAGGTTCCTCAGTATGGTCATCCAGCTACATGAAGACCAGCGAGGCCAAGTCAGACACTGCAATGATCTCTCAGAGCCCTTCTCAATAGGCACAGGTGTAAAGCAAGGCTGTGTTCTTGTGCCAACTCTCTTTACGATCTTTTTTAGCATGATGCTTCAAAGAGCCGCAGTAGATTTAGATGATGACGATGGGTTCTACATCCGCTATTGCACCGATGGCAGCCTGTTCAACCTGAGGCGACTAAAGACTCACTCCAAGACAATGGAAAAACTTATCCGAGAGCTACTGTTTGCTGATGATGCTGCACTCGTTTCCCACTCGGTATCAGCTCTGCAGCATATGACGTCCTGCTTTGCAGAGGCTGCCAAGCTATTCGGCCTAGAAGTTAGTCTGAAGAAGACAGAAGTTCTCCACCAACCTGCACCCCAGGAAGATAATCACTCTCCTTGTATTACTGTGGGTGAATCAGTTTTGAAGACAGTCCAGCAGTTCAGCTACCTGGGGTGCATCATCTCCTCAGACGCCAAGATCGACAAGGAGATCGACAATAGGCTGGCAAAGGCAAACCGTGCATTTGGCCGACTGCATAAAAGAGTGTGGAGGAACAAGCATCTGAAAAAAGGCACAAAGATCAATGTTTACAAAGCGGTTATGATGACAACCCTCATCTACCGCTCCGAATCGTGGGTTTTATACCGTCATCACCTGCGACTCCTTTAGCGCTTTCATCAGCGCTGCCTTCGCACCATCCTCAACATCCACTGGAGTGACTTTGTATCCAACACTGAAGTCCTCAAGTGGGCGGAGGTTACAAGCATCGAGGCATTGTTGTTGAAGACGCAGCTGCACTGGGCAGGGCATATCTCCAGGATGGAAAACCACCGCCTTCCCAAGATTGCCCTGTATGGCGAACCTTCCACGGGCCATTGAAATAGAGGGGCACCAAAGAAGAGGTACAAGGACTCCTTGAAGAAATCCCTTGGTATTTGTTGCATTAACCATCACCAGTGGTCTGACCTAGCCTCAGATCGCAAAGCATGGAGGCAGACCATCCACCAGGCTGTCTTTTCCTTAGAGAACGCACGCATAGCTGGTCTTGAGGACAAAAGGAGATTGAGGAAGAATCGTACTGCTACAGCACCAACCCCAAATCAGACTTTTCCCTGCAGCCACTGTGGCCGGACCTGCCTGTCCCGCATTGGTCTTGTCAGCCACCAGCTAGCCTGCAACAGACGTGGACTACTGCACCTTTCTTAAGTCTTCATTCTCGAAGTCAAGCTGAGAGATCAGAATATAGAATACCTCAGATGGAGACAAAAAAAAGTTATCGTTTAATAGACCTATGGCATAAGAACAAATTTATTGAAAACAAATTATTAGAGGAAAAACTAAGTTTCAATATCAAATGGTTTCAATATCTACAAATCAAAGACATGATTCATTCAACTAAGATAAAGGAAGCATTCACATGTCTGCAAACATGCTTTGAGAATTTCATTAAAGACCTAAAGGGTAATGCAAAAGGACTTTTGTCAAAAACCTAATAGCTGATATTATCACCATTTTAAAATAAAACCTACCTCTATAAAAATCAATGGGATACAGACCGCCAGAAAGCTATAGATGAATAACAATGGGAAACCATCTGGAATTCTTATGAAGACAAATCAAATGTACTAAATATAAAATTCCAATTCCGTAAAACACTACTTAGATGGTACTGGTCCCCAACAAAACTCAACAAAATTAACCCCTCTATTGACCCATTATTTAAAAGCTATGTAGAGAGAAAGCAGACTTTATTCATGGGTGGTGGCGTTGCACTTTATTCATGAGTGGTGACGTTGCACATAAATTTTGGCAACAAATTAACTTGCAAATAAAAAACATCACTCAAAATAAACTTACCTTTGGAACCTGACATCTTTTTACTTCACAACTGGAAAGATACAAAAATCAGCTCCGGTACAGCAGAACTAATACATATTCTAATAGCGACAGCAAGACTGCTCATGGCCTCACATTGGATAGAGAAATACACCCCTACTTTAGAAATGTGGCACTAGAGAATCTGGAATATATTTATTTTGTGTAAGATTGCATACAATTCATATGACATCACTCACACTCAGTATGAAAGGCATGTCATCACAGTTTGGTACCCTTTAATGTCTTATTTTTCAGAAAACAGGATTATTCCTAGAAAACCAACGTATAGAAAGTTAATGTATTTTTGAAAGTCTTCTTGTTAATGATACTTAGGTAATATTTTTCTTAGGAAAAGCTGTAAGTCCAGAAAAATGTAAGTCTCATAAAACTAATTGTAAGCCTGTAATAATACAAACATGGTATTATTATTTATATGGCATGATATGTATTGCTATGAAGGATACCAATTAGGGTTGCCAAGTCCCATTTAAAAAATATCTGGGGACTTTGGGGGGGGGAGCCAGGAGACTTTGGGGGTGGAGCCAGGAGACGCTGGGGTGAAACTAGGGGGAGGGGGAGAAATGGCGCCGGGGAGCGTGGCTGCTCCTCTGAGATGGGCTCAAATTGGGCCCCTCTCGGAGGAGCAGCTGCGGGGGGGGGCAGCGGCGTCGCGCGCTCCGCCCCGCCTCTGGGTTGGAATCGGGGGCTGCTGCAGGAGGGAGACGCGCCAGCCTACCGCGGTCTGCTGGCCCAGTGCCTTGTGGGGCTGCCCGCCCCGCCGCTGGCCGCTGAGCACGTGTCGCTTCTGCCCCTCCACGCCCGCCGGCCATGCCCCTCGCCTTGGCGTCGCGCTGCTGCTGCTGCTGAGTGGCGGGCAGCGCGGACGAGGAAGCGCCCTTGCCGCGCGGGGAATTCTTGTGGGACATGCTGGCTCAGGGCGCCGCCAGTACCGGCCTTGCCCGCCCGACGCAGCTCTAGCCGCCCCTCCTGAGCGCTGCCGCCATCCCGACCTGCTGCTCGCCCGCCTTCTCTTCCCTTTCCGCAGCCCTCTACAGCCGCCCTGCCTCACCACGCCCGCCGGCCGGCCCCTCAGCGCCTCTCTCAGCCACTGGCAATGCCGCCCCCGCCCCGAGCCACCCAGCCAGCCCCCAAACCCGGCCAGAGGGAGCAGCAGCTGCATGTGCGAGCAGGGGGGGCGGGCCGGGGAGGGCACCAGGCCCCCCTCAACACTCCGCCCCCGTTGCTTCCCCTTTGGGAAACGGCCACTGGCTGAGAGCAGAGCCCCCTTGCCCGGCTTGCCTGCCCTCGGCAGCCTTTGGCCCAACAGCGCCACGGAGGAGCAGCTGCGGGGGGAGGGGGCGGCATCGCCCGCTTCGGGATGTGGCGGCTCGCCATGTTCGTGGCACCATTTCCCCCTCCCCCCGCTTCTGTTTTTTGGGGGAGCGGGGGAATAGGGTGGAAATCCTGGCGTCCCCCGCCAGAGTGGGAGGGTTGGGAAGCCTAATACCAATAAAGAACATTTTTCTGGAAGGAAAAAAAATGGCAATGGGATCTCCTTTCCTGGGCCACCACAACTCAGATAGAAAACCTCCATCTTCATCAGGTTCAACTTCAGTCAACTCAGCCTGAGCCAAGATACCACAGGTTACAATACCATGTCTAGGTATTCCAGGGTGCAGTCAGACTGGCTGCCCATCAATAGATAGAGCTGACTGTCATCTGCATATTGATGACATCCCAGCCAATATCTCATGACATATAAATGGGTGCCTCTGGGATGATTTCTTCCCAGTCACCACCCTTTGTCCCTGACTTTGGAGAAAAGAGGAGAGCCATTGTAAGGTGGAACCCTGAATCCCCACATCAGCAAGGCAACTTGACAGTAGCTGATGGTCAATTGTATCAAATGCAGCAGACAGGTTTAACAACAACAGCACTGCTGAGCTGCCCCAATCCAGATGTTGTAAGAAGTCATCCATGAGGGTGACCAGAACTGTCTCTGACCCATGACTTGGATAAAAGCTGGACTGGAACGAGTCCAGTATGGAAGCATCCTCCAGAAAACTTTGAAGCTGTGTTGCTACTTCTCACTTTATAATCTTACCCAAGAAGGGTAAGTTCAACACCAGCTGATAGTTCACCAATACAGCCAGGTCTGCAGATGGTTTCTTTAAGAGGGTGTGAACCACAGCCTCTTTGAGAGGCATGAGAAAGATCTCATATGTTAGGGATCTGTTGACAATAGCCTATAGAGGCTTACGTAGCACTGCTTGGCTAGATTTTATAAACCAAGACAGGCACAGATCCAACAGACAGGTAGTAGAGCACACAGTGGAAAGAATCCTGTCAACTTCCTCCAGGCTGAGTGGAGTGAAGTAATCCAAAATTGGAACAGAAGATGTGGTTGGTGTCTCGAGCTCACTTACTGTTTCAAATGTGGTGGGGAAGTTATGTCAGAGCAACAAGACTTTATCTGCGAAAAAGCTCACAAAAGCCTCACAGCCGATTTCCAATTCCTTAACATTTGGTTTATCTTGGTGTAAGGTGGTTAATGACTGAATTATACTAAATAATTGTGTCGGGTGCAAGGTTACAGACACAATCCAGGTCACAAAGTAAGCCTTCTTTGTGGCCCTGATTGCTATCTCATAGGTCCGCATAAATAATCTATAAGATGTTCTAGTCGCTTTGTCACAAGTGCATCGCCACTGCGTCTCTAGTTGTCCAAGTTGCCATTTCATCAATTGCAATTCTGGGGTATACCATGGCACTAGTCATGAATATGGTGAAGAGAGCACTGGGGAGCAATCTCATCAATGGCCGCAGAGAGCCGGTCATTCCAGATCTCTGCAAGCTCATCTAATGAGTCACCAGAGGGCCAGGGATCCTGCAGAGTCATCTGAAGCTGCATTAGATCCATCCATCTTCATAGGTAAGCCAAAACAAGCTCACTGCCTAAATGGGTTTGAGGTGAGATATCCATATGACTCTTCACGTCATAGTGGTCCAACCATGACACTGCTTCAGCAGTAACCCGGTCCACTTCAACTCCTGCCACAAAGATAAAATCTAGCATGTGCCCAGCCTGGTGCGTGGGGTTGTTTAATGATGACAGAGTCCTAGTGCCATCATGGAAGACACTAAATCCACCACCCAAGTGGAAGCCACGCCATCAGCATGGACATTGAAGTCACCCAAGAAAATAAGCCAAGGGTGCTCCAATGCCCAGCTTGCTACAGCTTTGACTGGTGTGTTAGGCGACCAGTACACCAGCCATATTGCCAAACTCTCCCCATTGTCCCATGTCAGGCCAACAAATTCAATGCCAGAGATATCTGGGGATGGAAGCGCCTGGAAGGAGAAAGCCTTTCGTATGAACAAAGCCACCCCTTCCCCCTGCCTGCTAGTCCATACTTGGTGAAGGACCAAGAACCTGGGAGGGGCCACTTGGGAGAGAGCTACTGTCTCCCTGTCTTGTACACAGGTATAGCAGCGCCCGCCTCACGGCCTCACTGGATCTCTTACTATCAATCTCTTCGGGGTATTTTACTTTTGTTCTCTGATGGAAATAGAATTCTCTTAAAAGGGGACCACAGCACCTTTGTTTGTTTTTCCCAAAAATATAGGCTCCAGAGAAACTTTAACGCAAACCACAGATTTTATTTTAAACACAAAGTCTTTAACTTGGGGATATGGGAGATATTTACACAGGCTAACACGTTGTTCAGTTGTTTCAGGCTTTACACAAACTTTTTCTTTCTTTAAGTCTCTCAGTTTCAGTTCACAGTTTCCCTATATCTTGCTCTCTCCACCTCTAGCAAAGGCTGGCCTCTTGGGTATGATGTGCCCAGGTCTCACTAGTCGACTGGAGCCACCACTACCAGCCCTTCAGACTTCTTAGACCCATATCTGCTCCCTCAACCACCTTTCTAGTTCTTCAGAGATGTATATAGGTGTCTGTGACCGTCCAGGTCTTGACTAACTCACACTTGTTCCTCACACACACAGCCCTCTTGACTGGTTTTGTCGAGCTTGTAGTCTCTGGAAGACTTTCCTGCCACTGTCTCAAGCTCCTTCACAGAATCAGCTGCCCTCTCAGCCTCGGTCAGGCACGAACTGGCCCACTCAGTCTCTGTCAGGCTCCAACTCTGACAGACTTCTGACAGGCACCAACTCTGTCAGACACCAACTGACTGACTGACTGCCTCAGCAGTTTCTGTCACTCAACCACTTTCCCTCCCTGAGAGTTCCGAGCCCTCTGGCCCCCACCCTCAGGTCACCTGACGCAGGCCCTGTCTGTCTTCAGTTTCTGCTTAACCCATAGCTTTCCGTCACAACAGGTCTCCATCATGCAAGCCAGGTCCATATCCTATCCAAACTAGAAGTCCCAAAGAGCCGCAGTCTTGTTATTTATGGACCTGGAATTACAAAATACCAAGGGCAGAGGTGAGTACTTCCACTTGGCCTTCGTACCAGTCATCCCTGGGATCGGACACAGGCTGGAAGGGGAGTGAGCTTTCTTATATCTCAGTCTCCTTCCATTCCAGCCCTACCTGCTCCCACCGCTATACTTCCCCCTCCCCAGGAGCACTGGAATATGTGTGAAAGAGCTGCATGTGGCTCCCGAGCCACTGTTTTGGCCACCTTTGATATAAAAGGTATAACACACATACAAACTAATACACTGCAGTCAAGTTGCACCTTTAAGACCAACTTAGTTTTATTCAGAATGTAAGCTTTCGCGTGCTCTCTCAGCACACTTCATCAGACGAGGAATCTGGTACAGTGAGCAAAGCCACACATAGCTGGTAGTCAGTGGCTCAGAATGCAAACTGGTCCACTGACTACCAGCTATGTGTGGCTTTGCTCACTGTACCGGATTCCTCGTCTGATAAAGTGTGCTTAGAGAACACAAGAAAGCTTACGTTCTGAATAAAACTAACTTGGTCTTAAAGGTGCAACTTGACTCCTATTTTGTTCTACTACTTCAGTCCAACACAGCTGACTGCTTGGATCAAACTAATACACTATATAAACCATTCTGATAATTTCTCTCCTACCTTCCTATATCTACACTGATGAGGGAATCACAGCATAAAGGTCACTGAAATCATGTGCCCAGTATACTGTAGCTGTGCAAAGGTACAATACAATGTAAAACATTATCAGAGAAGAGGATGAACCTACAATTTTTATTGCAACTATATCTAGACTGTTTTCTGCAAAAAAAAAAGTATTGTAGATATGGTAGAACTAAATATAATACTAAAAAGAGCAACTATAATGATTGATGAATGGGACAGAAAATTATAGTTCTACTTTTTAGCATTATCTAGCACAAGGGTTGTCAAACTTGCTTAATGTAAGAGCCACATAGAATAAACATCAGATCTTGGAGAGCCACAAGGCATAAATGTTTGAGAAAAGGAAGGAAGGCTTGGGGAAATGATTTAAAGAGAGAAATGCCTCCTCCAAGCCAGTCAATGTGGTGGTGGTGGTGGCTTTGAGAACCACACAATATGTGTGAAAGAGCCACAGTTTGGCCACCCCTAATCTAACATCTCCTTTCTGCCTAGTAAGAAGTCATCTACAAAGGAGGAAAGATTTCTCTAATGGAAGAGGGCTTACTGGAGGGCTCAGTGGAAGGGAATTTTGGATCCAACCCAATGTATACCAGGTGTGCCAAAATATACCAAGCCCGTCCACACATACTGCAGCCCTGGAGTGCATGCAACAAAGCTATTTCCTCTGTTGCCTTATTCTCCTTAAATCAGCTTTGGTATCCTTCTGTATTCAAGCATGTCTTAAAATTACTTTAAATTTTATTTTAAAAATTTATTAAAAAATCACTCTATTTTAACCTTTGTCCATCTAAACTGTTGAATGATCTCCCCCTTTATTTCAAGTTAATAGCTTTTCTTACTTTAATCTTGACCACCATTTCCTCCTGCTTGTGTATGGAAGAACTGTAAGGGTTCAGATCTAACTGTTCAGATATTTCAAAACTGAAACTGTTTCCTTGCAGAGAATAATGGAAGCTAGTTAAGTGAAATGTGTATTTAAAAATGACAGTTCAGAACTGTTTCAACTATGCTCTTGATACATGTGGTTTCAGTTGCCCAGTAATAAGTGGTGGTCTAAGATGAAAGAACGAATACAAAAACAGTTGAGAAAAGTACAAGCCTATCATTAATAATCCACATTCACTAATACATTTAACTCCAGGAAGTATCTTGATGGGTAAACTGCAGATCAAATTCTAAACCACTTCTTTTGCTGCAATCCAGTGATGAAAAGAGGGATTATCCATTCGAAAAGACTTTATCCTATGAGACATCATGCATTCTAAAAGGTTCAGTTCTTTTTTTTTTCTTTACTGTACCTCCAACAAAGAAAGTGTTAGTCTTTTAGGTTTGTTGAAGAAGATGACTCACAAAAGACAAATAAGCTCCCTTTCTTTTTTTTCCCAATGAATCTTTTTTTAATGCCTGATTTCAATCTCGGGAGAGCAGAATTGGCTGGACACAGCAGCTTTCATAAAGCATCTGTATTGTGAAACACACTTGTCCACTGAACTTCTTTTAAATAAATAACACACTTCTGAATCAGATACCAAAACTTAGGGATTGTTAATATACTTCACTGGACTTCCTCCAGGATCAGATGACTTCATATAGTTTTACCAGGGAGACACTCTTCTAGAACATAGTCTATGCAGTTTGCACCGCCTACAGTAGCATGCCATGGGACTGCCTTATACTCTGCTATGACTCTTTCTGGTAGTGACATGTTGGAAGCCTGAGAATCTTCTAAACAAACACATCCCTATTTTGAGAAGTTAAAGTGGTCCTTACTTCCCTGTTAAAACTCACAATACAAATACTCTGGAACCAATTTTTGTCAGACTCTGCATAATTTTACCTTTGGGATAGACTTATCAACTATGGGACTGGTATTTATAGGTTTCCCTATCATGATTGATTATATACTCTGCAAAGATGGAGAAGCTCCTTACAGTTAGCAAAAACAAGACCTGGAGCTAACTGCGGCTCAGATCATGAGTTACTCATTGCAAAATTCAGGCTTAAACTGAAGAAAACTGGGGAAGCCATTAGGCCATTCAGGTTTGACCTTGATCACATCCCTTATGAATATACAGTGGAGGTGAAGAATATGTTTAAGGAACTAGAGTTGATAGACAGAGTGCCGGAAGAACTATGGACGGAGGTTCACAGCATTGTACAGAAGGCAGCAATCAGCACCAACCCAAAGAAAAAGAAATGCAAGAAAGCAAAGTGGCTGTCTGATGAGGCTTTATAAATAGCTGAGGAAAGAAGGAAAGCGAAAGGCAAAGGTGAAAAGGAAAAATTCACCCAAGTGAATGCAGATTTTCAGAGAACAGCAAGGAGAGATAAGGAGGCCTTCTTGAAGGAACAATACAAAGCAATAGAGGAAAATAATAGAATGGGAAGGACAAGAGAACTCTTCAAGAAAATCAAGGGTACGTTTCATGCAAAGATAGCCATGATAAAGGACAAAAATGGTAGGGACCTAACAGAAGCAGAAGAGATTAGGAAGAGGTGGCAAGAATACAAAGAAGAATTATACAAGAAGGATCTCAATGTCCTTGATAGCCATGACAGTGAAATCACTGACCTTGAGCCAGACATCCTGGAGTGTGAAGTCAAATGGGCCTTAGAAAGCATTACTAACATCAAAGCGAGCGGATATGACGGTATCCCAGTTGAGCTATTCAAAGTCCTAAAAGATGATGCTGTTAAAGTGATGCACACATTATGTCAACAAATTTGAAAAAAGCAACAGTGGCCACAGGATTGGAAAAGGTCAGTTTATATTCCAATCCCAAAGAAGGGTAATGCCAAGGAATGTTCGAACTATTGCACCATTGCACTCATTTCACATGCCAGCAAGGTCATGTTAAAGATCCTACAAGCTAGGCTTCAGCAGTATGTAGATCGGGAACTATCAGAAGTTCATGCTGGGTTTTGGAGAGGTAGAGGAACTAGAGATCAAATTGCCAGCATTCGCTGGATTATGGAGAAAGCACGGGAGTATCAGAAAAACGTCTATTTCTGTTTCATTGACTACGTTAAAACCTTTGGTTGTGTGGATGACAACAAACTGTGGCAAGTCCTTAAAGAGATGGGAGTACCAGACCACCTCACATGTCTCCTGAGAAACCTTTATAAGAGTCAAGAAGCAACGGTCCGAACGGGATATGGAACAACTGATTGGTTTAGAATAGGAAAAGGAGTTCGACAAGGATGTATATTGTCACCCTGCTTATTTAATTTATATGCAGAGTACATCTTGCGGAATGCTGGCCTGGATGAAGCACAAGCCAGAATTAAGATTGCCAGGAAAAACATCAACAACCTCAGATATGCAGATGATACCACTCTAATGGCAGAAAGTAAGGAGGACCTAAAGAACCTCTTGTTCAGGATGAAAGAGGAGAGCACAAAAGTAGGCTTGAAACTCAACATTGAAAAAACTAAGATCATGGCATCTGGCCTCATCACACCGTGGAAAATAGAAGGGGAAGACATGGAAGTAGGGACAGACTTCACATTTCTGGGATCCAAGATCACTGTAGATGGTGACTGTAGCCATGAAATTAAAAGACGTTTGCTCCTTGGGAGGACAGCTTTGGTCAACCTAGGCAGTAGAATAAAAAGTAGAGACATCACCCTGCCAACAAAAGTCCGTATAGTCTAACGATGGTATTCCCAGAAGTAATGTATGGCTGTGGGAGCTGGATCATAAGGAAGGCCGAGCGCAGAAGAATAGAAGCTTTTGAGCTGTGGTGCTGGAGAAGAATCTTGAGAGTTCCTTGGACTGCAAGAAGATCAAATCAGTCAGTCCTAAGAGAAATCAACCCAGACTGTTCCCTGGAAGGTCAGATGCTGAAGCTGAAGCTCAAATACTTTGGCCATCAAATGAGAAAGGAGCACTCACTGGAGAAGATCCTGATGCTGGGAAAGACAGAAGGCAAAAGAAGAAGGGGACGTCAAAAGATGAGATGACTTGACAGCATTACTGATGTAACAAACACGAATTTGAGCAGACTTCAGAGGATGGTGGAAGACGGGAGGGCCTGGTGTGACTTTGTACATGTGGTCATAAAGAGATGGACTCGACTGTGCAACTGAACAACAACTATCATGGCAAAATAGATAGCTGTTGAGTTAAATTTCCTGCTTTAGGTTTTCATTTGGAATCTTCATTCACATTCACTCATGAGGATGTGTCAAAGGATTTGTTTTTTAGTTAGTTTCTAATTGCAGAATTTATTTCAATGTTCACTGGATAAGAAACTTAACTATGTACCACTTGTATGCCGAGTAACAAAATAGCACATTGTCATGACCTCACAGTGAGCCAGACATAGGCTTGGAAGAAGCAGGGCGCACAGGAACACAATTCTGGCTGGCTTGGTGTCAGGGTGTGTGGCCTAATATGCAAATGAGTTCCTGCTGGGCTGTTTCTACAAAAAAGCCCTGTGTTAAGCCGTGTGTGCTCTACAAAAAAAGCCCTGGGAAGAAAGAAGACACTATGCACTATGTACCTACTCTGATGCATTAGTTGCCCAGTTCTGTGTGGACATGACTTTAGGGAAAGTGCCACTATTAGACACAATGTCTTGACTCTCGTGAGCAGGCAATTGGAGCCCACTGAAGTACTACTAGTTGCCCTGGATGTCACATTCATCTAGTCCTCTCTCCCACTTCCCTAAAATGCCAGAGGACAGAAGAAAAAGGAGAAGAAGAAGAAGAAGAAGAGGAGAAGGAAGAGGAAGAAGATGATCCCGTCCTATACTTTGAATCTCAGAACAGTCACAATCTCCCTTACCTCCCCCCCCCACAACAGACACCCTGTGAGAAAGGTGGGACTGAGAGAGCTCTTATAGCAGCTGCCCTTTCAAGGACAACTCCTATGAGAACTATGGCTGACCCTAGGCCATTCCAGCAGCTGCAAGTGGAGGAGCAAGGAATCAAACACGGTTCTCCCAGATAAGAATCCACACACTTAACTGCTACACCAAACTGTCTCTCAATACAGTTTGCTGAAGGACTGCATGCATCCAAGCAAGAATATGGGGTCCTTTAGGGTATAATTTCTCACCTAATTCATCAGCTGTCCCGCCCGGCCCGGGCGAGGACTGCACGAGGGGGACCCCCCTACGCTCACCAGCCATTCCTCCCCCGTCGCCGCCCCAAGAGCTTCCCACACCTCTCCAGCCCTTGCGGCAGCCCCATCACTTACCTGGGCCGACAGAGCCCCGACGGCAGCCCGAGCAACGCCCCACAGTTGACGCGCTCGTCTTCGGGTCTGAGGAGCGTGGCCAGAGCAAGACGTTGGGGAGCAGGAGGGAGAAGCCAAGCCCAGCGCTGGGCAAAGAGGAGGAGAGCTGCCTGACCCATGGCGGCGAGAGACGCTGCACCCCAGCACACTGCAGCGGCCCAGGATGCCTGAGACATGCCCAGGCAGCCCAGCCCTGGCACGCCTCTCCAGGGCGTCTGGAGCTTTGAAGAAAGGTGGAGCCAGCGAGGGGTGGAACCCAGGAGTGGGGAAGGACTGGGACAGGAGGATAAAAGGGAGGGAGGCAGGAGGTCGGGGAGGAAGCTGGCCGGTGCTTATTGAGGCTGCCTCCAGAAAAAGAGGGACAGAAGCCGCTGCACAGATAGAAGGGAAACGGGGACCTGTGGTGAAGTAACCTGGCTCCTACCCCTGTTTCTGAGACATCCGGAGAACACCCACAAAGTACCCGAGGGGGGCCGCCCTGGGATAGAGGGACAACAGCTGCACCGGGAGACCGGGTGGGGCGCCCGGGGTGCGACAATGTGGTGGAGGATGCGGGCACCACCCCAAGCCTAGGACGGCCACGCCCCCACATTCTGGGCTCGCCCGGGTGGCACTCAGGCCAAACGGCAACCCCACCCATTGAGCTGGAGTCCAGCAACTCGTCGACTGACGAAGCAAGTGAGGACTCCGTGATAGAAGTGGAGCTGAGGTCCGCTATGGACACCAACCCCACCCCCATGGATTTGGCCCAATTTGGGCAGTGGCTCGCGAACCACCAGGCACAGCTTCTACGAGAGGTCACCCAACAGCAGATGGTGGCTCAAGCCACCCTCGTGCGGGATCTCCACCAAGCGATCCTGGCCCGCTCGGAGCCGGCGGGGCCAACACCATTTGGCACCGGATGGAGCTGCTGGCCCCCTCTGACGAAGCTGGGAGTGGAGGACGATGTTGAGACCTACCTGGAGGCATTCAAGCGGGTGGCTGAGGCCGCTTGTTGGCCCAGAGAACAGTGGGCCTTTATTCTGGGACCCCACTTGACTGGGGAGGCCCAAGCTGCCATGAAAGCCCTGGAACGGGCCCAGGCCGCGGACTATACAGCACTCAAGGCAGCCATCTTAGACCGCCTGGAGATCATGCCCGAGGCCCACCACTAGAAGCTTCGTTCCTGGCTACCGGCGGTGACTGCGCTCGGCGATAGCGACTCTCAAAGGTGCCGCCACCCACTGGCTTAACCCCACCACTGACAATGGGCAGCGCATCGTGGAGCTGGTGGTAGTGGAACAGCTGCTACAGGTGTTGCCACCCCGTACCCGCCATTGGGTGGCCTGCTGGAAGCCGACCCACCTCAGTGAGGTCCAGGAGCTGTGGGTAAACTTCCAGGCTGCCAACCACCGTGGTCTGCCCCCCTGCACGGAGGGCAGTAAGCCAGGGAAGGGCATTCCCCAGCCCGGCAGACGGGCCGCCCCGGGAGCAACACCAGGAAAGGTGCCCGGGATGGGGGACCGTGGAGGCTGAGCACGACTGCCACCAGCCTGCACCACGCCTGGATGGTGGGGACCCGGAGAACGCCCGGCCTTACCCGGACCGAGTCTACACCCCGGAGGCCGCGAAGGGGAGAAGGAAGGACACTCACCACCAGAGGCCCACCGCCCGGCGGGGGACATAGGGCCCTGCTTTACCTGCAGGCAGTGGGGACATCTCAAGTGAGAGTGCCCCCTGATGGAATGTGACGTGGGCTGGGAAGAGTCCTGGCAAACTGCCGTGGTGGGAACTCGCCCCCCCCCCCCCCCGGACAATTCTGGTGTCCTTGGGAGGGCGGCAGCTGCAGGCCATGGTCGACAATGGCAGCTCGCTGTCCATGGTACGGGCCGACCTGGTGACCGCCCCACTGCCCGTCATCCACACCTCCGCCATCAAGTGCGTCCATGGGCATGTCGAAAGGAGCCCATTGGTGTCCATCCCACTGAAATACTTGGGCTGCTACTGTAGCGTACCGGTCGCCAAGGTGACCCATCTGCCCTACCCAGTACTACTCGGGCAGGATACCCCATGTTTTGGGGATGTCATAGAGGCAGCGAACCCAGGCCAGCCGGGCCAGCCTGCTGGGGCCGGCTATGACTCTGCAGCTCCCGCCGTGAAGATGGAGGATGCCGACCCAGGGAGGGTCCGTCTACAGCAGAACATCCTATGATGGGTGGCTGAGAGACGTGGCCGGCGGATCCGCAGTTCGTGAAAGCTCAGGCCAAAGACGAGGAGTTGGAGGCGTTGCAGCGGCACGAAGCAGTCTGGGACGGGGTGGTCGTAGATGAACGCCAGAGCCGGAACCTGCCTTGGATCATCAGGGAAGAAGGCGTTTGGTTCAGAGAGGTAAAAGAGTGTTTGGTTCCCGGACAACAGCTGTTGGTCCCCCACCGGTACAGGCCAGAAGTCCTGAAGGGCACACACAACCACCAATGGGCAGGCCACCAGGGGGTGAAGAGTATTCTGACCCGGTGTTAGCCAACTTCTTCTGGCCTTCCGTGGCTCGAGAGGTCCAGGCCTACTGTCGTTCCTGCGACATCTGCCAAGCCTAACATCTAGAGCAGAGCCGCAAGCCCCGCTAGCACCCTTGCTGGTAGTGGGGGTCCCGTTCAAGCATGTGGCTATGGACTTTGTGGGGCCCCTACTTCACACCCCTCGGGGGGCCCGCTACATTCTGGTCCTCATGGACTACGCCACCCGTTATCCGGAGGCTATCCCCCTGCCCACCATGAAGAGTGCTGGCATGGCCAGGGCCCTGATGCACTACTTTGCGCATGTAGGGCTGCCCTGGAAGATACTCACAGACCAAGGCACGCCCTTCATGTTGAGCCTCATGCCGGATGCTGCACATCAAGCAGCTCTTCACCTCCGTCCACCACCCCCAAACTGACGGGCTGGTGGAGCGGATGAACTAGACCTTGAAGGCCATGCTAAGGAAAACAGCGTATTACCACCCCACAGCCTGGGATCTCTATGTGGATCCACTGGTCTTCGCCATCGGAGAGACGCCCCAAGCGTCCCTGGGGTATTCCCCATTTGAGCTGCTGTATGGGAGGCAACCTTGGGGGATCCTAGGCCTGCTCAGAGAACAGTGGGTACAAGGCAGGGGAGGGTCAGAGGAGACCCCGGAGGAGTTTGTCAGGCAGCTGCAGGAGCGCCTGGAAGACATGAGGCGGGAGGCCTGGGGGAACCTCGTACAGGCCCAGGAAGCCCAGAAGAGATGTTACGACAAGGGCACTAAGGCCCGTGGATTCCAGGTGGGAGACGACATCCTGGTACACAGTGGAGTGATGGGCCAGAACCAAGGGCACCCGTAGCAGGGACCCTTCCAAGTCACCTGAGTCCTAGGTCCCCTGAGGTACGAATTACAATATGGGCCCCTTGCCCGCCAAAGAAAGACCATCCATGTGAACAACGTAAAGGCATGGGTGCAGCGGGAGGCGGGGACTGAGCAGGAGCTCTTGGCCGAAGACCCGAGCGAGCTCCAGGATGGAACTCTGTCCTGGACGATCACGGAGGGCGCCGGGGGGGCCCTGGTGTTGGACGCCGCACTCACACCCAGCCAACAGCAGGCCCTGCAGGAGGTCCTGGCTGAGTGCCCGACAGTGATCTCCGATTAGCTGGGCTTAACCACCGTGGTCAAGCATCGGGTAGTAACCCCTCCAGGCCAGGTGGCATGAGACCGTTGGAGACCAGTACCACAGAAGCGCTGGGACGTCATCGCCTGGGAGGTGGAGGAGATGTTGCGCCTCGACGTCATCAAACCATCGCAGAGCGAGTGGCGCAGTCCGGTGGTCCTGGTGCCGAAGCCCGATGGCAGCGTGCGCTTCTGTGTGGACTGTTGGGAGGTGAACAAACTGGCCAAATTCAATGCCTACCCGATGCCCCGGGTGGATATCCTGATTGACCAGCTGGGGAAGGCCCGGTACCTCTCTGCCTTGGACCTTACCAAGGGCTATTGGCAGGTACCCATGCACCCGGCCAACAGGGAAAATACCGCCTTCGCCACCCCCCAGGGTTTATTCTAATTCAAACACATGCCCTTTGGCTTGAATGGGGCTGCGGCCACGTTCCAGCGGCTGGTGGACAAGGCCCTGGCCCAGTGCGAGGGTTTCACTCGGGCCTACATTGATGACATCGTGGTATGTAGATCCACCTGGGAGACCCACCTGCTCCACCTACGCCGCGTGTTCCAAGCCCTGCATGCTGCCGGACTCCATGCCAACCCGCGGAAGAGCTGCCTCAACTTCCAGGAGTTAAAATATTTGGGATTCCTAGTGGGGAAGGGCCAGCTCCGACCCCTGCCAGAGAAGGTCATCACCTTGGAACAACAGCCCCGCCCGCGTACCGAGAAGCAGTTATGGCGCTTCTTGGGGTTTGTGGGCTACTACAGTAAATTCATCCCCAACTTCACTGCGGTGGCCACCCCATAAACAGATAGCCTGCGGAAGACATGCCCGAACATCCTCCAGTGGGGACCGGCCCAGGATGCAGTGTTTGAGATGCTACGCACCAGCCTCTCCCACGACCCTGTGCTGCGCAACCCAGACTTCTCCCAGCCTTTTGTGTTGCACACTGATGCTTCGGGGACCGAGATTGGGGCGGCCCTGCTCCAGGGGAGCCCGGGGATGAACGCCCGGTGTTATTCATCAGCTGCAAGCTCCTGCCCGCCAAGGAGGCCCTGGCGGTCAAGTGGGCCATTGGGGCGTTGAAGTTCTACCTCACCAACAATGGCTGGGACTGATGGGAGTTGTAGACAAAAAACATCTGGAGAGCTACCGGTGGCCACTCCGACATAATTGTATCATCCCAAAACCATTTTCCCCGCCCCCAGTCTGTGGAAATATTGTCTTCTACAAAACCAGTCCCTGGTGCCAAAAAGGTTGGGGACTGCTGATTTAGTGTAGTGTGAACACACTCTAAGATTCCAGGATGAGTTCTAGTGGATGCACTTGCAGCTCTTTTTCATAGCACATTTTTTTAAGTCAGAGTCTAAAACATGTACATCGGCTCATAGTGTAGAATTAATTTTGATTGAAACACTTGGAATGCAGAATAATATAATGTAGACTTAGGACACATCAACATGGTATGCCCAACATGTGCCAGGTCACAAGTGTGTGATTGAATTCATAAAAAGATGTACATGGGGTAACTCACCTTAAAAAGCACTTTATCATTCAGAACTATGATAGAGCACTACGAGGAGGAGGAAAAGCTCCACACCACTTTTGCCAGTGAAACGGGAGGTAATGGGGTCTTTTTGTCCCTTTCTCTCATTCCATCAGCACACATTCCAATGTACATCTGTCTGAGAATTAGGTTATGCCCCTGTGACCTGGCACGTGTTGGGTGTGTCATGTAGCTTGGCCCTTAGATGGTACATTGCAAGGAAAGAAGGAACCTAGTGGGATAGAAAGAACAGGCACATAGATTTTGGAAGCTAGGGAACAGAACAGGTAGTGGTGAAGAGTACAGAAAAAAAATCTCCCCTGATAACTGGTTCCTGAAGGTCTGGGACATAATAGCAATGGATAAGATAGCAAACACAATTCGGCAATCAGAAGTTTTAGAAAGTGGAAAAGACAATAACACGTTTGTGGAAAAATGGTATCATTTCTTTAAGTTTGTACAAGAACAACAAAATGTTTCATGTCAACTGCCAGAAAAATATATAGACTTTGTATTCTATTAAGTCTCTCTACATAATATTGTAATCATAATGGGATGGCTAAAGTTATAGATATTGTAATAGTTGTATGTGTTGGATTGTTATTGTTATATTAATATTAATAAATTTATTTAAAATTGAAAAAAAAAACCCAGTTAGGTTTCTCAGTTTTCGCAGATACTTCTTAGAACTTTTTGGCTAGCTTTCCTAAAACATCCCAATGACACTAGAATTCTCAGTTAACTAAGACCTGTGCTGAATTACATGTGTTTGTTACTTGAATAAATGTAAGCAGAAACAATAAAGATGCAAAATTCATTTTAGCCCACGTTAAAAGATAACAATAGGTATAGTTGCCCATACCTTATATTAGAAATATACAAATTGTTAGCTTACGTACATTTTCCCTATATATCTTAAAACCAGCCAATGCTTTTGGAGGAGCACTTGCCCCTTGGGAGGTATTATAGAAAGTGATGTTTGAGAACAAAGTATTTCATTTCAAAATCTTAATTGGGACCAGATCCAAAATGGCCACTGGTTTTCTTCTCCCACCCATCTTCATTTCTTATGCTTGGCAAGTGATGACTAGGAAAGGGAGGACAAAAAAAAATCTGTCACTGGAAAGATTTCTATAGATTAAATCCTGGAGATCTCAGCAGGGTGTTAGAAGCAAAAGAGCTCTTCCAGCAGTTATTAGTAATGCATAGCCAGGCTGAGTTTTCTTTGGATGGAGCACATATTTCTGGTCCTTCCAAACCTGAAACGTCAAGCCAATAATATTTGTTTTGTTTTTCTTCTCCTTCATCCCACTCCTTTTCCCTCTTTTGAAGAGTCATGGGACCTGCATAGAGATTTATACCTGCTGGCAATTTTTTAAATAAAAAGTACCAAGGCAACCAGCATAAGCTGGTAAATTCCATTGTAACTGAAGAACCCTATCCCAGAAATATAAGAACATGGATTTCAGAAAAATCCATTCTGAATAGCACCTTTTTGTCCAAAGTTGGCATCTTTTTAATGGAAAAAAATGCACTACCCCTTTATTTAAATCCTGGAGATCTGCTTAGCCGCCCTGAGCCTGCTTTGGCGGGGAGGGTGGGATATAAATCAAATCAATAAATAAAATAAATATTTATTCTGTTTAAAACAGTTTTAAATTATTTGAATACTGTTTTATTGTTGAATCCTGCTGTTGTGATCCACCCCAAGCCTGCTTGTGGGGAGGGCATAATAGTTAAACAAACAAATAAATAAATTTATAGCAGGGGTCCCCAAACTTTTTGAACTTCTGGGTACCTTTGGAATTTTGGTACAGGATGATGGACACAACCACACAATGGTTGCCACAGGAGGTGGATCTAGTTGCAAAATGACTGCAACAGGAGGCAGAGTAAACTGCAAAATGTCAGGGAGTATCATTATCAACTCCAGGCTGGAAAATGAAGTTTTGATGGTAGACCCTGGGAAGGGTAGATTCCAAGGAGAGCACAGACATCAGCAAGGTTTAATGTTGTAGACTTCCTTCTACAAAGCTGCTATTTTCTCTGTGGGAACTGATATCTGCAGTCTGGGCATCAGTTGTAATTCCAGAAGATCACCAGACCCCACCTGGAAGTTGCAACCCGTGAGAAAAGTCACAATAGAATTATTGTGACAAAATTACTAAAGACTCAATAGAATGCAAACAACAATCTTATAAACTTGTTAACCCTATACATTAAGCACAAAGGGAAAAAGCACAAAGGAAAAAAACCATGGACATAAATACTCACAGAAAAAAAGCCCCCATAGAAACATGCCCACATGGAAATAAACCCACATGGAAAGAATCCCACATGGAAGAAAGCCCATACTGCAAAAAGCCCACATGGAAAGAAGCCCACATGGAATAGGGTTGCCAAGTCCAATTCAAGAAATATCTGGGAACTTTAAGGGTGGAGCCAGGAAACTTTGGGGGTGGAGCCAGGGGCAATGTTGTGACAAGCACAATTGAACTCCAAAGAGAGTTTTGGCCATCACATCTAAAGGGATCATGCTCCTTTTAAATACCTTCCCTCCATAGGAAATAATGAAGGATAGGGGCATCTTCTTTTGGGGCTCATAGAATTTGACCCCCTGGTCCAATCCTTTTGAAACTTGGAGGGTACTTTGGGGAGTGGCACTGGATGCTATGCTGCCAATCTGGTGCATCTACCTCAACAAACAGCCACCCCCCAGAGCTCAAGTTACCAGTGGTTTAATTCTCCATTATACCATTTTTAATTAATTCCAGCTATGTTTATTGATTTCTTCCTTCCAGATACTTGCCAGAGTCAGTCCTGCTTAGCTTCTTAGATCTATGAGGCCTTAACTACTTCTGCTATTTAAGACAGAGAAGCTACTACAGAGCAGGCAGTAATTTGCCTATCCCAAAAACCATACATTTTGACATTCCTGAAAAGTATAGGCAATTGATACTTTACGATTTGGGTGTGGAAAAATCCAGACAGAATTCTGGTTTTAGGTGATAGAGTTCTTATGCTTGAATTAAACAAAGATACTATCTATGGAGATGGCACCTTTGATAAAGTGCTAAATATGTTTTACCAACTGTACATAAGGCATGCCAAGGTGGGTAATTCATATCCACCATGCATTTACATTTTACTTCAAAAAAAAGAACATGTACACCTATAATTGAATGTTTGAATAATGAAGCTATTGATTCCAGATCTGTCACCTCAAAAGGTTTTAGTGGATTTTGAGAAGGCTTGTTCGAATGCAGTGAGGTCAAAGGGTGTTATTTTCACCTGTGTCAAAGTCTCATTAGGAAAATCAAAAGTGTTGGCTCGAAGATTGAATATGAAACTAAAATGAACATAAAAATTGCACTGCAATCTCTTGCTGCACTAGCCTTTGTCCCAATCAATGATGTAAGAACTGTTTTTGATGAGCTTGCTGCCACATTTCCAGATGAAGACAGTTACAATCAGCAGCGGCTTGAGGCAGAATAGTGCCCTAGGCAGGGTGCCCTGCCCCCTCCAAAAGCAGTGAGGAGCAGTTGTGTGTTTTCATCGCAGAGCATGCTGTGAGACTGCCCTAGCTCTGTCTCTGTGTCTGACGCAGCCGGCAGAGTGGCAAACAAGCCGGGACCACGGAGGTTTTGCTGCAAAATAAATCACCGAGAAAACCTCTCCATGTAACAAAAAAACTAATTATACATCATGCTCAACTCATCCAGTGTTTACTAATAAATAATTATAATAATAGCTCACAGTGATAAACAAACAATAATAATTTTACAACACAAAATCCCTCTGGAACAAAAAGCACACGCCGCTCCTACTGTACCATGGAACAATGTCCTGAAGAATATAAGCTGTGATGAAAGTCCGACAATTTACAAAACCGGTCTGATATTGTTTCGAGTCCAAAGACTCTTCCTCCTGGGACTGCCTTCTTAGTTGGTAATTCAGTAGGTAAGTGGTGCTTTTTATAATAGTTGTAGTCTTGTTGCATAGCAAAACTTAGCGTTTCTTCTTGCTTTCATGGCTCTCTTCCTATTACTCCATTGTATGCCTTACAAATTGCCTTCATGTCCTTTTGAAATGGTGCCATATAATTTAAGATATATAAGATGTAATTTAGGATCAAAGATTATTGGGGGAGGCTCCAAATACCCCCCCCCCCAAGAAAAATTACCCCAAATACTAAATTATAATTTTCGATAATGTTACAAGTCTTAAACCTGACAATTTGAAACATACATGATAAAACCACATTTTAAAACCATTAAAATCAGCCCCCCAAAACACACACATCATTAAAATAAATTAAAAAGAGTAAATATTTGTGAGGAAGGGCAGGAAATTAGCATTATTATGCAGCTGCACTAGGTCATCAGCAAAAATGCCCCCCTTTCAGTTTAGTGGCACAAGACTAAAAAAAGCTTTTGCCTCATACAAATTGCAGCCCTATGCAAAGCAGGCAGGCCAGAGAGCCAGATTCCATAATCAAAGTCAGGGTTGGATCCAGTGGCCAGTTACTGTGAAGTCAGAACAGAATTCAGGGAGTTGTCTGACAGCAAGGTTTAGCAGTCCAAAGTCATTGACCAAATGGTCAGAGCAGTTCCAGAACATTAGAGTCAAGAGCTGGTCCATGGGTCACAGGAGCGGAGCAGAACAGAATCCAAAGCTGTGGTCACGGAGTCAGAGGTTGCTACCACATCCAACAGCCTCTCTTGGCTGTTTTTTTTAAGCATACTAGTAATAAGGCCTGTTGTGGAGAGAAATACCCATAGCTAGAAATTTGCTGTGGGAGAGTTTCATGGCCTGGGGGGGCGGGTGCTGGGGAGGGGAGGGAGGCAAAGTATGTCGAGAAGGCAGCTGTAGGGAAGGGAAATGGAGAAAGTGGGGAAATGTAGGGTAGGTAATCAGAAAAGGGGAATAGATTGAGAAAGAAGGGGTGGAGGGCAAAAGAGATGGGGGTAGATTGCTTTCCATCTCCTCCCCCCTTCCATGCAGCCTCTATCTAGGAAAAGTGCAGTCTCTCTGCAGTGGGGACCAAAGCAACTTATGTCATTCTCCTTTTCCCCCTTTTGATCTGCACAACAACCCTGTGAGGCAGGTTAGGCTGAAAGTCTGTGACAGGTTTGAAATCACCCAGTCAGCTTCCACAGTAGGAACCTGGGTGTCGCAGACCCTTCCCTAAAGCATTGACTGTCACATCATAGTGGCTGTTAAACTTCTTGTGGGCTGAAACAATATGTAATACTTCCACTTAAATGTACTTTAAATATGATAACTTTTAGAGATGCTGGGCTTTATTTCTTACATTTACTCAAAAACTGCAGCACCATCCCCTTCAATGATACATGACTGAAGTATTTAAAACATTTTAAAAGTATCTAAAACATTTTAAAATCATACCAGAAACATTTTAAAACATTTTAAAATCAAACCAGAAACTAATGGAACACTGTTTATGAATATTTACTATATCATTGTATCTTTGCTGTATCACTGTGTCTTATACCTTTAAAGCAAAGCAGTAGACAAGTGCACTTTTAAGACCAACTAAGTTTTATTCAGAATGTAAGCTTTCATATGCTTTTAAGCAGACTTCATCAGACATATGGGAATGGATGCAGCAATTCTTAATATAAGTTTGTAATGTGGAATCATGGGAATGTTTTTAGCAGATAAGAATCACAAATAGGTGACCTCAAAGTAGCTGTTTTACTGCAAATGAACAAGTACAGAATGGAGAGAGAAATTGCTGAATTACAAATTATCATGAAACTTGGAACAAACACCTCCCCAGGACTGAACAAGGATATTGGTTTTTTTTATCTCATTACATATACTAAACCAACTCTCACTGAGTATAGCTGTGCGTCCACAGTGTTCCAATGTATTTCTCTTTTAGAACAGTGTATCAGAATAATATTTTTTTTGTGTTGACATGCTCAAATGAGGGATGTGGGCTGTTTGTCTCATTACATATACTAACCCACCTTCCACTATACTTTAATGTACCCTGTTTTTCTAAGGGCTAACATATTATTTCTCTTTTAGAACAGTGTATCAGAATTTTTGTTTTTGTTTTTTTGTACTGACATACTCAAATGGGGAATATTGGCTGTTTCAGCAATGGCCCCTCGATGGTGGAATCAACTTCCAGAAACGATGTGAGCCCTGCGGGACCTGAATCAATTCCGCAGGGCTTGCAAAACCTATCTTTTCCAGCTGGCTTTTGAGATAGAACCTGGCTAAATCGAAATTAGAATTGACCTGTAACCATCTAGCCATCTTATGTTTGAATGTAATTTTATAGCACCTTATAACATCTGTTTTTATTTATTTTAACTAATTTGTGTATTTGAACTGTATTTTAAAATTCGTGTTTACATTGTATTGTATTTTATTTAAATCATGGTTTCCATGTCTGTGAGCCGCCCTGAGCCCGCCTTTGGCGGGGGAGGGTGGGATATAAAAATAAATTTGACTTGACTTGAGTTTGTCTTATTGCATATACCAACCCATCCTATGGCAAACTATATGGATGTTACAATCTCTTGCGTAAACATGCTCTCTATTTAAACTAACAAAGCCAGAATGTTACCTAGATTTATGGCACTCCTACAACAGCAGTCTGCTTTTTATCACCTAGTGTTTTGTCCTACACTAACAAACACAGATCCTATTTGTGATTCTTTTTATCTGCTAAAAACATTCCCATGATTCCACACTGCAAACTTATATTAAGAATTGCTGCGTCCATTCCCATATGTCTGATGAAGTCTGCTTAAGAGCATACGAAAGTTTATATTCTGAATAAAACTTAGTTGGTCTTAAAGGTGAACTTGTCTGCTGCTTTGTTCTATTGCTTCAGACCAACACGGCTGCCTACTGGGATCTTATACCTTTAAGAAAGAGATATCCTAGACACAGCTACATGAAGTTACCTAGAATAGTTTTCTTTAAATAGAGTTAGTTTTCAAGCCTTTTGGAGAGAGCATTTGGCCAGCCAAATCCAGAAGGCTTTTGCTTCTGGTTAGGGAAGAGATTGAGGACTGGCTTGCTCCTAGTATAAATATAAACATAAGTGAGATTAATTCTTTATAATAATTAAGAATATATTTTTACAAATTAATCATTTAATTTTTTTTCTCTATGTATATTTTTATTGTTATTATACATTATCCGTTTCTTTTCATGGTTTCTGATATCCATTTTACATTTTCCCCCAATCCCACCCCCCTTAGTCTATACATCCTTTTCTTCTTCCAGCCAGGGACAAAGGACTTGAAGCTTCCACTGAATGTCCACTCTCCTTTCTTCCTTCGCCCATTTCAGATAGGTCCGCCACTTTTCTTTAATTCTTGATCTTCTTTCTTCCCATGATTCTTCTTGCGACATTATAGCAGCTATATCTGACTGGACAAAATCAAAGAGGTAGTTATGCCAAGTTCTTTCCTTCCATTTACTTTTATCGTTCCATCCTGCCGCTATTACCGCTTTACCCGCTGATATCATTGCTTTTAGTAAATCTTGTTTGTTCTTCCCTATTTTTTCATTCCCTAATAAACTCATCTGCATTAGTTCAAAGTTAATTCTCGGCTCTACCTGAAAGAATTTCTTTATCATTCCCACTACCATATCCCATAGTTTCTTGGCCTCAGGACACTCCCACCACATGTGGGAATACCATCCCTTCTCTTCCTTACAGTGCCAACACTTAGGGCTCAACCCAGGAAACATATTGGCTAAAGTAGCCGGAGTTCTATACCATTTGGTGAAAATTTTCAATTCCATTTCTCTAACCTTATGTATCTTAACTTTTTTTAAACCTTCCATTATCTTCTCCCCTGTTTGTTTCGTTATTTGGCCTTCTAAACTCCATGACGGTAGCTTATTGCTCCTTCGTTGCCTGAATTCATACTCCTGTATAGGATGCCTACTAATCCTTTTTTTGTTTTACCCATTAATTTATAAAACTTTTCCATAGGTTCTTCTTCATTTAAATTACTCTTCTCCACTTCCTTCTTAACTTTAGTATACAATCCTGTAGCCTTAAGCCAGTATTGTATTCCTACGACTTCTTGAAACTCATGTAATGGTTTTAACTTATCTAGTATTAACAAATCTTCTACCCTTCTAAATCCTTTAGCCTTAAGTAGTTCACTCCACCTATGCTCCTTATCTCCTTCCATCAACATTTCTAATGGCGTCCATCTAGATACTCGATTCAGCCATTTCGGTTGCCATTTCTTCCAAACATTTAGCCCATTTTTCCTTGGTCCCACGTTTAAATTAAGTTCCTTCGCCCCCATGTTCGTAAAGATGCCATGTTTTCCTACCCCATTATTAGCTTCGTTCTCAAACCTTATCCATTTCTGATCCCCCTTCCTTCTCTATTTCTAATAATGCCTTAAGCTGAAATGCTTCATAATAATTGACTATATCTGGGACTCCCCATCCAAGTTCCAATTTATGATTGTATGCCAATTTTTTTGGGAATCTAAGTTTCTTACTACCAAATATCCATTCCCTTATTTTAGTGTTCCAGTTAGTCATTTTTTGCTTATCTAACTCCAATGGTATCGTTTGAAAAAGGTACGACAACCTTGGCATCCAAAACATCGATACACTCTTTATTCTAGTGGTCAGGCTCATCGTCCTTTTCCCCCAGTGCTGCATATCCCTCTCTATCTTCTCTCAGATTTTATTATAATTTCCCTCCACTATCCTGTTAATATTTTTATAAATTTCTATCCCTAGATATTTAAATTTCTTAACTCCCATCCCCATATTAGTTATCCTATTAATCTCTTTCCTTTCTTCCAAACCAACATTAAAGTACATTATTTCAGACTTTCCCATATTTATTCTTAAACCTGACACGGCTTCAAAATCCTCTAAAATAATTTTCGTTTCCCTAATGGCTTCTTTCGGGTTAGATATTGTCATGATTATATCATCTGCAAATAAATTGATTTTTATTTCCTCCTTTCCCATTCTACAGCCTTCTATTCTCCCTGAATTCCTGATCCTTTCTGCTAGTTGCTCTATCACCATTATAAACAGGGATGGGGAAAGTGGACACCCCTGCCTCACACCTCTCTCAAATGGGATTTGATCCGTATGTTCGTTATTTACTGACCCGTTATTTACTTACCACTGCTGACCCTTCCCTATAGACCTCTTGAATGGCTTTTAAGAATAGTGGCCCAATCCCACACTTCTTCATTATGGACCATAAGAATTCATGGGACAGCGTATCAAATGCCTTGTATACATCTAATTTAAGTAAAGCAAGTTGCCCAGAATGTTTGTGGTACAATACATTAAATATATTCCTTATAGGATGTGCAATACACCTATTCTTCACAAAACCATATTGATCCTCTTTTATTATATAAGGTAATATGTTCCTTAACCTATTTGCTAAAACTTTAGCGAATATTTTGTAGTCCTGGTTAAGTAGACTTATTGGTCTATATGAACCCACTTCCCGAGGATCTTTCTGGGGTTTTAATATTATGTTATTTCAGCCATTCTCCAAGAGTCGGGAGCTTTCCCTCCCTTCAACATAGCATTAAACACTTGTTGTAATTTGGGGATCAGTAACTCCTTCATCTCCTTATAAAAATCCGTAGTAAAGCCATCTGGCCCTGGGGATTTACCCACTTTTAAATTGTTCACAACTTCCTCTATTTCTTGAACTGTTATTTCCTTCTCCAAACTCTCTTTATCTATGTCTTCCAACACTTCTCTACTTTCTTCAATATGTTCTGTTATATCCCTCCTAGCGTATAACTCTTTGTAGAATTCTTGAAACACTTGCCTAATTTCTCTCGGGTTCTGCGTGACCTTTCCTTGTCTCTTTATACTTTCCACCTTTTGCTTTTCTTTCCTAGGCTTGAGATAATTAGCCAGTCTCCTAACGGAGTTTATTGAATCTCTTTGAAACTCATTTCTTACCATGGTTTGTTTTTTCCATAATGCCCTCGAATCCATAAAGTCCAATTGTTTCCTAATCTCTTCGATCTTTTTTCTCCTGTCAGGGCAGAATCTAATACCTTGACTGCTCTGCAGTGCACCTAATTCCTGGAGTTTCTGTGTCTTGTTAGCATACCATTCTTTTTTTTATTTCTTTCTCCTTCATCATACAATGACCTCTTAACATTGCCTTTGCTGCTTCCCACAAGATATTTGTGGCCACTGTTCCCTTATTTTCTCTAAAATATTGTTTTACTTGATTTTCCATATATTGTCTATTTTCTTTTTGTAATAAGACCATACTGTTAAATCTCCAGGTCCTTCTAATTTGCTCATTTTTTGTCACCAGTTCTATATTTAGTGGAGCGTTATCTGAGATCCATATTGGATGGGTTGTTACTTTCCTCAACTCCCAATTATTTGATTTTTTAAGAAATATATAATCTATGCAAGAAGCTGTTTTGTGTCTACATGATAAATTGTCGGCTTTGGAACCAAGCCTAAGGCCTCATGCGCTTCTACCAAATTCCTTTTCCACCTAGCCTCCTTCTCCTTGGTCATATCTATGTTAAAGTCTCCTGCTATAATAACTTCTCCCTCTGAGAATTTCTGAACTTTTTGCATAACTTTAGTCAAAAATCTCCTCTGTCCTGTATTTGGGGCATATATATTTATCAGCGTTATTACTCTATTTTGAAACCTACCTTTGATGAACAAATATCTCCCTTCCCTATCACTAATGAGATCTAGTATCCTAATATCAATCCTTGTGTGTACTAAAATTGCTACTCCTCTCGTCTTAGTTCTACTTCTTGCTTCAGCCAATACTTTCCACCCTGGGTGTTTAATCAACGGTTTAATGTCATCCTTTGCCTTATGTGTTCCCTGTAAATACACTATATCTATATTTTGTTGTTTTGCCATTCTTGTTAATCTATATCTTTTCAGGTCTGAACTTAGTCCATTGACATTCAGTGAGAGAACTTTCAAAGTTTTAGCCATAATCATTCACCTCCCCTCTCTTCCCTGTCCGGATAACAAGGTCTATTATGCTTCTCCCCTTTCTCCCTTTCCCCCTCCCACACCCTTTCTCCCCACTCTTCCCCATCATCCCCCCTGCCCTCTTCTGGTATAGGGCTCGCATTTGGGTTGATCTTTCCACCCTCCCTATACCTTTAGGTGGGCACACCTCCCCCCCCCTCCTGGATCTTTTATTGTTTCCTTCCTTCACTTAAGACCGTGATATCCCCTCCCTCTTATTTGTGGGGTACTTCCCTTTTTTTTAGAAGTTCCTCCTTCTCCTTAGATGTCTTATAGTCTCGTCCTCTGTCGTTTCTCCTGACGTGTAGAGGGCCCTCCTCTGGTTCATCGACATTAAGCTCTTCCTCTGGTTGAGTTCTTGTTTCCCCTGGGTTCAGACCCATCTTCTCCAAGTTTCTTTGCTTCAGCTGGGTTCCTTGCTGTGAGTCTTTTGCCTTCTTTATAGATTACAATAGTGGCTGGGTAATCCCATGTTGTTCTGAAAGAGTTTATCTGCAAATGGCTTCATTTGTCTTTTTTCTTCCAGTGTCTCACTGCAAAAGTCTTGTCTCACATATACCCTTTTCCCTTTAAATTCCAGTCCCCTCTTCTTCTTCAAAGCCAAAAAGACTTGCTGCTGCACTTTTTCTCTTGTGAATTTAACTATCACTGGTCTAGGATCTCCTCCTGATCTTCTGGATCTAAGCCTATGAACTCTCTCGACCTGGTCAGCATTAATCATAACACCTGTTTGCTGTTCTGAAAGCCAATTTATTATCCCGTCTTCCAAGTGTCATGAGTCAATGTCTTCTGAAATACCATGAACGATAAGGTTTGCCCTTCTTGCTCTGTCGGAGAGGCTCTTAATCTGTTCCTTTAAACGAACTATGTCCTTCTTATTTGTTGAAGCTACCTTATCTGTTTTGTTGGCCAGCTGCCTAATATCTTGCAGTTCCTTGTTTATCTGACTAACTTCATTTTTAATTTCAGCAACAGTCTCCTCTATTTTGTTCTGAGATTGCATCATTAAAGCCTGGAACTGTGCTATTTGTTTGGAAAGCTGTTTCACTGTAGTGGCAGCCATTTTAACGGTGCTAATCACTGCCTCCGCTTCTTATCTGTTTTGCCAAAATGCTCCCTTTTTCTCAGTGCTAGCTTCTTCTGAGCATGCCTTTTACTTCTTTGACTCTCTAGCTTCACTGCCAAATATTATGACCCCAAAAACTTCAATATTTACTTATCTTTCGGTCCTAATCTCTTTTCTTATCTGGAGAGGGGCAAGCCAAGGCTTCTTCTCTTTAGAGTGTGCGCATTCCACCACCATCAATCATTTAAATTTTTTAAAAATTATCCACTTCCATCCAGCTTTGTGCTGTATCTCACTATCATCACCATGGTTTATTCAAAGATGAGAATTTTTTTTAAAAAAAAAATAAAGAGGTTGCAGAAAGCATTTTGCCAGCCAAATTCAGAAGGCTTTTACATCTGTTTAGAGAAGATGTTAAGGCCTTGTTGGCTCCCAATATTAACAGTGAATTGTAACAAGAAGCTGATAACTATGAAGAAAATAGAAATACTCCTGAGGAAGACTTTTGATGAAATGAGCCTACATCCAAGTGCTCATTGGATGGACTTTTCTTTGCAATCTTGTAAAGCTGCACTTCTTTATAATGTATTTATAGGGTGGACTCTATGGCATTCTATTTAGCTGGGGACTTTTACATCCCCCAAAGTCTGTCTTCTGTAGACTCCACCAAAAAATCTCCAGGAATTTCCCACCAACCTGGAACTGGCAGCCCTTGACAGGACTGGCCCCAATGAATTCTCCCTCAAAGGCCAAAATAGTCCTGGAAAGGGCCTCCTCCCCCAACCTTTTACTGACATAACCAAGCATGGCTGTAGGGTTGCCAGGTCCAACTCAAAAAATACCTGGGGACTTTGGGGGTGGAGTTAGGAGACTTCCCCATCATCTACCAAAAAATACAACAATGCCATCCCCCTGAATACAGTCTTCATTTCCTTGTTTCCCAGCAGCTGATTACATTTCCACTAAATGAAAGTGAACACTCTCTCTCTCTCTCTCTCTCTCTCTCTCTCACACACACACACACACAGCAACCAAATAAACACAGTTTGCAAGCACACACATAAGAACATAAGAGAAGCCATGTTAGATCAGGCCAATGGCCCATTCAGTCCAACATTCTGTGTCACACAGCAGCCAAATATATCTATCTATATATATATATACACACACACACTGTGGCTAATAGCCACTGATGGACCTCTGCTCCATATTTTTATCTAACCTCCTCTTGAAGGTGGCTATGCTTGTGGCCGCCACCACCTCCTTTGGCAGTGAATTCCACATGTTAAATCACCCTTTGGGTGAAGAAGTACTTCCTTTTATCCGTTTTAACCTTTCTGCTCAGCAATTTCATGGAATGCCCACGAGTTCTTGTATTGTGAGAAAGGGAGAAAAGTATTTCTTTCTCTACTTTCTCCATCCCATGCATTATCTTGTAAACCTCTATCATGTCATCCCGCAGTCGACGTTTCTCCAAGCTAAAGAGCCCTAAGCGTTTCAACCTTTCTTCATAGGGAAAGTGTTCCAGCCCTTTAATCATTCTAGTTGCCCTTTTCTGGACTTTCTCCAATGCTATAATATCCTTTTTGAGGTGCGGCGACCAGAACTGCACACAGTACTCCAAATGAGACCGCACCATCAATTTATACAGGGGCATTATGATACTGGCTGATTTGTTTTCAATTCCCTTCCTAATAATTCCCAGCATGGTGTTGGCCTTTTTTATTGCAAACACACACTGTCTTGACATTTTCAGTGAATTATCTACCACGACCCCAAGATCTTTCTCATGGTCAGTCTCTGCCAGTTCACACCCCATCAACTTGTATTTGTAGCTGGGATTCTTGGCCCCAATGTGCATTACTTTGCACTTGGCCACATTGAACCGCATCTGCCACATTGACGCCCACTCACCCAGCCTCAACAGATCCCTTTGGAGTTCCTCACAATCCTCTCTGGTTCTCACCACCCTGAACAATTTTGTGTCATCCGCAAACTTGGCCACTTCACTGCTCACTCCCAACTCTAAATCATTTATGAACAAGTTAAAGAGCATGGGACCCAGTACCGAGCCCTGCGGCACCCCACTGCTTACCGTCCTCCACTGTGAAGACTGCCCATTTATACTCACTCTCTGCTTCCTATTACTCAGCCAGTTTTTGATCCACAAGAGGACCTGTCCTTTTACTCCATGACTCTCAAGCTTTCTGAGGAGCCTTTGATGAGGAACTTTATCAAAAGCTTTCTGGAAGTCACTTTTGTGATCTCACTGGGGCAATTTACTCAGTTGAACTGTTGAATGTAATCATCTGCTGTCTTTCAACCAGCTTCTTAAGACTAACAGGAAAATGAAAACAGAGCAGCTCCAAACAAACAGAGGGGTTCTGCTTGCTTCTCTTCCTTTTACACACTCACCAGGAAGACTCAAAAGCCTTTCTGTGGAGACTTCCGGTTTCGGCGACGCAACATTGAAAGCAGCTCAGACTGTCATGTCCTGAGTCACTTTCAAATCGATGCATTGCGGGGTCGCCCCCGAAGGACGACTTGACTCTGGGGCCCAGGAAGGGTCCCAGAAGGCAGGGGAATTCAAACGGTAGACCGGGATTGCCAGCGGAGGCAGCTGCCTCCCGATCCCATTTTTCTCTAGCCTCATCGCTCCGATCGCCATTTTTAAATGGCAAAAGGGTCAGCCACTGGCTTCTTCTTTCCCCTTTCTACACTCTACATTCTGGATCTTCAAGCTTGGCAAATTCAAGATAAGTGACATTGATTTCTCTATTGATATAAGTGTCCTCTTTTTATATTATTTTCTGGATGGGTAATGTCGTTGAGAAGCAGGAAAAAGGAGAATCAGGAGTGAAGCAGATTCCTAGGCAAAAGACTGAGAAAGGTGAAGGGGAACTCTCCCTCATTCTCTTTAAAGGCTTGTAAAAGTTTCTGCCTAACCTGATGATTGAAGATACCTGCATGAGAGTACACCAATTTATATCTTTATAACAGACTGATCTATTTCAAACCCTTTTGGGGGAGAAGAATTCTTTGGACTTGGGAAAAGATGCTTGCTGTCAAATAAACAAGGATGTGAAATTTTAAAAACTGGTGTGTGCCTAATATTGATTTATAAGGCAATGTAGGATTTTTGGCTTTAAGAAGACTGTTCTGACAAACTTGATGATGTCAGTGGAATTGGAATGTAAAAGTGATTCACATCCCAACGCCTTATTGAAAAGATTCAAGAGGAGGGCCAGATTCCAGTTTCATGGAAAGAAGCTACAATATCTTTGATTCCAAAAGAAGATAATGATTTGAAAGATATTAAAAACTATCATCCAATTTCCCTTTTAAATGTGGATTACAAAAATTTTGCTGCAATATTGGCACAACATTTGAAGAAAGTTTTACAATCTGTAATACATCATGATCAAGAAGGATTCCTTCCTAAAAGATATTTGAAAGACAATATCAGAACAGTTCATAATATTTTGGAATATTATGAGAACCACCCAGAGAAGCAACTGGCTTTAATTTGTTTAGATGCTGAGAAGGCCTTTGATAATGTTCGTTGGGGTGTGCCTTTTCTTTTGTCAGTTTGATCTGGCCCCCCAACATTGAGATGAAGATTTCAGTGCCATTTTTCTTACACAACATGACTTCACTAAATCTTAACTTCCGGCCTTGATTTTCTACTGCGACACCGGAATCCATCTTGGTTTTCTTTTGTTTGTTTTGGAGTATATCACTTTTACATTCCAATTCCACTGACATCAACAAAATCTCTTTAGCACTAAACTCCTGTGGATTCGTAATTGCACCTTCTTCCAGCAAAAGAGAACATTTGTGCTCTAATGAATTGCATTAGTGAGACTAAATCCTGTTTCAAAGAACTGATTAAAGATAAGATATCTTCTTTGTAAAACATTTCGCTAGGCTGTGCCATTTTCTCTGAAAGCAGTCAGTCTCTTAATCCCAGATGAAAAGTAACTTCAAGATTTTGTTAAATCCACATTCCACAACAGCTCCAGCTGTGATTTCAAATATACTCCTTTCAAATGCAGATAGGTGACAGAGACAGATCTCTCCAAAATATATCCCATTTACATTCAGATCATATTGCAGCCTGATCACAGTCTTTTTAACATATATTCAATTATAATCCAGGTCATTTTTATTCTTTGTAGTCAGTCCAATTTTGGTGATTATCAGTATTTAAGATTGCTCAAAAGCTTTACGAGGTCTTCTCTCCTTGAGCCAGCCTCTCATTCTTATGCAAACATGACCCATTGCCAGCGGTGTGAAGAATCTTGTGAAGCAGAATTACCTCATTAGGAGTTGAAAGACACTACTTCAAAGGCGTACTGAGAGAAGCAAAAGTGAGGAAGCGATTGGGCGTTCATTTTTTTCTGCTGGTAATTTGCCAGTTTTCATAGCCATGGAGCCTCGGGATGTGCAAAGAACAAAGGAGCCACTGCCGGTGAACTCGTAGTCCCATTGCAAAAGTCCTATGCTGAAGGAAAACCCCAACAGGGTTTCCTCTGGTGGGTATCACTTCAGTGACACCCCTCTGTCAGCCAGGATCAGAGGTGTCGCAGGAGAGCGATCTGCAGACACCTCAGCTGGCAAGATGACGGAGCCCGAACCAGATAATTATGATATGGAAAGCGTTTAGGAAGAAGGATTTCGAATTTTCCTTTTCGTGGAATGTTGGATATGGAATCCTGATTAAGAAATGATATTTGACTTTAAAAAGCAAAATGTAAGGTCTGGAATACATCAAGTGACTTGTTCCCAGTGTAATATGCACATAGAAAATGAAGTAATCTAGAAGTGTTTTTAAATTTTGGCAAGAAGGACTGATAAATTTTGATTTTTCTCTTGCTTAACTTGTGTGTAATTGTATGTAATTACTAATAATGAATAGATATGTGATTTAAAAAGAACAAGGGTGATTTTAAAGAAGGGGTTGGACTAATTGTTAAAAACGTGGACAATATAATTGTTTTGTAATCTGGTAGACTTATTTTTTTAAAATGTTACTTTGGAGAAATTGTTTAGGCTGAGAAAGACAAATTATTAAGTTGTATTTTTGGTAATTTGTTAAAACAAAAGTTTGAATGTTATGTGTTTATTCTAATAAGGATTTTAATAAATTAATAATTGAATTTGTGTCTCTAATAGGGTCAAGTTAAATTAAACAAAAATGGTGTTGAGATGGTTTTGAAATTTTATCTTTTAACTTTGTATACTTATGGGTATTGAAGAAAATGTTTAGATTCATATTGCTGGTATAGTTTATTAAAAAAATCTTTCTTAGTAATGATAGAAAGGTTGGTGAAATATGTGGAGATTTAATATTTGCAAGTAGAAGGATTTGGATTTTCTCTTAATGGGAGGTAGAACTTTAATTGATATATATGTACTGGTTTTTACTTTTTTCCCCCTCTTGCCCCTCCCTTCTCACTGTTTTTTTCTTTGTAGTTAAAACCAATAAAAATTATAAAAATCGGGGGGGGGGGGGGTGAACCGATAATGTTCGTTGGCATTTTATATTACAGCAGCTGAAAGGCATGGAATGTGGTGAAAACTTTTTGAGAGAGGTAGAAGCAATATATTCCTCACAAAAGGCTACGGTGACAGTGAATGGCGAACTAACAGATGTAATTAACATTCAAAAAGGTATAAGACAAGGCTGTCCACTGTCCCCTCTACTTTTTATTTTATCTTTAGAGTTATTGAACAATCAAATAAGGGAAGGTGCAAGTATAAAGGGAGCTGCGCTAAAAGATGAACGATATAAACTCAGAGCCTTTGCTGACGACTTAGTTTTTATACTTGAACAACCAATGGACTCAATAGATTGTCTTATAAACAAGATTAAACAATTTGGTTATTGGGCAGACTTAAAGATTAATTATCATAAAACAAAATTTTTGACAAAGAATATGACAATGGAACAAATTCAATCCTTCCAGCAAAAATCAGGATTTTTTTTATGAAAAAAGAGTTAAATATCTAGGTGTTGTTATTTCAAACAGGTGTAGCAACTTAAAAGCAGATAACTATGATAAACTACTTAAAGAAATAAAAAAGATCTGGAAAAATGGCATGATCTGAATTTATTTTTAATGGGAAGAATAGTTTGATAAAGATGAATATTTTACAAAGGTTACTATTTCTGTTTCAAACTATTCCAATATTTTTAAATAGTGGATTTTTTCAAGAACTAAACAAGATGGTTGCTGAATATGTGTGGCAAGGCCAAAAACCTAGAATTAAACTAAAGACATTGCAGGACTCTAAATTAAGAGCAGGTATGGGCCTTCCAGACTAGCAGTTGTATTATAAAGCATATGTACTTCTTTGGATAAGAGACTGGATATTGTTGAATGACAAGAGACAATTGTTGTTAGAAGGACATGATTTGACTATGGGATGGCATGCATATTTGTGGTATCAAAGACTTGAAGGACACTCCTATTTTAGGAACCACTGGTTTTGAAAATCTTTGTATCATACGTGGTCATGGTTAAAGACTAGAACTTATCAAAAAATTCCAAGATGGGTTTCACCAGTAGAAGCATTTACACATCCAAACCTTTTAAAATCAAGTCAGTATTATAGGTATGATGATTTGCTGGGAAAAGATAATCAATTGAAAACTAAAGAAGAATGGGAAAAATGGATATTAAAATGAAATGGTGGCTGAGAATGCAAGTTGAATCCAGATATGCTAAAGACAAGGCGACAGGTTTTAATACAGAACAATATGTATTTGACAAAATACTCTTGGGTCCACAAGAAAAGTTAATCTCCAAACTATATGCATATTTACTTCAAATGAAGACACAAGATGAAGTTGTAAAGGACTGTAAATGGGCAAAAAAAATTGGTTATAATATTACATTAAAAGAATGGGAGAGATTGTGGAAGCTTAATGTTCAATTAACTAGGTCAGTAGCCTTCAAAGAAAATCTTTACAAGATATTTTATAGATGGTACTCGACACAACAGAAATTGTGTAAGATTTATACTAATATGTCTAACAAATGTTGGAAATGTACTAAACAGATTGGCACCATTTACCATATGTGGTGGACATGTGAGATGGTGAAAGACTATTGGAAAATGGTGCATGAAATGTTACAGAAAATTATGAAGACTCAGATCCATTTCAAATTGGAATTATTTTTACTGAACATATTTCCTGAGGACTACTCTAAAGAGATGAGACATTTGTTGGCACACTTTATCACAGCAGCTAGGATCCTTCTGGTGCAGAGATGGAAATCACAGGAAACTCCCATGAAAATAGACTTGGTGGGAAAAGTTCTAGAGACAGCAGAGCTGGACTTTCTATCCCAGCTGATGGCTGGGAAATCTAAAGAAGAAGCAAGAAAATATTGGGTGAAATTGTATGCTTGGTTGGATACTCAAGGCTCTTAAGATTCTCTGGTATGAACTGATTTCTTTTTGCTTTTTTCCTGTATTTTATATTATAAAATTTACCTTTACAGGAATTGTCAAAACTATTAGATAATAACAAAAAACTTATTCAATTTTTTTTAAATGGATTATATACAGCTTAGACAAAATAATATGGAACAATTTATGTAAAAAATATTATAGAATCATATTTGTGGGGTTTTTTGGAAGTATTTTATACAAAATAAAGTCAGAATGTATTGTGCTTTTATTTTTTCTTTCCCCTATTCCTATCCCTCCACCTTTTTCTGAAACCAACAAAACTTTTGAAAACTGAAAAGCCTTTCTGTGACTGTTTCCCACCTCCTCCCACCATCAGCCAGTGGAATGCAACAGACCATGATTGATGGTTTGACGAGCCAAAGGTTGATGTAGCACAATTCCAACCAATTAGGGTGCTCCATTTTGCCACCATGTATGTTTTACATACATAGGATGGCTAAGGGTCATGTTTGCAGCCAACTGCACAGGCGTGACCCTGCAACTACTCAGGGAGTAATTCTGCAAATACTGAATTGGCGTTGAGCCAGGTGGCAAGCACTTTGCCATCTCTACTGTAGTTCTGTTCATTGCCTCTGTCTGCAGCACTCTAAGGGTGTGGGTGATACTGGAGGGCTGGGAGCAATTAATTTAATTAATTTAAGGTAATTAACATCTGTTGAATCAGGGCTGGAAGGTTTTGGTGGGTCTACATAAGCTGTTGGCTATGAATCCTGACAAGTATGCAGTTTGTCTTCCTGCTTGTTGGCTTCTGCTGACTCAGAGCTGGCTACATGGGGTTCCTCTTCTCTTCTTTGCTGAGTCCTGGCTGACCTACAACAGTGTGGTGGAGTTGGAACCAACTTTGCATAGGTACGTGTTGCCAATGATCACAACTTGCTATGCCAGTGTCAGTGGGTACTACTGTTCATTCTGTATACTCAACATGTTTCCCCATATTATGAGATCGTGTGACTCTTTCCTATTTTTCATAATGGCTGATAACACAGCAGAGAATCCCATAGTAATCTGCAATATGGAAAATGGGGCTTCCCAGCTGCTTCTCAGTTTAAAAAAAAAGTCTTGTCAATTTCAACATATAGCCTTTGCCTGCATTCCTTTCTATTCCCTTTCATTCAATGAACTAGTGCTAAAATTCATGCACAAAACCTGAACCATGAGGTTTTAAACAGAAGGCACTTGCTGGATGCTACTGAATAGTTGCAATTGTGTATTTTTTTTTAAAAAAAAAAACTTTGGACACTACTTCTTACACATCACAAGTGACATTCCACCCTGATTTAGAAAAGCTCATTTTTAAAATTGTAGCTGCACAATAAATATAATAGATGAAAAGTAACGGCATGTAAGGTGGACACAGAATCTGAAGTCAAGGCTAAAGGCTTACTGCTGTGAAAATCTGCAGTAAGCTGTGCATGAATTGGTTCAGAGGAAAAAAGGCTCATCCAGGCTGACTTCATTTAATCTTGTGTACTGTAATATGTATGGATTATAACTCCTTTGGCTCTCCAATTTTACAGTTATTACACAGAATATTAATTAAAAATTTTATAGATATATTTTCCATACAGCCCAAGAAAGCAATACTGTAGACAAATCTGTCATCTTAAATAGGCTAAATAGAGTGTAAATGTGGAACCAGGACCTAGCTGCCAAATTTCACAATGTGTTTCTTCCTCATGGACTGGGTTGTGTAATCTGGGTTGTGTAACTTGTAGTTTGCTGTTAGCTTCTTGCTAAGAATTGGCATGGAAAATATAATGGCTCCTTCTCTTCCTTTTCCCGACTTTTCCCAGCAGGGTCCAGTGGCTTGTGGCAAGATTCCAAAGAGGCTCACGATTAATGTATGAATATGTAATGGAGGGGAGGGGGAAATTCCACATCTTTTTCCCATGATTTTGCAAGTTTCAAACCAATATACTGCTGAGAGCAATTGAGTGAGCTTCCTATCCGGTGTTTCTTTTCATACATTCAGGTCTCTCATAAATTTGCCTTGATCTACCTGCCACACAAGCTCTACAGTGGCAGCCAATATGAAGAGCAAGGTAGAGCCAATACTGGGCAAGCAACACAGCTTTGAATAATCAACTGGCTGTATAAACCTCAGACTTGCATAGCTCTTTGTAATATGCAATAGAACACAGTCATCTCTGGGTATAAGCTCTATAGAAATGGCAGAGAAAGGTATGTTGATGGGGATATTATTATAGAAAACATTAGGGGAATTAACTCCCTGACAGAATCATTATGGTTTAGAGATGCTAGGCTCTAAAGATTATTTAAAAGTAGGGGTGTACTTTTGCCCACCTGATCAAACCCTTGAGTCAGAGAATGAAATAAGGGAAGTGACTAAATCAGATAATGTTACGATATTGGATGACTTCAGCTACTTTGTTACTGACTGAGTAAATATGTGTTTCAATCATTCTATAGAAATTAGGTTTCTAAACTTCTGGTTATGATCTTTAAAGCCCTTCATGACCACATATTTGAAGGACCATCTACTTCCATATGTCCCTATAGTCATGAAGGGCTTTAAAGGTTATTCTTTCACCAACTGGGAGTGACCATAATGCTATTAAGTTCAGCATCCTTATCAATGAAAAGTTAGCCTGAATGTCCAAAACAGTAACATTGGGTTTCCAAAGACAGAATTTTACAAAAATGGGAGGAATAGCTAGAAGGAAGCTGAAGGGGCAAATCAAGGCAGTCAGATTGTTAGAAAATACAATACTATTTGAAGCCCAGCTGGAATTTCCCAGGTTAGGTTATGTACTGCCAAGTCTAAAAGGATTCCTTCATCCCCAAGTCCAGATTGCCCCAAAAAATTGAACAGCAAAGGGCCTGGCAAAGGAACTGTACATTACAAAAGCAAAAAGAGAATTTGGAGAGCAGAATGCTAAATGCTGGTACTCACCAGAACAGCATACTGGCACCATTTTTGTTGGTGGAAGTCAAAGAGATTGGGGCTGCAGTTCAGAGGCTAGCAGAAAAAAGCTGAAAGACTGAGCCATGTGCCTGCCAGCAACAGCCAATCTATAGTCCATGGTACCTGTTGATGTGATTAGTGAGTGTAGTGTGGGGTTGGGGCCCACTGAGAAAGGCCAATCTAAGCCATGACTAGCATTGCCAGGTCCAACTCAGGAAATATCTGAAGACATTGGCAATGGAGCCAGGAAACTTGTGCATCAGATGGCCCAAGTGAAGGGAGGAGCCCAGTCAGCTAGAGGGTAGGAAGGAACCTTCTGTCAGCTGGGGGTGTGACTCGGTTTACTGGCAGGTAAGTCCCAGCACCTTTTTAAACAAAAAAGCACAGATCATGATAAATAAGAACAGAGGTCATTTTATAGAAAAAGAGGTGCTGGAGCTCATTAGCATAATCATTTGCATATGCCATAACAACTTGACATCACCAAATGTGCATCAGAAGGAGTAAAAGAGAGAAAGAAAAATGAAAGGAAGGAAAGAGGGAAGGAAGAAAGATAGAATGAAAGAGACAGAGAAAGAATGAGAGAAAGAAAGGAAGGGAGAGGTAGGAAAAAGATGGGGAGAGAGGAGTGAAAGAGACAAAAATGAAAGGAAAGAAGGAAGACAGGCAGACAGAATGAAAGAAAAAGACAGAAAGAGAGAAAGAATGAGAGAAAGGAAGGAAGAAGCATAAAAAGATGGAAAGAGAGGCATGAAAGAAAAATGAAAGAAAAGAATGAGAGAAAAAGAGAGAGAATGAGAGAAAGAAAAGAAGGGAGAGTTAGAAAAAGATGAGGAGAAAGGAGGGAGAGAAAGAAAAATGGAAGGAAGTAAGGGACAGGCAGACAGAAAAATGACAGGAAGACATCCTGTAAGACAGACAAAAAAAGATGATAAGAAGGAAGGCAAACAGACAGAAAGATAGGCAGGAAGGTAGGCAATCATTAGAAGTCTCCTTTTCACTCCCTCTCACAAAATACTAGAATTTGGGAGCATCCAATGAAGGTGATGGGCTATAGATTCAGGACTGACAAAGGGAAATATTTCTTTACTCAACAAGGGATTAAAATGCTGAATTCATTGCCAGAGCTTATAGCAATGGCCACAGGCTTAAATGGCTTTAAAAAGGTGTTAGACAGAGTAATGGAGAATAGGTCCTTCAGTAGTTACTAGCCAGGGTGACTAAAAGTAACCCCTACATTCAGAGCCAGTAGACCTCTGAATACCATGGTAAGGAGGCAATATCAGGGAAGACCTTGGCCTCTGTGCCCTGTTGTTAACCCTCCGGAGTAATTGGTTGGCCATTGTGTAAGACATGGTGCAGGACTAGATGAACTGAACCAAAAGGGCTTTCTGTCTGTTTTTAATTATCTTGCTAATTTAGGTCCCCAGGGTCAGGGCTGGATTTAGATGAAGAGAGGCCCTAGATTATTCCAATTGTAAGGGCCCTCCCAATCCCCCACCTTCACAACTAGAAGAAAATGGAAGAGTATTATAAACAAAACTGAGCATAGGCAAGGATGATGATGGGTATTTAAAATTCTGCAATTCACAATTTCTCCTCTAAAGGACATAAGATGTTATTGTTAAATACCATAGTGATTGAAAAAAAATGCATAAATGTTAAAATTAACACTGAAAAACTTTTGCAATAACTGAACTTTATAAACCTTTTTGTGGAATAAGCACTACTTTTTAGGAAAATGGAGTTGTAAATGTTATTCTTAAAAAAAAAAGCTCTTGAGCTTACAAATTATATTGCCTGGGAAGTGTAAATAATATGATCATGATTACCTGAAAGTGTGTCACTTTTAGAATCTGCGTTATGCTGTCATTAAACAGTCAGTTTTAACATACATATGAAGAAGTAAACTACAACCATCAAATACAGTAAGACTAAAAATGTTTTTCTAGCCTTCCTCATAGCAAAATCATTCAAAACTTCATTAAAATTTGTTTGTCTAAGTTTGTCACTTTCAATGTAAAGAATGCTCAGTGCAGACAACCTCTCTTGAGACATTGAGACATCTTTTGAGTCTTGAAAAACTCCTCTCTCCCGAGCAGTTAGTGACCATAAAGCTAAGAAATAGCCACAAGATTGCTTCCACGTTAGGAAAGGCCATCTGAATTTTTTTCTTGTATATAATTTGATAAAGGTCTGTATGAGACAGAGAATGCTCTTCTGTAAGCCTATGGCTTTGTCTCATGTACAAGTGAAAGTGCAAAAGTTCATCAATAAGTTTCATGTCAATATCTTCTGGGTATGCTTCCATCAGCAGTTCAACACCTGGCTGAATTTCTTGCTTAAATGCTGTCAGATTAGCAAGAATGGAAAATAATTGTGCAACATCATTGTTCACAGGGCTTCTTCTTTTTATATTGGCTTCAAGTGCATCTAATATAGGAATAAAGGATTTAATCCTAAACTTATCTCTTGAAGAAAGTGCATCTAAGGCATCAGGTGCACTTCTGTCATTTCTTTGCTGTTCCCTTACTCTTTGTCTCCGCGTTTTGTAGTTAACATTTGGCAAGGTGGCTTTTGCTTGTTTCTCAAGCTCATCAAAATCTTCTCTAATTTGTCTTCTAAAAAATCCAGAAGTGAACTGTACAAATTTACACAACAACTCAATAACAGGTCAGATTTCTGAAGGGCTTTGCTGATCTTGTGAAAATGACCTAGCACATGGGTCCAAAAATGCATCATAAACACAAATTCCAGTTCTTCCATTTTCTGCAAAAGATTGTTAGCTTGAAGCCTGGTCTCCCCCTTCCCATTAACATCAGAGTACAAATGACTGAGGGCATCAGTGATAGCACTGTAACTTTCCGGAACAGCTTCTGTGGCTTTTGCGTGTGCGTCCCACCTAGTGTCTGACAAATATTTAGGCACTTTAGACTGAGGTGGCAAAAATGATTTTAGAACTGCCCATCTCTTTGTGGAGGATGAAAACAAGGTATACATTTCATTGATAATGCCAAAATAGTCCACTGCATCATGGCAGCAATCCACAGCTGAATGGCCCACTAGATTTAAAGAGTGACCTGCACATGGAATAAATCTTGCAAATTATTTTTTTCCCAATGATTTTTTACTGTATACCATTGTACGTACCAGCCATGTTGGCAGCATTGTCATAAGACTGCCTGTTGTGTTTTCCAAAATCTATTTCAAGCTCAGTAGTGAAATAGTTGAACACTAAATCAGCCATGCTTTCTCCTGAGTGGTCTTTTAGCTCAAGGAAAGTTAAAAATCTCTCAGTTGGCAAACCATCTTCAGGTGATACATATCTGATAACTGAAGTTATCAGTATGTGAAATGTCAGGAGCGGAATCTACCGAAAAGCTGAAATATCCAGCCTTTCTCACATCAGCCAGAATCGCATCCTTAACTTTTATTGCCATGACTTGAATCATTTCCTCACATATAGTTTTTGACAAATAAGAAGGATTGCCTGATCCAGAATGTCCATACCGATTGATATGAGCAAGTGCAAATGGATCAAATTTTGCCACTAGTTCTAAAAGACCAAGATAATTGACATTATTTGGAGATCCAAAGTGTTCACTGTCTCCTCTAAATGGTAAGCCTCATTCTACAAGAGTGCATATTATAGCAATAATTCTCTCCATTACATGCTGCCAGTACTGTTCCGCTTTTATCTGTTCCTCTAGCTTGGAAGTTAACGTTTTCCCTTGCTTCCTTATTAGGTAAGCGAACACGGCATTCCTATGCTTCTCTGAGTTTTCATGAGTTTGGATAAGATGAGGGTTTTGCCAGTCATCAAACCCTTCAGTAGCTAAAACTGTGGAAGGAGATGCAAGGTTTGGAAAGAGTTTACAAACAAAGCAATATATCCGATCTTTTGAGGGAGAATATACAAGCCACTCTCGGCTATATGTTTCCCCATTTGCTTTTGTTGAATAAAAAAGAGCTTTTGTGCAAAACCTGGGTTGCTTTTTGTACATTCACTTGGAATTTGAAAATGGTCCACAATGACACAGAACTTGAGAGGGACTCCTCTCTACCCAATAGGATACTTCCTCATTTAATAATTCTGATCACAATCCAACATCTGTTACACTAGATCTGTTTGGCATTATCTTTATCTGCATCTGGAACACCTTGGACTTGGCCTATCTTACCAGATGTTAACCACAAAATCTGACTATTTACATTATTTTCTTGTGGCTCTTTAGCCTCTCCCTGTCCAGTAAGTGACTCTTGAATTAGTTCTATATTTTCAGTTTGAGCCAGCATCACAGCTGCTTCCTCATAATCTGCTTGTTGTTCCACATCCTGCTTCATTGTTTCTCTTTCAGGAAGGTTTTTGACTGGTTGCTTGCTAGTAGTTGGCTTAGGCTGGATAGCTTCACTGCTGGCTCTTGTTGCTTCAATGAGTGGTTGATGCACGAAAGCAGTGATTGGTCTTAACTTCATTACCATAGCATTTTCAACTCTGTCTCCTGTGCTTGCTAGCACCACTTTCAAATTTTTTACTCATGCTCAGATTAGAATCTAAAAATAAAAAGTAAAATTAATCTTCAACTGGATAAACACATGGATCAGAGGTCCATCAGTGGCTATTGGCACATGGTATAGATGGTTGCTGCTGAAGGGTTACAGAATTCAGTTTTACACTGTGATGAAACGGGTGCCCACCCTCAGCCCTGGGGGACTGAGTAGCCGGTTTGTATCTCATGAGCCCCGCTTCACCTTCCCACCTCCTTGGTGGGCTTCTGTCACTCTTCAGTAGCTGCCACCACTCACTGACTTCCCTATGCCTTTCTTGAGGGGCAGTGAGACCTTTCTGGTTGAATCCTAAGATTTGGAGATGAAAACCCCTAACTTTGGGCTTCTTCCAGAGGGTTGGCGTCTGCACATTTTGGACTTTTCCCCTCCCACGACCCTTCTTACGGCACTGGTAGTCCGCAGAGTGGTGGAGACTCTGTGGTCAGAGCACCAGACTGGGGTTTTAAACAAAGAACAAAGATTTTATTACGTATTTACAAGTAATAGGATTTTAAACACAAAAAGGCACTTTAAATCAAACACAGAAAGTAAAACACCACCGACCACAAATAAAATAAGACAAAATGCAGTTCCTCTGTCCCTGAACTGATCCCTATACATTTTCCCTCGGGATGAGGTTCAGTTACCAACCTGCACCCTGGCCTCCTGCCTTCTACAGGTAATTCTGGATCCCTCCGAGGATCCCTTCCCACTGTTGCCTTCTCTGATCTCCAAGGCCTCTCTCTGTCTGTGGGCAATCTGTGGCAAGAGCCTCCTGGCCTCTCTGAGGGTTGCAGGACGACTCCCCCCTCCCAGGCTGGCTGGAGCATTTATATCTTCTGACTCCGCCCCCTGCCTTTCTTGCACTTTTGGCCATAGAGGCATCTGGGATTTGTAGGCCTACCTTGGAGTTTTGCCCTGCTTCCCAGAGTGGGTGGCCATTTTAACTTAACTAAACAACCTAAACTAAACTAAACAAGATGGAGTCTATTCTGTCACATCCAACAAAGCCAACCCTATAGCTCAACATCATTTTCCAATCTAAACATTTTCAAAAGTTTATAAACTTTCAAAGTTGCCAAAAGAATTCAAAATAATTTTCTCCAAGACACATGCAATTAGGAGGCTTGAAAATAACGTGAAACCATAGGTTAATAATTAACTATAATTTCTCATATAATAATTCCAGCAGCAAGCAGGCTCCCATCCAACAATCAATAGTAGCCATTTAAAAGAGCCAATTGCCGAAAATGTTATATAAAATAAATATGTAAATCTTTGATTAGATTCTGCAATGGCTTTAGAACAATTAATCTACTATTAATGTATGAAGCAGTATTGTTTGGATTTATTGGCATGACAATTGACACCATCAATATTTCTTTACATATCCAAGTTCTGAGAAGGGGGTTGCAAGTTCATGCTTCAGGCACCGACAGGGCTCTGTGAAGTGTGAAAGATAGACTTTCCTGCCTGGGAGGGTTGAGGCCAGTGCCAGTCACATGTGCTTGCTCTGTTCAAGCCAAGGAGGAGGAAAAGAATGGAAGGGACTTGGAACAACTTGCTTGCCTGGTCTATCTGCCCCAGCCGGCCCCCCACTCACATTCTCCCACTGATAAAAGTACAACGTTCCACTACTGACCTGACCCTTGAGCTGGGGAAGGCTGTGCAGCTGGTTGTTGTTGACTCTGGGCTGCTGGCTCTGGAGTCCTGGAGTCTGTACACTAAATAGTGGCACCAGGGACCTATAAGGGGCAGGGCTGGTCAGTCCAACCCCTACATAGGCTCATCAGGGCTGACCTTAAGGCAATTGGAACAATTTGACCAAATTGGGCCCCATGGGCTACTCCTAAGGGGGCCCCCACATGAGGGCAATCTAGATGGATATCATTTTTATCTCTAAGATTCTGCAGACTTTTGCTGTGAACTGGCTGTGAACCCACAAAAAAATTTTCCAGTTGGACCCCAGAGTTTCAAACTGGGCCCCACTGGCTGGCCCTGAATCTCATAGTTGCTGGACCCGAGTTGCCCTGCCCTCACATGAAGTCTTGGGTTTGCAATTTTGTGTGAGGGAAGACTGCCTGCTGGGTGGGGGGCAGGGCTGTGGAGGCCCCCTAGATTTAGAGGCCCTAGGCTTCAGCCTACTTAGCCTATATATTAATCTGGCACTGCCCAGGTGACTTAGCTCCCTGGAATTTTGTACCCTTTGGCATCCCCCAGCTAAGAAGCCCTGCCTAGGACTTTATGTCAAGCTTTATGGCCAAATACAGAGGGATGTTACAGCTGCTGCATTCATAAAGTGCTATCAGAGTCATTCATGTGACTATATGGGGCTTGCATGGACTCTTCAAAATATCTTTTTATTCTCCTGATCCCTTTATATGCTATGGCAAATATTCTGTAATACAGATTCAGTTTCTTCATTGCATTCTAGTTCTTTTGTTTGTTTGGTTTTCCCATTTATTCTTATTTTCTTAACCAAAGCATAATTCACTAAGGGCACTGTAGAAGAATTATACTTTTCCAGACAACTCTAACTATGAATATGTCATACTTTTAGTATTCTTGATAGTGTAACATAAATACAGTTTTATAATCTAGAAAAGTCAGGATTCTCCTCTCTGTAGCAATTAATATAAACAATTTTTAATTAATAGCCTGATCTGTCATTCAGGCAACCTAAAATACTTGTATTTAGCTGATTTAGTTCTGCTGACTTAAATCAGATTAAATTGGTTTGAACATGAGTGCTTTGATTTAATTTAGGTATGACTCAAACTGTAAATTAGAACAAATGCAGAGCACTTTAAGGTCCACTGAACAACATACACAAATAAAGAAAGAACAACAGAGCAAAAATAGAGACCAGTCTGGAGAAAGAAGTACCAGCCATTAACGATTAACAGTCTCGGCACACTTGATATAAACAACAACCAGGACACCTTTTTTTCCAGGTGAAACATTACACATGTGTAAGAAGTTCTATGTAAAAGAACAGAAAAATATAAACTTCTTTTCCTCTGCCATAAATCATAGCATGTTATTTAAAAACCCCAAAAAAACTTCAGAACAGGGCAAATGACTGCTTATGCACAGTGCATATATTAGTTTTGGTTTTTGAAGGAAATGGTACCAATTATGAATTATGTGGCTTACATTATATTGTCAGTTTTTGCAAATGTGGCAATAGTTCATCTCTCTCTCTCCCCTCCCTCCCTCTACATTTAACCCTTGGGCATCCTTTTCTGCACATCAGCTATCCTTATTTACACTTGATTTTGAAGCAGACTTTTTACAGAGTGGTTTGCTATTGCCTTCCCCAGTCATCTACACTTTCCCCCCAGCAAGCTGGGTACTCATTTTACCGACCTCAGAAGGATGGAAGGCTGAGTCAACCTTGAGCCGGCTACCTGAACCCAGCTTCCACTGGGATCAAACTTGGGTAATGAGTACAGTTTAGGACTGCAGTACTGCAGCTTTACCACTGTGCGCCATGGGTAGGCAGTAGGATGTGTATTTAAACAATCAAAATTTGTACTGAATGGACCTCTTATATTAATGGTCTATTATACTTAAATCAAACTGGTACACTGTCAATATTTGCTGTGGAATTGAAGTGTTCAACTCCCCCATCATTATATTCCTGGTGTTTGAAGCTCTGGGACTACATCCTGGATGAATTAACATATGATATTAAGCCCAATAGGCCAAATTTAGGTACATTTTTGAAATGGTCTCCTTTTATTAATAGGATCTGACTAACAGCGAACAATATGCCTTTTTTCTTTGTTGTTTAGCTCTACACTAATAGTATTCAAACATTTATTAATATTTTTTCAATGTTCTTTCTATCATTAATTATCTTTATTTTTCCTTACTACCTCATTAATTTTACTACTACTATTGCTATTTATGCTAATTCCTAATTTGAATTTGAATTTTGTACCAAAATATTTTTAATTTAATAATTTGTACTCTTCTAGTATATTTTTACCAGGAAGTTTGATGCTACAGATTGTAATATATTATTATTATTATTACTAGGAGTAAGGCCCATTATGAAGAAAAATACAACAGACTCTAGAAGGAGATTCTGGGTGAGTGCCCACCACCATTGCTGTCTTCCCACCCACCCAAGTAAAGGCATTGACTCCCCCCACCCCACCTCAAGGGGAGCTGATCTCTGCCATCTAGACAGCAATTGTAAATGTGAGTGATCTCCAGTGGTTCCCCAGGAGGAAATGGCATTGTACCTGTCTGAGGTCCTATTCCTCCTCAAACACCACCCTCTCCAGGCCCCACCCCTTAAATCTCCAGGAATTTGCTAACTTGGAGTTTGCAACCTATCTCCTTCCCTTTATCTGCCCCTCTGACTTCAGGTTTCCATTGCCTTCCCCCTTCATGCAGCCTCTCCAGTAACCAGAAAAAAACCCAAAAGAAAAAAGCACAAAGGAAAAATGCCCAAAGAAAAAAACCACTGACATAAATGCTCACAGGAAAAAAGCCCCTATAGAAACATTCCTGCATGGCAACACGCCCACATAGGCTTGCCAATCCCCAGGTCCCAGTCGGAGTTCTTCCACTTTCCCAGGCTCCTTCCCACCCCAAGTCAGCTGGCCGGCAGGGGGAAGCCCCTCCCCCAGAGGACCATGTGCCTTTCCACCTCCGGAGACTTCAGTCTCCAATTGAAAGGCTTCCTCTTGGGATGGAGTGTCTGTGTTACTTGGAAGAAGTTGGCAGCAACTCGTGAGCAGAGAGGCCACTCCCTCACTTCAAACTCACCAGAAATGGCGGGGTGGGGGGGAACGTCTGCTGAGCACTTCATTATTCCCTATGTGGAGTTCGATTCTCATAGGGTATAATGGGGAATTGATCTGGAGGTTTCAGGGGCTCTGGGGGAACTGTTTTTGAGGTAAAGGCACCAAATTTTCAGTATAGTATCTAGTGCCTCTCCCCAAAGTACCCCCCAAGTTTCAAAACGATTGGACCAGGGGGTCCAATTCTATGAGCCCCAAAATAAGGTCCCCCTATCCTTCATTATTTCCTATGGAAGTAAGACATTTAAAAAGGTGTGCTGTCCCTTTAAATGTGATGACCAGAACTCCCTTGGAGTTCAATTATGCTTGTCACACCCTTGTTCCTGGCTCCCCCCAATGTCTCCTGGCTCCACCACCAAAGTTCCCAGATATTTCTTGAACTGGACTTTGCAACCCTACGCCCACATGAAAATAAACCCACATGGAAAGAAGCCCAGTTGTTTGTAGTACAAGAAACGCCACAAGCCTCCACAGGGCTTACTTCCTTTGAGTGACTCTACAGGCACAAATCCCAAAAGATTCTGGACCTTTTGGATGCTCAGTGGGTGAGGCCCAGTCAGGATGAAGTCTTGCACTCAAATGGAATACACACAATGGCTGCAGGATCAACTGACAAAAGCCAGAAAAGAAACCATCCGAATCCCGGAGGATGCCTAACAGACTCAGACAGCTCTGTATGACCAGGGCATACAATTCTTCACTATGAATGAAGGCCTTCACTGTGGGTGATAAGGTCTTAGGGAACTGCCAGGTACTGGCTCAAGGTCAGGGTGACCCATGGCAGAGGCCTTTCCTTGTTACCAGTGTTTTCAGTCCACTCTCTTATGAAGTGCAGTGTGGCCCCCACCTAGGGTTGCCAAGTTCAATTCAAGAAATATCTGGGGACTTTGGCAGTGGAGCCAGGAGACATTGGGGGCGGAGTCAGGAGCAAGGGTGTGACAAGCATCATTGAACTCCAAGGGAGTTCTGGCCATCACATTTAAAGGGACAGCACACTTTTTAAAATGCCTTCCTTCCATAGGAAATAATGGATAGGGGCACCTTCTTTTGGGGTTCATAGAATTGGACCCTCTGGTCCAATCATTTACTTGGGGGGTTTTTGGGGAGAAGCACTAGATACTATACTGAAAAATTGGTGTTTCTGTCTCAAAAAACAGTCCCCCCAGAGCCCCCGATACCTCCAGATCAATTCCCCATTATACTCTAAGAGAATCAATCTCTACATAGGGAATAATGAAGTGCCCAGCAGACATTTTCCTCCCTGCCCCATTTCTGGTGACTCTGAAGCAAGGGATTGGTGTCTCTACTCATGAGTTGCTGCCAACTTTTTCAAAGTAACATAGACACACCATCGCAAGAGGAAGCCTTTCAATCGGAGACTGAAGCCTACGGAGGTGGAAAGTCACATGGTGGCTGTGGGGGCGGGGCTTCCCCCGCTGGCCAGCTGGCTTTGGGCGGGAAGGAGCCTGGAAAAGAGGGAGAACCCCTGCTGGGACCTGGGGATTGGCAAGCCTACCCCCACCATGGGCAATGGAAAAGGGGATGGCTCAGTATCTAATGGCTCTAGACTTGACCAAGGAATACTGCCAGGTTCCCATGAACCCAGTGAACAATACAAAAACAGTTTTCATGACACTGCAGGGACTTTTTCAGTACCAAAGGATGTCTTTTAGACTACACTGAGCTGTAGTCACCTTTTAGAGACTGGCTGATACCATTTTAGCTCAGTGCCCTGGTTTATATAAATTACATCATAATCTTTAGTCCTTACTTGTGCATTCATCACCTAGTGGTGGTACTTCAAGCCATGGATGCAGTAGGCTTGGGAGCCAACCCCGAGAAGAGATGGGTGGATGTCTGTGAGCTGAAATATCTGAACTTCCTTGAAAAGTTGACTATCCTTGAACAAACCCCTCACCTCATTACCAAGTGGCAGATGCAGTGCTTCCTGGGCCTGGTTGGTTATCATTGTCAGAGGCAGCACTGGTTCTTGCCACCCCAGGCTGCCACCCCAGCTGCATCCCCCCATCCCTGCCCCTATAGGGGGGTCTTTAAAAGGGGGAAGGTGGGGCTACTTCTGCCACCTCCTGCTAGGTGGAGAAGGGGCAGAAGCAGCTAATGTGCTCCCCCTCCCATTTAAAGACCTCCACCAATCAGCTGATCAGCAAGGGTCCTTAAATAGTGGGGGGAGGGGGTCACCACATGGTCTCTTTCCTCTGCCTGAGCCTCAGGCAGGGAAAGAGGCTGTGTGGGCCCTCTGTCTCGCTCTCAGACTGCCTTCCCTCATAGCCTGGGAGCAAGGCCGAGCTGTCTCTTTCCTCTACCTGAGTCTCGGGCAGGGGAAAGAGGTGGTGCATGGCCTCTGCCTGGCTCTCACAGAGAAGGTAGCCTGAAAGTGAGGCTAAGCCACCTCTTTCCTCCACCTGAGTCTCGGGTGGGGAAAAGAGGCCACACTGTGCCTCTGCCTCGCAGGGGAGGCAGCCTGGGAGCGAGGCTGAGCCACTTTCTTTCCTCCACCTGAGTCTCAGGTGGTGGAAAGAGGCAGCTTGGCGCTAGCTGGCATGTGGGGAGGGGGCACTGGAGGCCATGCTGCATCCTAGACAGCCAACTAAATGGCCTACTCCCACATGCCAGGCATGATCATTGTAAGTGTATTCCACATTTTGCTAGCTTGGGCAGATCCTTATCAGACTGTCTGAAGGGAGGGTAACCTACCAGAATTGTTTGGACCCCAGCTTGACACCTGGCCATCAAGACCTTAAGGACAGTTCTATTGAAGGCATCAGTGCTATAAAACCCAGGCACTGAAAAACATTTCATTGAACATGCTAGGGACTTAGGAGCTGTATTGTCTCAAGATGTTGATGGACAAGAACACCCAGTGTTCTTTATTAGCTGCAAACTGCAGCAGAACAAAATGTAATGTAATGTAATGTAAAATTTTATTTATATCCCGCCCTCCCCCGCCGAAGCAGGCTCAGGGCGGCTAACAGCATTTCAAATAAACAATACAGTATTAAAAACATTAAATTCACATTAAAATTCATATTAAAATCAATCAATAATTAAAACATTCCTAAATCAACACTGGCGGTAACCGTTATTAGTCTGGCGGTAAACAATTCAGTTATTGGTGAACGCCTGTTTGAAGAGGACTGTCTTGCAGGCCCTGCGGAACTGGTCTAAGTTCCGCAGGGCTCGCACCTCCTCTGGGAGTTTGTTCCAGAGTTGTGGGGCCGCAACGGAAAAGGCCCGAGTGCGGGTGCTTTGAAGTTTGACTTCTTTTGGCCCAGGGGTATTCAAAAGTATGCAATGGTGAAGAAAAAAGCCCTGGCCAACAAGTAGGCAGTTGGGGCTCTACAGTATTACTTTCACAACAACCCTTTCACCCTTGTTACAGACCATATCCCTTTCTCTCAGCTTCAGGATCCAACATTGTCTTGGGAAGCACCATATCACTGGGGAGTGTATATTAAGGATGTTTGAGAAAAAGATGTCAACATGTGCCAGCTCCCTGGATATGGGGTGAATGTAGGGCTGGCAACAGACTTCCCCATCAACTTCAGGACACAGTGCAGCTTCTCCAGGGTCTGGAGGGCACTGAAGTGACTAAGGAGTGACTGGTCCCTTACCTGGAATCTGGAGGGGCTAGGATCATGACAGGTTGTAGAGATGAAAACTGCAGAGCCCAGCAACAGGATATTCAGGATCTTTTGTGGAGTGGGAGCAGCACTGCCATGGTGGTTGAGGTGGCGGGCAGTGGCTGAGAGACAATGAGCTTACCAATTCTGCACAAGAACCCTTGGTGATGTTGAGGATCTCTAGGGGGTGCTGCAGGGCACCCTGCAGAAGGTATGGCCTTTCAGCTGGCCTTGACAACTTCAAGTAGGGCTGCCAACCCCCCGGTCAGGGCAGGGAATCTCCTTCCCAAGAGGTTCTCAACCTGCCAGCCCACATCGGGCCGACAGGGGGAACCTCCCCCTGTGATGGCGTCACCCGGAAGTGATGTCATCAAAATGGCGGTGCCCATGCAGGACCACTCTAGGCATTTCCAGGAAAACTCTATGGTTTTCCCAGACACTCTAGCCATTTGGGAGGTTAAAACTCTATGGTACTTTTGCACCGTAGAGTTTTAACCTCTCAAATGGCTAGAGTGTCTGGGAAAACCATAGACTTTTCCCAGAAACACCTAGAGCGGCTTCGCACGGGTGTCACCATTTTGATGACGTCACTTCCAAGTGACATCATTCGTCTCGTGCATGCGCAAATATCCCCTGTCGGGGGATGAGGAGGACTTGGCAACCCTTTCAAGGCAGAGGTTGGAGATGGAATGAGCCATAGTCAGCCAAGGTGGGCCAAGGCCCATTAAGTACAAACAAGACCATGAGACAATGGGGGGAGGGAAGAGAAGAAGGAGGGCTGACACACAGGCCAGTCTTGGATGAGCCAGCAGCACGGAGTGAAGTTGGGCTGTTGACTGGGATTGGTGGAAGGGTAGAGAGGAGGGGCTTTTAGACCCTATAAATAAGGGAGGGTTAGACAGGTCAAGGCGGAAGCTAATGGCTGGGCTATTTCCCTGCAAGAGAGATGGCCAGTCTGAGAAAGGGATGAAGAAATGGATGCTCCGTTCCATTTCTGAGGCCTGCTATGGAGTTACCAAGGGGAAGGGCATGATAGCAGAGAGTGGTGAGGCCCCAAGTGAAGGGTGTGAGTACCACGGCTGCCTTGGGAACCCTAATATAGGTGGAAAGACAGCATAAAAACATTTTAAATAAAATAAAGTGAAATAAAACAGAAGACAAAGCAGCTTGAATGTGACCCAAGTAACATTATTAGATAATCATTTGTAAGCAAGTTCAGTTACTGAAAGTTCATATTCCTTATGCATTTAGAATGCATCTGCAGTTCTGGTTTAAATTGTCTTATGACATTTATTTTATTTTTAATCTTTTTTTAATCCTTTGAACGCGTGCACACACACACACACACAAATCCAACAGAAAATTCAATAAGTTAAATTTGCTATTGGTGTTTTAACTCCTAATTATGTGAGATGAGCAGATTGTAAAAACTCAACTTAATCTCTGTTTTCAAATGTGTTCTTTAAACTATAATTAATTATTCATCTAATTCATCATTTGTCTCTATCAATATCATCATTTACAAACTTTCTTTTAAAATAAGCCATCAATTTAATCATTCAGAATATCTTTTAATTTCTCTAGCCACTCTTTTTTACTTGGAAGAATAAAATGGGTGGTGTGCATGTGATTTATAATGCATACCACCTGAAATGCTTGCTGCTATTTCTTTCCAACATCTTACAGATCACAGGTACTCCCACCACATATTAAAAAGCTAGCATTATCTTGGAGAAAAAAACAATTCTTCATGATATTATACATTTTGGAGAGTCTATTCAGTGACAGATATAGGTTGGTTTGCCATTTTAATTATGTTCTCTCTCAATGAGAGACTAACTGAAAAGGTTGACCAATGCTTCCACAAGACAGGATTTACTTGAAGACCTAAAAGTAGTCTGTCACTTTTTTGATATCATTTTTCCTTCTTACAAGCTGAGTGTAACAGCATATGATAGATGCCGGAAATGAGTTTTGCTTTTGCTTGGACAGCTAACACTTCAGATTTTGTTAACCCTCTCAAAAAATTCCTCTCCTTAGATGTATCATAAGAAAGCTCTTAATTTGTAAATACTGAAATGTGGAAATATCTGTGCCTCCTTTTTCCAGCATAACTTCAAAGGGTACAACTCTTTTATTTATTATTCAGGGCTTTTTTGTAGCAGGAACTCCTTTGCATATTAGGCCACACACACCTGATGTAGCCAATCCTCCAAGAGCTTACAGGGCTCTTCTTACATGGCCTTGAAGGATCGGCTACATCAGAGGGTTTGTGGCCTAATATGCAAAGGCGTTCCTGCTATATAAAAAAGCCCTGATTAATGTGCAGTATCTAGAACCTCAAGAGCTTATTAAGGGTCATGGTTAGATTTTTTTTTTAAAAAAACTGATAACTGAAGATACAAGGTGTAATTTTCTGACCAAACTGTGACCAGATATGCCATACTGAATTAAAATGAAATCAGCATGACTCTAAAATTTCAGCCTCTCAATTTTTTTAGCCAAATCCAGACTTCTAATTGAACTTTAACAATTTGCTCAACACAGGTTAAAGAAGAGTTCTCTTTCAGAACTATCTATTTGATTAACTAAGAGAGTTGAGTTGTAGCCTAAATGTCTCCTTAGCCATCTATCCTATATTGTAGTCAGACTTATTCTTAGTTTCTTATTACCCCAAACAAAGCTCTTTAAAAGTTTTTGCACTTCTCTTGTATTAAAATTGGGACATTAGCAAACATAAAGATTATCTTTGGAATTATAAAGATTTTTATAATGTTAATTCTGCCTAGAAATGAGACATTCAGTTTTGACCAGGTGCCTATTTTTGCCTTTATTTCCTAAATTAATTGAATAAAATTATATATGAAGAGATCTTTATTATCCGTAGAGATATTAACTCATAAGTATTTAATCCCCCCCACACTAATTAATGCATAGCATGCCAATCCTCAAGTCTTCTTTATTAACCTTCCTCATTAACCTTATTAACCATGGTATTTATTTTAAACCCCTAGTACTGGAAAACGGTTATACCCAGAAATCCAAGGATTCCAGTGATTGTCAAGAGGGTGGCTCCAATCCAAATGTAAACTGAGCTTAAGTCATTTTGATATCAATGGGGCAAATTAATTGTAAGTCATTTAAGTCTTGGAATTTTTTACAGCACAAACAGGGGGTGGGCTTTGGCTATGAATGGCTCAACTGGAAAAGAATTCAGTCGAGAATTCACCTCAAGAATTCATCTCGAGAATTCACCTCGAGACTGGACTACTGTAATGCCCTCTACATAGGGCTGCCTTTGTACCGAACCCGGAAACTGCAACTGGTGCAGAACGCGGCGGCTAGATTGCTGTTGGGGCTCCCAAAGTGGGAGCACATACGGCCGGGGCTGCGCGAACTGCACTGGCTGCCAGTTGTATACCGGATTCGCTACAAAGTGCTGGTTATTACCTTTAAAGCCCTATATGGCCAAGAACCTGCCTACCTTAGGGACCGTCTCTCCCCATATGAACCCCAGAGAGCACTGAGGTCAGCTGGGAAAAACCTGCTGACTATTCCTGGGCCAAAAGAGGTGAAGCTACAAAGCACCCGCGACCGGGCTTTCTCTACTATGGCTCCACACCTATGGAACCAACTTCGAGAGGAAATGCGGGCCCTGCGGGATCTTGAACAGTTCCGCAGGGCCTGCAAGACTATCCTCTTTCAATTGACCTTCACCGACCAAGAGGGAAACTGCTAAGGAATTCGCCTTTGTAAATAGCATCAGCATATTTTTTATCAATTTTAGAATTTTAATAGATTTTAATTAAACTGTAAATGTAGTCTTTGTGTAATCATTTTGTACAACTAATGTATGGAATTATGTTGTGAGCCACCCTGAGCCTGCTTCGGCGGGGAGGGCGGGATATAAATAAAAATTGTTGTTGTTGTTGAACTGAAAGTGACATAGTGACTTGCCACCATCCCTAGTACTCTTATTAAAAACAACACAAGGATGCTGGGGGTGGGGGAGCAGCAAACCACAGAGTTTCTGGATGTACCTCAGTCAAGAATGAAAAGCAACTTTATTTCCAGGAGGCTGTGGGGCAAGGTATCACCTGCAAACCCCTTGTGTCAGGTAATGTCTCTCTGAGACTTCTCATTCTTCCTATGTGAATGTGAGCTCCAGTTTATCTATGACAGATTACCACTCCTGTTTGTATGCTTTAGAGCAGGGGTGTTGAACTCATTTGTTATGAGGGCTGGATCTGACCTAAATGAGACCTTGTTGGGCCAGGCCATGTCGAGTTGGGCTGGGCCATGTGTATACCTATGTAAGATTAGGTAGCAGAAATATAAACTTTATAAAGGACACAGACAAACACAATCAAATATTTTTTTTAAAAAAAAAACCTTAAAACATGCTTAAAATATTAGCACTCATTGGTTTTAAATGTGCTTTTTTTTGTATTTCTCCCATGGAATCCAGGGAACTGAGCAAAGGAAGCTCTGGCTCTTTCCTTTCCCAGAGGACTTGTGGGGGAGGAGCTTCAGCCAAAGAAAGAAGAGAGGCTTGGCTCAGTAGCTCTGCTGTTGGATGTAGAGAGCCTGGAAAAACAAGCTCTGCCTCCCCCCATCCCGCTCCAAGGGAGAAGCCTCAGCCAATGGAGAAAACATAGGTTTTGCTCTGTAGCTGCTGTGTGATTGAGCAAGCCTTGCAAAGCAAGCTGCGATGCAGAAGGAAATGACAGAAAAGATACTCTCCATGTTACAAAACAGTATCAAAATATAATTACAATATTTTTCATTCACAACATAGTATTACATTGTAAATTTCAGTAACAAATTTAGTGACAAATACCATCCAAAGCACTCAACTTCACTACTGTCCATAAGATGTTATCAGATTCTTTCCAAACAATAAAGTCCAACGATGCAAAACCGGTCCGTTCTTGTTTTGGATCCTTATGATGCTTCCTCTGGGACCCTCTTATTAATTTTGAATGCAGTAGTCTGATGGTGCCTTATTTCTTTAGTATACACTGTTTTCCAGGCTTTCTCTAATTACTATAACGCTACTGTTCTTTCTCCATCTTTCAGCATTTCATTCCAGAGGAAGGATCATAAGGATCCGAACCGAGAATGGATCGGTTTTGCATCGTCGGACTGTAATGTTTAGAAAGAACCTGATATCATCTTATGGAGTGTAGTGAAGTTGTGTGCTTTGGATGGTATTTGTCACTGAATTTGTTACTGAAATTTACATTGTAATACTATGTTGTGAATGGAAAGTATTGTAATTATATTTTGATATTGTTTTGTAACACGGAGAGTATCTTTTCTGTCATTTCCTGATTGTTAACCTCCATGGTCCCGGCATTGTTTGATGTGATGCAGAAGGAAACAAGAGAGAGGAAGAAGGAAGCAGATGATAGCCAGGAGCTCGGGGGTGCTGATAGGAACCCTCTGGGGGCCTGATTTGGCCCATGGGCCACATGTTTTACACCCCTGCTTTAAAGTGTGAAGACTATGGTTTACTAAGCAACTGTGACTATATCCTTCAGTTAATTTAAAGGGCCAAGAATGAGGTAAGTGTTCTTCTTTATTTCCAGCTATGGAGAGATACTGAGTGATCTACCTCTCACCATTTCCTGAGGCACTCAAAAATGCAGCAAGTAAGGATCCTCATTCTAAGTCCATTTTAGGTTTTGATTTGTTAATATTTGAATATACTTGCCAGTTTTTCAAGGCAACAAGTAGGAAAAAAAACCCAGTATTTTCCTTTTTGTTGGAAATTGAGTCACTATGCTTCATTGTTCCCTTGCAGCCAAATTGTTTTGCCACCCAGTTCCACTAGATATAAAATTAATTGCATTTCCTGTAATACCTCCTCCAGAATCATCTAAGAATAGCAAACATAGAATAAACATCTCTATGACAGGAATGGCCAGTGTTTTCACAGCTGGAAATCTGGTGCCATAATTTTATTTTGACTTTTCCCTCTCTTCTGCTTCCTTTCCTGCTGGATCATTGAATCAGCCTTGTGGAAGCAGCATACCCTGTCAATCAAAGAATGCAAAGGCTGACTCAGAAAGTGTGGTGGAGCAGATCAGAAAAAGCTTGTTGCACTGAGCTCACATGTGGGTTTTAACCAACTAGGATGCAATTTGTCAGAGGATTTCTCTTATAGAAGTTATGGTGAAACAAACAGAAACTGCAGAAAAGCATGGGAGTAGCTCACATTCAGCTGAATAGTTTTTTGTGCAGATGATTTCACCATGGATAGTGTCCTAGATTTTAGCTCAAACAGGCAGTTTTTGCTTTGTTGTGCTCCAGTACCGTGCATTAGTACTTAATAAATATGACTGGTCCATTTGGGACCCAAATTGTCTGGGTAAAATTTACAGACGCCAAGAAAAGAAAAACCTTACTATTGCACAGCTAGCATAGCAGCTAATCATTGTAAAAAAGCAGTATTAAGGTAGACTACAGAGGCACTGACAAATATGAAGAAGAACACCATCAAACTTCTGCAATTTTATCAAAATCCATTTTGTCAAAACTGTTATGCACTTCATCACAGTTGTTTCTATGGTCGTTTTCGCACTCACCTTCCGCCGGCACGACCCCCCTCTTCACCGCGCAGGATCTGCGTGGATTTCGCACTAAACGCTGCAGAGCAGCCAGAAAAGCCGGAAGCTCCCGTCGCAAAAGCCGCGCAAACGCCAAACTGCTTTTTGGCAGTTTCAGTTTGAGCGACTTTTGTGCCGGGAGCTTCCGGCTTTTCTGGCTGCTCCGCAGCGTTTAGTGCGAAATCCGCGCAGATCCTGCGCGGTGAAGAGGGGGGTCGCGCCGGCGGAAGGTGAGTGCGAAAACGACCTATGTGTTTATGCAATGGCAAGCCATATTCTTGTTACATCACAGTATTTTTTTTCAAAATCTTTTATGAACACAAATTACTGCAGATTTAGCAAAGAGTTCCTCCCATATCCTACAGAGGGTCTGGAGATGATTTACATCATAATTTCAAGATGCCAACAATAAGAAAAAATAACAAACAACCTTTCAAATTAAACAATACAACAAAAAACTCCTGCCATGATAGGCAAGTCATAGGTAATAGGTAAGAGCAAGTCAATATTGATAATTGCTTATGTGAGCAGGACAAACTTTTTAATACAATTTTTATTATTATAATCATATAATTACAGCCATAATCAGTGTTGCCATATAGTACAAGGTGAATGATTTTAAAACAATACAGTTCAAAAATAAATTAGATCTTTGTATACAGGGTTGTTTGGTTTAACATTATGCTCTAATAAATATGTTATTACAAGGAACCATAACTCAATTACTTTCTTTTCATACACAGCTGGTGAGACATAATGAATTGAATAGACAAGTTTACATAATATAAAATAATCCCAGATTTTCTTTCCCCAGCACTATAGGGATGGTATTATAGCCAATTTCCAATTGTATGCTAAGAGTGTTTTTGCAATACATAAAAGAATTGTACGTTTCCCTTTCCCTGAATTCTATACCAGACCATGTCCAATTTTCTAGCAAAAGATTTCTGGGTCTAAAGGTAAGTTTATATTCAATATTTGGTTTATCTGATGCATAATAAGTTTCCAGTATGTTTGAATGCAAGGACATTACCACCATGCATTGCTATATGAAGCAAAATGTCCACATTGTTTGGTACAATTTGGTGATTGTAGGGCTTTAAATCTATATAAAGTTGAAGGAGGTAAATACCATCAGGAAATTATCTTGAAAGATTGAAATTTGACTGCAAAAATATTAGAATTTATACCTGAGGTGGACCAGATTTCCGACAAGTCATCTTTTGTTATTTGTTTTCCTAAGTCCGTAGACCATTGTTTTTGGTAAATAATTGTTTCCTCTTTTTTATTTTATTTATTTATTTACTTTTTGCATTTATATCCCATCCTCCCCGCCGAAGCAGGCTCAGGGTGGCTAACAACAACATATTTTTTCAATTGCAAGTAAGATTCTATATAATAAAGTAGTTAGTTTTGGTAAATGTGTTCTATTTTTATATAGAATTAATTTGAAAGGGGTCATGTCCCTACTCATAGCTTGTCTTACCGGTTTGGATTTTAAGCAATGTTGAAGCTGGAGATAGTGGAACCAGGTTATTTTTTGTTTTAGCTTCTTTTCTAATGTGGTCATATCTATAATGGAACCTTTTCCCCATAAATGACATATGTATACAATTCCAGTTTCTTTCCAAGTCTGAAAGGGTGAAGCTTCTATTCCTGGAACAAACCAGTTTTGATGAGTATAAGAAGATATTGGAGAAATTTGTGGAGCCAATTTTTTCCTTCTTTTGCACCATATTGTGAGTTATCTAAGAAGTTCATAGGTCTGTTTTTTCTTTTTTTATATAAGATTCAAGTTTCATAAAATATTGTAAAGCATGCCTGGGGGGAGTGGATCTAACTCAATCGACATGCAATTAGGTAAGTTCTTAACAGTGGCTATCAAGGATCCAATGTTAATTGCCTCATAGTACAATTTTAAATTTGGTATGTCTAAATCTCCTCTTTTTTGAAGCCTAGATAAGATTTTGAAGCTAATTCTAGGGGGGTTTTGTACTTATAAAAATTTTGTAAAGATTTTTTGCCAGAAAGAAAAGGCATCTTTCTGAATTTTAATTGGCAACATGCGAAACAAAAATAAAAATTTAGGTAAAATCAAAGATTATAAAATGCTAATTCTACCAGTCCAGGTCAGTATTTTTGCATTACTTCTGTTCAAAGTGTTTTCTATTTCTTTCTGTAACCTATTAAAGTTGGCAGAAAAAAGATCTGAGATGTTATTAGGGATATATATCCCTAAATATCTCTAGGGTTTGCTCGGGATGTCGTATTGATAGTTAGATTTTGTTAATTCCATTGTGAAATATTAATAGGGTGTATGATGGATTTCTTTTCATTAAAAGCCTGAGATTTTACTGATGTCTTGGACTACCTGATAGAAGACTGGTAGAGACTGCAAGGGTTTTTTTTTTTTTTTAAGATAAAGTATAACACCATCTGCATATAATGCCATCTTGTGGGTTCTATTGCCAATGTTAATTCCTTGTATGTTTATGCTCATTTGCTCTGATCATAATAGCCAGGGGTTCAATAATAAATAAGAGCTGGGAAAGGGGATACCCCTGTCTAGTGCCTCTTTGTAAATCAATTGCATCTGTAGTTGAATTATTGACTCTTAATTTTGCAAATGGATCTGGAGGGCTGAGGAGGGGGGGGGAGACTTACTCTCCTGGGAGAACAGGAAGCTGTGCCCAGCCTGGCTGGGGGAGGGGGAAGACCTGAAGGATGACTTCTCTGAGCTTTTTCTGCAGTGGAGTGGTAAAGAGAGCAGCTGGATCCATCCTCTAAAAGGCTGACATCAGACAATCTTTGTTGCCTAACTTTTTGTGCCTGTGCAGTCAGCAACATCTGTTCAAGAGTGATTGCAGAATCTGAGCTCAAGGCTAGCTGGTTTCTGGACCAACACTGAAGATGTAAGTAATATGAAATTTTGCATGACCCCTATATGAATATCTGAGGGGAGTCTGCCCATTAGTCTTGGGATCAGAACTCCTCACCAGAGCCTTTGAACTCACTCTTCCCATCTAAAACACCCTATTTCTGCATCAGCACTTCCATCTTCTCAAATTTACCTCACCAAGTCCTTCCCTACCTCTAGTCACTGGTTCAGCATTCCCATTGTTTCTCTGGATTTAGATGGAAAAGAAAGAGCAGACTTATTTCTGAATGATCTTTCCCACTGGTTTTGTGTAAATGTTAGACAATATTATTAATAAAAGGGACACAGTTCAGTTTCTGGTAAGTTAATTTTTGAAGTAACATACCAATTGAAAATTTCCTAGAAAACTTCAGTGTACCAAAGAACTTGGCACACTCTTAGCTTTAACTCAATTAAGTCTAATTTCAGCTTTTGATGGAAGTGATCTATAATTAACCTTCTACCATGAATATAATAATGTATGAGTTCACAAGTCTCAGCAATAGCAACTTACGTGTTCTCTAACCTGGTAAAGTATTATACGGATCATGAAAACTGTTTAATTGTGAAGGCAGATTTCCTGAAATGTGTGAACATATGACCAATGTTGCATCCTTTCTGACAACATGGACTAAATGGGAAAAAATATTTTTTTTCTCTGTGGCACCTGTAAGGAAAAAATCTCATTTTTTCTGGGATAGTGAGACAGAAATTCATGGAGAATTCAAGAAATAAAACATATTAGTTGTAGATTTGTAGATATTAGTTGTAGATTTTCTGGATTGCATGGTTGTGGTCTTCGCATTGTGAGACCTGAAGTTTTGCCAGAAACTATGACTGGCATCCTCAGAGGTATAACCCAGAAAACTGGAGTTCTCTTTGGGTCAAAGTGAGAAGAAGATGGTAGGTAGGTAATTTATATCTACTCAGGAAGGTGGGGTAGGGCTGAGTAATTGTCTTGTAGGAGCTTCCCAGGCTGTGACATGATAATAGAGGAGCTTTCCTGAGGAGGTTCTTTTGTATATGGATTGGCTATTGAAATTCTAATTTTATTTGTAGTGCTGTTGTAAGCTGTAGAGCATTTTGTATTTTTCAGTACTGGAAACAGTGCCAGATTAAACCCTCTGAAATCTTGGGGGCCTCCTCAAAAATTCAGAGTGCCCACCCCACCACCCACAGCCCCCACTGAAGCCTACAGGCACCTTCATAAAAGCCCCTTTTACTAAGCTGTGGGGGAGAGGCAGAAAGAGGCAAACTTTTTTGCCTGACCATAAAGGGCTTTAAAAGACAATACCAACAGCAGCTTTAAAAGACAACACTAGCAGCAGCCAACCAGGCAAGTCAGGCAAAGAGCAGCTCAGTTGCTTGCTGTGTGTGCAAGCTGGGAGGGCTGCAAACAGGGGGAAAACTGGGGAGGAAAGTCAGCCCAGGGACCCTAAAGGTGTGGGGGTTCATAGGCCAGTGCCTACTTGGCCTAATTGTTAATCCAGCTCTGACTGGAAACCATGCCCTTTTCATTTTTAAACTCTCTTCCTTCCTGCTGAAATTGTGTTTATGTTTATGGATTTCAATGGCTTCCTTGTGTAATCTAACATGGGGAAATTTATGAAGAAACACAACCTACAAACAGTATTCAGACCCACCAGAAAAATACAACAGATGCTATGATCAGCAAAAGACAATATGCAGATGACACCCAGCTCTATCTATTGAATGGTGGCCAGTCCGACTGTACCTCGGAAAATCTAGACCTGGCTCTTCAAGCCATAGCATCTTGGCTCAGGCTGAGTCAGTTGAAACTGAATCTGACAAAGATGGAGGTTCTCTATCTGAGCCAGGGTGGTCTGGGAGGGGAGATCCCTTTGCCAGCTTTTGACAGGATGCCACTAATACCAGCCCCTAAGGTCAAGAGCTTGGGAGTGCTTCTGGAGTCCTCTCTTACAATGGAGGCCCAGGTAGCAACCATTACCAGATCTGCCTTTTTTCATCTCCGGTGGGTGCGGCAGTTGGCTCCTTTCCTGGAACATGACGACTTAACAGTGGTGATCCATGCTATGGTCACATTGAGAATAGATCACTCTAATGCTCCCTACATGGGGCTACCCTTGACCCTGACTCGGAAACTACAGCTAGTGCAGAACGCTGCGGCATGACTGTTAATGGGGCTCCCTCAATAGGAGCACATTCAGCCAGTGCTGAAAGAGCTGCACTGGCTACCTATTGTGTTCCAAGTCCATTTCAAGGTGTTTTAAAGCCCTTTATGGTCAGGGGCCTCTCTATCTATGGGACCTCCTTTCACCATATTGAAGAGGGACTCCTGAATAATTAATGAATACCCCTATAATAATAATAAATGAAAATATGCTCTTGTCTTTAAAAGCAAAAAGGATATCTGATGTAATGTTTGAAGCAGCTGCAATATTAAAATCAGACAGGCTCTAAGGGTGTGAAGACACAGATGTGTATTGATAACAGGCAGGTGTCTCTGAAGGAGCTTCTTGCTAAAGCTGATAGCAGAGTCACAGTGGAAGAATACTGGAAGGAAGAAAGGGGTGGGGGGAAGTTGAATCAGATAATTTGTAAGCGCCAGCCTGCAAGCTTGCTTTGTGTTTAAAAGACGGCTGGAGGACCGGAGAAGGGGGGTTTTCAGTATTTTTAGAGCATTGCTGCTCAACTGAACCCTGCTACTGGTATCAATAGTAAATACTCATTTCATACCAGAAGTGTGCGGTCTTGTTATTTTCCTGCTACATTAAATGGTGCATTGGCCTGGAATAACAGGGAGCATTTTTCCTACCCCTTGGGCAGCCTGCATTAACGGTTTTGCCTTCCATCCTCATGGCAGTAAGAGCAGATTAGGCGCCATGGTCACATTTTTGACTGAGTCCAGCTCTCTCCGCTTCGGTGGGGAAAGGTACTCGGGCAGCCAACCAAGATCCTGTGCCTGTTTGAACTGATGTGTGTAGGGTATCGGAAGATCTTCAGGATTGTATGAACTGTCTGGGAATCTGGATTACATCTTCTTAGGAGAGAAGAGGGGTCTGATCACCCCTTAAGCCCTGTTCAGTACGCTCCATGCTGGCGCTGAAGCACAAAGGCTAGGATCTGGTAGGATTTCTGTGGTGTGTGTGTGTGTGTGAATAAGAGGAGACGCAGTCTCCAAGTGATTTTTGTACCCACCGGTACCGAGGTTCTCAGCCACGTGAGTGCATCTGAGATGGGGAAGTGATTGGATAAGGCTTCCTTTGTGTCTGGAGCTGGCAGAATCCCACTGGAAGCTCACTCCCCCTTCCCTCTGTGTTTCAAAGTGTGCCTTGTCTAAACGTCTGGTGGCATGGGTGGAATTCAGTCAAAAATCCGCTACAATATATGTGTAAGAATTTTAAGAAACATTTCTGTGATGACTATGGAGTCAAATTGACTCCTGAAACTCTGAAAGTGTTTTGTCAGAAAGACTGGGTGGCCTTATATGTAGAATGGCCGCCTAAGGGTAGCTTTGACCAAGGCTTGGTTCAGCGGGTTTATAAGAGCGTGGTACAGTCCCCAACTTGTAAAAGTCAGTTTCCCTACATTGATAGCTGGGCAGCTACAGTGCAGAAGTCTTATTGGTGGCCAGAGAAGTTACAGACCATGAAGAAAAAGTGGGCTTAGAGGACCGCTGATAAAGCTGCAAGTCAAGTTATGGCTTTGCGTCAGGATGTGTTAGTAAAAACAATGATTCCTCCAAAGAAGGAAAAGCCTCCAGTATTAGATGCCGATCCTGAAGACCCCTTGGCTAGTCCCCCGCCATATGTTCCAGTATACCCTCTTCTCCCAATGCAGCCAGCAGAAGGAGGTACTGATGGCAAGGATCAAGCGCAGTTAGCTAAGGGATGAAGAGAGCCAGGAAATAGAGATGAATGAAGGAGCTAGAGCTAGAAAAGGGCAAACGACACCCCTGCAAACTCTAAATTCGGTTCAGCAGTTGTTTCTAGAGCAACCATTTTTTGCAACAGCTCCTCGTTATTCCACGCCTGTGTTTAATAATCAGAGGTTGGCTGCAAGTTTTAATTCAGCTCCTGAGTCTCCCTTGCATACAAAACTCTCATCAAGTACTGAGAAAACCTCCAGTTCTTCTACGACTTCACCCCCAACTTTTCCAGGGTTTACATCCAGTACAGACGGCTCACTGCTAGCTCCCCTTCAGGAAGTCCATATCCCTCAACAGCCTGGCCCCGGTACTGAGACTCGATACATGTATGTGCCTTTCACTTCAAGTGATCTAGTAAACTGGAAAACCCATACTGTTGCATTTTCTGATAATCTTGCCCCAATGACAAATCTGCTAACTAGTATTATGGCTACGCATCAGCCTACCTATGCAGACTGTCAAAGCTTTTACAGGCCCTCTTCACAACTGAGGAGAGAAGCAGTATCATGCATTATGCTCAAAAGCATGTAGAAGGAAAAGTTCCTTAGGAAACGGCAGACAGAGAGGAGTGGATAAAGGCCCGTTTTCCTGCAACAGATCCAAACTGGGACCCCAATTCTCAGATTTCCAAAGAGCATCTGTCAGAATACAGGCAGGCAATCTTAGAAGGGATGAAAAAAGCAGGCAAGAAGCCCATTAACATGTCTAAAGTCAGTGAAGTACTCCAGAGAATAGATGAAAGCCCTGGAGCTATTGCTGAGCGCTTAATGCAGGCTTTCCGAATGTATACCCCATTTGAACCTGAGGCTGCAGAGAACTTGCACATGGTAAATATAGATTTTGTTGCTCAATCCTATGCTGACATTCGCAAAAAGCTTCAGAAGCAAGATGGCTTTGCTGGCATGAATTTATCCCAACTGTTAGAGATTGCCCAGAAAGTTTATGCCAATCGGGATGTAGACCAGAAGCGGGAGGAAGAAAGAAAGATGAGAAAGAAGGCTGATTTGTTGGCAGCAGCTTTGACTGGGCAGCCACCTAAAAGAGACAGACGGGCTGCTCAAGGGCAAGGAATGAATGGCAGAAATCAAAGAACGGTGATGACCAATTTGGATCCAAACCAGTGTGCCTTTTGTTTGGATTTTGGGCACTAGAAAAATTAATGCTCGAATCGATCCCCTCTCCACACATAAGAAATTCAAAACACTCCTAGTCAGATAACTGGAGTTTAAAGGTCGGGGGAACAGGAGCTAGTGTGAGGGGAAGAGGAAGAGGCCAAGTCCAGAATGGCAGATATTGGAGAAATGAAGAAGAGCCTGTCCAAGGCTTGGTTGTGCTGGAAGGATGGGAAGATTAGGACAGATGGGGCACCGACACTCCTGACCCTGCAGAATCTATGGTCACAGTTGATGTTGAGGGTCAGGAGATGTAGTTCTTAAATTTACATGAGAACATCCATTTAATCAGAGATGGACAATTGTTCTTGATAAATCTGTAATGAGTACACTTGCTTGGCTCATGCCCATTTGCACAGTTCCTTCATTTTTACTGAGGTGGATCTAATTTCAATCACTACCACAAAAAATATCTAATTCACCACCCCACTGGAGGCAGGAAGATAAAAATTTGTGGAACATGAAAATAATTTTCAGTTTGGTGCTCTGGCTTTCTCTACATCTTCTATGCCTCCCCTATTATCTGGCCTATATCTATAAAATAAAAAACCTATTGGTTAAAAAGAAAGCGTCAAGACCTTGAGTCAAGGAATAACACAGTCCAATAGTTCAGCAGTTTATTCCATAAGCATCATAAGGCAATACACCATCTTTGCTAAGACAGACGTCTTAGCTCAGGGACTCTCCTTTTAACCCCTTGCCCCAACCATTACATTTTCAAGTGCAAACATGGCAAAGCAAAAATGGGAACCAGGTTTTGGTGGGACCCCCTCCCACCCTCCTTTGGAGTCCACCCCTAGTTTTAGAGTCCAGGTGTCTAATCTATACTTCCTCAGCATCTGACCTTGAAGTCGGTTGAAACAGCTTGACTAATAAGTTCCCAAGATAAGCATACAGAGAGGACGTGCAAAGCAAAAATGCACTCAGGCAAATTGGTTATAGCACAAAACATGACAAGAGGAATACAGAGGAGTTGACTCTTGACATTCTGCCCCCCCCCCTCCAGGCTCCCCTTCCCCCTGGTTTCCGCGGGTATTTCTGGTGGAAGACTTTGACAAGTTTCTGACACTGTGTATCGGCTGCACGGACCCATTCTGCTTGGCTGAGGGGAAAGTGAATCCATTTGATGAGATAGTACAGTTCTGGATTGATCTTTGAGTCAAGGATTTCCTGTACCTCATGATGAATTTGCCATGAACCAGAGTCAGAGCTGGAGGCTGTTGCTGGGGGTGCCAAGCCAAGGGTCCAGTATTGCACTTGAGATAGCTAGCATGAAAACAAGGATGAACATGTTTTAGGTTCTGTGGTAACTTAAGTTCAACAGTAACATTGTTTATAATTTGTTTGATGGGAAATAGCCCCAGATATTTCATGCCCAATTTTTACAGTTCTGGGCATTAGGAAGATGCTTTGTGGAAATGTACACAGTGCCCCCCACTTTGAGGTCCTATAGCTTTGAGTGTTTTTTATCATAATGTTTCTTGTACGTTTCTTGAGCTCTGAGCAGCTCCTTCTGTATGGTCCCCCAGCCCTGTGAGATTCAGGTCCACCATTCTGTAAAACCAACTGGGGCGGTGGGGGGCGATGGGAGCTGCGGGAAGGGTTTTCCCTCATAGCTGTTTACCACCAAAAAGGGGCTAGCATTAGCTGCACTATGAATACCATTATTGTATGCATACTCTGTGAAGGGCAGGAGGGGCACCCAATTGTCCTGTTGGAATGAGGTGTAACACCTTAGGAATTGCTTGAGCACCGCATTCGTGCATTCTGTCTGTCCATCTGTCTGGGGGTGGCAGGCTGAACTAAGACCTTGTTCTATCCCTGTCAAGGTGAATAGATGTGCCCAGAAGTTGGCAACGAATTGTGGGCCGCGGTCGGAAATTATCTTACTTGGAAAAGCATGTAGCTGAAAGAAATGCTATATAAATAATTGAGCCAACTTCTTTGCCATAGGCAACTGTTTGCATGGGATGAAGCGGGCTTGCTTTGAAAACATGTCCACAACCACCCACACCACCGTCTTCCCATGGGAAAGGGGAAGATCAGTTATAAAATCCATGGAAATGTATTCCCAGGGTCGAGAGGCCAGGGCTAGTGGCTGTAGCTGCCCAGGGGGCAACCCCCCTCTTTTCTTTGTCATGATGCAGGTTGGGCAGCTGGTGACGTATTGTGCTATGTCTTTTCAGAGCCCTGGCCACCAAAATTGTCTTTGTACTAGGTGGATGGTTTTTACAAACCCTAAATGCCCTCCCAGTTTGGAATTGTGTGCTTGTTGTATTACTCCCACTTGTAGCAGTCCGGGGATGAATAGTTTATTGTCTTTTTACCATAGCCCCTCCGGGGAAGGATCAAGTTGTAATCCACTGTCAGGCAGTTTGGCTGCCAAGGTTTCCTTAAGAGATGCCAAAGAGGAATCTGCTTGCTCCACTCCTTTACGTTCTTGCATTTGGGTGGTAACCAAAGCGCTGAGTTGTGTGGGAGTGAACAGCGAGTCTATCACCGCCTCTTGTTTGCTTTCGTGTTGAGGTAGGTGGGACAAGGTGTCGGCCAGAAAGTTCAACCTCTCCGGGATGTGCCCCAATGTGAATTTGAATTTGTGGGGAAAAAACCCACCCACCTCACTTGCTTGGTAGTAAGCTTTCGGGTAGTGATTAATGATGCAAGGTTTTTTGTTCTGTCCATAGCTCCCATGGTACCCTAACCCCTTCAAGATAGCGCTACCAATTTTCTAAGGCCAATTTAATGGCAGAGGCTTCATTGTCCCACACTGACCAATTCTGCTCCGTGGGGGTGAAGTTTTGCAACAAGTCAGTGCACGGGTGGAGTTTCCCATCTTCCCCCTCCTGGGGCAATACGGTTGCTTGGGCCACATCACTTGCATCACATTGCACAACAAACTTTTTATTCTCATCAGGGTGAATGAGACAGGGTTCTGATATAAATTTGTTTTTCAGTTCCTCGAACATCCGCTGGCACTCAGGCGACCAATTCAGGCTGGCATTCGCTTTCAAAGTGTAGGCACCTTTGCCCTTAGTTTTTAACAAGTCAATTAGGGGCAGGGTGACCTCTGCAAAATTGTTTAAAAATCCTCTATAAAAATTCGCAGAACCAAGGAAACTCTGGAGTTGTTTGCGTGTCCTGGGGGCTTGCCACTCAACCACTGCTCGCACCTTAGTGGAGTCCATACCCAAACCTCCCGCTGAGACCCGGTACCCCAAAAAGTTGAGCTCCGTCTTGTGAAATTCACATTTCAAAAGTTTGGCAAACAATTTATAGAGGGTCTGCAAGACTTGGCACACTAACTGAATGGGAGGGGAGGTCTTGTGAGTAAATTAAAATGTCATCCAGGTAACAGACCACACCCTTGTAGAGGAACTTGTGTGGCACTTCATTAATTAAGTTCATGAAAACCCCTGGGGCCCCCTTCAAGCTGAACAGCATCATCAGGTACTCAAATTGGCCTAGGGGGGGTGTTGAAGGCGATTTTCCATTCATCCCCCTCCCAGATGCAGACTCAAAAGTATGCATCTCTAAGATCTAACTTTGTAAAAATCTTCCGCTATGAGACTTCATCTTTTTTCTTGTGAAAGAGAACTGGGGCCGCGTGTGGAGATTTGGCTGGTCAGATAAACCCCGTTTAAGGTTTGTGTCCAAGAATTTCTTTAGCTCTTCCCTCTCTGCCATACTCATCAAGTACAGCTTTGATTCTGGCAGGGGCTCACTCTCCACCAACTCTATGGCACAGTCTGTGGGTCTGTGAGGGGGAAGTTCATCTGCTTCCCACGTGTCGAACATCCCTTGTAAGTCTCGGTTCTCAGGGGGAATGGAGGAGACTTCCAGCACCGTTAAACACAGTTTCTCGACTGGTGGGTGGTTGGGGACCCCGATCTGCATTTCACCGGTGTTTGTCACACCCCCTGTCCTGGAACTAGGTTCTGTTCCCGCTCCTTTGCACAAAGCGGTCATGGTCCGCCAGCCACTCCAGACTGAGGACTGCCTGGAATTTGGTGGAAGGTGCTATCACAAAAGTCTGAAGTTCCCAATGTTCCCCCACTCCAGGGTGCATATTTCTGTTCCTTCAGTGCGTGGTTCCCCCCTCATTGGTTCCCCGTCCATCTGTTCAAAAAGTAAGGTGTTTGGGAGTGGTTTTTTCTTAAGCCCTAATGCATCCACTAAACTTGGGGACAGTAGGTCCTTGGAGCATCCTGAGTCCAGGAGGGCCCAAATGCATGAGAACCTTTTAGTCACTGGGTTCACTAGTGTGATGAGCACAAAAAACAAAGTTCCTGAGATTCTCACCCATAGTGGTGCGGCCATCTTGTTGACCTGCTGCTGTGTGCTCTTCACAGCAGGTCGTTGTCGTTTCCCGACAGCTGCTCCTCATTGTCTTCTTCCCCTGAAGCCTCAGGGGTTGGTTCCTGGCAATGCAGCATGGCAGCCTTCCCTTTGCTGGGTGGGTCCTTGAAGGGGCCTGTGTTCTTCTTGTCCTCCCCCTTTGCTGGTGTGGCTGGTCTGGCTTCTCTTGGTTTGTTGGGGCATTCGCTGGCTATGTGATTTTCTCCTCCGCACTTGAAACACAATCTGGCCTTTGCCCACCTTTCTCTCTCTCCAAGGGTGAGCAAAGGTTTCTGGGGCCGTCTACTCGGGGTGGATTTCTTGACTGTCTCTTTTGAGTCTTGGGGTCCCCCTGCCCCCTGCAGCTTGCGGTGGAAGGTGATGATCTTGGGGCGGTCTCCAACCTTGCAAGCTAGCTGGATCCAATCCACCAGGGATTGGGGGTTTCCCGTTTTGAGGGCTTCCCCACAGACGCTGGAATTTAGGCCCCTCTTGAATTGTTCAATTCTGGCCCCATCATCCCAGCGGTGTACCTTTGCATTCAGAAGGCAGAACTCACTGGTATACTTCTCACTGATTTTGAGCCCTGGCGTAAATCCTGGAGGGCCGATATTGCATTAGTTTCTTGCAGGGGGTCTTCATAGTGGTGTCTCAGAGCCCTGAGCAGCTCCCTAGCAGAATTCAGGGCGGGGGAGCGGGCTTTGAATAAAGTCACAAACCAGTTTGCTGCTGCTTTCTCTAAGCAGCCCCCAATGTAGATCACCTTCGACTCCTCCATCGGGAAGTTGCATGCCCACACACTGAGGTGGCCCCTCACCAGCACCATAAAGTATTCCAGCTTTGCTGGATCCCCATCAAATTTTGCTTTGTGGCCCTTCAGCCCCCTGGCACTAGAACCGGTTCCTCCGGCACCTCTGCTCCTGGGAGAGGGGGGGTTGGTTGCCACCGGCTGGCACTTCTCCCCTTGGTGCTCCTCTGCCCAGAGCAGCCAGTGGTTCTCATGCAGGAGGCGCCCCAGTGACCTGAGCAGCTACATCTTGTAGTTGACGGGCAAGGCCTCTCATCTCCTGCACCATGAACTCATTCATCACCAGCATCTCATCTTGCAGTTGCCGGCTTTGCGATGCTAGCACTTCATGAATCCAGTCACCTGAACTTTCATTTGTCCTGCTCCTATGGGAGTGCTCCATGTCTTCGCCATCATCGTTGAACCCCCATGAGCAGAGGCTCTGTAGAGATCCAAGGACATAGCCCTGGAGGGCACACCCCCCCCGTATGTGTCTCTGTAGAGATCCAAGGACATAGCCCTGGAGGGCCCCCCCGTATGTGTCTCTGATAATACTCTCCTGGAGACCCCTGGACCCCCACTCCTTTTTCCTGACCGTAATGGAGGTGGGAACTAGTTTCAGTCCCTCTGATTTTGGTTCTTCCTCTACTGGTTTAGCTGATTCTTCCTTAGCTTTGTCCTCATCTCCCACATCTTTGGGGATGGATGGGCAGCTAAGGTAGTAGATGAGTCTTAGCAAAATGTCAAGACCTTGAGTCAAGGAATAACACAGTCCAATAGTTTAGCAGTTTTTTCCATAAGCATCATAAAGTAATACACCATCTTTGCTAAGACTGACGTCTTAGCCCAGGGACACTCCTTTTAAACCTTCACCCCAACTGTTACATTTTCAAGTGCAAATGTGGCAAAGCAAAAGCAGGAACTAGGTTTTGGTGGGACCCCCTCCAACCCTCCCTTGGAGTCCACCCCTAGTTTTAGAGTCCAGGTGTCTAATCTATACTTCCTCAGCATCTGACCTTGAAGCGGGTAGAAACAGCTTGACTAATAAGTTCCCAAGATAAGCATACAGAGAGGATGTGCAAAGCAAGAATGCACCCAGGCAAACTGGTTATAGCACAAAACATGGCAAGAGGAATACTGAGATTACTCTTGACAGAAAGGCTATCCCTGCCTTTCCCCCTGAAAACCAGTCCTTCCTCCCTTCTTCCCCTTGCTGCTCCAAATGGAAGAAGACAAGAACCATAGCAAAAGCAGAATAGATTCAAAGTCCAGGAATATCATCTACTTTGGCTCTTGTTTCTTGAGTTTCAAGTACATGAACAAGTGTCAGGGAAGTGAGAGAGCTCAATTACAAACTCAAGACAGAGCTCAATTAGACTTTAGCTATTGTACTAAGTAGCGATCATTTCATAAAAAAGAGTTGCTGGAGCTCTTTAGCACAACTCATTTGTGTAACTCATTTGCATCTGCCAAACACCCTGACATCACTGGAAGGTGTACTAAATTATATCATCTCAGCATCTACCTTAAAATGCTTCTTGAATTATAATTGTCATAATAAAACCTTACTCCCATTATACTTTTTAAATTACTTTCTCCCGTGTGGCCACAGTGGTATGATGAAGATTTCCATCTGTCTGCTTTATAGGTTTTGGTTATTTTCCCATTTTTTGTGGGGGGAAATTTGCGGGGAAGGAAAATGCCGAGCTGAGCTGTCTCTCGTAACGGGAGCAGGCTGAAAGTTTTGTTCGGGGTAGTGGAGGGCAAACCAAAGCCCACTGCCTACCTTTCTCAGTGAGAGAAAGGTCCAAGACTTGCACAGAAACCTTGGAAAGAGATTTACCTTGGCTGAAAAGAAGCCCTGTAGGGGGTTTCTTTGAGGCTTTGAGGAGTCTTGGGAAGTTTGCATAGTCAGCGTCTGCAAGACTTTTCAGAGTCATTGATTTGACATAAGCTCGTCAGGATCCTAACCTTCTGGGACATTTCTAAACAACTAAAGCTTTGGAAGACCAGTGGAACTTGGATAACTGGAGAAAAAGGTACAGAAGCTCTCTTTTCACTCCGGAGCTATTTATAGACTAAAGGGACATATTAAAGGTGGGAAAAAGGAAAAAAATATAAAGCTTGCAAGTAAAAGAAGGAAATGGTGAAGCTTGGACTGTTTTAATATAAAGGACAGTGTTAAAAACTGTTAAAAACTGAAAAGAGATCATTGTTTAGTCTACTTGCGGTTTGTTGAAAAGAAAACAGCCACGTCGCACTGGAATATACTGGAACGGACCTGCAACGCTTCTGAGCAAGACAGGAAGTGCGTCAAGTATCGTGAGATTTCCATGAGAGTTGATGGTGACAGAGACAGGAAGCAGTAAAGAAAAAAGCCTACTCTATACCATAGAGAAACATCGGCAGCCATTGCTGGGAGGTCCAATTTAAAACATTGTTTTTAAAAAGATTTGAGACTTTAAAAATTGACACAATCAACTGGAAAAAGGGTAAGAAGACAAGAACTACTGACTATATTATTGGTGGGCTCCTGGGGTGATCTTAAAAGGAATTTTTTTTTAAAGGAGAAAAAATCGCAGCCGCCATTTTGGAATTTTTGAAGACTTTTTTGATAAATATCTCGGCTTTGGAGGCTCAGAAATCAGCGAAATTGGGCTTGCTGGAAAGGGCAAGCCCTACTCTATTGAACCTGACTGTCAGATTTTAGATTGGTGAGGTCAAAAATTTCATCATTTTTTAAAGGGAAAAAAAAATCTTAAAAATTTATATCTGGGCCTGGGAAGCTCAGAAGAAAACAGAATAAAGTTTAACTTAGAGAGAAAATTTAGACCTTTTGAACTTGGTAGTCAAACTTGTAATTTGTGAGATGGAAATTTTTGGTATTTTTATTTTTATCCCTTTGCTCTTTGCTTAAATGTCAGCCCAGGCAGCCCCGAACAAGGGCCCTTTCATTAGAAAAAATGCAGGACCAAATGGAGGCTATGGAAGCCAGAATTATGAAAGGAGTTAAGAAAATGATGGAAGAATTGAAGGAAGAACTTGTCACAGTGATTAAAAAAGAAGTGGATGAGCTCAAAAACCAAATTGGGGAAACAGCTAAGAAAGTGCAGGAGGTGGAAGAGAAAGTCAAAATACGATACCACCTTGCTGAAAGTTCAAGAAAAAGTGACGATCCACGACTGCAAATTAATGGAAAATCAGATACGTTTGAGAGGAGTACCTGAGGAAGAGAATGATGATCTGAAAGGATATATAATAAACATAATTGCAGAATTCTTAGATGAAGACCCTGATAAGACCAAAAGCATGTACGATCACATGTATAGAGTTAACTCGCTTTATGCCAAAAAAAATAACTTATCAAGATATGTTGTTGTAAGATTTATGACAAAGGAAATGGTGGGAAGGATCATGAAGAAAAATTTTGAAGAGTCATTGATAGTAAGAGGTAGCAGAGTGAGAATTATGAAGGAGCTACCTAAACAAGTGATAAACGACAGGTTATTTTCCCATTTTTTGTGGGGGGAAAATATTACAAAGTTTGTCAAATCTTAGAGTTTAGCAAAATTTTCACAAGGGGTTTGGACAATGGAGTCCAGAAGCAAGTATTTGGGGGAGGGGGATAAGAAAGAAAGAACAGAATAAAATGTAGAGGTTCCAGAGCTCCTCTCCTGTGAGCTCCTGCCCAAAATGAGGCCTGGTACTAAGGATTCTGAGGGATATTTAAATAAGTTAATTAACTGGAAACTGCATATGGAATAAGTATATGCCCCCCCCCATTCCAACTTTAGTAATAATAAATGGGAACAATTTTGAATATCTCATCCCTGCTGTTTCAAGTGGGAAATCCCTGTTTAGCTTTCACTTCCTTTCTGTTTGAATCAATCCTGGGAGTCTTTATTTTAATACTACTTTATTTCCACGTTGTCCAGGGTCAGTGCCTCCACCCACACACTTACCCCAGGGAACTGTAAACCCACCTAAGGCTTATTGTGCCAGCAAGTTTTGAGTCTGGGGGAGTTGTCTGTCAGATTGTAGCAGGGTGTGGCCTTGATACAAGTCTACTTGGGGGTCAGCCAGCTTGAAGGAGTGCAGCCAGCTCTCAGAGGCATGCTCAGCAGCAGAAGCCAAACACCTGAGTTTCTGCCAGAGATGACCCTAGCACCAAGACCCATAGGAGCTCTGATGGAAGGACAGTGAGAGCATGCAGCACTAACCTTCTAGAGACTGGGTGGGGCAGCCAGTTCTTTAAAGAAGTCCAGTGGGAAGGACCAGTGAGCACAACAATTCAAGGCAAGTATCCATTGGCCCAGGGACTTGTCACTCTCCAGGACTGAGTTGGGGAGGGAGGATTGGCTGAGCCCAGGATTGGGCCTCCCTTGGGAAAGCATTTAAATGGCATGTCCAGGAGCAGCCAGTGAGGGTGGTGGCAGGTGGCAGGTGGAATAAGTAACTGGCAGAGCAGATGGTAGAAACTAGGTGAAGAGAAACCCCCTCCTCTTGCTGTATTCTGAGGCTCTGTCCTGGGACACTTGCCCAACTAAAAGCAACTCTGGATGGTATGAAAGGTCTAAAGTCAGACCTGGCTCAGAGGAACCTGACACACTTTTAGATCCCCCTCCCCTAAAATGTGCACTTTATTTATATATAATCAGAGTTATGTATTAAATGAAGTATGTATAAATGAAATGTTCATTCTATATGTAAACTGTACAATGTGTTTATACAATACAATCTAAAAAAAATGAACAGTAAAAATCAGAAAATCAAAACCATTTACAAAAATGTAGATGGACAGCAGGAAAAAAGAACATTTGCTCACCTCTAATATTATCTTAACTCCATACATTATAGTATGTGATCATGTCTCATTTGTCCTTTGTCATATAATGGAACACCTACAATATCAATACTAGCAAGTCCTTTAGAAGTGATACTATATGAGATCCAAATCACATATGGACCAAAACAACGGCATTCCTTAATTACAGAACCATAATTATACAGAGGCATGTTGAAAGACACATGTTTTTGAAGAAAATGTAGAAGAGTTTAGCTCTTTTGATATGACAGATTATAACACTTCCTAGCAGAGTATAAGGGGAGACAGCCTTTCTATCTAAGGTAATCCAGATGTGGAATTCAGTTTCTTGAGGTGATTACATGAATATAAACCCCTGCTGCATTGGAAGATACTTAGCTGATTCAGCAAATGTGAAAAACATTTTGCTATGAAAATAAGATATGGGGAACATACTCTGCAAGACACAGAATTTTCCCATGGAAACTGTTAGGTACAGTAGGATTGCCATCAATAACAGTATGAAAAAAAGCTGTTCTAGTGTATATGAGAGCATGCTCTTTCCAGAATCAAATTCTCTTTTTTTTGTTCTTGAAATAGCCACCTTTGGAATGTGGAAGCCAAACTGATGTTGTTATACCCAACACTTTTTAAACAAAAAGCGATTTTGTTTTTGTAAAAAACAGCTTGGACAGTGCTTTAAAACAGAAAAGTAGAAGGGGAGATGTGGCATTAAATTCTTTCTTTTACTGTGTTTTTCTCAGCTGTGTTTTCCTCTATAGCAGGGGTGGCCAACGGTAGCTCTCCAGATGATTTTTGCCTACAACTCCTATCAGCCCCAGCCTTTGGCCATGCTGGCTGGGGCTGATGGGAGTTGTAGGCAAAAAACATCTGGAGAGCTACCATTGGCCACCTCTGCTCTATAGGATTCTAGATGTAGGCTTGCAAGCATAATTATCTGAAACATGACAATACCAATAGACCCTTTCCAATGGCATTTACCAAGCATATTTATAAGTAAAATTGACATTAGAATTCTGTCCTGAGGTTATAGTTATAACAAAGGAAATAAGATTTTGGAGGTGAATTGTACAAGACAGTGGCACACTGACCATGGTGGCTGTTTGCATCCTTTCACCTGATGTATACAAACCCAGCCTATGCAAAAAGTTGGAAGCATTTGCTGATCAGATTACATTACCACACAAGGAATCTGCTCAGTTAGACATGAGTAAGGAATTAAAATTAGAGCTACTAAGTTTATAGTAGCATAACTAATACACATTTGCCATGAGAACCACTTGATGAACCCCAGGTGTGTGTGTGTGTGATCTGAGTTAAAGTGAGGGATTTAGGGCCTTGGCCAAAAAGACCTTACAGTAAATGTTTTCCTCCTCCCTGAATCAGCACTGGAGGAACCAAATGATCTTAAATGTAGGGCAGCAGGAGTCAAATTCCACATATGCTGAGGTAGAATATAGAGTTGCCAGAAGCCCTTCTACCCAGGGTCTCTGAGGAGTACACCAGCTTTATTCTACTTTGTTACCTTTTTCAACCTTCCCTAATAGGGAAGGACAGCAAAAAAACAGCCAAGAATATTTGGCTTTGGGCCTGACTTGGCAAATGTTTCACTTGTTTCAGATGCTCTCCCTGCTCCATGTCCATTAGCTCTTCATGCCGAATTTGCAGTCTTTTGTTCAGGGACTTGGCTTTGTTTGGGACTCTGTTGACCTTTTGTACCTACTGCCTGACAGAGATGGCCCCCCACACCCACCCACCATGAACTGTGGTACTTGTCTTTGCTACTGATAGTTAGCTCCAAAATCCTCCAAAATGAGAAAAAATTGACTATGATGATGGGTAGAATTGCTCGTTTGAGATCCTAAGGGGAAAGGGGGGGGGGGGCGGGGAGGAGAATGAACATTTCAAATAAGTCACATTCTTCAAGCTCGTGAGGTACAAGTCTGAAGAGTTTTTGTTTGAAACCTTGTGTTCCTATCACTCATAAATGTAAAATGTAAACCTTTTGCTGGAATGGGGGAAAGGCTGCAATATATTATTTATCACATTAATTGATTTTGACAGAAGCCAAAAGCATGAGTGGAAAGAAGCAATCTTAATCACTTTTATGAGCAGTGATAGTCAATTTGGGGATTTTCTTTTTACTATGCTGCAGTCAAGTTAGGGTACTGAGCTTCTTAAACTGACATAATCTTCAAATTATAGTTCTCTGAGGAGACATTTCTGTCATCTTGCAATTACCCCTGCTTTCCACACCTTGGATGATGAGAGTGAAGTGAACACAGGGCATTCTCTGATTTATTCCAGTGCTAGGCATTAATGGTAAGAGAACTATCCTTGGAAATAAAGTGAAGTGTGCATCCTGAGCAACTTAGGATGAAAGAAAATAGGGGAAAATAGAGAAACTGCAAGATCCTAGGTTCCAGAGATGTGCCATTGTGAAGGCTGTAGCAATTAAACATATTTCAAGAGGGTTAACAGCTCATTCACATTAAAATATGCAAAATATGCAATAGAAGATCTTGCAGTTCCCCTATTTTACTTAAAATTCTTATAACACTTGTTGACAGGCAATTATGTGAATACAAACTCATTGTATTGGTTGTGCACTGTGCCAATATACCCAACTTAGACCACAGTTTGATTTCACACTTTTACAATGTGTCTTTTAATACATAGTTGCCTATATTGTACTTATGGGTTGGATCCTATCAGTTCACTTAGCTAAATGTAGAAGCTTCCTCTAGCACAACAAGGATTCCTTAGAAAGAAAAGCCTCTACTGCCAAAGGAAAACTTTCTGTACCAGAAGAAGGGTCCACACTTAGACAAACAAAGTGGTGGTGTTACCCCAAGGGGCAGTCTCCAATTAATTGGGGGGAAATGAAATCGCATAGGACACTGTGTGAGAGGGGGCAACAAAGACTAAAATGCCAACATTAATGGGGATTGTCCCTGTGAGAAATCTCAAATAAGCAGGCAATTTGTTGAAAATAGTATTTTTATTAACAGAGAGATGAGGAAAAAGAAAAAAGTTCCTTCAGCAAAACACATGACATTCAAGAGCTTTCTGGAAAGGCAGGGAGGAGTGAGGAAACAGGAATCAGGTGATATTACCAGTGTTTCATTCTTGTAGATCCAAGTGGGCAGCTGTGTTGGTCTGAAACATGAAAGCTTACGTTCTGAATAAAATTTGGCTGGTCTTAAAGGTGAAACTTGACTCCTGCTTTGTTCAAGTGTTTCATTCTGTGAAGGAAAGGGAAAAAAGGTCAGAAATGGGTGGGTGGTACCAAAAACTGATTCTTGTAGGTTAACTGTTCCATCAGACTGTGGGAAGGCATGTGTCCTTTCTGGTGGGAAACTTTTAGAGAACAATTGTCATCCAGATGTCATGGCTACTGTTGGATACAAATGATTGTGTCACCCTCTCAGTGGCAAAATTCATAGGCACAATAATACAAGAGAAATAGGCACAATCAAATACAAGAGAAATAATACTAAGGTCTTCTAAAATAATTTTTGGTTCTAACTTCTGCTTAAGGCAATAGCTGTATGAGCAATACTAGACAGATAGCTAGCTAGAGAACAATTGTGATTATTCCTTTATTGGGGTGAAACAAAGGTTTGAGCCATGGCTTGATGGCTTAGTGGCTTTATTGATGACCTAGGAAGGCTTGACTGGACAGTTGACACTGAGATAACGGGATTAAGTTTCACTTAGGCGATAGCAAAGAGGAAACTTTGATCTTGCATACGCAAAAGAGCAGCGGTGTCAAACATGCAGCTCAGGGGCGAATCAGGCCCCCAGTGGGCTCCTATCAGGCCCCCAAGCAACTGGCTGTCATCTGCTTCCTTCTCCCTCTCTCTTGCTTCCTTCTGCATCACAGCTTGCTTTGCCAGACTTACTCAATCACACAGGAGCTACAGAGCAAAGCCTCGATTTTCTCTGTTTATTGTCTACTCCCAGATGTGTCTCTGGCATAGCACTGAGAGCAGAATTAGGAAAATTATCAATGGAAGCCAGGGCTTGATTGAAGCATTTGTCTTTAAAGTAAATGTTTTAAAATCAGAGGGAGGATCTACTCAACTTAGGCTCATCCAGGCAGATAAACGTTAGAGCCAATGGAATCAGCTATTGGAAAAGAAAACGAAATGCGTAGGAATAACAAATGATATGATTAAGAATAGAGAAACTAAAGAAATTATAAGACAAATTAAAAAGTGTGTAAGGAAATGGGATGTTACAAGTACATTAGGATGCACAGTGTATGTTCAACAATCCATTTGGGAATTGCTCTCCCTATACAACTGCCAAAATATTTTTTAATCAATTGACAGCCCCAAACCTAAAGAGCTTTTGCTTTGGCAAGAATGAACATTCTTCCCTCGTCGGTTTCAGAAGGCAGCTATAATAGAATATCATATTTTAATAGAACATAGAATCATAGAGTTGGAAGGGACTCCTAGAGTCATCTAGTCCAACCCCCTGCACAATGCAAGAAATTCACAAACACCTCCCCCTAAGTTCATAGGATCAGCATTGCTGTCAGATGGCCATCTAGCCTCTTTTTAAAAAACCACCATGGAAGGAATGCCACCGCCTCCCGAGGAAGCCTGTTCCACTAAGGAACTGATCTAGCTGTCAGGAAGTTCTTCTGATTTAATTTCAACCCATTGGTTCTGGTCCTACCTTCTGGGGCAACAGAAAACAATTCCACACCATCCTTTATATGACAGCCCTTCAAGTACTTGAAGATGGTGATCATATCACCTCTCAGCCACCTCTTCTCCAGCTAAACATACCCAGCTCCCTCAACCTTTCTTCTTCAGCCCCCTCACAATCTTTGTTGCCCTCCTCTGGACCCATTCCTGCTTATCTATATCCTTCTTAAAATGTGGTGCTCAAAACTGACCTCAATACTTCAGGTGAGGTTTTACTGGAGCAGAGTAAAGTGATACCATCACTTCATGCGATCTGGACACTATACTTCTGGTAATACAGACCAAAATTGCAGATGTTCATATGATAAAATCGAAACCATCAAACGTATGATTATGTAGTGCCCTATATTCAATGAGTTGAGGGCTAATTTAGTCACCCCTTTTCTTAAAAATATGAAAATCCAAAATGTGCAAGCCCAGGTGTCATGGATACTATTTGTTACAATGATCATGTCACCCTCTCAGTTGCAAAATTCATAGGCACATTAATCAAATATAAAAAAATAGCACTCAGTAAGATCTTTTAAAATAATTTTTGTTTCTAATTTCTGCTTAAGACAATAGCTGTATGAGCAGTACAAGAGAGAGCGAGAGAGAGACTGACTCTGGCTTTGTGAGGCATGAACCCTTCACAGTCCTTCACATATTTATACAGCATGTATGAGCTTTTAAATAGTCATAGTTGCATCACAGTTGCTTTGAACTGTTTTGAGTTGAGAGCTATATGTGACCACTAGTGGTGTTCTGTTATAGGAGGGATATTGTTTGCCTCTTTTCCATTACCAGAACCAGTATCCAAGGACCCAGGTACAGCAGGGCCATAGCCAGGATTTTACAAGTTGGGGGCTTTTTTAGTAGTCAGGGAGCATCTTGTTCCATCCACTGCAGGGCTTGATTGGAGCCAGTTCGGTGTAGTGGTTAAGTGTGCGGACTCTTATCTGGGAGAACTGGGTTTGATTCCCCACTCCTCCACTTGCACCTGCTAGCATGGCCTTGGGTCAGCCATAGCTCTGGCAGAGGTTGTCCTTGAAAGGGCAGCTGCTGTGAGAGCCCTCTCCAGCCCCACCCACCTCACAGGGTGTTTGTTGTGGGGGAGGAAGGTAAAGGAGATTGTGAGCCGCTGTGAGACTCTTCGGAGTGGAGGGCGGGATATAAATCCAATATCTTCTTCTTCTTCTTCTTGATGCTTCTCAGAAGCTTTCTGAGGTAGGGGTAAAAGCTGGAGGCTCTGAATGTGGTCAAATTGAGGCAGTCCACTCTAAAACTTTGGAGTGAAGAAGGGACTGCACCTTGCGTACTAGCAGGGGGGGGGGGTTCCTTCCACCTCCCTCTCTCCCACCCTGGCACTTTGCAGCCAGGAGTTCCATCCATCATCCCCTCCCCAGCTGATTCCACATGGTTTCCTCTGCCTCCCTCCTCTCAGCCTGTTGCTTTTGCTTCCGCAGTGCCCTATGCCCTGCTCAGCTCTTTTGGTTCTAGCTGTCACTGATGATGCTTTGCCAGCTCAACCATGGCAAAAAGAAAATGAAAAAGCAGACTACACACTAGAGGCCTGGAAGTAGGCCCCCCTGTGGCTACAGGTCTGTGGTTCAGGTACCCATTCAGATATAAAACTCACCGGGTGACCTTTAACCTGTCATTTTTGAACCTCACATGATTGTTATGATAATAAAATTGAGTCAAGGAGGACATGCATAGTAGTACCCTGAGATTCTTAGCTGAAGAGTAGGATAAAAATCTGATTGATAGGGACTTCCTGTTTTGGTGACGCGCAGCTGGAAGCGGCTCGGACCAATGCGTCCAGAGCCGCTTTCAAATCAGTTCGTAGAGGGGTCACCCCCAAAGGACGACTCCACTCTGGGGCCCAGGAAGGGTCCCAGAAGGCAGGGGGCTTGAGCAGTAGAACGGGGGTGTCAGCGGAGGCGGCTGCTCCCTGATCCCGCTTGCCTCTAGCCTCATCGTTCCGATCGCCATTTTTAAATGGCAAGAGGGTCAGCTACTGGCTTCTTTTTCTTTTCTTCAGCACTCTACTTTTTGAACCTTAAAATCTTCTAATATCAAGATAAGTGACATCTATCTTTCTACTACTGTAAATGTTCTTTTCCTATACTATTTTTTTGAATGGTAACATCTCTGACAAGCAGGAAAAAGGAGAATCAGGACTGAAGCAGATTTCAAGTGGGGGAAAAGATTGAAGGGGGGGGGGGATGCTCCCTCATTTTTTTTCAAAGCTTGCAAAAGTTTCTGCCTAACCTGATAACATTAAAAATACCTGCATGAGAACACACCAACTTTTAGTTTTATAAGAGACTTGATGGCTGAATTTAACTGATCTGCTTTAAACCCTCTTTGGGGGAGAAAAATGTTTTGGATTTTGGGAAATATGCTTACTTGCAAGTGTATATGGATGTGAAAGACAGCTGGCTTAAAAATACTTTGAAGCTTAAATTGAAGTGCTCTGAATGAATTTATAAGAGTTTTAATTAACTTTTAAAGGCTGGTGGGTACTTGATATTGACTTATAAGACATAGCAGGCTGTAAGAAGAATACCTCTACAAATTTCCAAAATGGATTTTTATCTATTCTTGTTGGATGATATGGATATAACCTTTTAAACTTGTTTTTATTTTTTCTTTGCCTTCTTTTTATCTGTGGTTGGAATATTTTTTTGACATGGTTTAAATATTTTTTTTGTTTGGGATTCCTTTTTTTATACACCTTTCATTTTTCATTCCTTTTTGTATCATCAACTAGGGGAACTTTTTCCTATTTTCTATTAATTTTTGCCTTTATGTTTGGGAGTGCCTGATTTCCTTTTTTTTTTATTATTGGCTTATTTTTTTTTAATTTTGGATCTCACTCTTGGATTACAAATAGGGCATTTAGCCCTGGTTTACAAATTTACACCTTGAAGTTTCTAAGATTTGAAGTTATTTGAAAGACGTTGTGGTGATTTGGATTTCAACTGAATCAGCATTGCTAGAGGACTTGTAATAGTGAATTGTTGTTGTTGTAGTGAACTGAATTGTTTTGCCCATTGACTATTTAGTGTGGTTGGCTAAAAAGTTCTGTTTATTATTTTTCTTAGCATTGTTTTGGTTACCACAAATTGTTGATAGAAGCTAGAAGGTTGTTTTCTTTTTAAAACTACTTCATAATAACAGCACTGCTTGGTGGAGATTAGCTTATCTGTTATAAAAGGAACATAGAGTTTCAAAACAAACATTGAAGAGGCATTATTGAACTTGTGGCTGTGAGTGTGCTACTCTAATAAGAATGGAAAATAAAGCTGGGATTGGTTTCAAAGAAACAGTAAAAAAAATAACAGAGAGGGAAAGCCACCATTTCCTTCGCCTAACGCTCCACCTGGGCCACGGAAATTTACGACCATGCAGGGAGATATGAAAGAAATGCAAAACACCTTAATGACGGTTATAACACAACTGGTGAACAGATGGCAGAGATTAAACAAGAGATTTTGGAGAATAGCAGACAGATAGCTGAAACCAACAAAGCCTTAAAAGTACTAGATGGTCAGGTGAGAGAGAATATCCAAAAGGTGGAACATCTGGAAAAAGAGCAGAATATACATGATTCTAGACTCTTGCACCTGGTAGTAGATAGAGCCACCTATATGTTGAGGTTTCAAAATATACCAGAAGAGAAAAATGAAGACTTACAGAAAATTTTAAGTGAAGCCTTGGCTAAAACTTTACAGGTGACTCCTCAGAGGATGGAAGAAGAGTTTGATCAAGTTAGATTGGTGCCACCAAGTTATACAAGATGAAAGAAATTACCTAGTGAAGTTCATTTGAGACTCATAAGAAAGAGGACTAACAATGACATTTTGAAGCAAGTTAGAGACAGACCTATGATGATAGCTGGAAATATGGTGAAAATTTTAAGAGAGGTGCCTTAGTCAGTGAGGCAAAAGAGGAGAGAATATCAAGCATTAACAGACTTTTCCAGAGGAAGAGAAATATCCTACATGTGGCTAATGCCAGAAGGCCTTCTTTTTACCTACCAGGAGAACAGATACAGTATTAACTCCATTTTTAAAGCTCAGATTTTTTTTTGATAGAGTGAAGGAAAAAGAAGGCAAGGAAAAGAAGGAGGAGGAGGAGGAGGAAGAAAGTTCTGGTGAAGAAAATCTAAATGAACCACAGAGATATCATACAAGACAGTATTCCAAAAAAAATAAGAAAAATAATGATAAGCAAAACCCATAATGGCTTCAATAGTTTCAATTAATGTGAATGGACTCAAGTCTCCTGCCAAAAGAAGGAAGGCTTTTAGATAGTTGAAAAAAATGGAAATGGACATAATTTGCTTATAAGAAGCTCATATTTTAACTAAAGATCAACATTTTTTGAAAAATAAAAACTTGGTAATTTATTTACAGCAACAGACATGAATAAGAAGAAAAGGGGAGTGGCAATATATATTAGAGATTAATTTAACCCACAATTGCAGTATGCTGCTGAAGATGGAAGAATTCTATTTGTGGAAATTACAGTGGCTAATAAAAAAAAATTACTTGCAAATATCTAAGCTCCAAATGATCATCAAGAGAAAATTTTTCAACCCAGAATTCATATGGGCTGGCAAGAAACCAAGAATTAAAATGAAAATCTTGACGGATGCAAAAGAAAGGGGAGTTTGTTTGGTGTGGGTAAAGGAATGGATAATGTTATTAAATAAAAAATTATTAACATTAGAAGGCCATGGAAATACTTCTGGTTGGCATGCATTCTTATGCTATGGGAAAAGTAAGATGGATGGTTTTTTCTCACATCATTATATAAGAAGTAATTTGTTAAAGACATGGTTGAAATACAAAAAATATGGTGATGAGAGGAAACTGCTTTGGATTGTGCCAACAGAAGTAATAAAGTTATATTCTGATATTGAGGAAGAAAAATGGATAACATACAAACAATTGCTAAAAATACAAGGCGGCAAGGTGGAATTAAAATCAGTGGAAGAACTGGATTATAAGTATAATTGGTTTCAACTGCAAAAATTAAAAGTCTGCTTGAACAGGATATTAGGAATGAAGGAATAAGACAAGATCAAACTAAACTGGAAAGAATGCTGTTTGGCAATAATGAAAAAAATAATTTCAAAGATATATAAATTATTATTGAAATGGTCTACAGAGGATGAAGTGATTAAATCTCAAATGATAAAGTGGGCAATTAACATAACATAAATAAAGATGGAACAATGGGAGTATTTATGGAAGAACTCTATGAAAATATCGACATGTAACAGTATTAAAGAAAACTGTTTTAAAATGTTATATAGATGGTATATGACTCCTAAGAAACTTTTGAAAATAAATAACCAGATGTCTGATCGGTGCTGGATATGTAAAAAGCATGAAGGATCTTTCTATCACATGTGATGCAATATGTTTGGTGTTTATTTTTGGATGATTATTGATTAAAGTTGCTGAATAATAAAAATTGTTTTTTTACTCAAAAGAGAATTTTTTTTCAAGATTTGCATCTTAAATTATCAAATTTGGAACATGTGGAATATTATCTAATAGGAGATTTCAATGCAGTTTCTGACAGACAACTGGACAAAAAAATGCACAAACAGATGAAAAGTAAAGGCCAGTTGCCAACAAGTTTTTGGAAATTAGCAGAAGAAATGGATTTGTATGGAGAACAAGATATCTCAACTCCAAAGATTTTACTTACTATTCCTTTAGCCACCAAACTTGGTCAAGAATTGATATGTGTTGGCTCTCTGCAAGTATGATTAAAGACTTAGTTGAGACAGAAATTCAAACAAGAGTTATTTCAGACCATAGCCTTGTAATGATAAAGCTCAAAGGTCCACGGATGAGAAGATCATGGAGGCTAAATATTTCAATTTTGAAAAATAAAGACTTTCTCAAAGAATCTAAGGTGGAAATGGAATCCTTTTTTAAACAGAACATAACACAAGAGGTAAAGATGCAAGCAGTTTGGGACACTGGTAAAGCTTATTTTAGGGGGCTTGCAATTAGATATAGTATGAAGAAAAAGAAAGAACTGAAAATTTTCAAAACTTAAAGTCACAAGCTGGAGAAGCTGAAAAGAATCTTAAATAACAGCCAACAAAACATGAATTTTAAAAAAAATGAAAGAAATACAACACAAATTGAATTTAATTTTTATGGAGATTAAATTGAGGTATGTTAGACAAAAAATTTTTGAACATGCCAATAATCCTGGAAGGTGGTTGGCTTATAGGATGAGAAAAGAAAAGACCAAAAGAAAAGAAAAGACCAAAAGACCAATGAAAGATGAGAACAACAAATATAAAACTCAAAAGCAAGAAATATGTCAAATTGTGGAACAGTTCTGTAAAAAATTACATGAAGATAAGCAAATTCATAAAATAGATTTAGAAGAGTAGTAGTAGTAGTAGTAGTTCTTTATTCACGGTCATCCGACCAGCTTAATTCAAACAAAAACAAAATCATAAAAACAAACCCATCACCAATTCCTGACTCCTACTATTGCACATATTGTTAAAACTCATAACCAAGATTTACATTCTCAATTTCCCTCCTTTCCAACTGAGCAGCATAACAGAAACGGGCAATCTTAGATGAATGAGCGTCAGACAGGAGGAAGGCAATTTGCTCATCCTCCTGCCTGCCTGCCAAGGACCCAAGAATAAGAGAGATTAATCTTGCCCTCAAGTCATTGTAATTTGGGCAGTGCAAAACGATGTGGAGAGTTGTTTCAACCTCATTGCAATTGCAGGGGCACAATCTTTCCAGATATGGGTACCCAGTGTAACGTCCCAAAACCACCAAAGAGAAAAGTGCATTGAGTCGTGCTTTAGAGAAAGCTATCCGATATTTTGGGATAGTGATGTTGAAAAGATACCTGGCTGGGAACAGTACTTCGGCTTGCTTCCCTAAGAAAATGTGTGCAGAAAGACTAGCTCTAGCAGATCTCAGTTCAAGCTCCACCAACCTCAGGCGCAGAAGTTCTTTTGCATCCCTCAGCTCCATCATTACTAGGGACTCAGGGGAGAGATCACAGAGTCTAAAATGATCTAGACACCTTTTCTCCCAAGTTCCCACAAAAGAGTCAAAAAAAATCAGATGGGGAAGGCCACCTGGCTTTGAGAGAACCTTCAAGAAGTAACAAAGGGTGTTTAACCACATAGACGTCTCGATGCTTGGGACGCCAGATTCCAATCTGATGGCAGTGTTTGGCACACAACTGGGAACAAACAGAAGCTTGCGCAGGAGTTTAGTTTGTACTATCTCCAACGGCTTGGTGGTTAAATAAGGGGCAATTTCAGCGCCATAGAGCAACTGGACCCTGGTCTTTGCAGTATGCAACCTTAATGCTGCAGGCAAGAATTTGGCCCCTTTGGAGGTATAAAAACGATAGATGGCATCAGCTGTTCTTTGCGCAGATTGTGCAACATAGTTCTTATGTGCCAAACGCTTACCCTGATAATGAAAAATCACCCCCAAGTATTTAATAATTTTTACTTGCTCAATGGGTTTACCATTTAGAAACCAGCAATGAGCCTTGAAACGTTTGGCAAAAACTAAAACCTTGGTTTTATCTAGATTAATTACCAACTTTTCCTGCAGACTGGTCTGGGTTAGATGGCGAAGGGCCCTTCACATACCAATCTGCGTCCTGGATAGTATAAGCACGTCATCAGCATACGCAAGAACTGGAATATGCCGATCGGCGAGCTTGGGAGGATGTAAAGTCAAATCATTAAAGGAGGTTAGAAGTGAATAGATTTAGAAGAATATATCAACCAAAATAATCTCAATAAATTTACAGAACAACAACAAAAAACTTTAAATGATCCAATAACAATAAGGGAACTTTGAAATGCAATGGCATCTCAAAAGAATGGTAAAACTTCGGGTCCAGATGGATTACCTGCAGAATTCTACAAAGCTTATGAAGAGTCTTTACTCTTACCATTTAAGCATCTTATTGAAAAGATTCAAGAGGAAGGCCAGATACCAGTTTCATGGCAAGAAGCTACTATATCTATGATTCCAAAAGAAAATAATGATTTGAAAGATATTAAAAACTATCGTCCAATTTCCCTCTTAAATGTGGATTATAAAATTTTTGCTGCAATATTGGCACAACGTTTAAAGAAAGTTCTACAATCTATAATACATTATGATCCAGCAGGATTCCTTCCTAGAAGATATTTGAAAGATAATGTCAGAACAGTTTGTAATATCTTGGAATATTATGAGACTCATCCAGAGAAACAACTGGCTTTAATTTGTTTAGAGGCTGAGAAGGCCTTCGATAATGTTCGTTGGCACTTTATGCTGCAGCAACTGAAAGGCATGGAATGTGGTGAAAACTTCTTGAGAGCAGTAGAAGCAATATATTCTTCACAAAATGCAAGGGTGACAATGAACGGCAAACTAACAGAGGTAATTAACATTCAAAAAGGTACAAGACAAGGCTGTCCATTGTCACCTCTGCTTTTTATCTTATCTCTAGAGGTATTGAATAATCAAATAAGGGAAGATACAAGTATAAAGGGAGCTGTGATAAAAGATGAACAAGATAAACTCAGAGCCTTCGCAGATGACTTAGTCTTTATACTAGAACAACCGATGGACTCAATAGACTGTTTTATAAATAAGATTAAACAATTTGGTTACTGGGCAGGATTAAAGATTAATTACCATAAAACAAAATTTATGACATGGAACAAATTCAATCCTTCCAGCAAAAATCAGGGGGGGGGGGGGTTATGAAAAAAGAATCAAATATCTAGGTGTTATTTCAAATAAGTGTAGCAACTTTAAAACAGATAATTATGACAAACTACTTAAAAAAATTTAAAAAGATTTGGAAAAATGGCACGACTTGAACCTATCTTTAATGGGAAGAATAGCCTTAATAAAGATGAATATCCTCCCAAGGTTACTATTCCTGTTTCAAACTATTCCAATATTTTTAAATAGTGGATTTTTTCAAGAACTGAACAAGATAGTCGCTAAATATGTTTGGCAAGGAAAAAAAACCTAAAATTAAATTAAGGACACTGCAAGGTTCTAAATTAAGAGCAGGTATGGGCCTTCCGGACTGGCAATTGTATTATAAAGCTTCTGCACTTCTATGGATCAGAAACTGGATACTGCTGAATGACAAGAAACAATTGTTGTTAGGACATGATCTTACTATGGGGTGGCATGCATACTTATGGTATCAAAGACTTGAAGGTCATTCCTATTTTAAGAATCACTGGTTTCGAAAATCCTTGCACCATACATGGTCATGGCTAAAGACCAGAATTTATCAAAAAATTCCAAGATGGGTTTCTCCAGTAGAAGCATTTACTCATCCAAATCTCCTAAAATCAAATCAGAATTATAGGTATGATGACCTGTTGGGAAAAGATAATCAATTGAAAACTAGAGAAGAGCTGGAAATTATGGATGTTAAAATGAATTGGTGGTTGAGAATGCAAGTTGAATCCAGATATGCCAAAGACAAGGCGACAGGTTTCAATACAGAACAATATTTATTTGACCAAGTTCTTTTGGGTCCACAGGAAAAGCTAATCTCCAAATTAAATGCATATCTACTTCAAATGAAGACACAAGACGAAGTTGTAAAAGATTGTATGGTCCAATAGGCAAAAAAATTTGGTCATATTACATTAGAAGAATGGGAGAGACTGTGGAAGCTTAATGTTAAATTAACTAAGTCAGCAACTTTTAAAGAAAATTTGTATAAGATGTTTTATAGATGTTACTTGAACCCACAGAAATTGTGTAAGATTTATACTAATATGTCTAACAAATGTTGGAAATGCACTAAACAGGTTGGTTCTTTTTATCATATGTGGTGGACATGTGAGACGGTGAAGGGCTATTGGAAAATGGTGCATGAAATATTACAGAAGATTATGAAGACACAGATCCATTTCAAACTAGAACTATTTTTATAAAACATATTTCCTGAGGACTATTCCAAAGAAATGAGACATTTGTTGGCACACTTTAACACAGCAGCTAGGTTTCTCTTGGTGCAGGGATGGAAATCTCAGGAAATTCCCACGAAAATGGACTTGGTGGGAAAAATTCTGGAAACAGCAGAGCTGGACTTTCTATTCCAGTTGTTGGCTGAGAAATCTAAAGAAGAAGCAAGAAAATACTGGATGAAATTTTATGCCTGGTTAGACATTCAAGACTCTTAACATTCTCTGGTGTTAATTTATTTCTTCCCCCCCTCCTGTATTTTATATTATAAAATTGCCTTTACTGGAATTGTCAAAACTAACAGATAACTTTAACAAAAGATTTATGCTATAAAATTTTAAAATATGGATGATGTTTAGTTTAGACATAATAATATGGGACAATTTATGTAAAGAAAGTATTGTAGAACTAAGCTTGTACTTTTTTGAAAGTATTTTTATGCAGAACAAGGTCAAAATGTATTGTGCCTCTCCCTATTCTCTACCCCCACTCTTTCTGAAAAAAAATAAAATAAAACTTCTGAAAACTGGAAAAATCTGATTGATAGAATATCCTTAAACAACCATAAATGTGCAGGGACATTATTTCCTGTTCTTCTGGATTCTTGGAGCATTAGGCACTGCTGCCATAACTCCTGCTACCTTGAATGTTAATAAAAATGTAGCTATGCTATATGAGACAAACTTTGGCTAGATAACTACTGCTGTATTAAAGAGGTTGGATACAAGCTGCTCTATATGGGGAAAGTCTACTAAAACTCTATCTAAATCTTTCCATTTCATTGTGTATGGTGAATAAAAATAATTCCCAGGTCAGTAAGTTAGGTCACTTAGGCTGCTTTTTGTACAGATAGCACTTTGTAACTTGCTATATGGAGCACTAAAAGAAATCTGGCCGTGTCTTCATATTTCACACCTTCTTAATTACCCACCTGCATTCTTTTTATTATGAGGGATTGAATAGGATCATTTGTCAAATAAAAGCTAAGAGGAAATTGTTGGGCTTTTTAAAAAATTGCCTCATCAGTATGAAATAGTATCATTTAATATCGAAGCCCTTTGGTCCCATAATTTTCTTTTGTTCAGTCCTTGCCATGCTAAATCCTACAACCACAATTTAACCATATGCCCTGAGCAATCTGGAATTCTGACCACAATCTCACACCCTTCTACAGTATATCAACTTAAAATGTCTGGCTTGAAATTCTAGATTTTGTGCTTATCTTTTTTTGAAAGGACCTAAACTCTATCTATCTATCTATCTATCTATCTATCTATCTATCTATCTATCTATCTATCTATCTATCTATCTATCTATCTATCTATCTATCTATCTATCTATCTATCTATCTATCTATCTATCTATCTATCTATCTATCTAAAGATTCTCTGAGGTGTTGTGATATTCCAGTCATGGGTTTCCAGTAAAACACAAATGCACTTTAGTATGAGTCTAAAAGACAGAAATGACTTGGAACTGAAAAATTCCTAGCGGCCATCTAGTCAGCCCCCCTCCCCCCTCCAAAATCTTGCAGGAAAATTACATTATTCTGATAGCTCCATGTTATGATGGTAATGAAGCACTGAAATTACTACTGACACTTCTTTACTTTTATTTAGATATGGAACCATGCTTTCAGACAATAGGATTCCCTAAAGTGAGTTTTTCAGGACCCAAAATTACATATCCATGCAAAGTGCTCACCATACCATTTCATTGTTTGTACAGTAAGTCACTGAAACAAAGCAGTAGACAAGTGCACCTTTAAGACCAACAAAGTTTTATTCAGAATGTAAGTTTTCATATGCTCTTAAGCAGACTTCATCATACAAATGCGAATGGGAGCAGCAATTCTTAATATGTGGGTAAGTGTAGAATCATGGGAATGTTCTTAGCAGCTTAAAAGAATCACAAATAGGGAACTTTCCTGCCCCTTTCCTCCCATTGCAGCCCACTGGTCTCCATTAAATGCTGCTGTTGAATAGGGGACTCTGAGAAATGACATAAAGGTGACTACAACAGGAAGAAGGAATTGGTGAAAACTATTTAGTCTGGATATAGCCCATTAGCTGAAGCATACTGTGATAGACTGCAAGCCCATGCATGAGTGAGAGGCAGTGCATATGATGGAATTCTCAGCCTTCAATTCTCTTGACTTCCAGAAAGCTTTTGATAAAGTTCCTCATCAAAGGTTCCTTAGTAAGCTCGAGAGTCATGGAGTAAAAGGACAAGTCCTCTTGTGGATCAAAAACTGGCTAATTAATAGGAAGCAGAGAGTGAGTATAAATGGGCAGTCTTCGCAGTGGAAGATGGTAATCACCAGTCGTTTTTGACTCTGGGGTGATGTTGCTTTCACAATGTTTTCACGGCAGACTTTTTACGGGGTGGTTTGCCATTGCCTTCCCCAGTCATCTACACTTCCCCCCCCCCCCAGCAAGCTGGGTACTCATTTTACCAACCTCAGAAGGCTGAGTCAACCTCAAGCTGGCTACCTGAACCAGCTTCCATTGGGATTGAACTCAGATCGTGAGCAGAGGGCTCCGACTGCAGTACTGAAGCTTTACCACTCTGTGCCACTAGCTTCTCTAGCAGGCGCAGCTGTTTTTGGAAAGCTGGATCTGGCCCAAGCATACCAGCAGCTCCCTGTGGATGCCGCTACGGCTGAGGCCCAAACCATCGTTACCCATCGGGGTGCTTTCTGGGTAAAGCGCCTCCAGTTCAGGGTCAGCATGGCCCCGGGCATCTTTCAGAACTTAATGGATTCTCTTTTAAAAGGCATCCCCGGGGTCCAGCCATTCTTTCATGATGTGCTGTTTGCCGCAGCCACCGAAGAAGAATTCGCCTACCACCTCTGTGCAGTGCTGCAGCAATTTGACAAGGCGGGTCTCAAGGTAAAGAGGGGGCCCCCACAATAGACTTTTTGGCTACACGGTGGATGAGAGCAGAATCCACCTGGCTAAAGACAAGATCATGGCCATCTGCGATGCACCCGCCCCCATCAACAAGTACGAATTACAAGCGGTCCTCAGCCTTCTCAATTTTTATCATGCCTTCCTTCCCCACAAGGTAGCAGTAGCAGAGCTCCTGCATAGGCTCCTGGACAAATCGGCTCTGGGGGGGGGGGGGGGTTGGGGTCGATAGCAAGCCACTGCCTTCCAGGTGGTAAAGGGCATTTTAACATCTAATAGCTTGCTGGCGCACTTCGATAAGTGGCTGCCAGTCATCTCGATCTGCAACGCCTTCCCCTATGGGGTGGGCACAATCCTGGCCCATGTACTGCCGGATAGCTGAGAGGTCCTGGTTGCCTATTATTCAAGGACATTGCAGAAACCGGAGCACAACTATGTGCAAATAGACAATGAGGGCCTGGCGATAATGGGAAGGTTAACAGATTTCACCATTACCTTTATGGCCAGTCCTTCACCATTTTAACAGACTCATCCTGTTTGCCCCCAACTGCCAAACACCCCAGGCAGTTGGGGGCAAACAGGCCCTGTGTGTCATAAAATGTAGTGTGAGGTAGCAGAGATATAAACTTTATAAAGGACACACACAAACCATTAAATATACTATTTTTAACTTTAAATACAAACATGCTTAAAACTCTTGCAAGATTTTGTTTGAAATGGAAAGGTGGGGAAATAGCAGGGGGAAATGCAATTTTTTAAAATATCAAGAAAAAGCACAAGGATCACAGCAGAAACTAAAAATAGAAAATGCTCTGAGCCTGGGAAAACAATGAAATGTCATTGCAAGCTTCTCCCCCCTTCCCCAAGGACTACTTGGATTGGCAATGGCTCTCCAATGTAATTTGGCTGTGGGTTCCCAGGTTAGAGTACTCACTAGGTCAGGTCCATCAAGCAGAGGCAAGCTGTCTCAAGGCATCAACACTTTATTTGCAAGGACACAACACAAAGCCTGGCCGCCCTGCCCCCCCGGCTGCGCTGTGCAGCCTCGCTGCCCCATCTCTTCCTTACGGCGTTCCCTCCACCACCCTCCGTTTTTACCATTTTAAGGCAGAAGAAGAGGTGGTGAAGCGCCGCCTTCCCTAGCTCCTTAAGGGCTGATCCCCCCTCCCCGCGCTGATCTTGGCGGGAAAAACCTCTGTAGCAGTGGCCAGCAACCCGCTGAAGAAGTGGCCCTGCCCTTGCCTCCTCTCCACTTCCTCCCTGGGCATGGGAAGGAAGTAGGGTGGAGACAAGGGCAGCACCGCTTCTTCAGCAGATTGCTGGCCGCTGCTACAGAGGTTTTTCTTGCCAAGATCAGCATGGGGGGGGGGGGGCGTTCAGCCCTTAAGGAGCTGGGGAAAGTGGCACTTCACCTCCCCTTCTTCTGTCTTAAAATGATAGAAACGGAGGGTGGTGGAGGAGGTGCCACAAGGAAAGACGGTGTGGCAAGGCTGCACAGCCATTATGGTGGGGTGGTGGGGAGGCTGCACAGCTGCGGTGTGGCAGGGAGGCTGCGTGGTGCCGTGGGGGGTGGGGCCAAATTTGGTGCCCCCACCCTGCCAGCCCTGGGGCTGTGGTGGGTGGACTGACCCTGGTGCCAGTCCTCAGCACCACAAAGGTTGGAGACCACTGCCCTAGTGGAAGGAAATGGTAAACCCCTCCAGGAGTTGGCAACACCAACCCCTCCAGGAGTTGGCTGATGAGATTGGGCCCACCACCAGGGGTGGGCAGAGAAGGGTCTGTAAGTCAAAGCAGGCCTGTTTCATTCTCAGGGTTGGTCAGGGCCAGCATACCCTCTAGAATGTCCTCATGGGGTCTTAACGGGCCTCAGACTAGAGAGGATAAGGTATTAACAGCACCCTAGATCATCCATTTCTGTTTCTTCTGGCTTCCCTTTTCTAGCTAGCTAGTAAGCAGGAGGGCTAACTTGTTCTCTCATTCCTCAATCCCTGGCCCTTACAAAGGAGACTCCCCTGAGTACACACATCCCTTTCTCTTCCTTCTGCTTTCAGCCTCCTTGAGGGTTGCTTCATCCTCCTGGGTTGATTGTCAGGAGTTATTATCAGTCTAGTGTGACTGGGCCAGGCCTCCAGCCTTGCTCCCCACTTCCTTTAAATAGCTGCTTCACTTCCCCCTAGCTATCTGCTGCCAATTCATTAAACCTCAAGGTCACCGCTGTGCTGCATGTCATCAATTCCCTCACTTCTAAATTACCCAGGGTTATGAGGTTAGTTCGGGCTTTTGGAGAGCCAGTTTGGTGTAGTGGTTAAGTGCACAGACTCTTTATCTGGGAGAACCGGGTTTGATTCCCCACTCCTCCACTTATACCTGCTGGAATGGCCTTGGGTCTGCCATAGCTCTGGCAGAGGTTGTCTTTGAAAGGGTAGCTGCTGTGAGAGCCCTCTTCAGACCCACCCACCTCACAGGGTGTCTGTTGTGGGGGAGGAAGGTAAAGGAGATGGTGAGCCGCTCTGAGACTCTTCGGAGTGGAGGGCGGGATATAAATCCAATATCATCATCATTTCACACTGCAATGCCTGCAGCAGAATATTTTATTTTTGCCAGGCATGTGCCTGGGGTGGATAATGGGGTGGCTGATGCTTTCTCTCGCAAACAGATGCAGAGGTTTCATCAGCTCGCCCCAGACGCAGATCTTCTTCCTACAAGGATGCCCTGGAGATTTGGACGATTGGCGGGTCGAGGCCGGCAGAGCGACAAGTATCACTATTGCTCCTAGCACTAGAAAATTATACACAAGGGCAGTGAGCCAATTTGAGAAGTTTAGGAGCACCGTAGGTTACAGCATGGAATGGCCTCTTCCAGTGGAGCATTTACTCCACTGTTGCTTATCATTGCAGCTCAGGGGCCTGGCAGTTTGATCCATTCAGGGTTGGTTGCCTGCTTTGGCTTTTGCCAGTAAAGCCATGGGGTTACAGGAATTAACTAGTGATTTCTGCATTCGGAAGATGCTCAAAGGGTGGGCCAGAGAGGCCAGGGTTAAGTCAGATGCAAGGCAGCCGATTTCACCCATAATTCTTAGGGGTTTATGGTCAGTCTGGGGCCAGGTGTATCGGTCGGAGTATGAAACACTTCTCTTTCATGCTGCCTCCCTGGTGGCATTTTTTGGGACTCTCCGGGTGAGTGAGCTGGTAGCTCAGTCCAGAGGGGATGTTTCTGGAAGGGCCTTATTGGCCTAAGACATTCGCATTGCTGATGGAGCGGTATATATCACAGTGCGTCATTCTAAGACTGACCAGCTGCAGCAGGGGAACACTATTGGTTGGGTGCCTGTTCCGAGGGGGAACTGTGTCTTATAGAGGCTTTAACACGCTATCTAGCTGTCCGCAGTTCTGGGGTTATTCACTGTTTTTTTCTTTTCTCAGGTGCTGTTGTCCATGGGGAGAGACGATGCATCCTCATATGCAGGCACAGCTTCGTGTTCTGGGCTGCCCATAGGCTGGGTCACAGCTGGGGCTCAGCAAGTGGGCTACCATAGAGTGGCGTGGACTGCAGGGTCTCCATTGGTCGGGCCTGTTGCCCTTGCTTTTTGAAAATGTTCATGTTTTGCCACCACATGTTGTGGTGATACATTTGGGAGGAAACGATCTAGGCTTGCTCAAGGGTAAAACCCTTGTGCTGCAGGCCAAGGATGACTTTCGAGTCATTAGGAGTTGTTGGCCTCAGGTTTTGATTGTGTGGTCGGACATGATCCCGTGCCAGGTATAGTGTGGGGCATGGAATTCACAGGCGATTGAGCTTGCCACAAAGCCAATTTGGAAATTAAAAAAGCCCTTGGGGGGGGGGGGGGTTGGGCCACTTTCTTCCTCATCCTGGAATCCGTGCTGATTGCACGGATTTATACAGGATTTATGGCGTCCATCTTTCCGATAAGGGAAATGAGAAATGACTTAAAACTTGGGCTTTGGGAAGTGCTAGGCGCTTAGTGGGCGCAACTGCCTAAGCAGAGGCTTGGCCTCGCAGTGACTGGGGTTTTTGCCTAACTTCTGTTATGCAGCTCGGTGAGCACCAATAGCACCCCAGTTTTGGGGCATGGGGTCTAGCTAAATAATTCCTGGCCCATGCAGACTAGTTGAGTGATGAAGCAGACTGCCTCGAGTTTTCATGGATTGATCCGCCCTTCAGTCGTGTGGATGGGGGCTGGAACTCCAGGGCATAACCTTTGCTAGGCCAGTCGGCATTTTGGCTATACCTAGGGGCAGGGTGGCTCGCCCATCATGCAGCAGGGGAGGGGTATTTCATCCCCTGGCCCTGCCGTACTGCCTGTTATGTTTTTAGCCCTTGTTATTAATTTAATAATAAAGAAAGTGGCCCTTAGTTACCTAAACCCATGTGTCCGTCTCTTCCTTCCATCTGTGGGGGCAATGTGGATCCCAACCAGAGGCAGGCTGCACAGCCTTGTCTCCAGGGGCCGTTTTATTTATTTATTTATTTGAGTTATATCCCGCCCTACCCCACCGAAGCGGACTCAGGGCGGCTTACAATACAGAGATTCTAACATAGAATTCAAATTTTAAATATAATAGTAATTTACATAGTTAAGAAATTAAAACATTAAAAACAGTGCATCAGTCCAACAACGTACAATCTATACATTTCCTTCGGTATTTTGGTAGTTTGGTGGTTTGGTGCCAGTCAGTTATAGGCCAACCGGAAGAGGACTGTCTTACAGGCCCTGTGGAATTGTCCAATATCCCGCAGGGCCCTGACCTCTTCCGGTAACTGGTTCCACCAGCAAGGGGCTGTTATTGAGAAGGCCCTGTCCCTGGTTGACTTCAACCGGGCCTCCTTTGGCCAAGGGATTACGAGCAGATTTTGGGAGCCAGATTGCAGTACTCTCTGGGGAACATATGGGAAGAGACGGTCCCTAAGGTAGGCAGGTCCTAGACCATATAGGGCTTTAAAGGTAATAACCAGCACCTTGTACCGGACTCGGTATATTATTGGCAGCCAGTGCAGTCCCTGAAGGCCCGGCTGAATGTGCTCCCGTCTAGGGAGCCCTAATAGCAGCCAGGCGGCGGCGTTCTGCACTAGCTGCAACTTCCGGGTTCGGCACAGGGGCAGCCCCATGTAGAGGGCATTACAGTAATCCAACCTTGAGATTACCGTTGCATGGATCACTTTTGCTAGGTCATCCCGCTCCAGGAAGGGAGCCAACTGCCTCGCCCACCTAAGATGAAAAAATGCGGACTTAGCAGTGGCTGCTACTTGGGCCTCCATAGATAAGGCAGGCTCAAGTAGTACCCCCAAGCTCTTGACCCTATGCGCCATTGTCAGTGGCACACCGTCAAGGGCTGGAAGGGGAATTCCCCCCCCCCCAAGACCACGGCGACCCAAGCAAAGGCCCTCTGTCTTCGCTGGATTGAGTTTCAGCCTACTCAGACTCAGCCCCTTCGTAAGGAGGATGAGCGGGCAGGGCATTATGGGAGGCGAGGGCAGAGCAGGCAAGCCTTAACGGCTGTCTCCGCTTCTGCCTCCCAGTCTTCGCCTCGTGCTTGGCCCACCCTCCCGCCCTTGAGACAGTGTGGGCGATAGCTGGTTGCTCTTAATTTATAGGGGACCGGGTAGGAATTCTTTCATCTCTTCCTGTTTGGCTGTTGGAAACGGTGTTTTTTGCCTACCTCACACTGCTTGTAAAAGGGATTTTGGAATTGGCTAGGGTGTGGCTGGGTTAAGTAGGCTGGTTACTTTCAGGTTGGCTGGGTTTTTTGCCTAACTTCCGTTATGCAGCTCAGTGAGCACCAATAGCACCCCAGGTTTGGGGCACGGGGTCTAGCTAAATCATTCCTGGCCCATGCGGAATAGTTGAGTGATGAAGCAGACTGCCTCGGGTTTGCATGGATTGATCCGCCCTTCAGCTGTGCGGATGGGGGCTGGAACTCCAGGGCATAACCTTTGCTAGGCCGGCCGGGTATGAGCCATGCATTTTGGCTATACCTAGGGGCAGGGTGGCTTGCCCGTCATGCAGCAGGGCAGGGGTATTTCGTCTCCTGGCCCTGCCGTGCTGCCTGTTATGTTTATAGCCCTTGTTGTTAACTTAATAATAAAGAAAGTGGCCCTTAGTTACCCAAACCCTTGGGTCCATCTCTTCCTTCTGTCTGTGGGGGCAAAGCAACTTCAAGGGCTGAATTTATAAAAGCACACATTCTTTTTTTTTCTCTTTTAAAAGCGGGATTTCTCTTTTGTTTCTCTTTGATCTCTCTACAATAGAAATCCCTCTTTTTAAAGAGGAAAAAAGAGAGTAAGAGAAATCAATGACTATATCTAAAAAAGTGAACTTTGGAAAAAGACCACCACCCCGTAACTGCACTACCTCCTACTATAGTAAGCCAGAAGGTACGGTACTTTGCAACTATAGACTTGGGGAATGTCTGTATGATCCTGCAGTGAAACAGGGAGATGGCCAATTGTATTGAGAGGGGAAGAGAATGGGATTTGTGGGATAACAGGAAATATCTGGTAAACCAATAATGGACCACAGATTGCCTATTTAGGAATAAGGATTGCACATGAGCACCCACATTAATACATCATACGTAGAGACTAGGAAGAACTAAGGACAATATTCCAGAGCTGTCTATTTAAAAAGGTGTGGTTGAACAGGAGATAAAATACTGAATTGTAATTGGATATGAAGATAATTAATGGAAAAAAGGATAATCTGCCTTACATCCCAAGCAAGTAACATACTTTAGGTACAAAAATGAAAACTGATTTGCATTTTTGCAATTACAGCAGATCCTTATGAACAGGCTATAGAATTTATACATAGGAATGGAGGTATATTTACATTTTTCAATTAGCAGCATATATTTGTAATGCCTACTCCACCACCAATCACTTTGAAGCGAGCCATAATAGCATCTCCAGGAGAGAGAAGAGATGGAGTAGTTTATTTTCTTTCTGTTACTTTATCTCATTTTATTTCAATGAGAACAGTCAAAAATGTTGAGAATAAGTGAAACCAACTGTTGGGCATAAATCCAAGTGGTTCACACAGAACCCCAAAGTAGTTTATAACTTTCTTTCAAGTTTTACAAATAAAAGGTGCTGGCATAAAAAGAATCACATTTTTCTTTGTAAATATCATGCACTGGATTCCCTGGCAGGAATTAAAGTTTTGCAGTCTATGATTTCCCAGAGAGACAATGTGCTAAGATTCCTTAGAAGAGGCACAAACTGAAGTCCCTTTTTAGCCATTAAAGAATCCAGCATTCTTTTGTCATTGTTGCAGAAGTAAGTTGGTTAATCAGGTGCCTATGGAAAATTCCAAATTTTCCAGAATCATTTCCACAGTGCTTTCTATTTTGCATTATGATTGGCTCTAGAACAGCACTAATGTTTTCTTAGCTATAATTTTGCAACACAAAAATCCACATTTGGTACCTGGGAAAAAAAACTAGTCAAAATACCATGGGCATATCCCTAAATCTTCTTTATGGTTTGGGCATACCCAGTAAAATGTTCTGCATTTTGAAGAACAGGCCAGTCACGTGATAATCTGCTTTTGAATGTCTCCTCAGTTTCAAAACTCTTTGGTCATGTGTTTGAGACACAAAGGCCCCCTTACTATGGAGAACTAATTGGATAGTTCTTGAATCTTGATCAATTGGTTTATATATTCTGGGACAGAGAATGGTCGAAAGGTTTTTGATTTAGTTTGATATCTAAAACTGAGTGTATCAATACTTGGCAAATAGTGAGGTGAAATAGATATGAGGTGCAATGAGAGATATGAGATATGTAGATGCAATAGGTCAGGTTTTACAGTGCACTGGGCTATCAGCAAAATGTGCAAAGTCTCAGAGATGCTTTGGGGCTATGTAGGTCAACTGTCTAGGAATTGGTTCTGGTGGGTAGCCATGTTGTTCTGAAGCGCACACACAAATGCTTATACCTTAAATAAAACTTTGTTGGTCATAAAGCTGCCACAGGACTCATACTTTGTTCTATCTAGGAACTGGTCACTTGTCATTCACCTTCTAAGCATTATCACCTGTGCTTTGTGGTGAATGTAAAAATTATTAAGGAAAATATTCAAGGAGTGTCAACAAGTATTATCCACCCATTCTTCACCACACAGTTTCACCATGAGAGGTTTGGATAGGTAGAGGGGAAAGAACTCAAGTTAAAAAGTATAGGGAGGATGACTTGGCCCAGATGAAAGGAGGACCCATGGGGCTTGATCAGAGATGGGATGCTCCTGGTGACTTAAGTAAACACAGCTGGGTTGGGAAGGCTGTTGCACCACTGCTGGGAAGCTGGGCACTGGGCACTGGGAAGTTGCACCACTCTGGCCACCAGGACCAACAAAAGGTGCCTGTGGGCCAGTGGGGAGAGGGGAGGAAGTACCATGGCAGAGTCCAGGCAGGCTGAGAGTGATGGTAGGCCACAGGCAGGTGAAATGGCAAGTGCTGTTGCAGCCGGGACAAGGAACAAAGTTGTGGCAGCCCCAGGAGACCCTGGGAAGGAATAAGTCAGAGGCAAGCAGGTACAACAACTGTTCTTCTTTCATCTGGTGAAAGGTGGAACCAATGAGGTGGCATTACTTTTGTGGTTCAGTTATGAGATGGTGCCAGCCATGACATAATCTCTTTCAAATATATTTTCAGGCACAGAAATGCAGTCCTAGAGTGTAAACAAGAATCCTTGTGCTAAGTGCCGTCTTATGGTGTTTGCAAATTCTCCAAATGCTTTTTTCACAGCAATCTCAATCACATGTATTCAGAAGTGAATTCTAATTATTTTAATGAAGAATGTCTAGTACTTTGATCACTGTGACAATTCAGACAGAATATGATGTCCCTGTTTTGCAGAGAAAAAATTGCAACACTCCCAACACACAAGTGACTTGCCCAACTACATATAGGCCATGTGAAAAAAACCAGATTTCAAAAGTACTTTCCATGAGTTTCAGTTCCCATGATCTAACCACAAGATTTTCAAACTTCATTAAAGAAAACTTTTAAACCAGTCAAAGGAATTGGTGAGGAAGTGATGTGGATTTCAACAACAATGGGACATGCATTCACTGAACACTGTATTCTAATGGTGCTGCTGTTCCTTTTAGGTCTATCATCATTTGTATTTAATAGGTCTTAGTATTTATTTGTACCTAACTGTGTATAAAAATCCCTAGCTGCTGGGGCAATTCTTTATACATAATTTTCTTATGATGTTTGAGTATTATAAGTTCAAGCATCACTGCATCAAAGGAAAAATACAGGCATTCTTGTATGATGTGTCTTGAAAAGTTTATGTAGAAACTTCAAGAGTGACAGAAGAAAAAATGAGGACTCTATGAAAGGAGTGACTTAGGCAGTTATTAAGAAGATTCTGCTTTCTTATAAATTGTATTTCACCAGCTCATTAAGGAGGTATTTCTCCTGCTTTAATTAATATCTTGTCTCTTCCTTCCGAAATCCTTAATCACAGAGTGAAATCATACTTGAAATATTGCCCTGAAGTGAACACTGGCATCTTCTCAAGATATCATACCCATATATATTTTAATAGCAGTAATTATAAAGTATTCTGCCAACTTATAGAGCTGCTTTCCATTTCTGGCTGACTGCCATTTTTTTCCCGCCTCTGTACCAAATGAATAGCAAAAAATCTGAACTCCATTTAAGAAATACTCCCAATGAAATTGCTCTTCAGCTGTAGTTAATCTCAACTTCATTAGACATCACCTGCAGAAAATGAAAAAGCCCAACAATTAACTGAAAAACATAATTTACATATCAGTTTTTTAATATATAAAATTACTGATGTTTCAGTGAATAAGAGAAAATTGTCTATTGCCTAATTGTCAGCAATGTTCCCTCTAAGCACCACAGTGTTGTGAGCAAAAATCTTACTTTAAACTATATTTAAACTATAAGAATAATTTAAATATTATAAGAGAAAATAGAATCAAGTCAAATATCATTACTGAGAATGTTGTCCTCTCTGTGAGTAGACCAGGCTTCCAGAGTCAGGTCTACTTGCCCCTTTCCACTATATATCTATCCACCCCAGTCCACTATATCAGTAGATCTGGCCTCTGGAGAACACTCCTTCAAAGAACAGGTTTGCTATATTAGTAGGTCCAATATATTGTGAACAAGTCAACTACATTGGTAGACCTGGACTCCAGAGAACAGGTCTACCCACTCCAGTCCACAATACTGGTAGATCTGGTCCAGGATTGTCACCCTGTGCCTTAAGAACAATTGAGCACTTTTTTTGGGGGGGGGGGAGAGCACTTGCAGTCTACTTTGTTATTGTTGTTGTTTTAGTGATATATGACCAGCATTACAGTTCAAGTATAAAAGAGGAGGAGCATTCACTGTCAGAACCCTGCCTAACCTAACAAACAGGAAGTTGCTTAAATGTTATCAACCTGCCCAAACTACTTACTTATTCAAATATATATCCCACTTGTCCCTGTGACTTAAGACAGCTTACAAATCATACTGAAAAGCCTAATAGGGGTGTGCATTAAAAAAAAAAAATCTATTTTCCCAGCTCCATTATAGTCTATGGAGCCACTCCTTCACTTGTCTCAGAGGAGTATACAATCTCCTTCCCTTCCTCTCCCCACAACAGACACCCTGTGAGGTAGGTGGAGCTGAGAGAGTTCTTTGAAAACTGCTCTTATTTATTTATTTATTTGAATTTTTGACTGCCTTTTTCGAAATCCGGCTCAGGGTGGTTCACAGCAAGTTATAGTTACAATATACACTAGATTTAAATAAATAGCTCAATCAGTGAAACAATAAATACATTACAGTTCCCTAAAAACAAGACGGCATCAAATTGTAGCGATATTGCTATCTTGCAGAAGGGGTAAAAGCAGAAATGGAAGTGGTAGTGTCAAAATAGAACTGCCACTGTCCTCAGCCAAATGCCTGGCGGAACTTCTCTATCTTACAGGCCCTGCAGAATGATAATAAATTTCACAGCTCCCAGATAGTATTTGTCAGAGAGTTCAACCATTTTGGGTCCACAGCAGAAAAGCCCCTGACCCTGGTTGAGGACAGCAGATATCTCTTGGGTCAGGGACCACCCTTGCTCCAGGCAACTAATAGCTGCTCAGAAACAACCCTAATATTATAATAAAAACATGAACATATATAATTATTCTGAAATTGTGAGATCTCAAAGAATGATATTGAAGAAAAAAATCAGCTTGAAATACTTGGCCAATTTTCGAGCTGTGGGAAGCTGGGCACATGATACAAAGTGGACCTGTTTGGAAAAAGTGTCAACAATCACCCATATTACTTTCCACTGTACCTTCAATAACCCAAACAATCAGGAGCTTATGCAGATAAACTTTATTCCACTTAAGCTTTGACTCCAAACGGAAGGCTTAAAGATATATAAACTCAGAAGGCAAAAACAGAAGATAACAGTAGCACAGTTCGGGATACAATAGAAGGTTATGGATTTTAATATTCAGATGAACTCTACCCAAACTCTTATAGCTAAGCTTACCCTATTTTATAATCTAATACCTTTAAGGAGAATCAAATCTATGAAAACCTAAGTTCCAGTCTACAACAGAGCTATGCTCTATGTTCTAAGTTTGAGCATTTAGGTTATGTTAGAGGCCTCAAAGAGGAGATTGCATGAAATCAACAAAGGTTGTTAATTTCTTGGCATGAATGTCAGAGAGACCCCTGTCTCTCATGCAAGCCAGCAGCTTCTGTTCAAAAATCCGGGACTTTTAAAGGTTTTCCCTAGAAAACTGTATAACATCTCTATTTCATCTAATATTATGAATTCCAGTAGCTACAGATACAGATGGCAGTTACTTCCTCCCTCCCCATACCATATAAGGAGATTCCTGTCCTGAGACAGTTTTCAGCTTTCACACACTGACCTAGATTCTCAACCAAAGCTATTGGCTGAGAGCAATATGGATGCTTAAGGTGCTGAAGAGCTTAGAACTTTTGTTGCCAATTTCATAAAGAGGGCCAACCCAAAAGAAATCCTGCCACACTAGGGACTGTAGCAGTCCTAGTGCCCCCCCCCCCATTCTTCCCCATCAAACAGGTTTGTCATGAAGATACGTACTGAGAAATATCTCTATGCATGCTGGGCCACCATAATTGTCTTTGAGCCAAGTGTAATGTTTTCACAAACTCAAAATGTCCAGCTAGTTTGTTATCATGACAATGCTGTAAAATTTTCCCTCTTAGGGTTTCAAGTACATACAATCTGTAGAGGCAACCATCATCACCTGTAGTAAGGGTATCTTTAAATCTCAACTCCCCTTCTTTTGCCAAAGCATCTTCGATTTCTTTCAATCTATGGATTAGACTGAGCAGGGGTGAATGTGTTGATGCGCTTAGAGCTCAAGAGGGTGATCTTTAGTGACGCAAGAATGAAGGTTCCACACAGTAGTCGTAAAACCACTATATACAGTTTATTTACACACCATTCACTCTCCACTCTGACAATATGCTCCGCTGCTCTCCAACTTCCTTAACCCACACATAGCCAAGTGTCTTTGTACATTTATACATCAAGTAGCCAATCAGCATCTTGCTGTGTTAAGCTGACTGTGCTTCTGGCTGATGCAACCTCTGGTACCCAACCACCTACTGATCTAGATGATCTAGCTTCTAGCATCAGTTTCACTTTCACAGCATGTGCTATAAACTGTCACTTCTGTCAAATATAAGCGACACCCCTCCTCAGTTTATAAGCTCATGCTTCAATCCATTACAATATTACATATTCATATTGTCCATAGTAACATTGATACATACAGTTTACATTTCTTTCATATTTACAATTGTCACAGTTCAGTATTCAGCCTCTGAAACTCTGTGCTGACAAACACACATTTAGCTCTGCTTGCTAATTACCTTGCAAGCACATTCTTATCAGTTAGATAACATCCCAGGCTGAGCACTCTCCTTATCTCCACTGGCTCGTTCTGCCAGAGCATTTACCATACCTTGTTTAGTATAGAGGCACACTGTTTTCCAGTACACACATTTTACAGCTTTGAGTTTTTACATTTTGTTTTAACAGTCACAGTTTGGAATTACATCACATTTCAGCTTAACAATTACATTTTACAGTTACAGCTTAACACGTTTTGGAGCAGCCAGTTCTGTCTATGATGTTACATTTATTCTTTTAGCATTCTAGTATATATTTATTTACACATTGAACCCTTTTCATTTAGTTACTGTTGAAAGCCTCTCTTTCCAGGCTGTTAGCTTATGTCTCTCCCTCTTCTTTGGAAGATTTACCATACAGCAATTCCATTACACTTGGATAATTTTTAGGTTCATCATCATATATATAATCTCCTTCTCCCTCTCTGGAAGAGGTACCAAAGTTTAGATCCAGTGCACTCTGATAACACCTGGGCTCTCCATTAGGCAGATAACCTCCATTGCCCAGATAATGTATCTCATTATCATAGCCGTACCGCTTCGGCGGCATTCCTTTATTTTCCCTTGCAGAGACTCTGAGTTCAGCTGGTTCACTCTTTACAGCCTCAGAGCTCTCCTGCTCAATCCTGCCTGAACTGCCTGCACCATCCTCCTCCTGTTTCAGTGAGGGAGCTTCCTTACTTACTGACTTTTGCCCCTCCTCACTTTTCAGAGACAGCTGCAGTTCAGCTTTCTCGGGCATTTCATTTGCATGTATATCAGACCAATTTTCATCCTCACAAAACAATGCTGAACGGCTTAGTTTTATTACTTCATTCCCGTCTACAAACCTGTAGGACTTCATGCCGTTTTGATAGCCCACAAACACTAGTTTCCTGGCTCTAGCACCACCCTTCCTCCTTTTGTCTAGAGGAATGTTCACCCATGCCTTAGACCCAAAGAACCTAAGGTAGTCCAGGGTTGGCTTTTTCCCATATAGAACTCTATAGGGTATATCGTTCAGAGCTTCAGTCCACAACCTATTAGATATATAACAGGACGTTTTTAATGCTTCTCCCCAATATGCCAGCTTTAATCCACTGTCTTCCAGTAAAGCATGGCACATCCCTTGGAGAACAGCTGCTCTGCGTTCTACCACCCCGTTCTCCCACGAAGCGGAGACATTGGCAACCCTGTGATTTATGCCTTCTTTTTCAGATAGCTGGCAAAGTCTTTGCTTAAAAATTCACCTCCCTGGTCTGTCTGGAGTGCGGCTATCTTAGAATTTAATTGCTTTTGCACTCTCTTTGCCCAGTACTTAAATGTAGAAAACACATCACTTTCATGCTTGATTGCATACACCCACGCAAACCTGCTGTAATCATCAACCAAAACCAAGCCAAATCTATTTTAGAAACACTGGGTGCATACGGCCCCACAACGTCTGCGTGGACTAATTGGAGCAGTCTTACAGACACATGCTCACTCCTCCTCGATGCTGGAAACAATTTTGATTTAGCTTCTTTACAGACATTACCGTCTAGAAACACATTGCATTTCTCCACCTTTCCCCCTTGCGATATTTCTAGGGTTTTGTTTATAGTATTATAACTGGCGTGGCCAAGCCTTCTATGCAACCGGTGAATGCACCTGCTGTGTGGTTGTTTATTCCACACCGTCTGTGCCTTCCCCACTGTCTGCCTAAGCTCATAGACATTAGCTTTTAATACACCCTTAGCCAGCCTTTTACCATTTTTTAAGATTTCACAGCCCTTATCATCAAACACCACTGTGAACCCAGCTGTTGCCAGGACGGAGACGCTCAACAAATTAGTCTCTAACTCTGGCACACACAGCACATTACTGAAAGTATGATTAAGTCCAGGAAAATGGACCGTGCCTTGGCAAAGCACGTCAGCCTCCCGGCCATCAGCCAAGCTTACTGTTTTTTTGACTAGCCGGTCTGCTGTCCTGCAACTGGTCTTGCTTGCAGCAAAAAATCTGTGTAGCCCCAGAGTCAACGATCCATGGCACACTCTGTAGCCCCAAGCCAGTTCTTACCAGAGTTGCCTGTGTCCTTGAAAACTGTTGCCGGCTCTTCCTCTGCTGCTGTTGAGGACACCTCCTCTGCAAATGCCCGAGCTGGTTACACAGATAGCACCGCTTCCTCCGCACTTGCAAGGCTCTTTCCTCCTCCTTCGCCTGCCAACTGGAAACGTCTCCCACAGACTTCTGCTTCTCCTTGCGGTCAGCCTGCTCCTTCTTGCTTTCCAGCTGCCTTTGCTCCTCAGCCAAGAGTTTGCCGGTCACATAAGGCAACGTCAGCTTGTCGGCATCTTGCCCTTCAAACGCTATCACAAGCATATCGCATCTCTCATCCAGAGAGCTTAATATTAGGTAGACTTTATCTTCCTCAGCCACCGCTTTCCCTCTCGCCTCTAGCTCTTGGAAACAAACAGAAAGACCATCGAGGTGGTCCCTCATCGACTCCCCGGCCAGCATACATTTCCTGTAGAGCCTCCGAGTCAGAGATATCAGTGAGCCAGTGAGATTTCTGTACATACATGGCCATGAGAGCTTCCCAGGCCTCCTTAGCTGTCTGGTGCCCATGGACATGCACCAGCTGGTCGTCTGCACACTTAGAATGATAGTGGCTAGAGCCTTTTGGTCCTGAACGGCCTCTGCCGGCGTGGGATCAGTGGGAGGAGCTGACACACGGTCCCAAAGCCCCTCTCTCTTCAGGAAATGCTCTAACCTCAGCGACCAGGTGTTGTAGTTGGTGGTGGTGAGCTTCTCCACCAGCACGGTAGCTGCTGCTGTTTCCATCCTGCTCAGCCTCCTTCGGTCAGCCATTGCTGATCTCACCTCCAAGGCAGCCTCTGGAGCACCTCAGCGTCCTTTCTTCACCACCTCTCTCAGGACTTCTAGGCACAGCAGAAGCGTACTAGACCCATAACCCTGTTGATGCGCTTAGAGCTCAAGAGGGTGATCTTTAGTGACGCAAGAATAAAGGTTGCACACAGTAGTTGTAAAACCACTATATAAAGTTTATTTACACACCATTCACTCTCCACTCCGACAATATGCTCCACTGCTCTCCAACTTCCTTAACCCACACATAGCCAAGTGTCTTTGTACATTTATACATCAAGTAACCAATCCACACCCACCCCACCCACCCTAGAAGAGACTGTTAAAGCCATCAAGCAACTGAAAAGTGGCAAGGCAGCGGGAGTTGATGGAATCCCACCAGAGATCTGGAAGCATGGGGGCACAGTACTACATAGCACACTTCACAAAGTACTTGTCACCTGCTGGGAACAAGGCAAACTACCACAGGACTTTCGCGATGCAATCATCATCACTCTACACAAGAACAAAGGGGAAAAGTCAGACTGCTACAACTACCGGGGGATAACCCTGCTCTCCATCGCAGGCAAAATCCTTGCCAGAATACTCCTGAACAGACTGGTGCCCACCATTGCAGAAGAACTCCTCCCAGAGAGCCAGTGCGGCTTCAGAGCTAACAGGAGCACCACCGACATGGTATTTGTTCTCAGGCAGCTCCAAGAGAAATGTAGGGAACAGAACAAGGGTCTATATGTGACTTTTGTTGACCTTACCAAAGCTTTCGATACCGTTAGCAGGAAAGGCCTGTGGCAAATCTTGGAACGTTTAGGATGTCCCCCAAGGTTTCTCAGCATGATCATCCAGCTACATGAAGACCAGCGAGGCCAAGTCAGACACTGCAACGACCTCTCGGAGCCCTTCCCAATAGGCACAGGTGTAAAGCAAGGCTGCGTTCTCGCGCCAACTCTCTTTACGATCTTCTTTAGCATGATGTTTCAAAGAGCCGCAGTAGATCTAGATGATGACAATAGTGTCTACATCCACTATCGCACCGATGGCAGCCTGTTCAACCTGAGGCGACTAAAGGCTCACTCCAAGACAATGGAAAAACTTATCCGCGAGCTACTGTTTGCTGATGCTGCTGCACTCGTCTCCCACTCAGTATCAGCTCTGCAGCATATGACGTCCTGCTTTGCAGAGGCTGCCAAGCTATTCGGCCTGGAAGTTAGTCTGAAGAAGACAGAAGTTTTCCACCAGCCTGCACCCCAGGAAGATTATCACCCTCCCTGCATCACTGTGGGTGAATCAGTTCTGAAGACAGTCCAGCAGTTCAGCTACCTGGGGTGCATCATCTCCTCAGATGCCAAGATCGACAAGGAGATTGACAACAGGCTGGCAAAGGCAAACCGTGCATTTGGCCGACTGCACAAAAGAGTGTGGAGCAACAAGCATCTGAAAACAGGCACAAAGATCAATGTTTACAAAGCGGTTGTGATGACAACCCTCATCTACGGCTCCGAATCGTGGGTTTTATACCGTCATCACCTGCGACTCCTTGAGCGCTTTCATCAGCGCTGCCTTCGCACCATCCTCAACATCCACTAGAGTGACTTTGTGACCAACACTGAAGTCCTCAAGAGGGCGGAGGTTACAAGCATCGAGGCACTGCTGTTGAAGACGCAGCTGCGCTGGGCAGGGCATATTTCTAGGATGGAAAACCACCGCCTTCCCAAGATTGCTCTGTATGGCGAACTTTCCACCGGTCATCGAAATAGAGGGGCACCAAAGAAGAGGTACAAGGACTCCTTGAAGAAATCCCTTGGCACCTGTCGCATCAACCATCACCAGTGGTCTGACCTAGCCTCAGATCACAAAGCATGGAGGCACACCATCCACCAGGCTGTCTCTTCCTTTGAGAACGCACGCATAGCTGGTCTTGAGGACAAAAGGAGACTGAGGAAGAATTGCACTGCTACAGCACCAACCCCAAATCAGACTTTTCCCTGCAGCCACTGTGGCCGGATCTGACTGTCCAGCATTGGTCTTGTCAGCCACCAGCGAGCCTGCAGCAGACGTGGACTACTGCACCCTTCTTAAATCTTCGTTTGCGAAGTCAAGCCGAGAGAGAACCAATCAGCATCTTGCTGTGTCATGCTGACTGTGCTTCTGGCTGATGCAACCTCTGGTACCCAGCCACCTACTATCATCTAGATGATCTAGCTTCTAGCATCAGTTTCACTTTCACAGCATGTGCTATAAACTGTCACTTCTGTCAAATATAAGCGACAGAATGATGTATTGATTACTTCCTCCCTTCCGCTTCTAAGTTCTTGTGATCAGTACAACTGCATTCTTGTCCCAAAGACAAAGAAGTCCTGACACTCCACATGCCTTGAAACCCCTTTTGGGGGATGCCCTATGTTGGTTGCCACTTGATGATGGATGCATATTTTAAGTTAGCTACATAGGGTTCCCAGCCCCCAGATCACAGCAGGGGATCCCCTGGTTTCAGGGGCTTCTCCCTGCCGCAAATCAGCTGGCAGGCAGGGGAAATGTCTCCCCTAAATGGGGACATCACTTTTGGGCAAACACTATAGTTTAAACCCAATTTAGCCATATTGCCCAAAAAACAAAGAGTCCCCAGCACGACATCCACAATGTGATGACGACATCTCTGCCCACCCCCAGAATGCCCTCTCAAATCTCCCCATCAGACTGGTAAGGGGACCTGAAACTGGCATAAAAATGGGGTTTTTTTTTAAAAAAAGTAATAGCCACAGTAAATTTCTGCTAATGGAAGGGAAGGATGATTTTTGCCAGTTCTACCCCTCAAACTGGAGATCTCCAGTTCATTCCTTCTGCTGTTCCTGCGGGTGTTTCAGAGAGTATTTTAAGAACCAGTGTTTCAGAGAGTATTTTGGGTTGCAGTAGGAGACAGGGCAAGTTGACAGAAATTCCTTCCATTAGTGGAGTTTTATTGTAGATCCAATTCAATAAATAGAAATTTCTAGCTCTTAGTTTATGCTAAGTTTCTTTAAGAAAATTATGCTTTTAGATATTTTTTTAATATTATGAGGGATTACTATATTAAGCTTTTAGATGTAAGACACACTGTTTCTTAGGGACAATTCAGATGCTACATTTTTGCATGGCACCATAAGTAAACTATCTGATTTTTCATATCTGCTAAAAAATTGAATAATTTACTTGAGGGGATTATATGATTCAAAATCATTGGCTCTCAAATTTACTTAAAGAAACATATTTCACTACAGTAGAAGTCTATGCAACAGTAATTATTTGCCAAATTACCTTGAGTTCTATGACAGGAACTCTTGATGAGGTGTTGTTGGGTTTTTTTGCCTTCAAAAGCAACAAAATATTTTCTCTGATCAAAAAGTGAGTCCTTGAAATTGGTCATGGTAGTTTGAACATGAAAACCTGAAGAGTACACTCACCTCTATTTTTTTTCTTTCTTACCCAAAATCCTTACCCCACTATATGTACTATCATACCATCTCATGTTATTGCAGAGTTTTTTTTATTTGCAAGACTGAACGTTATACCTACAACGATTTTGCAAGAGGGATTTTTGAAAAGGCCCTACACTGATAGAATCTGCCCTTGTGACCTTAACAGGATTGAAACATCCTTTCACACTCTGCTGGAATGCATTTTTTTTTTTATATTATGAGGGATTACTATATTAAGCCTTTATACAACCAATTGTCCCTTTGGAAACCCTGGCCTTTCCCCTCAGTGATAAGGATGCTATGACTACTCTAGCAATTGCAAATTTTATCTCAGTGCTTTTAGCCCTTGCACCAAAAGAAGAAGAAGAAGAACTAAGTGTCTTCTGTGGCTCAAGATTCATGATCTTTGAAAAGGAAAGGAAAAGCAACAGAGTGGGGGTGGAGTATTCTAGATCAAGGCCAGCAGGGCTTTTTTCATAGCAGGAGCTCCTTTGCATATTAGGCCACACATCCCTGATGTAGCTAATCCTCCAAGAGTTTACAGGACTCTTAGTACAGGGCCTGCTATAAGCTTCAGAAGGATTGGCTACATCAGGGGTGTGTGGCCTAATATGCAAAGGAATTCCTGCTGCAAAAGAAGTCCTGAAGGCCAGATACCACTTCCCTTCTTTTCAATAAATATACATACCTCCAGCTCTACCTACCTTTTTATGTCTCATGTATTTATGCTCTTTATGGGTAGAAATGCTTTTCCTTTTCTATTGATCAAGTTTTTTCTATTAAACTCCTTCTTTTAAAAGAAAATTATGTTAAGCTTCATTTTATTAGCTGCTCTAGGGCCCCTAGTATATCCTTATTAATCAATGTCCATCCCTGATTATCCCCCTCCTATAGACTGCAAGGAGTCTCTGTAGACATAGCTAGATTTGAGTCCAGTATAGCATTTTAGAGTCAAACAAGATTTGAAGGTATAAGCTTTCAAAAGTCAATGTTCCCTTTGTCAGATGCCTGACATATCTAACAAAGGAAGCACTGACTCTTGAAAGCTTATACCTTGGAAATGTTGTTGGTCTCTAAGGTGCTACTGCATTCAAATCTAGCTGTTCTCCTGCAGATCCATATGAGTACCCTCTGAAATGAAACAGGCATAATGTAATTTCAGTCCTATAAACAGGTCTTGGTCTGATGAATGGTTGAATGGGAGACCTTATGGCAACTCTCTACATAACACACAACACATTGGAAGAAATGCAAAATATAATGATAATAAATATCAAAGTATAGAGATCAGTGCTAATGGGTGGCTTCCTTTGGATAGAGACTTATGGCATTTATGTAATACTTGTTTTATTAGCAAACCATGAATAAGGCTCATTGTGGGGAAAATACAACACACTCTAGAAAGAGGCACTGGGTGAGTGCCCCCTCTTGCTGCGTCCCACCCACCCACCCAAGTGAAGGCATTCACTCCCCCCCACCTCCTCTAAATTACCACTTCCTCTTAATTATCCCCACACCCTTGGCACACCACTACTTCCACCACCTGTGACATTCACTCACCCCACTCTTGCTGTCTTCCCACCCACCAATCCTTGGCCTTCACTGACTACCCTACCCTTGCTGTCTTGCCACCCACCCCCAACCCTTGGCATTCACTCATTCCCCTTGCTGTCTTCTGACCCACCCCACAGATGAAACAGATGCTGGCTTCCTCCTAGGGTGGCCATAATATCTGCAGGCCAGTCAGGGACACCTCAAGGGGGGGAATGATGTGTGCGCGCAGCCTGTTGGTCACTTCCGGGTTCCTGTCCTGCATCTCGACCTGTATTATTAGTGACAGGCTGCTTCGGCGTGCCGCTGCGCCGGCCCCCTGGGCCCCACAACGATGGGACCGATGCCACAGGGAGGGGCTCGAAACACTCTATAACCCCTCAAAAGAACAGCAGTCTAGCTCGCTTCCCCCGAGCCCTGCCGCCATAAGCCTCAAGGGGGCTCATTTTGCGGCATCTCCCGGCGGGAGGGTGGCACCCGCACGGGACACATATCAAATGAAAGAGGGGGTGCAGGGCTATCAGAAACAGCCGGCAGAGGGAGTCGAGAGCCCACCCCACTGGGGGATCCACACCCTGAAAGTGATGAAGGTGGTGCAGATAGAAGGAAGGAGGGAGGGAAGGAGGGAGGAAGGAAGGAAGAAAGGAAGGAAGGAAGGAGGAAGGAAGGAAGGAAGGAGGGAGGGAGGGAGGAAGGAGGGAGGGAAGGAAGGAAGGGAGGAGGGAAGGGAGGAAGGAGGGAGGGAGGGAAGGAAGGAAGGAAGGAGGGAGGAAGGAGGGAGGGAAGGAAGGGAGGAGGGAGGGAGGGAAGGGAGGAAGGAGGGAGGGAGGGAAGGAAGGAAGGGAGGAGGGAGGGAGGGAAGGAAGGAAGGCCGGCTGCCCCCTCCCGCCAGCGGCCCCCCCCCGCTTTCGGCCCCCTCCCTTCCTGCCTGCCTCAGTTTACCTTCTCCCAGGACGCGGGTGGCGGCCTCGGCCTCCCCTCTGGGCAGGCAGACTGGCCAGGAGGCGCAGCGGCGGCTGGTGCTGCTGGCGGCGCTGCTGGCGGGGCTGGCGGCGGCTGAGGAGGAGGAAGCCGAGCCCACCGACCCGGGTCCTCCCGCCACGCCGCCGCTGCCGCCGCAGGCACTGCCAGCCTGCCTCCTGCTCCCGCCGGGCCTGCAGGGAGGGCAGGGCGGGGTGCCTTGGCCTCCTCGCCACTCGGACCCCCCTCCCCCCTCAGCGGGGAGGCCGCAGCCAGGTCGCCGGGCCTGCAGGGAGGGCGGGGCAGGGCGCCTCGGCCTCCGAGCTTGAGCCGGCGGCCTGGCTGTGGCTGCCCCGCCGAGGGGGGAGGGGGTCCGAGGAAGGAGGGAGGAAGGAAGAAGGGAAGGAAGGAAGGAAGGAAGGAGGGAGGGAGGGAGGAAGGAAGAAAGGAAGGAGGAAGGAAGGAAGGAAGGAGGGAGGGAGGGAAGGAGGGGAAGGGGGGAGGGAGGGAAAGGAGGAAGGAGGGAGGGAGGGAAGGAAGGAAGGCCGGCTGCCCCCTCCCGCCAGCCGCCCCCCCTGCTTTCGGCTTACCTTCTCGCAGGGCACGGGTGACGGCCTCCCCTCCGGGCGGGCGGGCTCGCCAGGAGGCGCAGCAGTGGCTGGTGCTGCTGGCGGCACTGCTGGCGGGGCTGGTGGCAGTTGAGGAGGAGGCGACTGAGCCCACCGACCCGGGGCCTCCCGCCATGCCGCTGCCGCCACCGCAGGTGCCGCCGGCCCGCCTCCCACTCCAGCCACCGCTGCTGCCGCCGCCTCTGCCACCTCCCCCCGCGGGCCTCCAGCGCCAGCCTCTCCGCCGCCTCCCCCTCCGCCACCGCCGCCGGGGGCCTACGCCAGCAAGAGGAGCCGGCGGGCCGCGGGCGGGGAGGGCTGAGAGTAAGGGAGGGAGCGTCCCTGCGCGTGTGCATGGCGATTGGCGGAGGTGTGGCGGGCCCTACGCCGCCCACTCTCCTGGCCCCGCGCATGCGCAGAGCCCACCACACCGCCGCCAATCGCCGTATGCACGCGCAGGGACGCTCGCTCCCTCACTCACCGCCTTCCCCGCCCGCGCGGCCCACTGGCTCTTCTCGCTGGCTAAACCGGGACTTCTAATGGTCCCAGTATAGCCAGCCCAGGATGCGGGAATTTGGGGCCAGAAGCGGGACTTTCCCGGGTGACCGGGATGGTCTGGCCACCCTACTTCCTCCCCCCCCCCCCAATATGTATGTGTGTGTGTCCCTATGTCCATGGTGGCTCAAAGTCCTGAAAAAGGCCTAGAATAGAGATAAGGAAAAATAATTAGGAAGAGTGCAGGGGTGCATTATGATGGTCACACAGACACTGAAGCTCAGCATTTGCAGTACATTGTTGCTGCCTTTTCCTGTCATATTCAGCTTTGCAGTGATTAGCATCACCATGAATTTGTGGCATGATCTGTCTTCTTTGGCCTGGCATGGTTGTGTTATGGTATACCATAAAGTGTGCACCTCGAGGTGGCTGATTTCTGTAGGGAAATTGATCTGACTTCAGCTTTCCATCTCCTCCCCCCTCCTTGAAGATTCTACCTAGGAAAAGTACAGTCTTTCTCCACAGTGGGAACCAAAGGAGGAGAGAAGTTACCTCAGCAGGGTATAATGACACAGAGTCCACCATTTTCTCCCAGGGCAAGTGATCTCTGCCATCTGGAGATAAACTGTAATTCTGAGTAATCTCCATCCCTCACCTGAAAATTGGCCACAATGGTTCCCCAGGAGGAGATGGCTGGTTTGGAGGCTGGAATTTATGGCATTGTACCTATCTGAAGTCCCACCCCTCCTTCCCAGCTAACTATCAACCAGGCTAAGGAGAAGAGTGAGTGAGTGAAAGGAAAGAGGTGGCCACCATGGCCTCTGAGGAAGTGCTCTGGTGCAGCCAAGCTTTTCTGCCTAGTGGCATTACTACTTTCATTCCCTGTCTCTTCGCCATCTCCCCACTGCCTGCTTTCATTTCCAAACACCATAGAGAGTTAGTAGGTGACAGTGGGTGGGAGAGAGGAGTAGACTCAACCAATGAAACACAATGGAACTTAAGTGGCAGTTGAGCGGCCAATGGCATATGGAGCGCACACCACACCCAATAGAAGAGCCAGAAAGTGCCAGTACGCTTGCGCCTCTCTCTCTCTGAAATACTAGCAGAGCCCATGTCAACTCTCCTTCAAGGCGGAGAGGGGGGGGATTGACGCATTCTCCAAGTCTGATGAGAAAATCATTCAATCACTCAAATTTCCACATACAAAAATTCCTAATAATTAGCTCTTACTGATAAAATGTCAGCCAGTCATTCTAGGCCATTTAGCTAAAAAAGGGATGATCAGCCAGTATTAATAACAATATCACATAATTCCAGAAACCCAGAATCAGGAGCATAAGCCAAAAGAGACTGATACTTGCATCTAGTGCAGCCCCAACTCTGTTCCTAAACATCCTGACTCATCTAAGAAGGTTGATCATCCCACCTTTTGATCCACTTCTCCCAAAACTAAGACAGGCAGCTTCTCATGGCATGAGCAAGTTGGAGGGGCGGGGGGTAGAGTAACAAAGGTAGCATTCGTCATTTGTTTATTTAAGGGATTTGCATTCTAGCAGCTTCTAACAAAAATCAGTGGACCCAATTGGTCATATGCAGCTTGTTTCTCTTCCTTAAGGGCAGGAAGAGGGGTGGTTAGGGATGACTTGCTGTGCATGCCTAAAAGCAGGGAGAAGAACTGGATGGCTGTTGTTGTTCAGTTGCAGTCGAGTCCGAATCCTTGTGACCCCGTGGACCAAGTCATGCCAGCCCATCCTGTCCTCCAGCATCCTCTGAAGTCCGCTCAAATTCATGTTAGTTATATCAGTAACGCTGTCCAGACATCTCATCTTTTGCTGTCCCCTTCTTTTGCCTTCTGTCTTTCCAAGCATCAGGGTCTTCTCCAATGAGTGCTCCCTTCTAATTTGGTGGCCAAAGTATTTGAGCTTCAGCTTCAGCATCTGACCTTCCAGGGAACAGTCAGGGTTAATTTCCCTTAGGACTGACTGATTGGATCTTCTTGCAGTCCAAGGGACTCTCAAGATTCTTTTCCAGCACCATAACTTGAAAGCATCTATTCTTCTGTGCTCTGCCTTATTTATGGGCCAACCTCACAGCCATACATTACTACTGAGAATACCATCACTTTGAATATATGGATTTTTATTGGCAGGGTGATGTCTCTACTTTTTATTATACTGCCTAGGTTCGCCATAGCTGTCCTCCCAAGGAGCAAACATCTTTTGATTTCATGGCTACAATCACCATCTGCAGTGATCTTGAATCTCAGGAATGTGAAGTCTGGGACTGCTTCCATGTCTTCCCCTTCTATTTGCCAAGGAGTGATGGGGCCAGATGCCATGATCTTAGTTTTTTTAAATGTTGAGCTTCAAGCCTACTTTTGTGCTATCCTCTTTCACCCTCACAAGCAGTTCTTTAGGTACTCTTCACTTTCTGCCATTAGAGTGGTGTCATCTGCATATCTGAGGTTGTTGATTATGTGTTATTATGAACAATAATATGCTTACTCAAATTTTCCAGTAATTTACTCTTGGTAGAACTCAGTATATTGTGGCCATTTTGTATGGCCCTTTGCACAAAGTTTTTCTTAACGCGTTGTAGAATATCTAAGATATTTTGTTTAGTAATATTATATCAGTTGAACTTTCTCTAAATCTTTAAACCCAAAGGTTGCTTGTTAATTGATAGTTATATTGATATAGTCTTTGAAGATTTTTTTTAAAATTTACAGTGATGCCTTGCTATTCTGTATTTCTGTCCAAATGATATTTCTTTGTACTTGTATTGACTTTTGGGTAGTGATTCTTACTGTTATATTTTCGATACTTTAATAAAATCAATTTATTTAAAAAAAGAAAAGAAAGTCCTTTTCTAAAAAAATTAAGCCATGAAATAAGCAGAAGTAACATTCATTTCAAAACTGAGAGATGCGGAAGATGAAATCTGACTGGAAGTCACTCACACATGTCAGCCTGCAACGTCTATTCCTTAGTCCCAGATGCAGGTAATGGTTCAGGGAGTGATGTAAATTGACTCTGCACATTCTCAGAAGTACTCATCACCACTGTAAATCATAATCCTAAAACATGGATTAGAGGTTGGATGCAGCACAGTGCTTCCACAGATGCAAAGTGTTCTGCCTGTGGATTGTGACTTGTTGCTCCCACCCTCACAGCAGTTCCAAATGCCCCCTGAAATCCTGCTCATGGGGGAGAAAGGACCCCCCCCAAGGAACAGGACTGAAGAACATTTTGGGCAACCACAGGAAGGAAAAAGCTGGTAAAATATGTGATCCTTGTGTGGAACTCCCACAGTAACATTGTGCTGGATCCAGTCCTATGCATACAATTTCCAGAACTGACCACACGTAAGCCTATGCTGATATTAAATTCTGATTCTTTGTGAATGTCTCTGTATAAGGACCAATATTTCTGTATTCTTTGTAGCAATCATGAGAAATATGAAATCTAGGATTCTGAGTTTGTGGAATCTACCAAATGTGATAATACCTAGTGTATATGTAAAACGGTAAAGGCAGTCCCCTGTGCAAGCACCAGTCGTTTTCGACTCTGGGGTGACGTTGCTTTCACAACGTTTCACAACGTTTTCATGGCAGACTTTTTACGGGGTGGTATGCCATGTATATGTACCTATGCAGATTTCTAGGTCACCTCTGATATTAAATTACAAACTTACTATGTATACTACCGCGGTTGTGATGACAACCCTCATCTACGACTCCGAATCATGGGTTTTATACCATCATCACCTGCGACTCCTTGAGCGCTTTCATCAGTGCTGCCTTTGCACCATCCTCAACATCCACTGGAGTGACTTTGTGACCAACACTGAAGTCCTCAAGAGGGCGGAGGTTACAAGCATCGAGGCACTGCTGTTGAAGACGCAGCTGCGCTGGGCAGGGCATATTTCTAGGATGGAAAACCACCGCCTTCCCAAGATTGCTCTGTATGGCAAACTTTCCACCGGCCATCGAAATAGAGGGGCACCAAAGAAGAGGTACAAGGACTCCTTGAAGAAATCCCTTGGCACCTGTCACATCAAGCATCACCAGTGGTCTGACCTAGCCTCAGATCGCAAAGCATGGAGGCACACCATCCACCAGGCTGTCTCTTCCTTTGAGAATGCATGCATAGCTGGTCTTGAGGACAAAAGGAGATTGAGGAAGAATCGCACTGCTACAGCACCAACCCCAAATCAGACTTTTCCCTGCAGCCACTGTGGCCGGATCTGCCTGTCCCGCATTGGTCATGTCAGCCACCAGCGAGCCTGCAGCAGACGTGGACTACTGCACCCTTCTTAAATCTTTGTTCACGAAGTCAAGCTGAGAGAGAGAGAGACTATGCATACTGGCAAAATATCAAGTGTTCCAGTACTGTATCCATTGTATTATGAAGAACTGGAGGCAGAGAGTGAAAATTATTTACTGACATGCTGGAATGTATTCACAATGCTTATATGAGCTGGGGAGGCTGCTGGTGCCAATGGGTCTCTGTTGCCACCTCCATGCTTGCAGCAGCCACCGTCACTGAAGAAACAGCTGGGTATCATCCACATAGTGATGACATATGAGCCTGAAACTCCATGCTAGCTGGGTGAGGGAGAGCATATAGATGCTCCCCAAGTTTGGTAAGGATTGGATTTACAGGGTCTGAGTTACAGCCCCCTCCCCCAAAGAAAGTGCCCCCAGGAAAGTGCTTTCTGGGGAACTGACAGGTGCTGGTTCAGGACATAGAACACATTGTATGCAAGTTAGAGACACCAAACCTGCAGAGCATCTCTGGCTGATGCACTCCTCCTTGTCCTCCAAATCCAGTGAGGATTGGATTTACAAGGTCTGAGCTATACCTCCCCCCTCCCCAAAGAAGGCACTACCATTCTCCATTGTTTCCAATAAGGGAGGGGGAGCAATAAAAAAGCAAGGGCAGCAGAATCAAGGAGAGTAGAAGCCAAACAGGATCAAAGCCCCTGAGAATCTCTGTAGTAGAAACTGAAGGTGGGAGGTATTTTTTTCAAGCTCAGCAGAACCAGTGCCACTATGGCACTGCAAACCAAACAAGACTAAGGTCAACCCAGGAAAGTGTTTAGGGAAAAATTTCAGGCCCAGGTTCAATAGTATATAGAATGGACCACCTCAAAGCTACACACACCAAATGCACAGGGAATCTCTGCCTGCACTTCTACAATTTCTCCAAGTTGGGGACAGGTTACATTTCTGTGGTTATGCCCCCCCACCGCAAATATCCCCAGATGTTCTTTCTGGAAAACACATCTATGGAACAGTTCAGGGACAAGTCAGCAACACCAACCTCAAAGAGAAACTTTATCTTGACAGTCCCCTCCCCCAGTCAGACACTGGAAGCAAGGCAAGCATACACCCTCTGCTTGCAGCCCCCTCAAGTCTCTAAAGGCAGGTTCTAAAGGGTAGAAAGGCAGACATCTGCAGAGTTTTGATAGGGTTCCCCAAAGTTTCCTCACAGCAGCTTGGTGCGCACCCTAGCCCCCTTACACCAGTAAAAATGAGAGTTCTCCATTTAGTGATGTGACAACAGAAAGGCAGACATGACAAGAGACCTCCAACAGGGGCTCCACTAATATAGCTCATGATGACAGTTTGGCAGGCACCCCAGCCTTACCAGACCAGTGGTAATCAGAGTTGTCCATTTTTAGGGATGCAACAACAGAAAGATGGACATGACAAGAGACTTCTGACAAGTGGTCCCCAAAGTTACCCCTTGGCAACAGCTTGTTGGGCTCCCCGATGCCACCAGACAAGTAAGTGAAGCTTAACTGATGCCCACAACTCTCAGAGCCTCCCCTTCAAGTGTATTATTCTTCTCTGCACAGGAAACACCTATCAGGCCAGCTGGACCACGCACAAGTCTCCAAAGGTAGATTTGGAAGGACACAAAGTCAGGCATGGCAAGACATTTCTGACATGGGCTCCCTGAAGTAACCTCATGACAACTTGGTGGGCACCCCGAACCAACCAGAACAGTAGATATCAGAGTTTTCCATTTAAATTGATTAGTGATGCAAACTGCCTTGTATTATAAAAACACATTGTACAGTCCCTTGCCCAACCAAGTGTTTATGGACTGAAGATGTATGTCCATACACTGAAATAATGTACAGAGAGTATTTCAGGTATGTTCCTACATAACAGTTATGTTTCTAGTGTTGCTTTCATAGTGGATGTTAGGACTGTCTCCTCTATAATCTCTCCAGTTAGGACCGGATTATGTTTCTGGGGTCCCGGTTTCAGAAAAAAAACCCCCTACACATATTTATACCCCCCTGCCCCTCCTGAGTATGACACCTCGGTATGCTGTGAGGATGAAAGTGGATGCTAAGGGTGCTCACTATGGCAGGAAGACATCCTCCACCTCTTGCATACCACAGGCCCTGACCACCAGACACCAAACCCATCCTGCCATGTCACTGGAATCCAGTCCTATCAGGGCCACCTTGCCCTGATCTGTTCCTGAGGCTCCCTGCAGAGGCAAAAGAGTTGTTAGCAGCACTGCCCAGAGACGCCAGCAGTGGCTAACGCTCTCTGGAGAGGAAGACTCTAACAGCAGTGATTCAGAAGGTGGAAGGAAGCATCCTTGCCTTCCACATCCCAGCTCCCTGTTGCAGCTCCCACTTTGAGTACACTCCTTTTTCACCTGTTCCAGCCCCATGCCACAAAGCAGTTGTGCCTCTCACCTTCTCCAATCCTGGGTCCACAGTTTGGAAACATTTCTGCACTCTCCCCAGTGACCTCTGTGTGGCAGAGTGCCTGATGTGCCACACCCATGCTTGGAGGGGTGCACCCTAACACGTGTCCTTCTCTGTCCTCTGCAGGTACCTGCAAAGGGTGTAGCCAACTATGTTGCCACTGGAGGAAAGAGTGGCTGCCAGTGGGAGAAAGAAGAGGCCCACTCCCTCTCAGCTGGGAAATGTGGAGAGGGAGCAGGAGGCCCCTCCCTGCACTCATGCTGCTGTGGGTGAGACATCAAATGGGCCACCCTCCAAGAGGTCAAAAGAGTTATATGGAAGGCTCAGAAAGCAGTCACTCACCTCATCAGCAGTGAGATTATTGCTGTGGATGGCCATCCCTTCTCCCTTTCACTGACTGTAATGGCAATGGTCAAGGTTCAGGTCTTCAGAGCAAAAGGCAGAACTGCACGCTTCACAGCAGACCTCTGGAACAGCCAGCAGAAATGTTAGACCATGATCCAGACTCCAAGAGAGGACAGTACTGCCACTGGGCTACAATGTGGTTCTGCTCCATGTACAGGGGATGAATGCAGTCCACACAGAGCAAAACATCGTCACTGTGTGATACACAGAAACCTGAAAGAGTGGGTGGAAAACATTGTCCATGGCAGCATGGTCACTATGACAATCTAACACAATTCCCTCAGTCAGATGCAGGATTTCCCCTCCATTTTTAATTCCTTTTTGACTGAGAATCTCCTTTATCTATTTTCCCACCTTGTCATTTTATTGCATTTTATACTGGCTTAGCACAGGAACCTGGGAGAAGAGATAAGATCACCCTCCTAAATTTCTAAAAATGGCACATGAGAGGCTTTAGAAAATTCAAAAATAAACAAGATATTTTATTCAATGTAGAAGGGAAAAGGTCAGGGGTAAAATGAGATCAAATATAACTGAGGTGACTTATTATAATCACAAACTCCAGTTCATATGTTTCTAACAAGTGGGAGTTCTTCAGCTTTTTATAAATTCTAGGGATCTTAGAAATGAAAGGCTTTTGTTTCATGTTTTCTAAACACTCCAGTTTATTTTCATTAATTTAACTAACTCTTTGGGTTTCAGAAGGCAGGGGCACACTATTGGGCATCCAAATTCCTTCTTTAAATACATCAGGGATAACAACAACAAAAATTTTTTATTTGTATCCCGCCCTCCCCGCCGGAGCAGGCTCAGGGCGGCTAACAGCATCATTCAGGTTTCAGTTATACAAAGGTGAATAAAATTACATTTAAACATTATAAACATTTCAGTTAAAATTCTGGTTAAGTTTAAAAATTAAGTTAAAATTAAATTAATAAAGTGCTAATGCTATGTTGGTTTTATGTTTTTCATGATGGCGGTTTTCATTAGCAGTTTCCTTTTTCATCAGCGAAAGCCAGTCAGAAGAGGAAGGTCTTGCAGGCCCTGCGGAATTGTTCTAGATCCCGCAGGGCCCGCATTTCCTCTGAAAGTTGGTTCCATAGGCTCGGGGCTATAGAGGAGAAGGCCCGGTTACGGGTGCTTTGCAGCTTCACCTCTCTCGGTCCAGGGGTAGTCGACAAGTTTTTTCCGGCTGACCTCAGTGCTCTCTGGGGCTCATATGGGGAGAGACGGTCCCTAAGGTAGACAGGTCCTCGACCATATAGGGCTTTAAAGGTGATGACCAGCACTTTGTAACGGACCCGGTATATAACTGGCAGCCAGTGCAGTTCGCGCAGTCCAGGCTGTATGTGCTCCCATTTAGGAAGCCCCAACAACAGCCTAGCCGCTGCATTCTACACCAGCTGCAGTTTCCGGGTTCGGTACAGAGGCAGCCCCATGTAGAGGGCATTACAGTAATCCAGTCTCGAGGTGACCATTGCGTGAAGCACCATTGCCAGATCTTGGCGCTCTAGGAAGGAGGCCAACTGCTTTGCCCACCATAGATGGAAAAAGGCTGACTTGGCAGTGGCTGCAATCTGGGCCTCCATTGATAATGAAGGCTCCAGTAGAACTCCCAGGCTCCTATCCCGGTGCACCGCTTTCAGTGGCGCCCCGTCGAAGACCGGGAGAGGTATTTCCCCTTCCTGAGCGCCCCAACCTAGACAAAGTACTTCTGTCTTCGCTGGATTCAATTTCAGCCCGCTCCTCCTCAACCAAGTTGCCATATCCTGCAAGGCCTGGTCTAAGTTCTCTGGGACTCAGTCAGGCCGGCCGTCCATCAGCAGATAGAGTTGGGTGTCATCTGCGTATTGATGGCACCCAAGTCCATGTCTCCTGGCAATCTGGGCAAGGGGGCGCATATAGATATTGAGTAGCATTGGTGAGAGAACTGCCCCCTGAGGCACTCCACAATCCAGTGTGCGCCTCTGGGACCGCTCGCCCCCAATTGCCACCCTTTGTCCCCGATCTTCGAGGAAGGAGGAGAGCCATTGTAGGGCAGACCCCCTCACCCCTATATCGGCGAGGCAGTGGGTCAGTAGCCGATGGTCGACCGTGTCGATTACTCCACTCTTCAAGCTATCTCTTTTTGCAACTAGACAGGGGAATCTTTTCTCTATCCCTTTTCCTGGCCTGAATGGGGGTCTTCACTGATTCACCCACTCCACCTTGCCAACCTTCCCAGTCCTCAGTCAGTATGAAACCATTTTCAGTCAGAGCTAAACTCTCCTAAGTCAAAGTGAAACTTCTCACAGTCAGGGCTAAACTTGAATTGAGTTCTCTTCAGCAATCAGTTCCCAAGTATTTCTGCTCAACTCACACTAACCAATCAAATTCCTTTCAGCAACCTGTCACAGTTCATTACATGTTTATACAGCACTTATGAGTTGTATAAGTGCAGTCCCTCACAATCCCAGATGCTGGTGCCAATACAGTCTGGCACCAGTGAAGACTGTGTGCCTGAAGGGCATCATTTTCCTGGTACACATGCTTTACCCAGTGTTGAAGGATACTTCGGGGCTAGGGAGTGCTCTCAAGGCCACCTTGGATGCTGACCCTTCAAGATGTGGTTCTTGCTCAAGACTTCTCATGCAGTATCAACTCTGCCCATATGCTGCATGAGAGGCAGGGGAAGGGGGATGAGTTCCTTGCCTCTCTGTGTAATTGTGATGCAAACAGCCAACAAACAAAAGGGTGTGGAGTCAAGCTGAGCATATATACAGTGTTGTGATCCCATAGAGTAGTATGGAAGATCTGTTATTGGCAGCCAGCAGTGCCTGTTTAAGTTTGAAGGGCTCCTACTGGTGTTTCCAAGGCTGGAGAATCCCATCCCTCAGTTGCCTTAGAGTCAGTGCATCTGGAAATATATCCATTCATGAACTACAATATATCCTGTGGTTACAACAGCACTACAACAACAAATTAAATAAACAATCAAAATGTATAGTTATCTGGGTATTATAGTCACAATATCACAATGAAATTTGACAGGAGTTCTATTCAACATATGAACCTTTAAAAAACAACCCCCCCCCGACTTCCGGGGTTGGATCATGGAGAATTGAGCCGCTTCTCAAAAGGGGAGCGGACCGGAACCTTTGTTTTGGGTAGAGAAGGTGATTCCAATGCCTGCTGCCCACTTTTCTCAGTGAGGGAAAAGGCTAAGGCATGCATGGAATATTCTGAGGGGATTTACTTTGGCTTAGGAGGAGTCCCAGTGGGGGTTCCTTTTAGGATTTGAAGAGTTCCCATCGAGGAATTGCATTCCAGCGTCTACAGAGGGTCTCCGTGATCATTAAATTGACTTAAATTCATCAAGATTCAAGCTTTCTTTGGACTATCTAAATTTCTAAATATTAATATTGGAAGAGGACAGTGTTGAGAAGGTTAAATTTGGCTGCAAGGTAAGAAGATCTTTATCTTTCATTCCAGAACTAAAATCAATTTTATTTGAGATAAAGACTGGAATTTGGACTTAGCTACAATATTCTAAAGTTATAAACAAGAGAAGGGGGCAATTCTGAGACTTGAGAGACTTAGAAGCCTTACTGTCCCTGATGGAGGCTGCAACAGGCTGGGCATTGGAGTACCCAAGGCTTTTGATCCTGGGTGACTTCAATGTCCATGCTGATGACATGACCTCCAGTCAGGCGATGGACCTAGTATCATCCATGGTGACTCTAGGACTCTCCCAAATTGTTACAATGCGCACTCACCAGGCAGGGCACATGTTAGACTTGGTCTTCACGCGGGAGTTTTAGTGGATGATATTACTGCTGCAGCAGTGCCATGGTCGGACCACTACGCCCTTAAGGCTCGTGTGGATGCCCCACCCCAAGCCCGTTTAGGCAGTGAGCGTATTTTAGCTCGCCCGCGGAGCCAGATGGATCTGGAATGGTTCCAGATGGCTCTACGGGATCCCTGACCTCCTGGCGATTCCTTGGATGACCTGGTGGAGTCTTGGAATGACAGACTCTCCAGAGCCATCAACGAGATCACACCTAGGCTTCCTCTGTGCCCTCGTCCAAAGCCGGCACCTTGGTATAACCAGGAGTTGTGGCAATTAAAACGAGGACTCAGACGACTAGAGAGGCAATGGCGGCGTGCTTGAGATGAAGCGACTAGAACATCTTATAGAGAGTTTATGAGGTCCTATGAGATCGCAGTCAAAGCCGCAAAGAAAACATACTTTGCGGCTAAGATTGCATCTGCAATTTTGTGCCCGGCACAATTGTTAAATACAATTTGGATTCTTACAACGCTGCCGCAAGGCAGACCAAATTCTAAGGATTTGGAGATCGGCTGTGAGGCTTTTGCAAATTTCTTTGCAGATAAGATCGCGTTGCTCCGCCACGACCTCCCCGCCACATTGGAGACAGTATGCGAACTTGAGACCCCGTGCCTGTCTTCTGATCGTGTTTTGGATTGTTTCAATGTTCTCAGCCTGGAGTAAGTTGACAGGATCCTCTTGACTGCATGCCCTACAACTGTGATCTGGACCCTTGCCCCTCCTGGCTTATTAAAGCTTGCCAGAGAGAGTTCAGATATCCTGTATGGGATATCGTGAATAGATCCCTGATGGAAGGGCGTTTTCCAGCACCTCTTAAAGAGGTGGTGGTCTGCCCTCTCCTGAAAAAATCAACGCTAGATCCTGCCAAATTGGCACACTATCGGCCGGTCTCAAATTTACCTCTTTTGGGTAAAATTATTGAGAGGGCAGTGGCGCAGTTACAGAGTTTTCTGGAGGATGCTTCCATTCTTGACCCCCATCAGTCCGGCTTTCACCCGGGCCATGGGACAGAGACAGTGCTGGTTGCTCTGGTGGATGACCTTCAGTGGCAACTGGACCGAGGTGGCTCAGCGGTGCTGATGTTGTTAGACCTATTGGCAGCATTCGATATGGTTGACCATCGTTTGCTGACTTGCTGTCTCGCCGACGTGGGGATTCAGGGGCTGGCCTTACAATGGCTTTCCTCTTTCCTTGATGGTCGAGGACAAAGGGTGGCGATTGGGGGTGAACTGTCCCAGAGACACACACTTGATTGCGGGGTGCCTCAGGGGGCAGTGCTTTCCCCCTTGCCCAGATTGCCCAGAGGTATGGGTTGGATTGTCACCAGTATGCTGATGACACCCAGCTCTATCTACTCATAGACGGACGGCCTGACTGTGTCCCAGAAAATCTGGACCTGGTGTTACAAGCCATGGCTAGATGGCTTAGGCTGAGTAGATTGAAACTAAATCCAGCGAAGACAGAGGTCCTTTGCTTGGGTCGACATGGCCCGGGAAGGGAAATTCCCCTACCAGCCTTTGACGGTGTGCCACTGACAATGGCACACAGGGTCAAGAGCTTGAGAGTACTGACAATGGAGGCCTAAATAGCAGCCACTGCTAAGTCCACATTCTTTCATCTTAGGTGGGCAAGGCAGCTGGCCCCTTTCCTGGAGCACATTGATCTGGCAACAGTGATCCATGCAACAGTCACCTCGAGGTTGGACTACTGTAATGCCCTCTACATGGGGCTGCCCCTGTGCCAAACCTGGAAGTTGCAGCTAGTGCAGAATGCCGCCGCCCAGCTGTTATTAGGGCTTCCCAGGTGGGAGCACATTCAGCCGGGGCTCCGGGGACTGCACTGGCTGCCAATAACATACCGGGTTAGGTACAAGGTGCTGGTTATCACCTTTAAAGCCCTATATGACCTAGGACTTGCCTACCTTAGGGACCGTCTCTCTCCACGTGTTCCCCAGAGAGTGCTTAGATCTGGTTCTCAAAATCTGCTAGTAATCCTCGGGCCAAAGGAGGCCCATCTGAAGTCAACCAGGGATAGGGCCTTTTCAATTACAGTCCCCTGCTGGTGGAACCAGCTACCGGAAGAGGTGAGGGCCTTGTGGAACATTGGGCAGTTCTGCAAGGCCTGTAAGACAGTCCTCTTCCAGTTGGCATATAACTGACTGGTGTCTAAAAACTGCGAAGGAAGGTTGTAGAATAGCACCACACTGTTAAATCATTTTGTTTTATTGTTTTAGCTGTTGTAAATTATTTAATGTATTTTAATATTTATTAATCTTATTGTTAGACTCTCATGTTGTAAGCCACCCTGAGCCCGCCTCAGTGGTGGGTGGTGGGTTATAAATCAAATAAATAATAATAATAAAATAATAATAATATCTTATACTAAGCAGACTTGTACTGCCAAAAACATAGTCTGGACCACAGCTTGTCTCCTGAAATTCCTTCCTGCCTAATCATTGCAAATTTGTGGCTGGCCTGAAGGATCAGTTTGGCTCTCACAGTTGGATCTGTATAGGTGTTGATGCAGCAACTGCTGCACTTTAGTGCTGCCAGAAGAAATGTAAGGTGTAGAAACAGTCATAAAGACTTGCAACATCATGTGTAAGGTCAGCAGTGCCTTGAGTACCCTGGACAGGACAGTTCTGACCAGGCAGACAATACTTAAGAGCAGTTTTGGGGTTTTTTAACTGAGATGTCATTCCTCAGCTGTGCAGGTAATAGGAGATAGATATTCTGTAGTAATGTCATGCCAGTTCTGGCTTGGTGATATTTATTTCCAGCTGGGCCAGTCATGCTACAGAGCTGTCACCTGGCCCTGGCAGCCAACTTTTCCCATGCTGGACAAAGAGCACTGTAACAAAATGGTCCTATAGGAAGCTGCTTTGTGTAAGGTAGTGATGTACCACTTAATTAATAAGTCAACTTCATCTTGTACAGGACTTTTGGGGTAGAAAAAGCCCAGCAGGAACTCATTTGCATATTAAGCCACACACTCTGACTGCATTCCTGTGTGTTCCTGTTAAAAAAAAAAGTCCTGATGTTGTGTGTTTTTGCTTTTAACAATATGCCTATTACAGGAGTTGGTGGTGCTTGCAAACACCACTTGTAAGTGGTGACAGCAGACACAGTGGGACCAGAGACCTGTGGGAAAACCATATGTTGTCGCAACTACACAGTCATCTCTCTTCATAATTCAACCTATTCAAGTTGTTTGGACACAAACAAACATGAGATTGAAGCTGTTCTCGTTCATCCTTGTTAAATCCCAAGATTCCCTCTTATCCATCACACAAGCCTCTGTCTCATATCTGTTCATCCTAAATCTAGGATATATAAGGGTGGGCCTTGGACTTGTTCACAAAATAATACCGACTCCTAGTCCTAGCCATCTTCTCATCTGTAATCTATAATTGTTGTGTGGTTTCTACAGCATTTCCTGTTTGGGCTCAACTAAACGAGATGTTGTGATCAGGTCTCCAGACGTCTTTAATTTTCTTTGAAAGCAGCTGTAGTGTGTGCATGTGATTTGGATCAAGGCCTTGGAGCTGGGACAGAGGGGTTTTAAAATCCCCCCATATCATCTCTGTTGGAACCCAACCCCTGGCTAGAGTCCCAGCTGGGAAAACATATATACAGGCTGATTTTTTTGCCAGGTTAATAGATACTGGGGAGGGGGGGCGGAATCTCTTGCTTCTATTCCAGCAATGCAGTCCTGATTCAAATCAGCCCTGGACTTCTGTTTTTAAAGTAAAGGGCTTTTGGAAATCCAACTATGAAGTTCTAGCAGCTTATCTACTTGAGCCTCCAAGTGGCATTAAACTTCAGAGTATGCCTCTTCAAATTTCCACCTAATTTTTCACAACATCTGTATGGCACCTGTTAGCAGCTCCATTTTCTTTTGTATTAACCCAAATAGTCACTGCCTATTTTAAATAAAAATGCATTTTCAAATAATCATTACTAGGCCCTGGCAGAAAGGGAGGCATTCGTTGCTTACTGGAACTGGCTTCAGAAGTTGGGCCATAAAATTGACAGGCTTCTGGTTGACCTCATCGTTGCAACTGATCCATTCCCTGAACGTGACCAGCAATTCATACAATTTACCTTCAGAAAAGGAAACACAATAAAAAGGCAATTGAGATAATGTAGGCAGAGTCTGGAGAAAACAGTTATGTTGTAGTAACCCTTGAGACTGTTCTCCACTGAGAGTTCCGTGAAGATCTCCAGTGCTGTGGAGGAAAGGAATGTGTATACACAAGATATCTAAAGACACATACGTGATTTAATGGCAGGCTCAAAATGCTTTCAAAACTTCTAAGGCTAGAAAGAAATATGCAAGTAAGCAAAGCATCCATGTTATCAGCTCAACTAAATAATGATGTGCCATGTGTCATGTGCAAAGAATATTTGACTGCTTGCATAAATATTTTCCTAATGTCTGCTTGGACAATGTCGCCTTGGCAAATGACCAGGGGATAGTAAATAACACTCACATTTCTGTTTACTTAAGGTCTATTTTCTTCTGTTGTGTTTTATTTGAGCTGTAATATTCATGGGCAGCTTGAAAAGGTGGAGGACCAGAACCTTGTAAAAACCTTGTTTTCTTTAAGGAGAAATGCACTGTTTATATAGTGGGGGTTTTTTTGCTGACCTGGCAGTATATTATTTTGTGTGGCTCTAAAATGTTTCAACTGTAGCCAAATAGTATCAATGTAATGAGTGGGAGGGGATGGGGGAAGGGAGGATTACAGAGAGCAGATACATGTCCCCTCTCCCATATTGCCAGTTGTATTATTATTACTACTACTACTATTACAGTGTGATCACTACATCTGTTTAATTATTATTAAATTATTATTAAATTTCAGCCTCCTAATTCCATCTGCTTAATTAATACCCTATATTAAATGTAAGATTTCTCAGTGTGCTAAATGAAAATTTAGGAATTCTGAAGTTTTTAAAAGCAGAAATGAAACGCTATGCTCAGTTTTGGTGGAGAAAATCTAGAGTTACATTGGAGAGAGTAAAAACAGGCATATGTTGGAGACATCTCTGTGAAGACACAGAATAAAAAGGGTTATGGTTTATGTGCTTTGGGAAGGGTCCAAGCTGTTCCAACCACGCCTGTCTGTACTGACACTTTTTCAATGAAAAATAATGACACTAAAGTTCAAGAAAATTTGTAGAGATGGCGTGGGATTTTGCAAGTTTTATGCTTTATTATGTGTCAAAACTAACAGTTTTGGAATAGAGAACATTGTACACCACAGGACATACTTGTGTACTTTTCTAGGGAGCAATTAACTTTTAAAAGATTAATAAAAAGTCAAACAAAAGTCCCATACTACCTTCCAAGATAAGGAAGCATACCACATTTTCACTAAAATATGCCCTCCTCTGCCATACTGTCCATATTTTTTAGGTAGCCAAAAGACAAGAGAACTAGATCACATAAATTTGGTTCCCTCCTACCTAGTCCCATGGCAAACATGTTATTCTCTGTACTTATATTTTCTGGTTGTTTGAAGTTCCCCAGCAATACCTGCCAGATTTCTTATTTGACTGTGTTCATATATGATGTCTAACAGAACAGCAGGACCCTTATAATATAGTGGGTTCTTAGGCATTGAATAGGCGAGGTGGGAGTGAATAACAGCTGTGTATTTGGTACAGCATTGTAGGTGGCTGCACAGTATAGACTGAGAACTCGGCCAACAGGCCCAAACTTATATACAACTCTGGGTTCCCGCGTAAGCACATTATTGGATCATTCAAACCAGTGGAGGCTTGTGATTAGTGTAGGGCAGCAGAGATTTGGATCTTGCTGCCCATTGTTGCCAACTCACCAAGCTCAGTCCGTATGGCTTCAATGAGCCAGGCAGGAACACCCATTAGTCTTCAATTGAGTCCACATACATAACATCCCTCCTCCTTAGTTCGCAAGCCCACAGATATACTCCTGTAGATATGCAGGCTTGTGGTGCTCTCGTGTTGACCGCCTGAGCACAGGAATGGACGAAGGGGCAATTGCAACTTCTGGCATGGCTAGCTGCAGGACGAGCAATGCTGGGGCTTTGACCGGTGGTTCTGATTCCTCGGAGGTCTTGGGCATGTACAGCGGCTCCAGTTCCCCAGAGGTTATGTGTGGACTCCCACTGTTGGGCTGGGGCTCAAGGCGGGGCCAGACGGGTCTCCTGGCATGACTGGCATCTGGCTACCCAGGCTTCTATGGCCTCATCAATCGCCAGTTACCACACATAACTGTGGGCCAGTGCCTTCATGTGCACAATTCCCTGATGAGTTTTGTGCAGCATCATGAGGACTCACTGCTACAGCACTGGGGGAACCACCACCCTGCTCCCCCACAACAAACATCCCTTATGTACAGACAATTCATACCAATGGGATCTAAAAGCTACATAGTCCAACCCCACCCAGCCCGTAGGCCATCCCTTCCATACCCAGTTCAAAACTCGGGAGAGGATCTTGTCCTTCACGGAGCAATGGGCAATGTCCTTGGCATGGACCGGGCAGTTTGGAAGGGACTCCAATGATATGATGAAGTGCACAGGGGCAGGATCAGGGTCCATTGAGGGCAGTGGCAGGCAACTCAGGGCGTCAGCATGGTCCATAGCCTTCCCTGAGCAGTACTGGAGGTCGTACTGGTACCTCGTGAGGAATATGGACCACCTCAGAACCTTTGAGGCATTTGGTGGTCAGGGGCAAACAGACCCAGTAAGTGTTCGTGGTCCGTCAGGATGGTGAAGGGCCAACCATACAGATAGTCATAATTTTTTTTACCCCCACCATGAAGGCCAGGCCCTCTTTGTCATTCTGCGCATAATTGCGCTCTGGCTTTTGTAGCATCTATGAATAATAAGCTACTGGGACCTTGCAGCCGTTCGGTACAGGTGGGCCAAAAGGGTGCCCACCCCGTAAGAGGAACTATTGTAGGCCAAAACGATGGGCAGCTGCTCGTCAAAGTGTGCCAGCAAGCTGTTGAAAGTCAAAATGTCTTTTACATCATGAAAAGCAGTGGCTTGCCAGCAATCCCAGACCCATGGAACCCGTTTGTCCAGAAGCCTATGTAGGGGCTCTGCTACCACCGCCTTGTGGGAAAGGAAGGTGTGGTAGAAATTTAGGAGGCCAAGAAATGCTTGTAGCTCTGCCTTGTTGGTGAGGGCGGGCGCATCACAAATAGCCCTAGTTTTGTCCTCAGTCAGATGGATTCCACTTGCATCCACCACATAACCCTGAAAGTCAATGGTGGAAACCCCCAACACACACTTCTCCCTTTTCACCTTCAGACCAGCCTCATCAAAACACCGCAACATGGCTTGGAGGCGAAAGACAAATTCTTCATTGGTGGCCGGCAATCAGCAAATCATCAAAGAACTGTTAGACCCCAGGGATACCTTTAAGGAGAGAGTCCATTAAGTTCTGGAAGATCCCCAGGGCCACATTGATGCCAAACTGTAGGTGCTTGACCCGGAAGGCCCTCTGGTGTGTCACAATGGTTTGGGCCTCTGCTGTGGTGGCGTCTACTGGGAGTTGCTGATAGGCCTGGGCCAAATCCAACTTTCCAAAAAATTTTGCGCCCACAAGGAAAGCCAGCAGATGACTGATCATGTGGACCGGATAAGCATGGCCTTGCAGCGCCTTGTTAACCGTGTACTTGTAGTCTGCACAAATGCAAACACTGCCATTAGGATGATGATAGAGGCCTCCCACTTAGCATTGGCGACTGGCTCTAGTACCCCTTGGGCCATGAGGCGGTCTAGCTCCTCCTCTGTCTGAGGTCTCAGAGCCAGGGGCATGCGTCGGGCCTTCAGCCTTACGGGCTGCATGTAGAGTGCCATCGAAAATGGCGGGGAACACCTCGCACACGTGAGGGGGCTTGATGGATCCCCATTACCCGGATCCCCAGGGCCTTGAACCAGCAAACTGCACAGGTCCCCTTCCACTATGATTAAGGGTAGTTTGCCCGAGAACTGTCCATATTTTACGTGAACCACCCCCACCCCCAATACAGTGACCTGTCTTTTCTGGAAGTCACAGACTATGAATGGGGATGGATGCAGATGGGATTCCTCCCTTGGGCACAACTTCCTGAAAGTTCGTGCTCAGATGACTGTCTGGCCCGCCCCAGAGTCTACTTCCATTTTGCAGGGCTTGCCTTCTATCAGGACAGTCACTTTAAATTTATCAGGGGAAGACATGGGGAGTTGGCATACCTGATCCCCCACTGCTGTGAGTGCCTGGAGTCTTTCACGAAAGCAACCTTGTGGTGGTGGCCATCTTTCTGCCAGGTGGTGCTTCCCTGGGCCTGGTGCAGTGACTTCAAGTGGCAGACATACACCAGATGGCCCATCTTTCCGCACGTGTGGAATATGGCATCACGATACTTGCAGGAGCATCGCTCATGAGTTTCCCCACAGCAGGTTTGGTTGTACGTTGTGGTGGATGTTTCGGGGCCTGGTGTATCTTTAGCATGTTGTCCTCCCCTGAATCTTCTGGGGCGGGCCCTCCGGCAACCTGGTGCACCCCGGTTGTGCATCGCTCCTTGTGTGACTTCTCATAAGCAGCCGCTTCACTCAGGGCATCCGCCAGGGTGAGGGTCTTGTGGACCACCAGCTTCACCTGCATCTTTTCATTCCTGAGGCTGGTTACAAACTGATCAAGCAGGGCCACCTTGAGGCTGGCAAAAGCACACTCCCGGGCAAAACGACAAAGCTCTGTGAGGAAGATGGTGATGGTCTCTCCGACCTTCTGGTCCTGTTTGTGGAACTTAATGCACTGAGTCATGCAGGTTGGCCTGGGTGGTTCGGTCAGCTTCTCAACAATGGCCTTGTAGGTAGTATCATTCAGCATCATGGGCGAGAGGAGAAGAAGAAGAAGACAACGACATTGGATTTCTATCCCGCCCTCCACTCCGAATCTCAGAGTCTCAGAGCAGCTCACAATTTCCTTTATCTTCCTCCCCCACAACAGACACCCTGTGAAGTGGGTGAGGCTGAGAGGACTCTCACAGCAGCTGCCCTTTCAAGAACGACCTCTGCCAGAGCTATGGCTGACCCAAGGCCATTCCAGCAGGTGCCAGTGGAGGATTGGGGAATGAAATCCGGTTCTCCCACTTAAGTCCGTACACTTAACCACTACACCAAACTGGTTCTCTGCCAGCTCCAGCATGTCCTTTCTGCAGATACTGAGCAAGAGATGTTTCTGCTATTGCTCATCGGTGATCTTGTGGTAGAAAATGTAGTAGTTCAGTATTTTCTTCCATCTCTCCCAATGCTCCGGATGCACGGGATTGAACTCCGGAATGTGCCCATGTGACCCGGTCGCTGGGGCTAGGGAAGCTGTGGCACTGGCCCTGGTTTGATGGCCATTCACAGTGATGGTGATGCAATGCACGGAGCTGGAAAGCTGCTGCTAGGTGCAGTGCAGAGCCAGTTGCTGGGCTTGCCTACCAGGATCCCACCTTTGTCGCCACTATAATATAGTGGGTTCTTAGGCACTGAAGAGGGGAGGTAGAAGTGAATAACAGCTCTTTATTGGGTACAGCATTGTAGGTGACTACACAGTATAGTCTGAGAACTGGGCCAACGGGCCTAAACTTATATACAATTCTGAGTTCCCGTGTAAGCACATTATTGGATAATTCAAACCGGTGGAGGCTTGTGATTGGTGTAGGGCAGCAGAGATTTGGATCCTGCTGCCCATTGTTGCCAACTCACCAAGCTCAGTTCGTATGGCTCCATTAGTCTTCAATTGAGTCCACATACATAACAACCCTAGCCCATACTATCATAGCCTCCTCTAGATCAGACTAGTATAACATGCTTTATGTAGATTATCTGTGAAGGGTTATCAGAAATTCCAAGAAAATGTATCAGAAAGGCTCCCTCTGCTCATAACACATTACTCCCATGCTTTACTGGCTTACAGGCTCTATTCTAAGTGCTAGCTAATTACTTTTAAAGTCCTTGATAGCCTATAACTCTCATATTATTAAACTGCATCTCTTGGTATATTTTACTTGCACAAGTTATGTTTTTCAGACAGCCTTTTCCTTAAGGTGTCCTGCCTTTGGGCTATCTGTATGATTAGATCACCGTCTCTTCCTATGTTTGCTTGGTCCTTTAGAATGGCCTATCAGAGTGGATACAGAGGATACTCTCACTTACCATATTTAGGAAAACATGTGTGACAGTTTTGCACTAGAGTGCTCTTGGTGGAAGGTAAACTGTTTTAGTAGACTTTGACATGTTCGTTGTAATCCTTTGTGCTTGTTAATCCTGTGGGTTACAAATTCTTTGTGTTTTAAATATTGAATGCTTTTTATTTTGTAATTTCTGCATTTTAATCTTGTTTAATCTGTATCTTGTTAAATGGACAGCTAATAACTTGTGTCCTTGCAACTTGGATGCATTGTTAATGACTTTGAGTCCAAGAAGAAAAGGCTAGATGTTGTAAATAAATATTATGGTCTAGGAGTGAGGCCCTCTGTGAAGAAAAATACAACAGTTCTATAAAGAGGCTCTGTGTGAGTGCACCCCCATCGTTGTCTTCCCATCCACACAAGTGAAGGCATTTACTCCCCCCTTCACCTCAAGGGGAGCTGATCTCTGCCATCTGGAAAGCAGTTGTAATTCTGAGTGATCTCTAGCCCTCACCTGGATACTGTGCTACCAAATAGAGAACTGTGGAAAATGGAATGGAGAAAATGGCTAAAATAAGCCTTCTACTTTATGCAAATTGTCTGTTTAATTGAAATAAGAAATTTGTTTATTGTTTATAGAAATTTGAATTTTGGATTGTTTTTTAGGCTGGTTTTCGTGGAGGTTTATTTTAGCCTTTTTTCCAGTTCTCACCTGGAGATTGGCAATAGTGGTTCCCTAGGAGGAAATGGCATTGTACCTGTCTGAGGTCCCACCCTTCCTCAAACCCCACCCTCTCCAGGCCTCACCCCTTAAATATCCAGGAATTTCTTAACCTGGAGTTGGTAACCCTATCTCCATCCCTTTATCTGCTCCTCTTGACTTCAGTTTTCCATTGCCTTCCTCCTCCTTATAGGCTCTACATAGGAAAAGGACAGTCTTTCTCCACAGTGGGGGGGAATCAAAGCATCTTACATTCTCCTCTCCCCCCCCCCTTTAATCTGAACAACAAATCTTTGAAGCAGGTTAGGCTGGAAGTCTGTGAATGGTCCGAAATCACCAAGTCAGCTTCCACAGCAAGAACTTGAGTCTGGCACACCCCACTCTGAAGTCCTTCCTATGCCTTCCTCAAACTCCACCATAGAATCTCCAGGAATTTCCCACCACCTTGGAAATGGCATCCCTAGTCAGGACTGGCCCCAATGAATTCTGCTTCAGAGGCCTTTAGTGATACCTTTTAGACCAACCGTCTGTCTCTGATAGCGTTGTTTGTCTTAAGCACCCTGGTTATCTGTTCACCCTGCAAAGCTACCATTTTCTCCAGGGGAAGTAATCTCTGTCATCTGGAGATTAATTGTAATTCTGAGTTATCTCCAACCTTCACCTGGAGATTGGCAACAATGGTTCCCCAGGAGGAAATTGTCAGTTTAGAGTCTATGGCATTGTACATCTCTGAGGTCCAACCCTCCCCAAACCCCACCCCCTCCAGGCTCCAAATTGACAATTGACAACCCTATGTCCTTCTTAGCCAACTATCCTGGGGTGAAGCTGAGGGGAAAAGGGAGAAACGGAGTGACAGGGAAGAGGCAGGACAGGTAGTAAAAGTGGAACAGCCATGCCCACTGAGAAAACACTCCCAGCCATGGCAGGTTCCCTGTCTATTTCAGCAGACTTCAGAGGCTGTGTTTACTGGGAGGCTGTCTGTGTGGGCTGTTGATGGAGAGGCAGACGTCTGATGCCTTTTGTGAGGCCACAGTAGAGCAGCAGGCCTTTCTGAGGCTGGTTGAAACAGAAGACACAGAGAAGCATAAGAGATGTGTCTTTTTCTGAGGTAAGACTTTTTTGGCAGTTTGTTCAACATTCCTGGGCCTGCAGTAGGCATGGGCAGGGGAGTCAGCCAATGGGAGACCACAGACTCTGACTGAGCCATGATGGGCCAATGGTTTATTGAGTGCATGGAATGTACCTCTAAGCCAATGGGAGAGCTGCATTTGGTCAACCCACAGGAGAATTATGATCTATGATGATGATACATTTCTTTACTAAATTGTACTGAAGAGTTAAGTCTCAGACATGCAAGTCAGTGACAGCCATTCATGTTTATAATGTCTAGTTTGGTCTTCAATATTCCTGGCAAACAGTAATGGGAACTCTGGAGTTATCTCTCCCCCAAATCCTTTTGAGAATTATCTCCCCAAGTATGGTCCCCCTTTCTGTTCTATCAGTCATACAAAGTCTCCAGAGCTGTACAATAAGGAAGATTTGTTGAATAGCACTTAAAATACAATAGTGTGAAAAGCAATTTAAGGGGTAAAAAAATCCTAATAGTTGTTAAACCAATGAGACAAATAAATCAAACAAAGAAGAACAAGCAGGTAACTGGGAAAAAACTTAAGGTCTGAGGAGGAAACTTGTGGGTCTACCAACAGTTAATTCTGTTTTGTGAATTCTAGCAATGAATCATAGACCGTTTTCGCACACAGCTTACCTTGCAGTCACAATCCTGTTTCCTCCACGGCGTCTGTTGGATTTTCCACCATCTGCGCCAGAGTTACAGGAAGTGCCGCGGCTTTTGCGTAGCAAACGTAAACTGGGTTTTAGCGGTTTACGTTTGCTATGCAAAAGCTGCGGCACTTCCTGTAACTTCAGCGCAGATGGTGGAAAATCCGACCAGACGCTGCGGAGGGAACAGGATTGTGACTGCGAGGTGAGCTGTGTGCAAAAACGGTCATAAATCCACCATCTAGGGATGCCACAAACTTCATGGTAAACATACTGATAGGCAAGCATACCATATTCAACAGCCATGATCACTCATTAATTTAAACCCTGATCTATTTGCCTACCTTCCATCTAATTGGAAGCTGTGCAATGGCAGTATAGATTCATTTCCTTGTGGTGGCATTCACTTCCTTAACTTGCAAGGACTTTTGCTTCTATGCTCTAGGTAAGATATCCAGAATCATGGATGGTTGGTTCAGGTAAATAAACAATATGAGAATTACACTTCCCATAATATTTGGAGTACCATCAATAACGTGGACTTTAATGAAGTCCAATCAATGAGATTTTTAGAAGAAAAGAAAAAACTACACTATTGATTTATAAATTGCTAGCTGACTGACTGATTTGCTCACTTTTCACATATATCAACAGGAATTCTTGAACACCTACCATTTCAGCTCATTTTCCATTCACCAGTGGTAGGAGGCAGTCAATTAACTGATCTGCTGTTCAGATGTTTGCCGTATGTTCATGTTTAATCTCAGGCAAGGCTTTTTGAGCAGGAATACACAGGAATACAGTTCCGACTGGCTTGGCATCAGGGGGTGTGGCCCAGGGCTTTTTTTGTAGCAGGAACTCCTTTGCATATTAGGCTACACCCCTGCGATGTAGCCAATTCTCCAAGAGCTTACAGGGCTCTTCTTGCAGGGCCTACTGTAAACTCTTGGAGGGTTGGCTATATCAGGGGTGTGTGGCCTAATATGCAAACTAATTCCTGCTACAAAAAAAGCCCTGGCATGGCTTAATATGTAAATAAGTTCCTGCTATAGAAAAAGTCCTGTGTGAAACAATGGTGACATCAAGGGGTGTGGCCTAATATGCAAATGATTTCTGCTAGGCTTTTTCTACAAAAAAGCCCTGATCTCAGGAACAATCTACTTGCAACTGTCGGAACCAGTTCCCAAATGATGACAGATCAGCAGCAGGTCAGCTTCTGATCCCGGTCTGAAGAAATTTTATTATGTACCCAGAGGAAAAAAAGGTGTGTGTGTGTGGGGGGGATGATCAGGAGCTGAATCCCAGCTGATCAGTTGTAAACCAGGTTTTCTGATTTCTCATCCTGAAAATTTGCTGCCTCCCAAACTTGCAGAACTTGGAGTGGGGTGCATGTGAGAATCAGAAGCCCAGATAATTTCACTGCTCTTCTCCTCACCCCAAACTTCTGGCTTGGGCTGCTGAGAAAAGGAGAGAAACAAGCTCTTTCTCTTTGCCCATTTGCAATGCAGAGATCAAAAGCATTGCTGTTTTACCTGTCCAGCTTGTAAGTGAAGAAAGAGCTTGAGATTTCTATGTTCATTCTGGCCTCTTCCAGTGATCACTGAGGACAGTGGGAATTATACCATCGTTATCAATGAAAGGTGAATGCAGCATTGGTTTGCAGCAAGAAGGTGTCTCCTCTAATGGGCTGTGTCACAACCAGAAATACTAAGGTTTTGTATTTTCTGTAAAACTGTGTATTTTCCTTATAATCTAAGGAAATAACAGAATGCCCTTCTGTTGTACAAGGAGCTGGGGTGAATATATATTATTCCTCTTCCCTATTAACCTTTTAGATTCATTTGTTTGCATTGGATGGAAAGCATTATATAAATATCATTATCAGTTTATCTTATGATAAACCATTTTGGTCACAGCTGACCAAGACATTTACAACAGTTTTCTGGGAATAACAAGATCCCCACTTTTTCATCCTCTACTTACTGTGGAGACAGTTTCGATTCACATGTAGAAAACTACCAGTTTTGTTAAAGTCCCAAAAGAACAGCTGCCAAATGAAATAGAAAGAAGGGGAGGGGGAGACCATAATAAACTAATGACTCAACTTGAAACAGGAAAAAAAACCCCTTAATATCCAGTTCCGAACACAGCAGTCACCTTCTGCAACATTTCTTGCCAAGTGATTGTGACTTCTTTTCCAGGTTTTGTTTTGGGGGTTTTTTGCTATAATTTAAGCATGCTTATATATTTTTTTCTACAAAAGAAAGTTGTAAAATGGAATCTTGTCAAGCTTGTTTTCTTTCTGGAAGCCTTTATACTAAAAATTGTTATCAGTTTTCCCACAAATAAAGCCCCAGTTACAAATGTATCTCTTGGGGGGAGCATAAAAATGATTGTTAAAATGCTATCCTGATACAGAGTCTGAGAAAACTCTTTGGAACTGTATAGATTCATACTACATTCATGCACCCATTTTAATAAGCATTGATATGTTTTCTTTTTCCATTTCAGATGTAAGTGGTGCTTTATATGTGGGGAAACTAATAATTATATATACACACACACACTTTGTATACATCTTTTTCTCGAGTTTTCAAAAGTTTTATTAGTTTCAAAAAAGTTTAGAAAATAGGGAACAGAAAGAAAGATAAAGGTAAAAGCACAATACATTCTGGTCTTGTTTTTATAAAATACTTTCCAGAGTCAAAAGGATAGTTCTACCATATTTTCTTAACAAATATTCTCTCGTGTTGTTATTTTAATCTAAACGATATATATATATCGTTTAGATTAAAATAACAACACGAGATATAAATATTGTAATATAAACACAGGAAAAAAGAAAAAGAAATCAGATCACACCAGAGAATCTTAAAGGTCTTGAGTGTCCAACCAAACATAAAATTTCATCCAGTTTTTTTCTCGCTTCTTTTTTAGATTTTCCAGCTATCAGTTGGGATAGAAAGTCAAGCTCTGCAGTCTCCAAAACTTTCCCCACCAAGTCCATTTTTGAAGGGATTTCCTGATCTTTCCATCTCTGCGCTAAAAGGATTCTAGCTGCAGTGTTGAAGTGTCTCATTTCTTTGAATAATCCTCTGGAAATATATATATTTAAAAAGTTCTGGTTTGAAATGTATCTGGGGTTTTCATAATCTTCTGTAACATTTTGTGTACCATTTTCCAGTAGCCTTTCACCATCTCACACATCCACCACATATAGTAAAAAAGTACCAATTTGTTTGGTACACTTCCAACATTTCTTAGACATGTTAGTATAAATCTTGCACAATTTCTGTGGGGTCAAGTACCATCTATAAAACTTTTTATAGAGGTTTTCTTTGAAAGTCACTGACCTAGTTAGTTTAATATTAAGTTTCCACAATCTTTCCCATTGTTCTAGTGTAATGTTATAACCAAAGTTTTTCGCCCATTGGGCCATGCAATCCTTTACAACTTAATCTTGTGTCTTCATTTGAAGTAGATATGCAAATAGTTTGGAAATTAACTTTTCTTGTGGTCCCAAAAGTATTTTATCAAATAAGTATTGTTCACTAGTGAAACCTATCGCCTTGTCTTTAACATATCTGGATTCAACTTGCATTCTCATCCACCAGTTCATTTTAATATCCATGTTTTCTAGTTCTTCTGTAGTTTTCAGTTGATTTTCTTTTCCCAACAAATCCTCATACCTGTAATTCTGGTTTGCTTTTAAGAGATTTGGGTGAGTAGGACTTCCGGGGGAGGAAAATGTTGAGCTGAGCTGCTTCTCATAACGGGAGCAAGCTGGAACTTCTGTTCGGGGTAGTGGAAGGCAAATTAATGCCTACTGCCTACTTTTCTCAGTCAGAAATTAGCCCAAGATATGCACAGGAAACTTTGAGGAGATTTACCTTGGCTAAAAGGGAATCCCGGGGGGGGGGCTCCTTTGAGGCTTTGAGGGGTCTCTGGGAAGAGTTGCATTTTCATCATCTTCAGATGTTTTCAGAGTCATTTATTTGACATAAACTCGACAGAATCCTAACCTTCTTGGACATTGCTAAACATCTAAAGCTATGCAAGACCAGTGGGAACTTGAATAATTGGAAGAGAAGGTACAGATTACTATCTTTCACTCCGGGACTATTTACAATTTAATGGAGTAAATTTAAAAGGTGGGAAATCAAAATCTAGAAAGCTTGGAAGACGAAGGGGAAAAGAGGTGAAATTTGGACTTTGTAAATATAAAGGACAGTGCTAAAAAGTGGAAAGGAATGTATTGTTTGGTCTACTTGCGGTTTTGAAAAAAGAGCACCATCGTCACAGACCTGCAGCATATTCAAGCAAAACAGAAAGTACGTCAAGTATTGTGAGATCTCCTTACTAGTGTAAATGAGACTTCGTGGCAAGTAAACCAGGAAGTAGTGGATGGAAAACCTACTCTAGGAATATAACACCATTGAGAAATAGCAGCGGCCATTGCTTGGAGGTCAAAATTAAAATAAGGTTTTTAAAGTGTTCGGGACATTAAAAATTGTTGGAATTAACTCAGAAGAGGACAAGACGATAAGTATTATTGGACATATTATGTATGTGGACTTTAGAAGTTTTTAAAAGGGAAAAAAATTGTAAGGAGCAGCAAAAAGTTGCGACCGCCATTTTGAAACATTTAAAGACTTTAAAAATAAATATCTTGATTTTGGGATCTTGGAGGATGGCGAAATTAGGCTTATTATAAAAGGCAAGTCCTATTCTTTTGAATCTGATAGTTGAAATTGAATTTGGTGAGGTCTAAATTTTTGCTGTTTTTTAAATGTCAGAACACAAGCAACCCTGTACAAGGACTACTTCATTAGAAAATATGCAGGACCAATTAGAAGCAATGGAGAGGTATGAGAGAGATGATAACTGAATCGAAAAAAGAAATTATTGAAGAGATTAAAAAAGATATGGAGAATCTCAGAAAGGAAACTGAGGAAACATCTAAGAAAGTGCAGGAGGTAGAAGGCAGAATGAAAGTATATGATTCCACCTTGTTGAAAATGCAAGAAAAAGTGACAATCCATGACTGCAAACTGATGGAGACTCAGATACTGAGAGGAGTCCCCCAAAAGGAAGATGGTGATCTAAAAGAATATATAATAAAAATAATTGCAGAATTTTTAGAGGAAGATCCTGAAGAGACTAAAAACATGTATGCCTATATGTATAGAGTGAACTCACTTTATGCCAAGAAAAACAACTTACCAAGAAATGTTATAAGATTTATGACAAAGGAAATGGTGGGAAGGATCATGAATAAAAACTTGACATTGATAGTGGGAGGCAGTAGAGTAAGAATTATGAAGGAGTTGCCAAGGCAAGTGGTAAATGATAGAAGAACATATAAAAATTGACAGAAAAATTAAGAGATAAATGGAATAAGATTTAGATGGATAATACCTGAAGGTCTGAGCTTCAAACTTCAGGATAAAAGAATCACAATTACAAATGCACAGGAAATGCGTAGATTTTATGAAGAAAATAAAGAATGTGCATCATGATGGATTACAAATTATTGTCTTGGGATGTAAATGGACTAAATTCACCACAAAAAAGAAGGGCAACATTTCATTGGATTAAGAAAAAAACCGTAATATAATTTGTTTACAAGAAGTGCATATTAAACAAAAGGATTACAAATTTTTATGGAATAAACAATTAGGACTAGAATTCTTTTCCTTGGCTGAGCAGAAGAAAAGGGGAGTGATTTTTTTTATATTAAACAAGAATTGGAGCCAAAATTAGTGTTTAAAGATAAAGATGGGAGATTTGTAGCAGTAGAAACAATATTAAATGGAAAGAAAACGTTGCTATTGGGACTATATGTGCCTAATGGTGCAAAGGATGCTTTTTTTAAAAGACATTATACAACAGCTTGATGAACTGACCTATGACCTTTTGATAATGGAAGATTTTAATGGAACAGTTAAGAACTCATTGGACAGGTCTGGAGGGGGGAAAAACAACAGTAAAGAAGGAAAACTGCCAAAGTCTTTTTTTGAATTGGTTAAACAAGAAAAGCTAGAAGATATATGGAGGAAATTTAACCCTGAAGTTCGGGACTATACTTTTTTTTCAGCAAGACATAAAACTTTTTCTAGAATTAACATGTGGGGAACTAAAGATTTAGGTCATAACAAGGAAAATAGAGATTTTACCTAAGATTGGGGCTGACCATAACCCAATAATGTGGATTACAAAATCGTTCAAGAAGCTGAGAAGATGGAGATTGAATGAAGATTTGCTACAGAATAAAGAAACAGTGACGTACCTAGAAAATGGAACTAAAGACTTTTTCCAAATGAATGACAAAGAGGACATAGATTTCCAGACGGTCTGGGATGCTTACAAAGCAGTAATGAGAGGAATGTTGATTATCAAAGATTTCAGGTTTTCACGGCTGGTAACACCATTAGGGTTTGTAGAATCTTTCGGGCTCAAGTGCCATGTTCTACTGGAGAAAGTTTTCCTTCCAGACGTTTCATTCTCCGCTGCAGAGAACATCTTCAGTGGCAGTATACAGATGGTATATAACTCCTAAAAAATTGGCAAAGATGAATAACAAGATGCCAGACAGTCGTTGGAAATGTAAAAAGCATGAAGGTTCTTTCTACCATATGTGGTGGACTTGTGAAAGAGCTAAAATGTTTTGGCAGATGATTCAGCAAGAGATTTCTAAGATCTTGGGATATGAATTTAACAAAGTTGCAGAGACTTCTCTGTTAGGATTACAAATGGAAAAATTTCCAAAAGAAGACAGAACTTTAATCTGGTACTTGCTCTCAGCTGCTAGGACATTGTATGCGCAGAGAAATGGGATTGGATTGTTAAAGTTATGACATGGAGTGAAATGGATAAGTTAACAAGAACTTTAAGAGACTATGATTTAGAAGTATTTAAGATGGAGTGGAAGAAGTTCAGAAGATACGTAGAAAAAGAATGGAAAATAAAAGGACATTGGACAATCTTTGATAATGATTAAGTATAAGTGGGGGGGAGATATGAACTTTGGTTCTTATTAATTAGGGGTACCTTTTAAAATGATGTTTTGCATTTAGTACACCGGCGGGGGTCAAGTAAAGGGGGGAGGGGGAGGTAGAAAGTAATATATGGGATTTTTAAAAAGTAGTTATTAATGATATAAGAAATTGAATATATTGCCATATGTTACTAATAAAAATTGTTTGAAACCAAGAGATTTGGGAGAGTAAATGCTTCTATTGGCGAAACCCATCTTGGAACTTTTGAGTAGATTTTAGGCTTTAACCATGAACAGGTACGATATAGAGATTTCCGAAACCAATGATTCTTAAAGTAAGAGTGGCCTTCAAGTCTTTGATACCACAAATAAGCATGCCATTCCTTAATCAAACGTGTCCTTCTAACAACAGTTGTCTCTTATCTTTGACAACATCCAATCTCTTATCCACAACAGTACAGATGCTTTATAATACAATTGCCAATCTGGGAGACCCATACCTGCTCTTAGTTTGGAATCCTGTAAGGTCTTTAATTTAATTCTGGATTTTTTGCCTTGCCACACATATTTAACGACCATCTTATTTAGCTCTTGAAAAAATCCACTGTTTAGGAATATTGGAATAGTTTAAAAGAGAAATAGTAGTCTTGGTAAAACATTCATTTTTATCAAAGCTATTCTTCCCATTAATGATAGGTTCAGATCATGCCATTTTTCCAAGTCTTTTTGAATTTCTTTAAGTAGTTTATCATAGCTGTCTAATTTTAGATTGCTACTTCTATTCAAAATCAACAAACCTAAATATTTGATTCTTTTTTCATGAATAAATCTTGATTTTTGCTGAAAAGCCTGAATTTGCTCTGCTGTCATGTTCTTGGTCAGAAATTTTGTTTTATAGTGATTAATCTTTAATCCTGCCCAACAACCAAATTGTTTAATCTTGTTTATAGAGTCCATTGGTTGTTCTAATATAAAAACTAGGTTGTCAGCAAATGCTCTAAGTTTGTATTGTCTAGTTTAGTTTTTTTAAGAAAGTCTTTGTCTTTCAAAATTGCTGTGTTTAACTTCCATGATCTTCTTATCCGTGCACCTTTTAGTTTTATCATTACAGGGCTGTGGTCTGATATAACTCTTGTTTGAATCTCTGTGCCCACTAAATCTTTAATCAAGCTTGTAGAGAGCCAACACATATCAATTCTAGACCAGGTTTGGTGACTAGGAGAGTAGTAAATAAAATCTCTAGAATTGGGGTATCTTGTTCTCCAAACGTCCACCAATTCCATTTCTTCAGCTAATTTCCAGAAGCTTATCAGAAGCTGAGGACTTTTAGTTTTAATCTGTTTATGTGTTTTCTTATCCAACTGTCTGTCAGACACCACATTGAAATCTCCTATTAGACAATATTCCACATACTCCAGGTTTGATAATTAAAGACGCAAATCTTGAAAAAATTTCCTTTGATGGTCATTTGGAGCATAGATGTTTGCAAGCAGGATTTTCTTATTGTCCACTGAGATTTCCACTAGTAAAATCCTACCATCTTCAGAAGCAAATTGCAGTTGTGGGTTAAATTTGTCTTTAATATAAATTGCCACTCACCTTTTCTTTTTGTGTAAGTCTGTAGCTGTAAATAAATTGCCAAGTTTTTTGTTCTTCAAAAAATTTTGATCTTTAGTTAGAATATGTGTTTCCTGTAAGCAAATTATGTCCATTTCCATTTTTGCCAAATATCTAAATGTCTTTCTCCTTTTAGCAGGAGAATTAAGTCCATTTACATTAATTGAAACAACTGAAACCATTATGGGTTTTGTTTATCACTATCTTTCCTAACTTTTTTGAATTGTAGTCTTGTATGATATCTCCGTGCTTGGTTTGGATCTTCATCACCAGAACCTTCTTCTTCTCGCTCCTCCTCCTCATCCTTTTCTTTGTTTTCTTTCTTCTTTATACTTTCTAAAAAATTCTGGGCTTTAAAAGTGGAGTTGATCCTATATCTATTCTCCTGGTACATAAAAAGAAGGCCTTCTGGCATTAGCCACATGTAGGGTATCTTTCTTCCTCTCAGAAATTCTGTTAAAGCTAGGTAGTTTGTTTTGTCTTGTATAGCTCGATGGCACCCTTCTGACTTGGTCAAACTCATCTTCCATCCTCTGATGAGTCACCTGTAAAATTTCAGCCAAGGCTTCACTTAATATTTTCTGTAAATCTTCATTTTTCTCTTCTGGAATGTTTGAAACCTCAACATGTAAGCCGCTTTGTCTACTTCCAACTGTAGGAGTCTAGAATCTTGTAAGGTCTGTTCTTTTCCCAAATGTTCCACTTTTTGAATATTCTCTGTCACCTGGCCCTCTAATGCTTTCAAGGCTTTGTTGGTCTCCGCTGTTGTCTACTATTTTCCTTGAGTTCTTGTTTAATCTCTGTCATATGTTCCTCTATCTTGTCTACTTTACTTGCCATCCGTGTTATAGTAGTCATTAAAATAGTTTGCCAATCTTTCATGTCACCTTGCATAAGAGTAAATTTCCCTGGGCCTGTATACATCTTTTTCTGCAGGTGTTCAGTGCGAATCCTTAAATTCAGTATAAAGAACATTACACTAATATAAATATTAGAACATTATGTGATTAGTGTCATACTGTTAGTATACTAGTGTATAGTGCAATAGTTATTCATATAATGAAGAAGAAAAAGACTGCAGATTTATACCCTGCCCTTCTCTCTGAATCAGAGACACAGAGCAGTTTACAATCTCCTATATCTTCTCCCCCCACAACAGACACCCTGTGAGATGACTGGGGCTGAGAGGGCTCTCAGAGCAGCTGCCCTTTCAAGGACAACTCCTACGATAGCTATGGCTAACCCAAGGTCATTCCAGCAGGTGCATGTGGAGGAGTGGGGAATCAAACCTGGTTCTCCCAGATAAGAGTCCACACACTTAACCACTGCACCAAACTGGCTTATCTACCTATCTCCCCTATAATATAATTCTCCTTATCTACTTATCTCCCTTATAATATAATTCTCCTTATCTACCTATCTCCCCTATAATATAATTCTCCAGAGAGACTGGTCACAGGTTAACCTAATCTCCCATTGGCTGAGCTGCCTGTTGCTCAATCTCAATGGAGAGCAACCCCCACCCTCTAGCTGCAGGAATCATAGACTCATACGATCATAGAGTTGGAAGGTGCCTCTAGGGTCATCTAGTCCAACCCCCTGCACAATGCAGAAAACTCACAAACACCTCCTCCTAAATCCACAGGATCTTCCTTGCTGTCAGATGGCCATCTAGCCTCTGTTTAAAAACCTCCAAGGAAGGAGAGCCCACCACCTCCCGAGGAAGCCTGTTCCACTGAGGAATCGCTGTAATGGTCAGAAAGTTCTTCCTAATGCTGAGACGGAAACTCTTCTGATTTAATTTCAACCCATTGGTTCTGGTCCTACCTTCCAGGGCCACAGAAAACAATTCAATGCCATCGTCTATATGACAGCCCTTCAAGCACTTAAAGATGGTGATCATATCACCTCTCAGCTGTCTCCTCTCCAGGCTAAACATCCCCAGCTCCTTCAACCTTTCCTCATAGGACTTGGTCTCCAGACCCCTCACCATCTTCGTCGCCCTCCTCTGGACTCTTTCCAGCTTGTCTATATCTTTCGTAAAATTTTGTGCCCAAAACTCAACACAATACTCCAGGTGAGGCCTTACCAGAGCAGAGTAAAGCAATACCATCACATCACATGATCTGGACACTATACCTCTGTTGATACTGTCCAAAATTGCATTTACCTTTTTAGCCACTGCATCACACTGTTGACTCATGTTCAGCGTATGATCCACTATGACCCCTAGATCCTTTTCGCACATACTACTGCTAAGACAAGTCTCCCCCATCGTATAACCATGCATTGGATTTTTCCTACCTAAATGCAGAACTGTACATTTATCCCTGTTAAAATTCATTTTATTGATTTTAGCCCAGTTTTCCAGCCTGTCAAAGTAATCTTGTATCCTGTTTCTGTCTTCTTCTGTGTTTGAAACCCCTCCCAATTTAGTATCATCTGCAAATTTAATACGCATTCCCTCTATTCCTTCATCCAAATCATTTTAAAAAATGTTGAACAAAACAGGTCCCAGGACAGATCCTTGAGGCACTCCACTTGTCACTCCTCTCCAAGAGGATGAGGAACCATTCACAAGCACTCTTTGCGTGTGATCTGTCAACCAGTTACACATCCACCTAATGGTAACAGGATCCAAACCACATTTTACCTACTTGTCAACAAGGATAGTATGTGGAACCTTATCAAAAGCTTACTGAAATCAAGATAAACGATGTCTGCAGCATTCTCCTGATCCAGCAAGGTAGTCACTTTCTCAAAAAAAGAGATCAGGTTAATCTGACATGACTTGTTCTTGAGAAAACCATGCTGGCTCTTAGTAATCACATCCATTCTTTCTAAATGTTCCAGGACCGACTGTTTGATTATTTGTTCTAAAACTTTTCCATGTATAGACATCGATGGGTTGGTAGTTACCCGGATCGTCTTTTTTCCCCTTCTTGAAGATGGGGACAACATTCGCCCGCCTCCGATCTTCTGGCACCTCTCCTGTTCTTCAAGAATTCTCAAAAATAATAGCTCTTTTAGAACCCTTGGATGCAATTCATCTGGCCCTGAGGACTTAGTTTCATTTAAAGAAACTAGGTGTTTATGTACTACCCCTACGCTGATCCTAGGTTGGAACTTCATACCCTTCTTATATGTTCTGTTTTTGCCATGTTGAGCACCATTTCCCTCAGAAGAGAAGACTGAGGAAAAGTAGGAATTGAGCAGTTCCGCCCTCTCTTCATTACCTGTTACAATTTCACTTTCTTGCCTCGCAATGGGCCTACCATGTCCTTGCTCTTTTTCTTACTCTGAACATAAGAAAAGAACCCTTTTTTTGTAGTTTTTAGCATCTTTGGTCAGCCTAAGCTCATACTACTAATAATAATATATTTTATTTATATCCCGCCCTCCTCGCCGAAGCAGGCTCAGGGCGACTCACAACATGTAAGAAATACAAATTACAATATAAAACATTTCCTCCAAACGATATATATAATTTACTAATTAAAAACATTATAATTAAAACCATAAAATTACAATAAAAACTAACATTTACAGTGCTATATTCTAGATGTTCTCCTCGGTAGTTTATGATGGCCGGATATAGTAGATCAATCCACATTAAGTGAAGGCCATTTGGAAAAGGGTAGTCTAGTAGGCCCTGTGGAATTGATCAAGACTCCGCAGGGCCCGCACTTCATCCGGTAGTTAGTTCCACCAGTGTGGCGCTGTAATCAAAAAGACCCTTTCTTACGTACTCTTCAGTTTGGCCTCCTTCGGCCCAGGGGTTGTCAGCTGATTTTGTGCACCTGATCTCAGTACTCTCTGGGGCACATATGGGGAGAGATGGTCCCTAAAGTAGGCAGGTTCTTGGCCATATAGGGCTTTAAAGGTAATGACCAGCACTTTGTAACAAATCCGGTATACAACTGGCGGCCAGTGCAGCTCGTGGAGCCCCGGCTGTATGTGCTTCCACTTTGGAAGCCCTAATAATAGCCAAGCCACCGCATTCTGCACCAGCTGCAACTTCCAGGTTCAGCACAAGGGTAGCCCCATGTAGAGGGCATTACAGTAATCCAATCTCGATGTGACCGTTGTGTGAATCACTGTTGCCAAGTCGTGATGCTCTAGGAAAGGGGTCAACTGCCTCACCCGCCTAAGATGGTAAAAAAAGTGGATTTGGCAGTGGCTGCTAACTGGGCCTACATTGACAAGGAAGGCTCCAGTAGAACACCCAAGCTCTTGACCTTGTGTGCCACTTTCTATGGCACACCATCAAAAACTGGAAGGGGGATTTCCCTTCCCAGACTGCCACAACCCAGGCAAAGGACCTCTGTCTTTGTTGGACTCAGCTTCAACCTACTCAGCCTGAGCCAACCTGCCATGGCTTGCAATGCTAGGTCCAGATTTTTTGGGATGCAGTCAGGCTGACTGTCCATTAGTAGATAGAGCTGGGTGTCATCCACATATTGATGACACCCAAGCCCATATCCCCAGGCAATCTGGGCAAGGGGGCGCATGTAGATGTTAAATAACATCGGAGAGACCACTGTCCCTTGTGGCACCCCACAATCCAGTGAGTGCCTCTGGACAGCTCTCCCCCAATTGCCACCCTTTGTCCCCATCCATCAAGGAAGGAGGAAAGCCATTGTAAGGCCAGGCCCTGAATCCCTGTGTCAGCGGGGCGGCGGGTCAGCAACTGATGGTCGACCTTATCGAACACAGCTGATAGATCTAACAACATCAGCACTGCCACACCACCTCAATCCAGATGCCTCTGGAGATTATCCACCATGGTGACCAGCACTATCTCCATCCCATGATTTGGGCGGAAGCCGGACTGGTGAGGATCTAAGATGGAAGCGTCATCCAGAAAACTCTGCAACTGTAACGCTACTGCCCTCTCAATGATTTTATCCAAAAATGGTAAATTTGAGACCGGCCGATAATGTGCCAATTTGGCCGGATCTGATGTAATCTTTTTCAAGAGAGAGCGGACCATCGCCTCTTTAAGAGGTGTTGGAAAACATCTCTCTGAGAGGGTTCTATTTACGATGTCCTGTATAGGACATCTAAGTTCCCTTTGGCAAGATTTAATTAGCCAAGAGGGACATGGGTCCAAATTACAAGTTGTTGGCCGTACAGTAGAGAGGATTCCGTCAACTTCCCCCAAGCTAAGTGTGTTGAAGTGATCCAGAACTGAACCAGAAAACAGGCACGGAGCCTCGAGTTCTTGTACAGTATCCAATGTGGCGGGAAGGTCATGGCGGAGCGACGTGATTTTAATTGCAAAAAATTTTGCAAAAGCCTCGCAGCCAATCTCTTATTCTCTAGCATTTGGTTTGCCTTGAGGCAGTGTTGTAAGGTTCCCAATTATCCTAAACAATTGTGCTGCACGCAAATTTGCAGACACAATCTTAGCCGCAAAGTAATCCTTCTTAGTGGCTTTGACTGCCATCTCATAGGACCTCATAAACTCTCTATAAGATGTTCTCGTCGCTTCATCTCGAGTACGTCGCCATTGCGTCTCTAACCGTCTGAGCCCTTGTTTCAGCTGTCGCAGCTCCATGGTATACCACAGAGCCAGCTTAACACGAGGGCATCGAGGTTTGATCTTGTTGATGGCCCTGGATAGTCGGCCATGCCAAGACTCAACCAGGTCATCAAGGGAATCACCAGGGATCCCGCAGAGCCATTTGGAACCGCTCAGGGTCCATCAGACTTCGCGGGCGAGCCAAAATAGGCTCTCCGCCCATCCAGGGTTGGGATGGAGCATCCACATGAGCCTTGAAGACAAAGTGGTCCGACCATGGATCCGCCTCAGCAGTAATACCACCCAGCAAAACCCTGGCTGCAAAGACCAAATCTAACATGTGCCCCGCCGGATGAGTGGGTGCTGCAACAAATTGGGAGAGTCCCAGCGTCACCATGGAGGACACTAGGTCCATTGTCTGACTGGAGGTCGTGTCATCAGCATGGACATTGAAATCACTCAGGATCACAAGCCTTGGGTATTCCAATGCCCAATCTGTTACGGCCTCCATCAGGGATAGTAAGGCGCTGGCCGGTGCAATAGGCGGACGGTACACCAGCCAGATCACCAACACCTCCCCCACATCCCACGCCAGACCGACACATTCTATACCATTGATCGTTGGGGCCGGGAGAGCCTGGAAGGAGTAATCCTCTCGTATGAATAGCGACCCCCCCCACTAGTCCGTGATTGGTGAAAGACCGAGTATCCTGGGGGGGTCATTTGGGAGAGAGTTATAGTCTCCCCATCTCGCACCCAGGTCTCGGTCATGCAAGCCAGGTCCACATCCTGCTTAAGCAGGAACTCCCTAAGGGTCGAGGTCTTGTTATTTATGGACCTGTCATTACATAACACCAATGATGGAGTCGGGCCATTCCACTTGACCCCACTACCTGTCACCGTCGGGATGGGATGCAGAATGGAAGGGGGCTGAGAACTATTTTGTCTCGGCCTCCTTCCCTTATAATTCTGTCTGCTCCCACCATCAAACCTTCCCCTCCCTAGGAGTACTGGAATCCCCAGGTCAGGCTTCCTCACTGGTTACAGGTATGGCCTTCACCAACATGGTTACAACCTCCCTCACCACCCTATATTAGATGTTAGAACTTCCAACCCCACCCTTCCCTCACCAATCAGATTTGGCTAGCTCACTAAGAATTTAATCTAATAGTTAATTAATTTAAAAATCCCAACCCTGAGCTTTAGCTTTCCTAACTTTTTTTCTACAAGCACTGGTGATTTGTTTATATTCATCCTTGGTTATAAGGTCCTCCTTCCAATTCCTAAAGGAGTCTTTTATTTCTCAAGTCTTTAGAGAGCTGTTTATGGAGCCAACTCAGCTTCTTTAGGCTTTTTCCATTTTTTTCTCTCGTAGGAATCATCTGTGATTGCGCTTTCAGTGTTTCACTTTTAAGAAACTCCCACCCCTCTTGAACCCCCTTCCTCTTTAAGTATTTCTGACCATGGGATTTTACCCAGCATAGTTCTAAGTTTATCAAAGTTTGCCTTTCTGAAGTCCAACCTATAAGTCCGACTATGTATAGCTTTTCCCTTCCCTAAGGCTGTAATCACATAGTCACTACTGCCCAGGGTGCCCACTGTTTCCACCTCATCAACCAGTTCTTCCTTGTTGGTGAGAATCAAATCCAAGATAGCAGATCCCCTTGTTCCCTTCTTCACATTCTGAAAAAGGAAGTTGTCAGCAAGACAAGTTAGGAATCTATTTGACTTTTCATTTTTAACAGAGTTGGACTCCCAACAGATGTCCGGGTAACTGAAATCTCCCACTGTATCGCTTCTCTTGGAGAACTTTACAATCTGCTGTAGAAGTATCTCATCCATGTCCTCTGACTGACTTGGTGGTCTGTAGCAGACCCCCACAATAATATCACTGTTATTTCTTACTCCTTTTATTTTTACCCAGAGACTCTCAACTGAGCTGCCATGGTCAGATTCACGTATTTCCTCACAAGTATATACCTCCTTCACATATACTGCTACACCTCTGCCCTTTCTCACTTGCCTATCCCTTTTAAATAAGTTGTACCCCTGAATCCTAATATTTCAGTTGTGAATGTCACCCCACCAAGTTTCAGTAAGGCCTATTATGTCATAGTCGGACAAGGATTGAACTACTGCTTCACAGAGGAGAGAAAGAGAGAAACTCTTCCCTTGATTGGATGAGGGAGGAGGAGGGAAAGAGCCAGAGAAAGCCTTCCCTCAATTGGCTGAGAGCTCCTCCCTTTCCTACTCTGGAAGAGAAACAGCCAGCGACAAGGTGGGAAATGGTATTCCATAGCAGCAGACTTGATACAGAGAGAGAGATAGGCAGGGAAAGTGAGAGAGAGAGATTGAAGTCCTGTGTTTAAGACCAACAATGTTATCAGAGAGAGACTCTTGGTCTGAAAGGTATCACTAAAGGCCTCTGAGGAAGAACTCATTGGGACCAGTCCTGACTAGGGCTGCCAGTTCCAGGTTGGTGGAAAATTCCTGGATATTTTGTGGTGGAATTTAAGGAGGGCAAAGGAATTAGGGCTTGAGAGCAGGGTGTGCCAGACCTAGGTTCTTGATGCGGAAGCCGACAGTAATTTCAAACTAGTCACAGACTTTCAGCCTAACCTACCTCACAGGGTTGTTGTGCAGATCAAATGAGGAGAGGAGAATGATGTAAGCTGCTTTGGTCCCTCACACACACTGTAGAGAAAGGCTGTCCCTTTCCTAGTTAGAGACTGCAGGGAGGGGGGAGGTTATGGAAAGCTGAAGTCAGAGGGGCAGATAAAGGGAAGGAGATAGGGCTGCCAACTTCAGGTTAGGAAATTATTGGAAATTTAAAGGGTAGAGCCTGACGAGGGTGGAGTTTGAGGAGGGGTGAGATCTCAAACAGGTCCAGTGCCATACACACCACCCTTCAAACCAGCTATTTCCTTATGGGCAAACACTGTTGCCAATCTTCAGGTGAGGGCTGGAGATTAGGGATGTGCAAAAAAAAAAATTCGGAATTACACGGATTCGGAAGCATACGGGGGAAAAAAATTCGGAATCCCCGTATACTACTGAATACCGTATTCGGAATAGCCACATATACGGTAGATGCGCGGCTATTTCCGAATATACGGCCCTATTATACCCTATGGGCCATTGAAATCAATGGCAAATAGGGTATATTTGAAGCCGCCTGGAGGGGAGGGGGTTTGAGGGAGAGCCCCCAAATTTGCAGGGGACCTGCAGGGGACTCTCCCCTCCAACCCCCCCAAGTCCCAAAAAGATTGGGCCAGGGGATCCCATTCCAGGGGCACCCAAAGAGGGTGCCCCTATTCCATCATTATACCCTATGGGCCATTGAAATCAATGGCAACATAGGGCATAATTAGAGGCTACTGGGGGGCAGGGGGTTTGAGGGAGAGCCCCCAAAACTGCAGGGCAGCTTCAGGGGACTCCCCAGCATGCAACCCCCCTGGCCCCAAAAGACGGCACCCATCTATGGGCACCCCAAAAGGAACACTGCTCCCATTGGTGAGAAAAAAACCAATTAGAGCCACTTCCTCACTGCAATTGTCGTGGGAAAAGTGGCTCTGGGGAGCAGGAGGTTTTGAGGAGAGCCCCCCAAACTGCTGTGCAGCTTCAGGGCACTGCCCCACACAAAACCCACAAGGCCAAAAAAAATTGGACCGGGGGTCCAATTCCTGGGGCACCCAAAGCCAAACCTAACTTCACACCAGAGAATCTCTATAGGACCCAAATGCACTACATCCCTCTATCCACTCTATGAACCCCACAGGCCTGGAACCAATGTAAACCCAGTTGCCAACGTCACTGCCACACGAAACACAATCTGCTCAAGGTCTGCTCTGCAGACCTGGCTACAGCAAACCCAGATGCCAGCTCTCCAGCCCTGCCCCAAACAACACGGGGAGAGCTGGCCAAACACAACAAGCATGCTGGTTCTGGGTCTCTCACCCAGGTGCCAGCTTCCCTGCCACATAACACACAATCTACAGATGCCAGCTCTCCAGCCCTGCCCCAAACAACACGGGGAGAGCTGGCCAACCACAACAAGCATGCTGGCTCTGGGTCTCTCACCCAGGTGCCAGCTTCCCTGCCCCAACCAACACAACTCTAGTCTCAAACAAGAGAAGTGGTGGACCACCACACCTAGCTCTACATCATTCTGTAACACAAAACAAGAAGCATTTTGACTTACCTTGAGTGATGGATGGTTGGCTGGTCCCGGCTCTTTCGCGTTACCCAGGGTGCACCACGAGGAGGCGAGCCAGAATTGCACCCCAAATGAGGAAGATCACTGGGAGGGCCTCAGATTATGTGAGAGGAAGGCAACCATTCCTTCTCTCTCAGCTCAGCAGTAACACACCAGCATCACTGTCCCATTAGAGGGACCTCAGCATTGGTATGGCTGCTGGCTGCCTGTCATCATCACTGGCACCTCCCTCTTTCTTCCTCCTGCCCCTGAAAAAAAACTGGGTGGGTTATCCTGGCTGGGCCTGTGGGTGCTGTCGGTTACAGTTGGGGGCTGCAATGGCCCTTTCAGTATTATTAGGCATGTGTGGATGGAGGACTGGAGAAATTTGGATTGCTTTGCAGTTTTTAAACCAGCATTCACTTTTGGTTTGGGGAGGGATGGGGGGGGGGATGCACTGCCAATCAATTTGTGAGTGAGTTTTTGGGCTGTCTTTGGACTCTAGTCAGTTTTTATTGGAGGAGCGTTTTACAACCATCTTCCAAGCGCGGTCCAAGAGAGGATGCAGGCACAAGTAGGTGCTCACTTCATTCAATCTCAAAGTCCATGCTTGGGGAGCCGAACATTGGCAAGTTGACCTTCAGGAAGATCAACTGATGAACTGTCCAGGGTTGCAGGAGATTGCGATGTGGGCAGACAATGTCGCCCATATGTGAAAAGATGCGCTCGCTCTGCACGCTCGTCGGTGGGCAGGAGAGGAACGCCTTGGCCACGGAGGAGAGGGCCGGCCAGACCCCCTCCTTCGTGACCCAGTAGTCCAAAGGAGATGCTTCCTGCGGCTCGAGGGGCTCAAAAAGATAGTCCCTCACCATCGCAGCACCCGTCTCCGCTCTCGGTGCCCTACCGCTCCTAGAGGGGCCAACGACCCGCCCGATGAATGTCACCTCAGCACTTCTCGTGGCATGAGTCTGGTGGGAAACACTGCCTAGCTGGGGAGGCTGGGGATGAACAACATCAGCGGAAGTCGCAGATGAGCTGCTTCCACCCCCCTCCTCCTCAACTATCGGCACTGGGCCCCCCCTGACTCTGGAACGCTCGACCTTCTGGGAGAGCTCGTCTCGCCAGCGATTGAGCTTGTTGGCCTGCTCGGCGACTGTGCCCTTAAGGCGCGGGTCTAACATGGCCGCCATCATGTAGACCTTATCCTGGGTGAAAGTCTGAAAGCGGGCCTCTAGCCCAACCTGCAGCCTAACAACCAGGGCGTGCACCACTGGAAGAACATCTGCACGGCCTTGAGCTGGCACTAGAAACGAGGCCAGGTCCTCACGGGCCATCTGGACCATGGGGACGACCAGTGCGATGCTCGCCGTGTCAGACGAGAGCATTTCTGTGTAGGTCTTGAAGGGCCCAAGAACCTCCACAGTCTGAGAAATGACCACCCAATCCTCTTGGGTGAGACGGTTCTCATCCCAAAAGACCCTCGTCTCAGAGACAAAGGCATCCAGGGCTGCTCTCTGCTCCACCATGCGCTCCAGCATGGCGCAGGTGGAGTTCCAGCATGTGCTGACGTCACCGAGCAGGCGGTGCCATGGCACGCCTGTCAGTGTCTGTTTCTCACGAGTCCGTATTGCTGCGTGAGAAGTGACCCGTGATGTACCGACATTTCTGGAGCAGAAGTCGATACTCATGGGTCGCGGCTTGATACAGGCGATCCTGGTTTTTCGTCTGTCCCAACGCATCCTTGACCACGAGGTGGAGAAGGTGGGCCACGCAAGGAAGGCATTTTAGGCCCTCACGCTGGACAGCCGCCTTGATGTTGGAGCCACCATCAGTTACCACGAAGCCCTTGGCGACACCCCCGCTGCATACCCAGCCCTCTAACTGCTGTGAGAGGATGGCTCTGAGAGTGTCCGCCGTGTGCGGCGCGCAAACTGCTTCGGCGTGCAGCAAGGCACAGCAATAGCCAGCCCGGCGGCCCTGACCCTGCCTGTCACTACTGCCACCCCCACCCCGCACCTCACTGGGTTGCCACCAATGCGCAGTCAGGGAGAGATACCCCTCGAACGCATGTTTGGAGGTCCAGATATCTGAGGTGAAATGAACAGTCCCCCTGGCAGCACGGGACAAATGCTCCTTCACCACAGATCTGGTCGCCCTGAAAAGAGCCGGCACAATGGTCCTGCTAAGGGTGGTTCTAGCAGGAATTTTGTACCAGGGCACCAGGTACTCCAGCAACCCCCGCACCCCAGGATTCTCGACAACTGAAAACAGAAGCCCATGGGTGACTGACCTGGCAAGGTGCCAGGCAATCACCCTCCTGCCGTGCCTGATTCCCCCTCTTGGCACAGAGGTGCCCCTACCAAACATCTCAGGCAGAGATGCCTGGCGTCCCTGTTCTCCCACGGAACGCTCCTGGAGAGCGGGGGTAGTCGCGATGGGACGGACCCCCTGGCTGGGTGGTGTTGTTGTCCGCTTGGAAAACACAGCACCAGCCTGCTTCTCCCCCTTAAGAAGCACCCCCGGGTGGTGCTTCCGCAGGTGATTCCGCATCCCCCCCAGAGTCAGGTGGGCAGGGTCCCGCCCACGACTGATCCGGGCCCTGCACAGCTTGCACTGCGCATAACGTGGATCCTCCATAAGTTGGAAATGCTTCCATACTTCAGAGGTGAACGGATGCCCAAACTGACTGGCAGGTTGGGTGTCCGGAGCCACCTCCTTTGAAGTGCTCGGGGGAGACACATCGTGCCTCGTGGTGGCAGGAGGGGCTGGCCGCCAGGGGTAAGTGGGTGGAGATGGAGGAACCTCGTGTTTCTCCATCTCTTCCCCCTCTACCCCATGCGGCCTCCCCTCCTGGCCATCCCCTGAAGGTCTGCTGGTGCCCGAAGGAACCGAAGAAGGGGGCTGGTCCTCCTCAACCAGCTTCTCCTCCAGCTCCTGCACGACACTCTTCACCCTCCTTGGGGTGATCGTTTTGGACAGAAAACTGTCCCCAAAGCTCATCTCCAAGGAGGGCTGCTCTTGCTGCCCCTCCTCCGGCTGCTGAGGCCGAGCAACATCAGCTGGAGGAGTGACTGCCCGAGCAGCAGACCCCTGCACAGTGCCAGCACCTAATGGGACCTTTGCTGGGGGCGCCCCAGCAGCAGCCTCAATGAAGGGCCCAAGGTGGGCCTTCTTCTTCCTCACACTCCGGCCAGAGGTCGGAGTGCTGGAAAGCAGCTGTGGAGTGGCCCCACGCACAGGTGTGGGGGGGAGACCTGTGTCCTCCCCCTCCCCTTCACCCCTCTAGTCTTCTCCTTGGCCTTGCCCCCAGGGCCTCTCTTCTGCTGCCTGTCACTCATGTCACCCTTGGCCAGTCTCACAGAACCTGAACTGAGAGTGGGGTTTTTTACAAACCTAACTCACTGCACTGTACCCTGAACCAACAGGTGCCCTGACTTCTTTTAAAAAACCCTCCCACCAAAGCTTGTTTATTTGGTTTTTTGGTCCCTAACCTGTCCTTCTTTGGGTTGGGGTAGTAGTAGTCTGGTAAAGTTTAGGAGACTAGGTGATCCTGCCTCTACCTGGCTGCAGTTTTTAAAAGGCTACCTTGAGATGAAGGCAATCCTTGTTATATCCTCCTAGTTAAACTTCTCCTAACTAGATCCTGGGACAAACCTGATTTCCTTGCAAACTAGAAATCAGGTGTTCTCTATAACATGAGAGAAGCTGTGGTTTACCCTGTGGAAATCTAAGGATGCACCAGCTTTCAGTGGCTGAAAGCCAGATGCACCGCTGCTGCAACCCTAGTCTCTTTAAAAGGGAGCCTGATGTGGCCTAGTAGTCACGCTGCCTTTTATGAGAAACCTAAAAACTTTTTAAAGCACCCCTATCTGGCCTACTTGAATTGTGAAAGGAGATAAAGCCCTAAACTGGATTAATTTTGTTTTAAATTTCAAAAAAAACCAATCCCTAAAAACACCCTTATTAGTGGGGCAGCCTATTTAGTGGCCCTAGCCAAACCGAGAGCACACTCAGATTCCAAAAATCACTCTATAACAACAAGAAAGTGACCCAGCCCACACACACCCTCGCCAACCCCCACACCAACCAGAGGTAATTTTAAAAAACCAAAACAAAACCAGCAGAATCACAAAAGGCCAAGCAAAGCAACTCAACTGTTTAAAAAGTGGCCTTTCACCAATAAGAAAACTCAGGCCAAATCAGTCAACAACACCCCCCCCCCCCAAACCAGGAAAAGTGACAACAATAGGAAAAAAGGCCAAGCAAAGCAACTCAAGTTTTTTAAAAGTGGCCTTCCACCAATAAGAAAACTCAGGCCAAATCAGTCAACAACAACACCCCCACCCCTAAAACCAGAACCAGGAAAAGGGGGACAAAAGTGGCCTTTTAAACAACGAAAATTAGGCCAAACAGCACCACCACCCCCAATAACCTGAAGAGAAAAGTAACACAGCAGCAACACAACACAGCAGCAACAAATCAAACACTGCAACAGTAAAAAAACTCAACTTTTAACAATAAAGGAACTCCCCCCCCCCAAAAAAAAACCCTTCACCCTAACCCCAAGAAATCCAAGCCACCCAAATCAGGAGAAGTAAAAGGACACTGCACTTTTAAAAGTCCTCTCACTAAATTAAGATATGGGCAAATTAGCAAAAAAAAACCCCACCCCCAGCAGAACCTAACCCCAACCCCAAATAGACTACCTTACCCACCCAGTACTCACCCACCCAAATCTGGACAAGTAAAGGGACTGTAGTCCTTTTACCAACAAAAACTAAAACAAGAACCCCCAAACTGTCTTACCTTGTCTTCTCTGAGTCCAGGGAAGTAAGGCTGAGTGAGAGAGCAGCAGGCAGCAGCAGCTGAAGCCAAGGGCCAGCCACCAGCAGCAGCACAATCTCTCTCACACACACCAAGCCACACACCAACACAGCAATGGAGGAGTCCAGCAGGAAGACTCCTTAAAAAGGTTCTCTGGCCCTACAGAGAGCAATTTCAAAAAATAGCACTGCTCTCTGATTGGCCAGACAACAGTGCTTACTTGGATACCCAAGTAAGCAAAAGATCAAAATAACAACAATGTAGCTGATGGCTGGGCCATCAGCTACACAACAGCCCTGCAAAGCATGCATTTGCAATGCATTTTGCAAATGCATGCTTTGGATTGGCTGCTGGGGCTCCTCTTACCCCTCCCCCCCTCCCTGATCCCAGGGAGGCTATGGGAGAGGCTGGAAGAGGCCACTAAAGGCGGGAAAGTAGGCAAGCAGCTCCTTTGAGGCTGCAGAAGCCATTTTCCCGCCTTTTGCTTTGACAGCCGTATACTTCCGAATAGCTATTCGGAAGCATACGGCGAGCCGTATTCGGCTGCCACATAATAGGCGGCAATGGGAATCGGCTACAGCCGATTCCGAATACAGCCGAATCAGTGTTGATTCGGCTGTATATTCGGTTCGGCCAAACCGAATGCACATCCCTACTGGAGATCACTCAGAATTGTAACTGCTTTCCAGATGGCAGAGATCAGCTCCCCAGGAGGTGGGGGGAGTGAATGCCTTCATTTGAGTGGGTGGGAAGCCAGCAAATGGGGACACTTGTCCAGAGCCTCTTTCTAGATTCTGTTGTATTTTTCTTCACAATGGGCCTCATTCCTAGTTAGAACATAAAATACCAATTAGGAACTGAAATGCATAATTATCACATTTGACATAAACCCAATTTGTAATGTTTAGCCGAATTGTAATCCAAATGCCTGTCTCACCAGAAATCTTTTTTTCTCATTTGAAATGTTAAACACAGTCAGTGTTCATTGGACTAGATGGCTAAGCCAGCTGTCTTTTTGGTTCATGTACAGAAATTATTTCATGTTAACTCTTTGCTCTCAGTGAAACTATAATTGATTGCTGCAAAACTAGTATGCAAAGTTTTGCCCAGGCCTGGATAGCCCAGGAAAGCCTGATCTCATCAGATCTTGGAAGCTAAGCAGGGCTGGCTACCTGCAAGTACTTGGAAGGGAGACCTCCTTTGAATACCAGGGCCAGGACACAGAGGCAGGTGATACAAGCCAACTCTCTGAAAAACATCCTAACACCACTTGTGTAAGCCAAATTGCCCTCAAAAGAGGTTGGGGAATTAGTCTGGTGGGCAAATATGGCCAACTTAAGTGGGGTCAGAAACCAGTGTATACAGGAGGTGGACTCCCAAGAGTTTCCCTTTTAAATAATGAGATTTTTGGTAAACTATAATTGGTTTTATTAGAAAATTATTCAAACATACAAGAAAATAAAATCACTCATTGATCACACAGTTCCTAAGAAAAATAGAGATGAAAATTACATAGAAAAACATATAAAGGAAAAACATATAGGCCTTATACTTTACCTATCTTGAAGACTGCAAAAGGAATGGTCCAGTGGTGAAAACAATAAGGAGAGGGGGAGCCAGAGATGACCAGCATCACTAGCCATAATAGGGCCCAATTTAGGTAATTGGGGATGGCTCAGACAGCAAAGTGGGGGTACTGTAAGACACACCTGAGTGGTCAAGCACATGGCTTTTTATAACCCAAATCACATCCCCAGGCCATGATATCAGGTGATGCACGACACAGCTGTCAGATAACCCATTATGCTATTCAGTGTGGTCCCTGACATCACAGAGAGGGAGGCTTCCAGTCATGTTTGGAAAAGGAATTATGAGTGTTGATGAACTTAACTTACACAAAACCTGATGGAATAATAGTGGGCCAAATCACAACCTATAGAGACACCAGAGCTGAACACAATGGGGATGGTCTCTGTGGCTGGAGTTGTGTTGTGTACGTAACTGATTTGACTGCCTGGCAATAGCAGTCTTTTGTCCAGGTGAGAAGACAGAATTCACAAGTCCATGGTTCACCTAGATTTTCCCCATTTGCACCTCCAAGAAGTATCCTGAGTAGCGGGGCTCCTGCTTGGCTCTCATGGCGTCCAGAGAGGCTTGACGCTGTCGTTTCAGGACAACACAGGCATATGTCTTCTAGACTGCTTAATGGCTCCAAGGAACAGGAAGCAGTTAGGATCTGCAGGGTTGAACAGCTCAGAGAAGCATGATCTGGAGTCCTTTTGTGGATAACGGAAGCATGTAGTCACAGCAATGGCAGGAACAGGCAGGAGATGTCCCTTAGCTTCATTGGAGTGCTTGTTATATAGCCTAGCTCATAGTAGAACGTCCATAGGGGCTTGTGCTCATGTATTTTGATTGGACTCATGTATGAGTGAGAGTACAATAGATCAGGCCACATGTGTTTATAAGGATACCTAGTCCGTAAATAACTAGGAGTCCAGGGCATCTGGCATCAGGGTCAGAATGAACATAGTCCATTAAAGATGGAGGAGGGGGCTTGAGCTTACACTAGGGTCACCAGAAGTCATCATGACTTCCAGGCTTGCAAACACATATACACACACAAATACTTTAAAAAATTGAAAAAAACTAGGATACAAAGTTTTTAAACGGGTATGCTTAGAAAGCAACTGTACTGCATGAACACAGAAATGATGAGCATGTTTGAGACATGCATATGGTATCTGTGGTATATTTATTGTATATTTGTATGTATGTAATGGAACAGTCTGCTCCTCCCCTAATATGTGTGTGATGTAGTTTGGTCCTATTGGGTGGAACTGAGTTCCGAAGTGACAGTTCCCAGACTAAACAATAGTCCCTGGGATTGCAATGGGTGTTTTCCTGGGCTGTTTTGGCCTAACAGACCACCTCACCCTTCTACTAGAGACCATATTAGACCCATTCCCATGTTTTCTTGGGAAATATGCACAAGAACCCTGTAATTTCAATCTGCAGCTTTTATTGACAAAGTTTATTAGTATTATGTGTAAAAAAGAAAAAGAACAAAACTTGAGAGAAAACTAATTTGGTGGTATAACCCTAGTGCTTGCAGAGGTGATGTCAGTGTCTCCTTTCAACCAAGAAAGGTGGGATTGTGACTGGGGGATTGCTGGGAACTTTCCAGGGGTATTTTGGTCTCCCAGTCCATTTTTAAGGAGGTCAACTCAGATGAAAGACCACCTTCCTTTCACTCACAGAGACCATATTAAACCTTCCAAGTCCATTTCTGATTTAAAGTGTAACTGTGACTGTAATCTACAACCAATTAATTTTAAAAGGTAGATTTGAACAGAGTTGCGAAGAAAATAATTGTCAATGCAGCAGAGACACTTGCATATAAGAGATAACATGCATGCCAGAAAGCTGAGTATGCATAAGTGCAGTTGTGTATGGTGACACACAAGGAGAGCAAACAGCTTGTCAATCAGTCAGTCCAATCAATAAATAAATTAGGATGATATTTGCACCTAGTAATTATGAGGTGATCCAAACCCACAGGAGTTTAAGCATCCCTGGTGATATGTGGTAACATATACCAGCATTGTGAGCATTATAGACAGCAATCAGTGCTGACATACTAAACTTTTTTGCATTTTATATTGGGTTAGTTGTGCAAAGTATTATATAATTCATATTACTAACAAATTATAATAGCAGTTAACAATAACCATTTTAAATAGTCATATTCACATTCTCTTAGTCTCATGCATCCAGTACTTTATAAATACCAAATTTCTTTTTTTAGATGTTCTTCTGGCTTAATCCTGCTCTAATATTTGCTAAATAATTAATTGCTAGCTTTTTAAAATAAAAATTTTGCTTAGTGAATTGTTTTCCTTCCTGCATCTGTCTATATGCTGGAATTTTCCCCAGGTACCAACACTATGAGCTGGGGAGCACTTCCAGCAAACAAATAAGCTTCTTCCAAAGGTTCACCATGAATGCTAGTAATTACCAATATTTTTTAATCAAACTGATCATTGCTACTAAGAACTGTTTTACTGAATTGCTAAATAATGGATTGCTTTATTCCTAGCAATAATTCCGTCAATGGCTTATTTATTCCTGGTATGAATATAACCTGCTTGTCAGAGGAAATGTACATTTGGATGTACATCTGCTACTTGCCAGGATTGAGAGCAACAACAGGGAAGGGTTTTGGCCTCTTTGATCCTGCTTTGGCCCTTTCAGGGTATCTGGTAGCTGACTGGCTGCTGTGGGAACAGGGCCAGTATTGAGGGTTTTGCCGCCCCAAGCAGGCTGCGCCCTCCAGTGGGGGAGGGCCCCCAGCACCGGCCCAAATTGAGCCCCGTTTGCACAGAGGACTCTCTCCATGCAACCCCCCCCCCTTCAACCTCCCTGCAGCGTGGGAAGGCTGAGCAGGGCCAAATTGCCCGGTTTGAATGGAGGACTTCTCTCAAAGAGTCCTCCATGCAACACTCCCCCCCCCCAACACCACTCACCCTCACCATTGGGGAGAAAGGTGGGGTACAAATGAAACAAAAGAATAACATCAATTTTCTCTGCCTGCAGGAAAGCTTTCTATCCTTGGGGAAATAAATGTAGCCTTTGTAATCATTTCTCTCACTTTGCCTTACAGATGTCATGGGTGCTGGGGACCCTGCAGAGGAAGTTGAGTCTGACGAGGAAACTGTGCCCCTGCCACCTGCACCAGTGCCCCTGCCTCCTGCTGGAGAAGATCCCAGCCCCCCTGCCTCGCCCTCTCGGGTGGCTCGTGTGCGTGACCGCCTCCGGCAGGACCTCAGGGATCGGAGGAGGGCGGCACGCTCACAAGCAAGACGCTCCCTGAGCCCTGAGTTCTGAGAGGATTCTGGCCCTCCTAAGAGCAAGGATGCTTGAGTTATGACAGGATCCTGGCTGCCTCCCTGAGCCAGCAATTAGCCCAAACGGGCAACAGCCAGCAGAGGGCTATATAGCTGTGGGCTTTGGGAGGAGGCTTTGTGGAAGCAACTAGTCATCTCCCTGACATCCTAGCATCCACTCCGGCTTGACTTTGGTTCCTGACTCCCTGACTTTGGCTTTTGACTTCTGGACTCCCTGACCTCAGCTTCTGGACCTCGGACCTGCGATACTTGTACACTGATTTGGATTTGGCGCCTCAGACCCTCCTGCTTACTGGCTACAGACCTCGGACTGCCTCTGGACTTTGCCTGACCCAGCCCCAGCCGTGACAGATTGCTTCCACCAGACAAACACCCACTCCACAGGATGGATGCTGAAGCAAGTGAAACCACAGAACTACTGGCTGCGCTCCAAGCCCAGGTACAGCAGCTAACACAGGCAGTAGTGCACTTGCAGCAACAACCTGCGGCCAGTGCTCCAGCCAAGTGCCCAGTTTCCCCACCTGACAGATTTGGGGGTGCCGTGGAAGAATTTCCTGCCTTCCTAGCACAGTGTCGGCTGTACTTTGAACTGAGAGCACGGGACTTCCTCAATGACAAGACAAAGGTGTGTTTCATCATCAGTCTGTTAAAGGGGCAGGCGGCCAAATGGGCCACACCCTTGCTGGTCACATCCTCTCCCCTACTAACTAATTACCAAGGGTTTGAGGCCCACCTGTCTGCTGCTTTCTCTAGCCCAGTCCAAGCAGCCACAGCCAACCGGAAGATCAGGGCACTGAAACAAGGCAAATCCTCGGTGGCTCAGTATGCCACCGAATTCAAGCTCCTGGCCCAAGACTTGGTGTGGAATGAGGCTGCCCAGATGGACCAGTTTACCGAGGGGTTGGCAGAGGAGGTCCTGGACGAACTGGCCAGGGTGGAGCCACCACCCACGCTTCAACAACTTATCACCCTCTGCCTCCGCATCGATGGCCGCCTGGAAAGTCGCCACCAAGCCAAGACCAGAGGGCGCCAGCTCCCTGCGCCGTGCCACTTGGCTCCTCTCCCATCCTCAGCTCGTACCAGCGCCGAGGACGAGCCTATGCGGCTTGGAGCTGCTCGACCCTGCCTGACCCCAGAGGAAAAGGCCAGACGCCGCACACAGAATCTGTGCCTCTACTGCGGCACGGCAGGCCACTATGCCTCTGGCTGCCCTGCTAAGCATCAGATACCCGGGCCTTCACCGCCACCGCCGCCAAAAGGGCAGCCCCAGGCGTAAGTGGACCCCCCAGCCTGGGGCGACTAGCTGGGTCCTCCGAACAGCGGGCTGATACCCCGGGCCTGTTCCTGCTACCAGTCAAACTCCGTCTGCCTGACGAACGCTGGCTGTTCGTGTATGCCATGCTGGACTCGGGAGCAGCCCACTGTTTTATAGATGCCGCCTTTGTAAAACAGCACCAGATCCCGGTGCAGACAAAAGAGACTCCGTCGCTGGTGGAGGCTATTGACGGGCGCCTCCTCCGTTCTGGGCCTGTCACCCAGGAGACCTGTCCCATCACCTTCCACGTCCAGCAGCACCAAGAACAGCTGCAGTTTAATGTCGCCCGCATGCCTCGCTTCCCACTGATTCTGGGCCTTTCCTGGCTGAAGCTGCACAACCCCATCGTGGACTGGGCCCAGCAGGAACTACGTTTCCAAGACCCATGCCCCCATCTGACTCCTCCCACCACTCTGGCAGCTGGCATCCCGAGTGGTGGTCCTCAGCTCCCTCAGAAGTATGCGGATTTCGCCGATGTCTTCGAAGAGACGGGAGCGGATCAGCTTCCCCCTCACCGGCCCTATGACTGTGCCATTGACTTGGTACCTGGGGCACCACTCCCGGTGGGGCGTCTGTACCCAATGTCGGAGCCTGAGTTGGCCGCTCTGCGAGACTTCCTAGATAAGAACCTGAAACGCGGCTTCATCCGACCCTCAACCTCTCCCCTGTCTGCTCCAGTCCTCTTCGTGAAGAAGAAAAGTGGGGAGCTCCGGCTGTGCAATGATTACCGGGCCCTGAACAAGATCACCATCCGCGACCGGTACCCTCTACCACTTATCCCTGAACTCTTGGATCGCTTAAAGGGGGCCCAAATCTATACCAAGCTGGACCTCCGTGGAGCGTACAATTTGGTGCGCATACGACCTGGAGACGAATGGAAGACCGCATTTGGGACCCGGTACGGGCAGTACGAGCACCTGGTGATGCCCTTCGGATTGACCAACGCCCCCGCTGTCTTCCAGAGGTTCATGAACGACATATTCCGGGACCTGCTCGACCGCTTCGCAATCATATATCTAGATGACATTCTAATTTACTCCCGCAATCCTGCCCAGCACGCCGAGCACGTCCGCCAGGTCCTGCAGCGCCTACGAACCCACGGCCTCTACGCCAAGCTGGAGAAGTGCGACTTCGACCTGCGCTCTGTCGAGTTCCTCGGTCACATTGTGTCCCCGCAAGGGATCCTCATGGACCCGAAAAAAGTAGAAGCGGTCCTGACCTGGCAGGCTCCTCAGAATCGCAAAGACCTGCAGCGATTCCTTGGTTTTGCCAACTACTATCGGCAATTCATCCCGGCCTATGCCTCCCTGACAACACCCCTGACTCAACTACTCCGCCCCAAAGAACCCTTCTGCTGGTCCCCAGAGGCCGATAACGCCTTCTCCACCCTGAAGACTCGTTTTGCCACCGGGCCACTCCTGAGATACCCTGACCCCCAGCTTCCCTTTACGGTGGAAGCTGATGCCTCCAACGTGGCCCTGGGAGCAGTGCTGTCCCAGCGCGAGGAGCCGTCTCAGCCACTCCAGCCCTGCGCCTATTACTCGCGCCAGCTCACGGCTGCGGAAAGGAACTATACCATCTGGGAGAGGGAGTTGCTCGCGATCAAGGCGGCTTTTGAGGTTTGGAGGCACTACCTCGAAGGGGCTCGCCACCCTGTTCAAGTGCTCACTGACCACCGGAACCTAGAGCACCTCCAGACCACCCGCCGTCTCAACCAGCGCCAGATCCGGTGGTCCCTATTCTTCTCTCGCTTTGACTTCCGGATCTCCTACATCCCCCATACCCAGAACCGGAAAGCAGACGCGCTGTCCCGGAAACCGGAATACGCCCCTGCTTCAACTGAGGCCGCGCCCGCTGCTCCCATCCTGCCGCCCTCAGTATTTGCAGCCACCTCCACTTCACCCACACTCGTGGAGGACATTCGTGCTAGCCAGGCCAACGATCCCTGGGTCCAGCAACACCTCCAGGCACTCCAAGACGACTCAGCAGGCGAGTTCACGACTCGAGGCGGTCTCTTGCTACACCGCGAACGCCTCTATGTGCCGCCCGGGCCCTTGCGGGCAGAAGTGCTACGCCTGACTCATGACTCGTTACCCGCCGGGCACTTTGGACAGCATAAGACCACCCACTTGCTGACGCGAGAATTCTGGTGGCCACGAGTGCGCTCCGATGTTGCCCGCTATGTCAGCTCCTGTGATGTCTGTCGGCGGGCCAAAGACGTCCCGGCCAAACCCTCGGGGTTGTTACAGCCCTTGCCCGCACCCTCAGGACCCTGGGACACCATCTCGATGGACTTCATTACAGAACTCCCACGATCCAAAGGTCAGACTTGCATCTTGGTGGTCGTCGACCTATTTACCAAGATGGCCCACTTCATTCCGTGTCCGAAACTTCCCACAGCTCAGGAGACAGCCCAGCTCTACCTGCAACACATCTTTCGTCTGCACGGACTCCCAGCCCACCTGATCTCAGACCGGGGCCCCCAGTTCTCCTCTCGGTTCTGGCAAGCCCTCCATTCCAGCCTGGGTACTCGAGTGCACCTGTCCTCAGCCTACCACCCACAGACTGATGGTCAGACAGAGCGCACCAATGCCACGCTAGAGCAATATCTCCGCTGTTACACCTGCTACCAGCAGGACGACTGGACCAGTCTGTTGCCTCTAGCGGAGTTTGCATACAACAACGCGGTCCACTCGTCCACCCAAATGACCCCGTTTGCTGCAACCTACGGGTACCACCCTCGGTTCTTCCCGGCGATCCTGCCACCCACGAATGTCCCCGCCGTCGAGGCCTACCTGCAAGAACTCCGCGCCAGCCAAGACTTGCTCCGGGAGCAGCTACAGCGGGCCAAGGAAGCCTATAAACTGGCTGCGGACCGGAAGAGGCAGGAAGGCCCCCCAATCCAGCCAGGGGATCAGGTGTGGCTCTCAACTCGCTACCTGCGCCGGCCTGGTCGGTCTCACAAGCTGGATGCGCGGTTCATTGGACCCTACCCCGTCACGGACCAAATAAACCCCGTCGCCTTCAGGCTCCAGTTGCCACCCCACCTCCGCATTCACCCTGTGTTCCATCGCTCCCTCCTTGTTCCAGCTGCACCCCCTGACCCAGCTCGGCCTCCTTGCCCACCGCCGCCACCACCGGTGTTGGTGGATGACGAGGAAGAATATGAGGTGCGCCAGATCCTGGACTCCCGGTACCATCGTGGAGGCCTCCAATACCTGGTGGACTGGGAGGGATATGGCCCAGAAGACCGGTCTTGGGAGCCCGAGGACAATCTTCATGCCCCGGACTTGGTGCACCGGTTCCACAACGACCACCCCGACCTTCCAGGTCCCTCGACGGAGGGGGGCCCTGGGGGGGGGGATAGTGTCATGGGTGCTGGGGACCCTGCAGAGGAAGTTGAGTCTGACGAGGAAACTGTGCCCCTGCCACCTGCACCAGTGCCCCTGCCTCCTGCTGGAGAAGATCCCAGCCCCCCTGCCTCGCCCTCTCGGGTGGCTCGTGTGCGTGACCGCCTCCGGCAGGACCTCAGGGATCGGAGGAGGGCGGCACGCTCACAAGCAAGACGCTCCCTGAGCCCTGAGTTCTGAGAGGATTCTGGCCCTCCTAAGAGCAAGGATGCTTGAGTTATGACAGGATCCTGGCTGCCTCCCTGAGCCAGCAATTAGCCCAAATGGGCAACAGCCAGCAGAGGGCTATATAGCTGTGGGCTTTGGGAGGAGGCTTTGTGGAAGCAACTAGTCATCTCCCTGACATCCTAGCATCCACTCCGGCTTGACTTTGGTTCCTGACTCCCTGACTTTGGCTTTTGACTTCTGGACTCCCTGACCTCAGCTTCTGGACCTCGGACCTGCGATACTTGTACACTGATTTGGATTTGGCGCCTCAGACCCTCCTGCTTACTGGCTACAGACCTCGGACTGCCTCTGGACTTTGCCTGACCCAGCCCCAGCCGTGACAACAGACTCCTATTTTCTGGGGAAATGGAACTAGATATCAAAGTACCAGCATAGCATTCCAACTGGAAGACTTCCAACCACTTCTAAGTGCTAGAAATAATTTTGTTTAGATTTGGATAATGTACTATATTTATCAGTAGTCATAGTTTGGGCCTAATCTTTATTACCAAATTGTGGCCTGCATATCCCTAGTTGATACAGAAATGTAGTGCATAGAAGTATGGTGCATGCGAAGTCCATTTTGCTCTGATGTTAATAACAATAGATACAATCACAACATATGAATAATAAGCATAATAGACATGCTTAACTAGTGGCAGGATTGCATCCTTAGACATCGCAGCTGGTCATTTCATAAACCCAAGGGGAAAAGTAAATAAAGAGCAAAATATGATCAAGCCTCAGAATGCCACCACGCATCACAATAGTCTTACATGATAATTATGTAAAATAAGGATAATGTTTACTGTAATAGTTTGCTGTCCTCAATTGTACCAGTCGGGCAACTAGGGTTGCCAAGTCCAATTCAAGACATATCTGGGGGCTTTGAAGGTGGAGCCAGGAAACTTTGGGGGTGGAGCCAGGAGACATTAGGGGTGGAGCCAGGAGCAAGGGTGTGACAAGCATAAATGAACTCCAAGGAAGTTCTGGCCATCACATTTCAAGGGACGGCACACCTTTTCAATGCCTTCCTTCCATAGGAAATAATGAAGGATAGGGGCACCTTCTTTTGGGGCTCATAGAATTGTGCCCCCTGGTCCAATCTTTTTGAAACTTGGAAGGTATTTTAGGGAGAGGCACTAGATGCTATATTGGTACCTCTACCCCAAAACACAGCCCCCCCAGAGCCCCAGATACCCGCGGATCAATTCTCCATGATTTTCTATGGGAATAAATCTCCATAGGGAATAAGAGTTCCCAGCAGACATTCCCCTCCCCTCCCCCCGCTTTCTGACGACCCTGAAGTGGGGGGAGGGTCTCCAAACCGGGGGATCCCCTGCCCCCACCTAGGGATTGGCAACCCTACGTGCAACTGATACATGCTGTCAGATGGAAGTTAAAAATGCTGAGTCCAGTAGCACCTTAGAGACTAACAAAATTTGTGGTAGATCCAAATGGGTAGATCCAGGTTAGTAGCCATATTGGTTTCAAAATTTGTGGGAGGGGATGAGCTTTCATGAGTCACTGCTCACTTCTTCATATATCTGAAAAAGTGAGCTGTGACTTACAAAAGCTCTTCCCCTACCACAAATTTTGTTAGTCTTTAAGGTACTACAGGACTTGTGCTCCTTTCTACTGCTACAGAAAGACGAACATGGCTACCTATCTTGAAAAATACTGAGAAACAACTTTACCACCATGAAAATATGTAAAGGATGAAACACTTCTAGAACTGGCACCAGATGGTGCTCTGCTGTAAGAGCATGCAGCAGTAAAGACACTAATCTGTGCAGGTCCCAAACTAATTTAGCTTTTGTTTGCTTTCCATGACAGCTTAGCTCTTGAAAGACGCCCCCCCTCCTTTCATTAATTGCCATTTGAAAATATGCAGCCCCAATTCTATGCATGTTTATAAGGAAATCAGACTTACCTCAAGTAAATAAGCATAGGATTGTAGCCTTGGATGAAAAAGGGACCAAACCTGAGCAGGTCTTAATGTCAGGACAGTGTTCTTAGGACTGAAGCCAAATAATAACTTATTGTATCAAATACAAGCAAAAACATTACTTGTTTGTCAGATATAATATAGACTATAATATTTGGCATCTTGTTGATTATGGCCTAGTGAGGTTTATCCAGCACAATTCACTAAATTCCATTGATTTTGATGGGATACTTCTCAAGTAGCAGCTTGAGATTTAAAAAAGATTCAAAGCAGCTTGAGATTCAAAGGAAAAGCACCAGTTTTGTACACATATGGTCTAAGCTTTAATCACTAATATATAACAAATCTATAATACTGTTTTTGTTGAAATTCTATATAAAATATTATCTTAGATATAAAACAGTCCTTGAGGCAAAGAAGCACACATTTTCAGAAAATGAATGAATAAGGAATAGAATCATAGAGTTGGAAGGGACCCCCAGGGTCATTTTCAGAAAATGAATGAATAAGGCACCATGATTTAAGTTGCTTTTTCTGTCGTTCCCCCCTCCCCACAACCCTGCTTGGCTCTTAAAATATCCAGTTGCTTAATTTAGTATATCTGCTACCAAAGCAAGCACTCTAGTTGCTTAATACCTTTTTATAACTAATTACTTGCTTTAAAAGTATTTACAATTTTATTGAAGTATTTAAATAATAAGTATTATAATACTTATAATACTTTTTTAAAACTGCCCATTTAAAGGGGAGGGGGAACTAGCTACATGGTTTTAGCTTTTAGTTTTCAGGCTAACACACTACCCATCACGCTACAGAGGCCTCTGTATTGCTTTGTGTATAAATTTGCATGTGCACTGCAAGAGACCCATTCTGGTTGTTTCCCCACTCCCCTAAGAACTTCATTGTTTTATTGTTACCTGATACCTATTTATTTACCTGATAACTATTTATTTTTCTAAAAAGAGTCTTTTATGGCAGAACTTTTCCTAGTAAAGGACTAAAGTGGGAGGATGTAAGCTGTCTGGTGCACCGTCTAGCTTCATAATGTGTTTACAACAACATTCTCCTCTGCTGAAGGAACTTCTTGAAACTTGTATCGCAATGACGCATGCTCATAAAAAAAGGAGGTGGAGATTTCAGTGATGAAACACTGTGGGCGGGAGGAAGAGTGACCGGGACTGCTCCGGGTCAATGTTAATGCAGAAAACAATTCCGTGAATGGAAGGGGGGGGGGGAGGCTGTGATGCAGAAATAAAAAAATCTGAGCTGGGAGAAGCAGACCCGCGGGACACTGAGGCAAGCAAGTAGTGCAGAATCATCCTTTGGATGTGATCTGTCAGCTAGTTATAGATCCACCTAACGGTACCAGGATCCAAACCACATTCTACCAACTTGTCAACAAAGTTAGTATGTGGAACCTTATTAAAAGCTTTACTGAAATCAAGATAAACTATGTCTACAGCATTCCCCTGACACAGCAAAGTAGTAACTTTCTCAAAAAATATGTGACTTGTACTTGAGAAACCCATGCTGGCTCTTAGACCAGTTGAAGCATATAATGACATTTTGGATCAGAAGGAAGAGCCCTCTATTTTAGTGGTCTAATGTAGGGAGCTTTGAATTTCAAAAGCTTAGGTACTGAAAATCTTGTTGGTTTCTAAGGTGCTACTGGACTGTAATCTAACTGTATTTTAGTGTATTCACTCTAACCAATTATAAATTACCTATTATTATTATTATTATTTCCCGCCCTCTTCGCAAGCAGACTCAGGGCAGCTAACAGTTTAAAACAATTCAAGAATACAGTTTAAAACATTTAAAACAACAATTAAATACAGAAAATATGCCTCCAGGAGGGCATTCCGCATTGCTGGTGCCATCACTGAGAAGGCCCTAGCCTGCATAGAGCATAATCTGGCCTCCCTTGGTCCAGGGATAGACAGCAGGTTTTGTGTCCCTGAATGCAGTGCTCTCTGGGGAACATATGGAGAAAGGCAGTCCCATAGATAGGCAGGTCCTCAACTATACAGGGCTTTAAAGGTCAATACCGGCACCTTGAAGTGGACTCAGAAAACAATAGGTAGCCAGTGCAGCTCTTTCAACACTCGTTGAGTGTGCCCCCATGGAAAGAGACCCATTAACAGCTATGCTGCAGTGTTCTGCACTAGCTGTAGTTTCCGAGTTAGAGTCAAGGGCAGCTCCATGTAGAGAGCATTACAGTGATCTATTCTCAAGGTGACAGTAGCATGGATCACCATTGTTAAGTCATCATGGTCCAGAGAGGGGCCAGCTGCCATGCCCGCTGAAGATGTAAGAAGGTGGATTTGGCAGTGGCTGCTACTTGGGCCTCCATAGCTAAAGAGGACTCTAGGAGCACTCCCAAGCTCTTGACCTTAGGGACCAGTATCAGTGGCACCCCATCAAGTGCTGGCAAGGGAATCTCCTTTCCCAGGCCACCCCGACTCATAGAAAACTTCCATCTTTGTTGGATTCAAGTTCAGCCAACTCAGCCTGAGCCAAGATACTACAGCTTATAGAGCCAGGTCCAGATTGTCCGGGGTACAGTCAGACTGGCCACCCATCAATAGACAGAGCTGGGTGTCATCTGCATTTTGATGGCATCCCAGGCAATACCTCCTGACAATCTGGGCAAGGGGGCGCATATAGATGTTAAATAACATCGGGGACAGAACCACCCCTTGTGGTACACCACATATAAGTAGTGCCTCCGGGATGATTCTTCCCCTATCACCACCCTTTGTCCCCAACCTTGGAGAAAAGAGGTCACCCATTATAAGGCAGACTCCTGGATCCCCACATTGGTGAGGCGACTAGAGAGTAGCTGATGGTCAACCATTTCAAATGCGGCTGACAGATCTAATAATAGCTGCACTGCTGAGCTGCCCCAGTCCAGATGCCATAACAGGTCATCCAGGAGGGCGACCAGAACCATCTCCATCCCATGACCTGGTTGAAAACCGGACTGGAATCAATCCAGTGAGGAAGTGTTATCCAGGAATCCCTGTAGCTGAGTCGCCACCGCCTGCTATATAACCTTACCCAAAAAAAGCAGGTTTGACACCAGCCGATAGTTTGCCAATTCAGCTGGGTTTGCAGATGGGTTTTTCAAGAAGGGATGGACCACAGCCTCTTTAAGAGGAGTGGGAAAGATCCCTTCTAAGAGGGATCTGTTGTAAATAGCCTGCAGTGGTTCACATAGCATCACCCTGCTAGCTTTTACAAAACAAGATGGGCATGGATCCAACCTACAAGTGGTAGGGCGCACAGCAAAAAGTATCCTGTCAACCTTCTCCAGGCTGAGTAGAGTGAAGGAATCCAAAAATAGTCCAGAAGATGTGCTTGGTGCCTCAAGTTCTTTCACTGTATCAATTGTGGCATGGAGGTAGTCAGGGCAATAGTACCTTTTCTGCGAAATAACTCGAAAAAGCCTCACAACCAATTTCCAATTCCCTAACATTTGGTTTACCTTGTGGTAAGATTGTCAGTGACCAAATAATACTAAATAATTCTGCTGGGCACGAGGTCGCAGATGCAATCCAGGTCGCAAAGTAAGTTTTCTTTGTGGCTCAGACTGCCATCTCATAGGTCCGCATAAGTGGCCTATAAAATGTTCTTGTCGCTTCATCATGAGTACGCCGCCACTGTCTCACTAGTAGTCTTAATAACTGTTTCATCGATCACAGCTATGGTGTATACCATGGGTGGATCCTGAGCGGAGATGAAGAGGACATCAAGGAGCAATCTCATCAATGGCCGCAGAGAGCTGGTTATGCCAGATCTCCACAAACTCATCCAACGAGTCACCAGAAAACCAGGGATTCCGCAAAGCCATCTGAAACCACATATGGTCCATTTGGCTTCGTGGGCGACCCAAAATTTGCTCACCACCTAAACAGGGTAGAGGTGAAATATCCACACAGGCCTTTAGAGCATAGTGGTCAGACCATGGCACTGCATCAGCAGAAATTTGAACCACTACAATCCCCATTGCAAAGATCAAATCTAGCGTGTGCTTGGCCTGATGTGTGGGCATTTTTACATGTTGGGAGAGTCCTAGTGCTGCCATGAGAGACACTAGGTCCACCACCCGAGTGGAAGCCACGTCCTTGGCACGGACATTGAAGTCGCCCAGGATTATAAATTGAGGGTGCTCCAGTGCCCAGCTTACTACAGCCTCCATCAGGGACAGTAGGTATGCAAAGATTCTTGGATACACCAGAAGTACCAATGGACACAAACATCTATGGATGCCCTTATAATAAGCTTTATTCTTGATTTTCGGAAGAAACTGCTTTGTTATATGTCTCACTGATGTCATAGCACATCAGATGAGAGCCATCAGATTGGGGAGGGACAGTGGCTCAGTGGTAGAGCATCTGCTTGGGAAGCAGAAGGTCCCAGGTTCAATCCCTGGCATCTCCAAAAAAGGGTCCAGGCAAATAGGTGTGAAAAACCTCAGCTTGAGACCCTAAAGAGCCGCTGCCAGTCTGAGAAGACAATACTGACTTTGATGGACCAAGGGTCTGATTCAGTATAAGGCAGCTTCATATGTTCATCTACCTCTCTGCTGATGCTGGCACCTGTGTGACAGAGTGCCAGTTGTGCCATGCCCACATCCAGGGGAGCACAGACCCCCAACACTTGTCCTCCTTCATCTGTCATATCTAGCAGATAACAGAAGAAGCACCTGCAAAGGGTGAGCCCTAGTATGTTGTCACCAGGGGAAAGAGTGGCAGCCAGTGGGAGGAAGAAGAGACCCACTCCCTCTCAGCAGGGAAAAGCATAGGGAAAGCAGGAGGCCCCTCCAAGAAAAGCTCCCCACAATCATGATGCCGTGGGTGTGGGATACCCACCAAGAAGTCATTCCCTCAGAGATACCAACAGGACTATCCAGAAGGGCTAAGTTGAGAGTCCAGGAAGCAGTCTTTAGCTTTGCCAGTGAGGTGATTGCTGTGGATGGCCAACCCTTCACTCCCATGGAGGACATAGCCTTTCACTGGCTCCCGCAACACCTTGCTCCATGGTACTCTATCCCCTCATGGAAGACTGTGATCTGACAAGTCTTGTCAGCTGTACACCATTCTGAAGTGGTGATAGTTCAGGGTGAGCTCTCCAGAGTGCTAGGCAAAATCATGCACTTTATGGCAGACCTCTAGAGCAGCCAGAAGCATGGCTACCTCTCCCTCACTGCCCACTGGTGGCAAACAGAAGACCTTTCAGTCCAGACTGCTGGAACATGGCTCAGGCCCCAGGAGGGGACAATCCTACCATCAGGCTACAAAGTGGTTCTGCTTCATGTGTGGGGGATAGAAACACACCACATGTACCAGTGCCAACATGCTGACAGTGGTGAAAGCTATATGCCTTATAGGCATTGTCTGCCTGGTGCACACACTTCACCTGTTGGAGAAGGATGCTCTAGGGCTGGGGAGTACTCTCAGGGCCACCTGGAATATTGCCACTCTTGAGATGCAGGCCTTTCCAGAGAGCTGTCAGAACCTGGCCACCCACATCAAGTCTGTCCATCTGCTGTGCAAGAAGCAGGGGGAGGGGGATGAGCCTGAACACTCACTTATCCTGGAATTATCCTCCCATTGAAACTCCACCTATGCCATAATTCCGCATTTTGTGGAGCATAAGAGTGCAGTGCAGGATGTCATCTCTTCCATGACCATCCTTCATGGGGAAGAGGAGCTCAGCATCAGCTCCAACTTGCTGACCCTCTTCCAAATGGTACATGTCCACAAGCCCTTCTAGGACACCACAGATATGCTCTGCACCCTTACAGTCAGCCTGGGGCAAGTAATCCCATTGATTCAAGGGCTGGACCAGGCACTGGACTCTGCACTGCAGCCAGACCCTGACGGGACACCTGTTCTCCCACAGATCAGGGCCTTGACAGAGAGGCTGTATGTGGGCATCATAACCAGGTTTTCTCCTCTCTGCAAGGAAGGGGAGTACAGGCTGGCCTGTAAGTGTGGTCCCCAGATAAAAGGGAGAAAAACTTGGACAAGTTGTTCACTGCCAGCTGCTAGGCCAAGCCTAGTTGTGTGGTACTGGCTACTGGACTGGACTCAGCTGAGTCATGCCAGTTACGGGGCCAGGCCCAGTTGTGGTGTTTCAGCTGCTGGACCCAGTTGTACAGTGTTTTCAAACAACTCTGTGAGGTAAGTTAGGCTGAAAATGTGTGACTGGCATAAGGTCACCAGCAAGTTTCCATGCCAGTATGGTGATTTGAACTTGGGTCTCTCTGACCATAATCTGAGGCCCTAACTAGCACCAAACCTCTCTTGCATGGCCATGAGTCTCCTCTCCTGCCTTCCCACCAGTACCCAGAGTGAGCTGGTTTTCATGTTGTGGCTGCTGTTGAACAGTAGCAAGCAGTGACTTTGTACTGGTCATTGGTTGAATAAATTGACAATGTCAATGAAAACAAAGCAGTTAGATAAACTTAGTACATTTCAGTTTCTACATTAGATAGAAGGTTTAAAATATATGGATAGAAAACAAAACAGAAAACAGCTACACAGTTAAAATTCAATCAAGCATAAAGCATAAAATATAATAAAGGAGAGAGCATACTGAAAACTGTAAGTCCCAACAGGGACTTCCCCCTATTAGTCACATTTTCCCCATTTAAAATCCAGTCTTAGACCACACATCTATGTTCTGTATTCTAAGTTTGAGCATGTTTGAGGCCCCAAACAGGAGATGATTTAAAATAAGCAAAGGCTGTCTCTCCTCTTAGGTTGTCCAGCAGAGAAACTGTTTCTGCAGAGCAACTCAAGAGTGTAGGTTCCAGTTAGCTTGGCATGATCTGACACAGAGGCAGTGTAGCAAAACTCTTGTGCAGATCAGCCCCTTGTGCCCAGAAATTCACAGCTTATAAAGGCTCCAATGATCTCTTTATCAGATCTACTGGGTCACATCTGTGCTTCAGTTGTAGACAAGTTCACAGCCAACTGTAAACAATTAGAGCTCAAGTTGTCCTTAGTTCATCCTGGCCTTTCACCCACTTAGCAATATGAATGCATGATAGCACTAAATAGCTTAGAACTCTGGTGGCCAAGTTCATAACTGCAGCCAAAAATCATAGAGAAATATAGAAGCTTCTGTTTGAAGAGCTTAGTGCTAATTTTGTAAGAGCATGGCTGCTTTCAGAAAGAGTTTTTGTAGCCAATTTCATAAAGAGTACGTTTAAGAGCATAAAGAGGGCCAACCCAAAATAAATTCCACCACATCTAGCAATTGCCACAGTGACCAAAGCAGAACTCATTCATTTGTTAAAGCTATATGTGCTGCTTCTATTATGTGGGGGAAGGTTTGTATTCCTTGGATTTTTTTAAAAAAAAAAACTGCAAACCTGAGGCATTTTCAAATTAATAGAAATATCTGTCTTGTGTGTTCATGGTTCCAGTTCCTGGGTTTAAATATCCACATGTTTAGACATATGCTTGTTTATTTGGGCATTTTATGCTGTTTTTCTCCCCAAACACATCAAAAGGGCTTAGTAAGAACAAGCAAACTAAAATTTAACAACCAATTTAATCAGACAATGCAATTTAAACAAAGAAACAAAAGAAAATAAACATACCCTGTGTTGGTCTTAATCCCCAGGTTGACCAACAAAGGCCTTAGGTACAGGCCATAAACTTAAAGCTAAGGGCCCTTTGGCTCATGCCCAAATGTTTACATCTCTGGCCATGTCCAGGCTAAGTACCTACAAGGCAGCAAAGAAACAAAGTCAGCTCACTGAGAGCTGCTGCTACCAACCTAACAATATCTTCCTCTCTTCTACTCCATAACTAAACTAACCTCTTAAATAATCAAGGGTATTTTTGATATTCCTCAGGTTAACAACATTGTTATGCAATTTCTATGTTTTACTGAATGGCCGTTTTCGCACTCACGTTTTACTGGCGCCACGACCCTCCTCACGCCGGCGAATCTGCATGGATTTCGCACCAGAAGCGCCGGCGCACCCAGAAGCGCCGGCTACTTCCGTCGCTAAGCCAGCGCAAACGGAAATCGCAAAGATGCAGGAAAACTTTCGCGCTTCTGGTGCGAAATCCATGCAGATTCGCCGGCGTGAGGAGGGTCGTGGCGCCAGTAAAACGTGAGTGCGAAAACACCCAATGTTTTTCTTCATGTCTTCAATTTTAGGATATTGGAAGCATTGTTGTGATGTATCTAATCATTGTATTATAATTACAGTGTAATTCTAAGCATTGCAGTTCTAAGCAGTGTAATTCCAAGCAACTGACTTCACTGGACCTAGAAGGATGTAAATCTGTCAAGGATTGCTCTGATAGAGCACTTTAGTCAATGTTCATTCCTGCTGGTCCATATGCTGGATTTCCAGTGATTTTTTTTTCACATATCTGCCTTCCCACCTGTGGTAGTTTAAAGTTTTGCTAATATTATTGCATTTATTACCTTCCCCTGATGGACACTCAAAAGAACCTGGTGATGGCTGATTAATAGTTCCAGGATACCATGTGCCTGACCACACTTCCCACTCCCAAAGTAGATTTTTTTTAAAAAAACAGCAGAGCAATTTTGTGGTCAACTAACCCTTTCCGTTAAATAGGGTCAGCTAATGAAGTTCACACTCTAAGTAACCTCTCTAAGCAACCTTTGCAAAAAGCCATGTTTTTCTTAAGCAAACAAAAAACTCATAATAAGTAGCCCTTCTGTTATCCAGTCTCCATGCTAAGCATAGCAAGCAATAAATAAGAGAGATACTTTTAACAGACTTATTTCTCAAAACCTATTTTTCAAGTTCTGATGTGGGTTTATAAAATGCCCAATTTTAATAGTATGTAGGTATAAGATACATGATGTTAATAATTGGGAGTCTATGTAAATTCTCAAGGTAACCAATTCAGTGTATTTTTCTATTCATGTGAAAAATAGCAGAGAGGATATATAAAAGTGCTTTATGAAATACAGGGAAATGTCTATATTAAACTGAGTATTGTAGTACTTCTGTGATGGGATATGTCTCCAAACTACAGAGAAATAATTTACTTTTGATTGTGTCCACCATTCCAGGAGCAGCTTGTGCATGGCATATGACATAAACATATGTCATTTTCTGCATCAAGTGTTTGAAAGCTGGTGTCTCTCCACGGAATGGTGGTATAAATTTGAATTTTGATCTGGCTTATCTATTAGAACGTTTCCCATAGAAGTCATTCTTATTTATTTTAAAACATTTATCTGCTGTTTCTCCCATATAGAGCTCAAGGTAGCTTACAATATAGATAAAATACATAAAATCAAATACATAAAATTCATTGAAACTAAAATTGTAGATTATGACTGCCAGTAAGTTAATCAAATATGGTCCTAAATAAAAACATTTTCAACTGCCTCTTAAAGATCAAAAGGAGGGAGCCCTGGGGAGGTTGTTTCACAGTCATGAATAGGCCTTCTCTTAAGTATCAACCAAATGAGCTTCTTTGATGAATGGAACAGTCAGTAGGCCTGTTACTGTGACTTTAATTCCTGGGCAGGAACATAGGGGAGAAGATGTTCCTTCAGATACCATGATCCAAAGGTATGTAGGGCTTTAAACTAACATTTAGTTTCAATGCATTTAGACACTTTGCCACAAATATTTGCTGTTATATCAAGCAGCAAGGTTTTGATCATAATGCTCTATTTGTTGGCCCTCCAGGGCAACTGGTTGGCTAGTGTGTGAAACAGGATACTGGACCAGTGGTCTGATCCAAAAGGGCTCTTAGTGTATTTTTACATAAGCAGCAGGTTTTTTAAAAAAAAAATAGCAATGAACTCATATAAATGGAGATTCTATCATTTTCTAGTGGAAGGTTGTCAACAATATGATGTGCTACTGAATGAGACTTGGTTTAATTCAAGCTGGAGATTTTTGTTGCTCCCTTGTCTTAGCTGATGCTTTTAAAAGGTCTATTAATGTTGCTTGTTTTATTGCTCTCATGATCAAGGCTTGGCTCAACAAGGGCCTTAGCTGCAAAAGACAGCCAAAGAACCCGATGACAGGTGATTAACAGCTCCAGGATGCCTTGTGCTTGACCGCACTCACAGCTCCCAGAACAGTTTAACAAATTATCAGCAGAGCAATTCATTTTGTGGTTAAGTAACCCATTACTATAAACAAACTGCTAATGAAGTTCAAAATCTTGGCACTCAGTTCTACTTCTAAAGAGAATTGTGGGAGATATTGTCACTTCCTCTTTCTTTTATTTGTTTTAAATCATCGCTGATGAAAACAGAACCATGGAGAAACACTGAAGCACAAAGCTACACCTAGGAAATTTTTAAACAAGGTGTGGATGTTAATGGATGTGTTCCTTGGGGCTATGTTTTCCAAAGTAGAAATACATTGTACTTGAACATGTTTGTCTTGTGCAATTTTAGTCTACAGGAGTTTCTTTGCCCAGGCACATCTTCACATTTCCAACTTCACCCTTTCCCTATTTCTATGGTTGCAAGATCACATTTCCAAAAATATGAGACACTCTGAAATCCATCCTCATCCTTTGCTGCTCTTCTGTGGTAGTAGTATTTGGAATAAAGATCATTTGTTATGTTTTACAAAATTGTATGTACTTGAATTAGGAAGATTGCTTTGACATAAGAAGCATCCCTTATAAAGCCAGCTATGTGTTCCTTTAGGACATATCTAGAATGCTTGGGTCTTATACCTTAGGGACAATAGTTACTGTATATTATACCAGAGCCATAGCCAGCAGGGGGCACTGGGGGGAGTACCTTCTATAGAATCTGCAACACCCACACCCAATTTTACTCAATCTTCTCCTTTCAGTGAAAGGGATGATTGGGAAAGATTGGATGGGGATGCTGCAGATTTTCTAGGGGGCACCACCCCTGTGCCCCCCAGCTGGCTACAGCCTTTGCTGGTCTTTGAAGTTCTGTGGGAAAGGCATCTCCCTCCCCCCCTTTTCTTGTGAGTTACCCTGATCTATCCAGAGGCCTTGTTTATAGCAGAGGCTTAATACAATGCTAGGGAGTCCTGATAAAGAGACCCATGAGGCCCAGGAGTTGGCACGCCAGTGAAGAGCTGAAACTTCCATGCCCCGAGCAGGGCAGAAGTCACAGCTTGGTACTCTGAGTCCTGGCCCCACTGGTGGACCTCCTGATGGCCCCTGGGTTTTTTGGCCACTGTGTGACACAGAGTGTTGGACTGGATGGGCCATTGGCCTGATCCAATATGGCTTCTCTTATGTTCTTATGTTCTGTTACTCTTTTTACATCAATGAAAAAGGAGGCATATATTTGGTTATTTGAGAATGGTTAGACTGGTCTATTCTGTTGCCTGCATATGTTATGTTGAGATATGAAGGCATTAATTAACTTTTAGATGTACACATTATGATGGGGGGGGGACTCTGAGTTAAAAATGTTAGAACATTGTTGAATTTTGTGACCAGTTGGTTTGATATAAAAAACCAAGTTTCTTTCCTGTTTCTCCACAGTCTGAATAAAATTCCAGGCATCCTTTTTCTTGACCAAATGGATGAAATTTGTTAGAAATATTTCCATTAAAACTAATGTCTTTAAAACTAATGTTTAATGTTCCAGTAAAACAAATGATGTTGAAATGGTTCATAATGCAATACTGGAGCAAAATAGAATTAAATCCCTATAAAAGAAACAAAAATATGTGAAATTTGTCAAAGAAAATGAGTTGAATAAAAATACTTTCCACAGCCATGCAGAAAAATAAAAGAAATGAATATTTATTTCTACATTTCTAAAATTAGTATATGTATACAAATAAGGACAATCTAGAAGACTAGGAGTAAGAGCCATTGTGAAGAAAAATACAACGGACTCTAGAAGGAGGCTCCGGGTGAGTGCCCCACCCTTGCTGTCTTCCCACCCACCCAAGTGAAGGCATTCACCCCCATGCACCTCAAGAAGAGTGGATCTCTGCCATCTGGAGAGCAGCTGTAATTCTGAGTGCTCTCCAGCTGTCACCTGGAGATTGGCAACAATGGTCCCCCAGGAAGAAACGGCATTGTATCTGTCTGAGGTCCCATCCCTTCTCAAACCTCACCCTCTCCAGGCCCCATCCCTTAAATCCTAACCTGGAGTTGGCAACCCTATCTGCCTCTCTGACTTCAGCTTTCCATCACCTTCCCCCTCCCTGCAACTTTTATATAGTGGGGGGCGGGGAACCAAGGCAACTTACATCATTCTCCTCTCCCCCCCCCCTCTGATCTGAACAACAGCCCTGTGAGGCAGGTTAGCCTGAAATTCTGTGACTGGTCCAAAGTCACCCAGTCAGCTTCCACAGCAAGAACCTGGGTCTGGCAGATCACACCCCGAAGCTCTAACTTGTATGCTCTCTGAGTGATTTCCAGTCCTCACCTGGAGATTGGTAACAATGGCTCCTCAGGAGGAAATGGATGGTTTGGAGGTTGGCCTTGTCAGAGGCCCAACCCTTCCTCACACCCAGTCCTCTCCAGGTTCCACCCTTCAAATCTCCAGGAATTTCCCAACCTGGAATGAGCCTGGGAAGAAAGGGTCTGGGAAGCCTAAAGGCAAGCAGCTGGCACCCAAGGCCCCTAAGGCCCCTCCAAAAAGGCCAAGCCCCCTTTCATGTTCTTCTGATGAGGAGGGCAATGAGGGGGTTAATACAGCTATTCTGTAAAGGCTTTCGGCACTGGAAAAGGTGGCGGGCATTCCTTCCTCGCAGAAGTCAGGCTTGGGCTTGGGAAAAACCTCTAAGGTGGCATTGCAGGCTGATATATTAACTAGGTTGTCCATCCTTGAGGGCAGGTCTGCAGGACTCAGCGCTGGAGGAGTCGAGGGCACCGGCAGTGCAGATGGAGGTGCAGCTTTGTTTCCAGCGAATGCCGGAGCAGGGTCAGCACTGGTGCCGATTGGATCTGGGGGTAAGTCTGGGGGCACTACACAGTCATACACAGGCATGGCTTGGCCATGGGGTCCTTGGGTCCCTGCTTCTCAGGCAGTGCCAGGTGCTGCTGCAGGGGCTTCAGGTACCTCTCCCTCCATGGGCACGGGTCCGCAACAAGCTTGGCCATGGCCAATGGGCCAATTTGCCCCTATGGCCCCTGGCCTGCAGCCGGTCAGCAAGGGATGCCATGCCCCTTTTCAGGGGGATGGGGCTGTTCCCCTCAGTTGAGTGCTGCATATGAGTCGGTCCCATTTACTGCCATGCCTTTCGGGGATGCAGCGTTACCTTTAGGCGATCATTCGTTGCCTGCGACAAAGGATAAGATCCTAAAGGGTGAGCATGTTGACATTTTCTCCCTCCTCTTCCGTGAGTTGGAGAAGAAAGATAAAGAGGAATTGGATGACAAAGAAAAAGAAAGTGAAGAAGCACAACATGGACTGGACTTGGGCCAATTGGCTGCCTGGGTTTTTTTATAAGCTGGCATGGTTGCACGCGCCCAGCCTTGGCGGGCGGCTGCGCTCATCCAGTATATGGATATCATTTATAAGGGGTACACGATGTTTAGTGGGCCTGCCTGGATTCCATATGATGAAGAATTCAGGATGAGGGCCGCTTTGTACCCTTCCCTTCAGTGGGATCGCATCCACCAGCAGTTGTGGCTTCAGGTCATGTCCTCGGCGCGACCAAATTTGGGTGACTGCTCTGACAGTGGTCATTTGGTTGCTAAAACATCGGCTACTTCTTCTGCTTCATCATCCTCTTCCTGCAGTTCTGCAGGGCAGGCAGTTCAACCCCACTTGCTTTGCTGGAAGTTTGGCTCCCAAGGAGTGTGCAGCAGGAAAGCTTGTCAGTTCAAGCATGAATGCCCCATGTGTGGTGGCCTGCAGTCCTTTAGTAACAGCCCCAGAGCCCAGCCATGTAAGGGCCAAAAGAGACAAGGTGGGGGTGGAAGTACTTACCAAGCTGGAAAAGGGGCTCAGTCTGGTAAAGGTGGGACCTCTTGAGCAGTGGCTGTATAGGTACCTGCGAAGTGCTTATAGGGTTTACTTGTTAAATGGTTTCACGTTCAGTTTTAGAATTCCTTTTCAAGGTCCCTGGGTTGCATTTCGGTCTGGGAACCTTAGTTCTGTTAAAGGTTTAGAGCATGTAGTTAAGGATAAGATTGCCAAGGAGTTAGCAGAGGGCAGGATTTTGGGCCCATTTCTTAATCCTCCGGTGCCTAATCTTAGGGTTTCCCCCTTGGGAGTGGTGCCAAAGAAGGCGCCTGGTGAATTTTGTTTGATTCACCACCTTTCCTACCCCAAGCGTGCATCAGTTAATGATGGGATTCCTGAGCATTTATGCTCAGTTAGGTATACCAGCTTTGATCAGGCCGTGGACATTGTACAACGCTGTGGAAAGGGGGCAGAGATGGCTAAAGACGAGATTAAGTCTGTGTTTCGCCTTCTACCTGTCCATCCAGCTGATTTTGAGCTTTTAGGATTTTCCTTTGAGAGGCAATTTTACATGGACAGGGCTTTGCCAATGGGCTGTTCTGTCTCATGTGTGGCTTTTGAGTGTTTCAGCACGTTCTTGGAATGGGCTGTTCGCGAGAAAGTTGGATCTCAGGCTGTTGTTCACTATTTGGATGACTACCTCTTTGTGGGTACTGCAGGGACTGAGCGTTGTGCATGGCTGCTGTCTGACTTCACTGAGCTGTCTGCAGAACTGGGGGTTCTGTTGGTGAAGGAAAAAAGGAAGGTCTGGCCCAAAAACTTATTTTTTTTTTAGGGATTGAGCTGGATACCCTGGCGCAATTGTCTAGAATTCCTATTCAAAAATGGAAGATTTGAGGAGTAGGATTAATTCCTTCCTTCTTAAGAAAAAGGTCGCATTGCTTGAGCTCCAGCAGCTGGTTGGGCATCTTGACTTTACTTGCAAAGTGGTTTCTCCCGAACGAGCTTTTCTTTGAAGGCTATGTGATGCTATGGCAGGCCTCCTCCTGCCCCAACATAGAACACGGGTTACCAGCAGCATGAGGGAGGATTTAAGGGTATGGCAAGAATTTGTGGAGTCCTTTAATGGAATTTCTTTTTGGAGAGATGACATGAGATTTGAGGCGGAGCTTCAGGTCATGTCTGATGCTGCTGGGTCTTTAGGTTTTGGGGTTTATTTCAATGGACATTGGTGCGCGGACTCTTGGCCAGAGTCATGGGCTCAGACAGGTTTGAACCGAGATTTAACGTTTCTCGAGTTTTTCCCCATTCTTGTTGCAGTTTGCCTGTGGGGGAATTATATGGCCAATTGCACAATTCATTTTTGGTGTGATAACATGGCAGTGGTCCATGTCATTAATTTCCTTTCATCCAAATCTCAAAGGGTTATGAAATTGGTGAGGGCCTTCACTCTGTGCTGTCTACGGCTTAACATGATATGAGCGTCTGCTGGTCAGGGCTTGCCTCCTTGCTGGGCCGGCCTGGCAGTAGCTACGCCACACAGCTCCGGCTGGAGGGCTGGGTCTCTCGCCTGCTAATGGCAGGGGAGCGGTCTGTTGAGACCCCTGGCCCTGACCAAACTGCAATTCTTGTTGCTCTTGCCATTTATTATTATACTTAATAAAGTGGCCCTTAGTTATACCAATACTTCGTGTCCGACTCTTCATTTTGACTTGGGGGCAAGCCATTTATAGCAGCCAGCAGCATGCTACTAGGCTGTTGGAATGTCTTTGCTTGTCTGGGAGAAAAGGGAGGACTTTTGCGGCCCATTTGGACACACTTTTGAAGGGGCGAGGCTTGTTGTGATAGCAGCAGATCCATCTGCCCCCTACCTCAGTCTCCAGGCTGAGATCGGCCCTCCCTCCCGCCCTGTTTGTTATGTAGGCAAGTGCTGGTCACCTCATGGTTTGGGGGGCCAGTAGGAATTTTTTCTCCCCAGCTGATTGGCAGTTTGCTGGGGTGTTTTTTCGTCTACCCTACATAGCAGGTCAGTGGATTGTGGATTTGGCTATAGAGAGGTGCTGTTAAATAGGTTGGTCACTTTAGTTTGGCAGGTTGTTAATGGGTTTATGGTTCTATGCAGCTAGGGGAGGACAAGAAAGCATCCCCCTTTTGGGGAGTTAGGGGTCTGGCAAGATTAACCTTAGGGTTTGATTACCTGGGGTGTGAGAATACAGACCATCGTGGAGGCTCGACTAGAGTGTGCCTTCCATTGAGATGGTGCCTTCCATTGAGAGGTGGTCGGGCCGTCTGGGGCTTGCCTCCTTCCTGGGCCGGTCTGGAGGGAGCTGTGCCACACAGCTCCGGTTCAGGGGCTGGGTCTCTCGCCTGCTAATGGCAGGGGAGCGATCTGTTGAGACCTCTGGCCCTGAACAGGCTGCAGTTCTTGTTGTCCTTGCTGTTTATTATTATACTTCATAAAGTGGCCCTTAGATTTACCAATACCTTGTGTCTGACTCTTCATTCCAACTTGGGGGGCAATTAACTGCACTACCTTCCAATTGCATTATAAACTGTTTAGAGAGCCCATAGTAAGCTAATTTAAGCTCGTTTTCTTTAACCCAGTAAGGTGTCAAGGAGTCTTTCATTATCAGGCTCGTTAGCCCAGTAGAGTTAGTCACTAGTTTGTACCGATATAGAAAGACAGCAATCCATAAACGGGCCTGTAAGGTGACCATGCCAGTTTCCATTCATATGAAGCACCAGGTGGAACTTGAAGAACATGCCTTAGAAACTTAGATTGGACTCTTTCTAATGCTTGCCAGCGTGTCTTATGTGGGGATATGCTCCAAGGGGCTCCACATAGTAGTTGGGCAAGAGATTTGGCCTTAAAGATCTTAATTGCCGCAGCTACATTCCATCCACCTGAGTTCCAGAAAAATTTCTCCATCGCCCCACATTTCTAGTTGCATTCATTATGTCATGATCCACATGCACCTTTCTGGAGCTGGAAGACTGAAAAATCACTCCCAAATATTTGAAACAGTGAACTTGTTCAATGTCTACTGAGTTGATTTGTCAATGATATGTTCTGGGTTTGTTAACAAAGACTAAGACTTTTGACCTGGTAATTGATATTAATATAATTGGAATGGCAGTATTGAGCTAAGATTTTCATAGCTCGTTTAAGGCCAACAGGTGTCCTAGAAATCACAGGTTAAATAGGGAAGGGACCAAAATACAGCCTTGTTTGACTCCCTTCTCTACATTTATGGCTTGTATAAGGTGGCCTTGGGGGTCTGTTCTCACTCTGATCTTGATGTTCCTGTATAAGGTTTTTATTAGGGCCAATAATCTCCTATTCACCCCCAAATCCTTCAGCTTTCCCCATAAAAGATCCCGATGTACTAGGTCAAAAGCAGATTTAAAATCTATGAAGGTTGCATATAAGGCGGGGGAAGTATTAGCAGAGTATTTGGATATTAGATGATCTAGGGGCTTCTGGTCTGAGAATCCAGCTGGGCTGCAGTCTCCTGAATAAGGGGAAACTTAATTCTCTGTTCAGAGTAGTAAAAAGCCTTTTTTCCGGCTTTCTGCCTACATTTCTCAGAGATTTGTCCAGGATACGTATGGCAACTCTGAGACGGTTAATCTCGGCTGAAAATAGATCTCGGAGGAGATCTTTTTGAGGCTTTGAGGACCGCCAAGGAAGGGTGGCATTTCCAGCATCTACAGAGGATTATAGAGCCATTTAATTGGCATAAGCCTGTCGGGATCTCATTCTCTTTTGGTACTGATAAACATCTGAAAATTGAGAAGACCGAAGTTTAAACTGCATAGCTGTTAATGAGCTCTGCACTTGCAATCAACATAACAAGCACTCCAAAGATCTCGATAATTGGAGAACGTGAACTGGGGCCTAGTGAACCAGGAAGTAAAGGCCGAAATGGGACTAACAAAGAAGGTGAGAAGTGCAAGAAGAAGGCCTACGCTAGGAATTTTAACCATAGAGAAATTACGATCGCCATTTTGAAGAAAAGAAAATTGTCAAAAATGTTAAAAATCAATATTTAAGCTCAGGAAGGTCGGAGAATGGCAAAATTAGTCTCATTTTAAAGGGCAAGTTCTAAGCTATTAGATTTGGTGTTGGACTTTAGAATTGGAGATTTTAGAATTTTTGAAGGTTTTTGTTTTATTTCAGAAGAAAGACAAACTCATGCAAGAACCCACTCTTTGGACAAAATGCAAAGTCAATTTGATGCTATGGAGGCTAGGATTATTATGTGGAAAAGATGTTAACAGCTTGTAAAAAAGAACTTAAGAAGGACATTGGAGATCTTAAAAAAGAAACTGAAGATTTCAAAAATGAGGTGGTTGTAGTGACAAACAGAATCAAGGATGTTGAAGAGAAAGTTAATGTATATGCTTCCACCTTATTAAAGCTACAAGAGAAGGTAACAATACATGACTGCAGGTTAATGGAAACTCAAATGTGTCTGAGAGGAGTACCTGAAGGGGAGGAAATTGATTTAATGGAATATATGGTGAAAATAATTGCTGACTTTTTAGAGGAAGATTCTGAAAAGTCCAGAAACATGTTTGACAGTATGTACAGAGTTAATTCATCATATGCAAAAGACAAAGGCCTACCAAGAGATATAGTTATAAAATTAAGAACAAAAGACATGGCAGGGAAAATTCTGAATAAAAACTTTCAAAAGGCTCTAACAGTGAAAGGGAGCAGAGTCAAAATAATGAAAGAGCTGCCAAGACAAGTGATAAATGACAGGAAGATATACAAGAGACTGACAGAGAAGTTACGTGCTGAGGGAATGAGATACAGATGGATAATACCTGAAGGTTTGGGTTTTAAGCTACGTGGAAGAAGGATTACAATAAAGAATGAGCAGGAGATGTGTAGCTTTTTTGAAGAAAATAAAGACTTTGCACCATAATGGATTACAAATTACTATCTTGGAATATAAATGGACTAAATTCACCACAAAAAAGAAAAGCAACATTTCATTGGATTAAAAAACAAAAATGTAATATAATTTGTTTACAGGAAGTTCATATACAACAAAAGGATTACAAATATTTATGGAATAAACAATTGGGGTTGGAATTTTTTTCATTGGCAGAACAAAAGAAAAGGGGTGTGGTTTTCTATATTAAGGAGCAATTGGAGCCAAAATTGATATTTAAAGACAAAGATGGAAGATATGTAGCAGTGGAAGTAATGATTGACGCAAAGAAAACATTGTTATTAGGACTATACGTACCAAATGGTGCAAAAGATTTTTTTTTGAAGACATTAATCAGCAGTTGGATGAAGTGTGCTATGACCAGACCTTGATGATGGGTGATTTTAATGGAACAATACAAAACAATATAGATAGGTCTTGCCAAAAGGGCAATAACAAAGGAGGGAAATTACCAAAATCTTTTTTTGAGTTGGTTAAACAAAAAAGCTTGGAGGATATTTGGAGAAAATTTAACCCTGACGTAAGAGACTATACCTTTTTTTCAGCAAGACATAATACTGTTTCTAAAATTGATGTTATGGGGCTCTAAAAATCTGGGCCTCATAACTAGAAAAGTGGGGATTCTACCAAAGATATGTGCAGATCATAATCCAATATTTTGGGCTACAAAACTGCAAAAGAAAACAAGAAGATGGAGAATAAATGAGGATTTGCTACAAGATAAAGAGATTGTGACATTTCTAGAAAAGGAAACCATAGCTTTTTTCCAAATAAATTATACTGATAATATAGATTTCCAAACGGTTTGGGATACTTACGAAGCAGTAATGAGAGGAATATTGATTACATTGAATTATAAAGATAAGAGGGCAAAAGAAAAACAGATGTTGGACATTCAAAATGAAATAAAGAAAAAAGAAGGGGAACTGAGAAAAAGACCAGGAGAAAAGAAAAAAAGAAGGGGAATTATTATATTACAAACTCAAGTCAGACATTTGATGAATAAAGAACTGGAATGGAATTTGAAAAGTTTGCAACAGAAATCGTTTGAAAGTGAGAATAAACCTAGGAAGTACTTAGCTTGGCAACTGAAGAAAAAGAAAGAAAATAAAATTATTAACAAAATTGTGGCTAATGGAAAAGAGATAGTAGACCAAAAAGGAATCAAAAGGGAATTTTTTAAATATTATGCAAATTTATTCAAAGGTGTGAAAATAAAAGAAGAAAAAATGTAAGAGTATTTATGAAATATTAAAATAGCAGCCTTGACTGAATATATGAAAAAGATTTTGAATGATCCAATAGAAAAAATTGAAATTGAAGCAGCAATCAATGTAATGAAAGTAGGTAAGGCTCCTGGGCCGGATGGATATACAACTAAATTTTATAAAAATTTTAAAGAAGAGATAGTACCAAAACTACAAAAATTGATGAATACGATAAGAACAAAAGGGAAAATTCCAAATACTTGGAAAGAAGCTGTAATTTCGTTGATTCCTAAAGAAGACAGAGATGTCACGAATGTAAAGAATTATAGACCAATTTCATTATTAAACAATGACTATAAGATATATACAAGAATTCTGGCAGAACGACTTAAGCAATATCTGATCAACTTTATAAAGAAAAATCAAGCGGGATTTCTCCCTAAAAGGCAAATAAGAGACAATATAAGAACTGTTGTAAATATTATAGAATATTATGAAAAACATCCAGAAAAAGAGGTGGCATTATTCTTTGTAGATGCAGAGAAAGCCTTTGATAATCTGAACTGGGACTTTATGTTTGCAGTAATGGAAAAGATAAATCTTGGAGAGCATTTTATAAGAATGACAAAAGCAATTTATATGGAACAAGCAAAACTGTATAAATGCAGATCTTACAAATGAAATGAAGGCGAGCAAAGGTACAAGACAAGGATGTCCGCTTTCACCATTGCTGTTTATAATGACTTGAAATTTTGCTAAGGCAAATACAAGAGGATAAAGAAATAGAAGGACTGAAAATTAGACGATTCTTTTATAAATATAGAGCATTTGCGGACGATATTGTGTTTATAACTGAAAATCCGATACAAGTGATACCTTTGTTGCTAGCTAAGATAAAAGAATATGGAGAAATGGCAGGATTTTATATAAATAAAGAAAAATCGAAATTTCTATGTAAAAATATGCAACTAAATAAACAAAAAGAATTGCAGAGTTTGACGGGATGTGAAGTTACCTCTAAAGTTAAATATTTAGGTTTAGAAATAACAATGAAGAATATTGATTTGTACAAAAATAATTATGAAAAGTTATGGCGTAAAATGGATGAAGACATGGTGAAATAGAATAGACTTAATCTGTCTTTGTTGGGTAGGATTGCTGCAATTAAGATGAACATTTTGCCAAGAGTAATGTATTTATTTCAAACTATTCTGATTGTGAAAGATAGTAAACAATTTAATAAATGGCAAAGGAAGATCTCAGAATTTGTATGGGCTGGGAAAAAACCAAGGATCAAGATGAAAATTTTAACAGATACTAAAGAGAGGGGAGGATTTCAGCTTCCAGATCAAAGATTATATCATGATGCAGTTTGTTTGGCGTGGATAAAGGATTGGATGATGTTGTTAAATAAAAAACTCTTATTGCTAGAATCTCACGGAAACAAATTTGGCTGGCATGTACTATGGGGAAAAAAAGATGGATGGTTTTTTTTCTCACCATTATATCAGAAGTAATTTGTTCTCTCTCTCGGCTTGACTTCGCGAACGAAGATTTAAGAAGGGTGCAGTAGTCCACGTCTGCTGCAGGCTCGCTGGTGGCTGACAAGACCAATGTGGGACAGGCAGATCCGGCCACAGTGGCTGCAGGGAAAAGTCTGATTTGGGGTTGGTGCTGTAGCAGTGCGATTCTTCCTCAATCTCCTTTTGTCCTCAAGACCAGCTATGCGTGCGTTCTCAAAGGAAAAGACACCTTGGTGGATGATATGCCTTCATGCTTTGCGATCTGAGGTTAGGTCAGACCACTGGTGATGGTTGATGCGACAGGTGCCAAGGGATTTCTTCAAGGAGTCCTTGTACCTCTTCTTTGGTGCCCCTCTATTTCGATGGCCGGTGGAAAGTTCGCCATACAGAGCAATCTTGGGAAGGCGGTGGTTTTCCATCCTAGAAATATGCCCTGCCCAGCGCAGCTGCGTCTTCAACAGCAGTGGCTCGATGCTTGTAACCTCCGCCCTCTTGAGGACTTCAGTGTTGGTCACAAAGTCACTCCAGTGGATGTTGAGGATGGTGCGAAGGCAGCACTGATGAAAGCGCTCCTGTTAGCTCTGAAGCCGCAGTGGCTCTCTGGGAGGAGTTCTTCTGCAATGGTGGGCACCAGTCTGTTCAGGAGTATTCTGGCAAGAATTTTGCCTGCGATGGAGAGCAGGGTTATCCCCCGGTAGTTGGAGCAATCTGACTGTTCCCCTTTGTTCTTGTGCAGAGTGATGACGATTGCATCGTGAAAGTCCTGTGGTAGTTTGCCTTGTTCCCAGCAGGTGACAAGTACTTTGTGAAGTGTGCTATGTAGTACTGTGTCCCCATGCTTCCAGATCTCTTGTGGGATTCCATCAACTCCCGCTGCCTTGCCACTTTTCAGTTGCTTGATGGCTTTAACAGTCTCTTCTAGGGTGGGGATCTCATCCAACTCTGTTTTCACTGGTTGAAGTGGGGTGAGGTGGATTGCTGAATCTTGAACTACGCGGTTGGCACTGAAGAGAACCTGAAAATACTCCGACCACCGGTTCAGTATGGATGCCTTGTCTGTGAGGAGCATTTGGCCGTCTGCACTATGCAAGGGACTCTGAGCCTGATATGATGGGCCATATACTGCCTTCAGGGCTTCGTAGAACCCTCTTAAATCACCAGTGTCTGCACACAGCTGGGTTCTCTCTGCAAGCTTGCTCCATCACTCGTTCTGAATGTCTTGAAGCTTGCGCTGGAGGTTGCTACATGCAGCGCGAAAGATTGCTTTTTTCCCGGGACAGGAGGGCTGAGCAAGATGTGCTTGGTAGGCAGATCTCTTTTTCGCTAGTAATTCTTGGATCTCTTGATTGTTCTCGTCAAACCAGTCCTTGTTCTTCCTTGTGGAGAACCCGAGGGCTTCTTCAGAGATCAACAGGATGGTAGTTTTTAGGTGTTCCCAGAGTGCTTCTGGAGAAGGGTCCATGGGGCAACTGGGGTCCTCAATTCTTGACTGGAGTTTTGCCTGGAAGGCAGCTTTAACTTCGGCTGACTGAAGGCTGCCAACCTGAAGCTTCCTCCGAGGGATACCTCCTTTCTTGGGTGTGGGTTTAAAGTGAAGACGGAGATTGCACCGTACAAGACGATGATCCGTATGACATTCTGCACTGGGCATTACTCCGGTGTTTAAGACATCTCGAAGGTCTCTCTGGCGCACCAGAATGTAGTCGATAAGGTGCCAGTGTTTGGACCCTGGGTGCATCCAGGTTGTCTTCAGGCTGTTCTTCTGCTGAAAGATAGTGTTGGTGATGGTGAGCTGGTGCTCCGTGCAGAATTCTGGCAGGAGACACCCGTTATCATTGCAGTTGCCAATGCCGTGTTTGCCAAGTACTCCTTTCCAGGCTTCCGAGTCTTTACCTACTCTGGCATTGAAGTCGCCAAGGATGATCACCTTGTCCTTTGTAGGGGTCTTCCGAACGAGGTTGCGTAGATCAGCATAGAACTTGTTCTTTTCTGCAGGATCTGCTTGAAGGGCTGGGGCATACACACTGAAGAGTGTTGCATGCTGCTTGTTTTGAAGTGGGAGGCGTATGGACATGATGCGATCTGAGTGACCTGTTGGCAGGTTTTCGAGTTTGGAGGCAATGGAGTTCCTGACCATGAAGCCAACGCCAGAAAGGCAACTCTCAGGTGTAGTGTATCAGTAACAACATGCGACCAGGCGCGGGGGCAACTGGGCTGTCCCAGACGCCCCAGCGCCGGGCGCGGAATCCCCCGCCAATCAACAGCTGTGGCGGGAAGTTCAACCGGTCAGGATTGGCCTGACCGGCCCAGTAGGCTGTACCGGGGATTGTATATAAGTGGGACCCGGCCCGCGTGTTCTCTCTCTTGCAACGTGCTCCTAATAAACTATGTTGCCCTACTCTCGTCTCCACTTCGAGTACGTTACACTGGCGACGAAGGTGGGATTCTAGCCTCATCGGCTACGAAGGAGACCAAGGGCACCACCCAGCCACGACCGCCGCTGCAGCCATCATGGCCAGCCAAGGCGGAAACACCGGTCACGTCGAGCCATTCGACCCCGCGAATCCAGAGGCCTGGGAATCCTACCTGGAACGGGTCGAATGCTACCTGAGGGCCAACAAGGTCACGGAGGACAGCATGAAGAGGGACGTTCTCCTGAGCGTCTGCGGGGCGGCCACGTTCGAGATCGCCAAGGGTCTCTCGGCCCCCGCCTGCCTCACGGAGAAGTCCTTTGCCGAGGTCAGCAGACTCCTCACTGGCCACTTCTTACCTCAGCCTTCACGGGTGGCCCGCCGGTTCCTGTTCCACAGAAGGGACCAGGCGGCCGGGAGAATCGGCCGCCGACTACTTGGCGGCCCTCCGCAGGATCGCCGGGAACTGCAACTTCCCCCAGCTGGAAGACACCCTGGCCGATCGCTTCACGTGGGGCCTCCGTGACGAGAGGCTCCAGCAGAAGCTCTTCGCCAAAGAAGAACTCACCCTCCAGAGCGCCTTCAACGAAGCAGTGGCGTTCGAGAGGACCGTGAGGACCTTCCCCAAGGCTCGGGCAGACACCGTCCACCGCGAGGAGGGGTGGGGCAAACCCTAACGCCCAGAGGGTTCGGGGAAATATGCCGAGAGTTCCCGGACGTGTTCGATGGGTCCCTAGGGAGCTACAAAGGGCCAGCCATTTCCCTACCACTAGACCCCACAGTCAGGCCGATTAGGCTCAAGGCGAGGAGGGTCCTGTTCGCCTTGAAGCCTAAAATAGAGGCAGAGCTAGACCGCCTCACGGCCCAAGGTGTCCTCGAGCCGGTGGACTACGCCACCTGGGAAACCCCCATCGTAACCCCCATCAAGCCAAACGGGGAGGTGCGGATCTGTGCCGATTATAAATGCACCATTAATAAGGCACTACAGGACAACCCCTATCCAGTGCCGGTGGTGAGCCACGTCCTGGCCGCCCTAGCGGGATCTAAGATATTTGGGAAGCTAGACCTGGCACAGGCCTACCAGCAGCTCCCAGTAGACAACAAGACGGCGGAGGCCCAAACGATCGTGATGCACAGGGGGGCCTTCCGGGTGAAGAGGCTACAGTTTGGGGTTAGCGTCGCTCCGGGGATTTTCCAGAGCATAATGGACACTCTCCTTAAAGGGATCCCAGGAGTCCAGCCGTTCTTCGATGATGTTTTAGTCGCCGCCCCGGACCCCGAAGAATTCGGCAACCGCCTTCGAGAGGTGCTCCGCCGGTTCCAGGTAGCGGGGCTCAAGGTTAAGAGGGAGAAATGCTTGCTGGGGGTCCCACGGGTGGAGTTCCTGGGGTTCGCCGTAGACGCGGCAGGAATCCACCCAACGGAAGAAAAGACCCGAGCCATTGTGCAAGCCCCGGCCCCCACGTGTAAAGCGGAGCTACAAAGCTTCTTGGGGGTGCTCAACTTTTACCATTCATTCCTCCCCCACAAGGCAGGCCTGGCAGAGCCCCTTCACCGGCTGCTGGACAAAAAAGCCCCTTGGGTTTGGGGCAAACGACAGGCCACCGCGTTTCAGGCGGTCAAGGACGTCCTGGTGTCCAATGCGGTGCTCCACCATTTTGACGAGGCCCTCCCCGTCATCCTGGCCTGCGATGCATCGCCTTATGGGGTGGGAGTAGTCCTGGGGCACCAGCTTCCGGACGGGAGGGAGGTACCGGTCGCTTACTACTCCCGCACACTCACTCCAGCCGAGCGCAACTACGCGCAGATAGATAAGGAGGCCCTGGCAATCGTGGCGGGGGTCCGCAAGTTCCATGAGTATCTATACGGGAGAAGGTTCACCATTGCCACAGACCACAAGCCCCTCTTAGGTCTACTGGCCCCAGACCGACAACCCCCCAAATACTCTCACAGCGCGTGTTGAGGTGGAACCAATTCCTCAACTCATACACGTACACACTGGTTCACCAGGCTGGCAAGGCTATGGGTCACGCGAATGCGCTCAGCCGCTTGCCGCTTCCTGAAACGGGTCCAGACCCCGCCCCCGCACACCAGGTCATGCTGATGGAGAGCCTCCCGGAGCAGCCCCTCCACGCAGCGGAGGTAGCCAAGGCCACACAGAAACACAAGACACTGGCACGGGTGCTCGACTGGGTGGTGAGGGGCTGGCCAGAAGGGAACATGGGGGAAGAATTCAAGCCATATAAGACCAGGCGGGAGGAACTAGCAGCCTACAAAGGGTGCCTATTATGGGGAAGCAGGGTAGGTTCCACCTCGTCAGCCGCCACAATCAAGGCGCTGCGCAGGGTCTTATGTACACACGGTATCCCGGACACCATAGTCTCCGATAACGGGACCGCGTTCACCTCAGCCGACTTCCAGGCATTCCTCCAGCGATATCTGATTAGGCACATAAGGTCGGCTCCCTTCCACCCAGCCACCAACGGCCAGGCAGAGCGGATGGTCCGCACAACAAAGGAAGCCCTGAGCCGAATTGTACAGGGCGACTGGGACCACAGGTTGGCTGCGTTCCTCTTCGATAATAGGATCACACCCAACCTGGTCACAGGGGTTAGTCCGGCAGAGCTCCTCATGGGGCGCAAGCTCATAACCCGACTGGACAGACTGCATCCCGACCGGGCTTCAGACATCCGCGAGAGCCCCGAGGTCCGGGACGCAGTCAGGGGTTTCTTTGCGGGCGACCCGGTTTACGCCCGGAACTACGCAAAGGGGCCCGATTGGGTGGCGGGCCGAGTGCTACGGGTGACCGGGTCCCGCCACTATGATATATCAACCGAGGGGGGCCAGGTACTACGACGGCACATAGACCAGTTGCGGCGCCGCATGCTACCGGAGGAGCCGGCGGACACAGAAGAGGCAAGATCCGGGGAGGAGCCAACCAGGGGCCGACCTGAGGACAAGGCCCCAACACCCATAACGCCGGCGCAGGAAGCACCAGAACCGACAGAGCCCGAAGGATCCGCAGAACCAGTCCTGCCGCCTCCGTCCGCACCAGGGCCCACCGAAGCACCAGCCACGGTAGCCGCGCCTCCCCGACAGGACCTCCCTAGACGGTCCACCCGGGAGCGCCGTCCTCCCGCGTATCTGCAAGACTATGTTCATTAACCAGGGGGGGGGAGGGGTGTAGTGTATCAGTAACAACATGCGACCAGGCGCGGGGGCAACTGGGCTGTCCCAGACGCCCCAGCGCCGGGCGCGGAATCCCCCACCAATCAACAGCTGTGGCTGTACCGGGGATTGTATATAAGTGGGACCCGGCCCGTGTGTTCTCTCTCTTGCAACGTGCTCCTAATAAACTATGTTGCCCTACTCTCGTCTCCGCTTCGAGTACGTTACACAGCCTTTGACTTACCCGACCAGTAGAGGGTATAGCCAGCACCATGTTCTTGAAGACTACCTTCCTCAGGGAAACAGACCTCACTGAGAGCTGCTATGTCAATATTCAACCTGAGAAGTTCGTGGGCAACTAGAGCAGAGCGTCGTTCAGGGCAACCACTGTCTACTGTGTCAAGCATGGTTCTGATGTTCCAACACGCAAGCTTTAGTCTTTGCACACTTTGTGAGGCAGGTGCATGCCTTTTTGTTGTTGTTATCTTTTGACCACAAGTAAGGATGCCCGTTGACCGTGACTAGCCAACTGGGGGGGGGGGGGAGACGAGCTTTGTTTAGGCCACCTTTTCTAGGCCCCTCTCCGTGTGGAGCAAGCAGTGCTGTCCCTAGATAAGGCTGCTTGGTCGTTCAGGGTGCTGCCGAAAAATGCTTTCATCTCCGGGTCAGCATCAGGCGACCAATACCCTGAACCGCCTACATGCAGGATCGGGACTGTGGCTTCCAGTGGCATCTTCCACCTGCCGTTTTGCCCCTTGCCGATTGCTGCAGGACTTGGTGTGTTGTGGGTTGTGGATGTGGATATGCCCTTCAGGCCTGCGCAGAGGAATTTTTAGGTGAAGCACAGTGTGTGCAGTACTGGCTCCACCCTTTCACCTTGGGGTCATCTGCCATGGCCCAGTAAGCCGGGACGCCGGCAGCGAGTCCTCCAGGTGGTAGGTGTTACATTAACGAGCTCTATCTGCCCGGGTTTGATGTTAGAGTTTTCCTTCTCTTGGCTGGCGAGGTTGGTGAGCCCAGCCTGCCCATCCGGTTATACTGCTGGACATTCGGTCGCACCATGACGTGGCAAAGTTTGATGGAAAATGATATTAAATCTGAAGGAATTAGAAGCAAACAAACAGAAATTGAAAAAGTTCTGCTAGGAGATAATGAAAAATTAATATCAAAAATATATAAGATTGTTGAAATGGTCTACAGAAGAAGAAATTGTAAAATCTCAAATGATTAAATGGGCAATTAATGCAAACAAGGAAATACAGATGGATACATAGGAGTATCTTTGGAAGAACTCTATGAGAATATCAACATGTCAGAGTATTAAAGAGAATTGTTTTAAGATGATGTATAGGTGGTATATGACTCCTAAAAAACTGGCAGAGATGAGTAAAAAGATGTCGGATAGATGTTGGAAATGTAAGAAACATGAAGGTTTTTTTATCATATGTGGTGGACATGTGAAAGAGCGAAAAAGTTCTGGCAGATGATACAACAAGAAATATCTAAGATTCTTGGATATGACTTCAAGAAAGTAGCAGAGACTTTTCTGCTGGGATTACAAATGGAAAATTTTCCCAAAAAAGATAGAACTTTAATTTGGCACTTGCTCTCAGCTGCTAGGACACTTGTATGTGATGTTGTGGAAGCAAGAAAAAATACCAGAAAAATGGGATTGGATTGTGAAAGTTTTATCGTGGAGTGAGATGGATAAACTAACAAGAATTCTAAGAGATTATGATTTAGAAGTGTTTAAAAGAGATTGAAAGAAATTTAGAAGTTATGTAGAGAAAGAATGGAACATAAAAAGATATTGGACAATTTTTTAATAATGAGTATAGAAAAAGGTAGAATATGAATTTAGATTGTTATAGTTAAAGGTACCTTTATAAGTGAACTTGAAGTATATAACTTCGGCGGGAGTCTCGAAACGGAGGGATGGGGGATTAGAAAATATCATATGGGTTAGGGATAGAGATGATATAAATGGATATTGTTACCATATGCTATTAATAAAACTGTTTAAAATCATAAAAAAAGATATTAGATGATCTAGGACTACACAGTGATCTAGTGTAGAACAACCTGATTTAAATCCAGCCTGTACCAACCCAAGATTTTGCTCAATCCATTCATTCAATTTCTCTTTCAGTTGACTGGCATAGATCTTACTTGGTATACTTAGGAGACTAATTGATCTGTAATTAGTTGGGTCCTTTTTATTGCCCTTTTTGTAGATGGGCACTATAACTCCAGTGTCCCAGTCTCTAGGAATTCTTATTGTTTTATCTATTGTAGTAAATAACTTGGCAAGCAGCAGGGCCCACCAGTCTATATTTTCTTTAATTAACTCTGCAGGGATTAGATCAAGGCCAGGGGCTTTTTTTTTTTTTTTTTACTTTAAAGACATAATTAAGGATTTTACCTCAGATGGTTCAACAGGTGGCCATTCTGGAAGATTCTCTGAAATCTCCATTAAAGGAGGTGGATCCTCTGTTGATCCATATAGTTCCTTGTAATAATTCTCCCAAGCCTCTGGCATAACCGCATTGGAGATCTGGGAGGCGGGTTTATTTAGGCCATTGGATACCAGTTTCCAAAAAAGTGATGGTTTTTTTAATCTTACAGCCTGTTCCAACTGGAGCCAAGCTAAATCCCTGGCCTCATCCCCACCCCTGATTATCAGCTTTTTATATTTAAGTTTTTGTATCTTTAGTTGTTCTTTATCTATTATGTTTGAATCTTCTTATACTAATACTATGTCTGTAATTATGCAGAAGTAATAATAAAAAGAATTTTGAAACTTTAAAAAAAAATTATGTTTGGATCTGCCCTATAATTAGGTACCTAGTGCCAAGTTCTTTTTTGGCCTGTAAACATTCTGCGTCAAACCAGTTGTTTCTCTTCCCCCAGACTCTTCTATTGGAGACAAAGGGCTGTCATTTTATCAGCAATAGCAGTTGCTCAGTAAGAGATTCATATAATGTAATAACCTCTTCCACATCCTTCGAGAGATTAATATCTTTGGTCTCAATTGTAGTTTCTTGCTTGAGGAGGTTCTGCATACTTTCCCTCATTCTATCATCCCAGGCTATCCTAATACATGTTGACTGCTACTCTTTGTGTGGATTAAAGGGAGGAAGGGAGACAGACAAAATGAAATGAAAATACTGAAAGATACAGAAACAGAGAAAGAATGAGAGAAAGAACAGAAGGGAGAGGTAGAAAAAGAGAGGGAGAAAGAAACATGAGAAGAAGGAAAAGACAGGGTCCTGAGGAGAGGCAGTTGTAATTAGTAAGCTCACAGCAGAGAACTGTCTGCATCAGAGGACAGTGGCCATCTGATGGTGTTCTTGCCTGACAGGGCTGGCGGTGGGTGGGGGAGGACATAGGACGGGGGACAGGACAGTGAGCCAATGTGAGGCCAAAGGGGTTGATGGACAGGTGATAGGCCAGCGGCTCATGGAGTGCAGGCTTAGCCAATAAAGAACCTGGATTTGGCTTCATCAGAAAACTTTTAGGCTTTTATTATAAAGGATGACAATTGGTCAGAAGAGGCCATGATCAAAAAGCAGAGTATACACTTTAATTTCCAAAGCTCCCTGGAGCAAGCCCTGGCATGCATTTATGCATGCATGTATGAGTGCATTCATTCATTCACCATTAAAGATAAAGGGGAAAAACCTTTCTCTGTCCAGGATTTAGAGAGCTCTGCCAATCAAAGTAGACAGTATTGGACATGATAGACACGGTCTAACTGGAATAACTCTATTGTTATCCCATCTAGTCCTGGTGATTTTTTTTCTCCCAATTGTTCTTAGTGGAACTTTCACTTCTTTCTAAAACTGTAGGCTTATTTTTTTTTTTCCATTTGGCTGCTTTAGACACTTAGCCACCATCAACAAAACTGTTGAATATTTCTAACAGATGGTATAGCCCAGCATAAAGAAATGCCATTTACATGAGACCTGGAAGCTTATTATTCTGGACAGAAAATGGAAAATTTGGACTCTGATGTTCTTCATTTATACTATTGGTATCAGAATTTAAAAGAAAGGGTGACATGTATTTCCTGAAATGCTGAGATTCTGTTTGTTAAATTGTCATATTCATTCACTCTGACAATAGCATGTATATTTGTATAGAGTGAATTAAATATTATCAGAACCTCAGGTTAGAAATTCTAGAACACCCACTGGTTTGGTTCATATCTTCTTCACAGGTTGCAACTAAAGACCTAATTGTTTGATGATCAGTTTGATAGTTTGTTGATCTGTTCATCAACATTCAGCAGGTTGTTTCATTGTATTCCTTACTAACCATACGGTCAGGGCTGGCCCTGTCACTAGGCAAACTAGATGAATACCTAGGGCACCAGCCTTCTGGGGGCACTGAATTGGGTTCCCCCTCATGCAGTATCACAGAATGTGCTGCCATTGACCTGGTTCCATCCCGGGCTTCCCCCAAGATGGTTGAATAGAACCTGCCCTCCCAACTTTGTTATTTCAAGGAGGTCTCCATCCAAATACTTGCCACAGTTGGCCCTGCTCAGCTTCCGAGATCTGACATGATCAGGCTTGCCTGGGCTATCCAGGTCAGGGAGCAATTTCAAGCTTTGTGCTTTTCATTTCCCCCCACAATTCATTTGATTTTGAAAACTGGTTATCAGTGCAAGGGGTGTGTGTGCCAGAAGTTAGCCTTGCCTAGGCTGTCAGATACATGCAATACAACACAATTGGCTTTCCATACATGTTCTTACACAGCCTGATAAGAGCTCTATTACCCCACACCCCATCCTTGCTTTGTGAGTGCTCTGCTGAGCAGACAACTGTTTAAATAGACAAATCAATTACGAATGATATAAATCAGCCATCACTGAAAGTTGTATTTCAATAAAATCCTACCATTCTGTGTTCATCTGTACAGACCTTAATAGAGCTAATGGCTGCACATCAGCCTGAATTGACAACATCTTTGCATATGCACAGTTTTGAGAAAACCCAATGCAAGCCAGTCTGGTAGGCATTTGGGTCTGCTTGACACAATCCAAACAGACTGAGTGATTAGCTCACATCTGATTGGTAAATTCAATAGTAAAACATATTCATGTAGAAATTCACAGCAACCCTACCTCAGATCAATGTTAATATGAGACAATGCTTCCCTGATGAGATCTCTGTTGGCCAAATCAAAGGCTGCCAATAAATCAAGAAAAGCATATACATTAAACATATAGGTTAGTTATATTCAGAAACTGAAATGATACAAAATAGAGTGCTAAGATCTTGGCCTTGGGTCAATCACAGTTCTCTCAGTGCTCTCTCAGCCCCCCTTCCTACCTCACAAGGTGTCTCTTGTGGGGAGAGGACTCCAAGTAACGGGCAGAGTCTTCTTCTTCTTCCTATTTGTTAAGATAATAATGCATTAGAAAGCACATCCAAAAGAACTAATTATTAACTTCTGTGATTTTTTTTTACAGCTTTTCAGAAGTAGCTGCGAAGAACAGAGTTGGTAGATAGGCTCATACAGGGAGATGCAGTCCTTCCAGTGTGTGGATCCCACACTATGAAAGTTTAAAACATGTTAAATAAGTTCAGGAACAAACCACCATATAGTGCAACCACTACTAATAAACAGGTGAGATGATGGAAACAATTGGTTCCAGTCAGATGTGGCCAAATTTGCATAATGTAAGAGCCACATAGAATGTCAGATGTTTGAGAGCTACAGGAAGGCAGGCAGGTAGGCAGGCAAATAGATGGGGGGAGGAAACAAAACAATTTTAAATGCATTCTCCAAGCCACCAGCTGGCTTGGCTAGGAGAATGCATTTAAATGCATTCTTGTTAAGCACAGTATTGATACACACACACACAATTTTTTCATTGATGCTGAGTGCCCAAGGCCAGGGTACTTGCCCAGAACCGCTTTCTAGAGCCTGTTGTATATATTTTCACAACAGGTTTTATTCCTAGTAATGGGATAATATCACTGCTTGGTGACCAATGTTCCACTTTTGAGCAAGGTGCATGACTACAAGGTGGTCTTAAAGAAAATAGAATATGTAGACCCATTTCAATCCTGAGTCAGTATAGGAACTGGGAAGAAAATGGTCTTGGTTGCCCTGAGGATTTTTGCCAGTGGATACTTTCTCATTCTCCAGAATCTTTTTGGATCTTTTGTTACCACTGACCAAAGAGAATAGGGGGAACCATGCTCCAGTGTTTCTGTCCTAACCTGGCTGGCTGCTTTCAGACGGTGTTGTTGAGGACTGCTGTTCAATCCCTTAGGATTTATACTATGAGTTGTTACAGGTGTTTGTCTTGTGCCCTGGAATACTTAACATATATGTGAAATTGCTTGGAGAGATGTTTGGGATTTTGGAGAGAGGTATTACCAATACATGGATGATATTTAGCTCTGTTTCTTTCTAAAATTTGGGTAAAGTGGGTCTTATTGAGGAAGACTCAGCATGGGTTCTGTGAGGGAAGATCTTGCCTCACTAACCTGTTACAGTTCTTTGAGGGGGTGAACAAATATGTGGACAAAGGGAACCCAATAGATGTTGTTTACCTTGACTTCCAAAAAGCTTTTGATAAAGTTCCCCTCAAAGGTTCCTTAGTAAGCTTGAGAATCATGGAGTAAAAAAACAGGTCTATTTGTGGATCAAAAACTGGCTAATTAATAGGAAGCAGAGAGTCTTCGCAGTGGAGGATGGTAAGCAGTGGGATACCACAGGGCTCAGTACTGGGTCCCATGCTCTTTATCTTGTTCATTAATGATTTGGAGTTGGGAGTAAGCAGTGAAGTGGCCAGGTTTGCAGATGACACTAAATTGTTCAGGGTGGTGAGAACCAGAGAGGATTGTGAGGCACTCCAAAGGGATCTGTTGAAGCTGGGTGAGTGGGCGTCAACGTGGCAGATGAGGTTCACTGTGGCCAAGTGCAAAGTAATGCACATTGGGGCCAAAAACCCCAGCTACAAATACAAGTTGATGGGGTGTGAACTGGCAGAGATCTTGGGGTCATGGTAGATAACTCACTGAAAATGTCAAGACAGTGTGCGGTTGCAATAAAAAAGGCCAATGCCATGCTGGGAATTATTAGGAAGGGGATTGAAAACAAATCAGTTAGTATCATAATGCCCCTGTATAAATCGATGGGGCAGTCTCATTTGAAATACTGTGTGGTCACCGCACCTCAAAAAGGATATTATAGCATTGGAAAAAGTCCAGAAAAGGGCAGCTAGAATGATTAAAGGTTTGGAACACTTTCCCTATGAAGAAAGATTAAAACGCTTGGGGCTCTTTAGCTTGGAGAAACGTCGACTGCGGGGTGACATGACAGAAGTTTACAAGATTATGCATGGGATGGAGAAAGTAGAGAAAGAAGTACTTTTCTCCCTTTCTCACAATACAAGAACTTGTGGGCATTCAATGAAATTGCTGAGCAGTCAGGTTAGAACAGATAAAAGGAAGTACTTCTTCACCCAATGGGTGATTAACAAGTGGAATTCACTGCCACAGGAGGTGGCGGCGGCTACAAGCATAGCCAGGTTCAAGAGGGGATTGGATAAAAATATGGAGCTGAGGTCCATCAGTGGCTATTAGCCACAGTATATTACCGGAACTGTCTGGGGCAGTGATGCTCTGTAATCTTGGTGCTTGTGGGGTGGGGGGGGGACAAAGTGGAAGGGCTTCTAGACCCACTTCTGAACCTCCTGATGGCACTTAGGTTTGTTTGTTTGGGGGCCACTGCGTAACATAGAGTGTTGGACTGGATGAGCCATTGACCTGATCCAACATGGCTTCTCTTATGTTCTTTTGTGGAGGTCCTGAACAAATGCTTTGGATAAAGGTATAGGATGGATGAAAGCCAATAACCAACTGAGGTGTTGTTGGACAATGATAGATTTACTCAGCTAATACGGAGTTATCATGTCTTGGAGCAGTTCACATTCCCTTTGAAGATAGCAGGTTTAAACCTTTTAGTTACTGCTGGATCCTGGACTGTGGTTGGAAGCTCAGATCTCCCCTGTTGCACATAGCACCTTCTATCAGCTTTGCCTAATGCACCAGTTACAACTGAGTCCTGCTTGCAGAAAATGAAGTGGGATAGAAATGGAATAAACTTCCTTGAAAGGAATGATTTAGCTATGGTTATTACAAAGGAACAAACTTGCAAGTCTATTCTATTGCTTCATGTTGGTTCCCAGTCAGAAAAGCACACAGTTGCCCCAAGTCTCCACTTGGCAACAATGTCCCATTTCCTCACTCTCTGGGGTGCCAAAAACAAACCAGGTAACTCCCACTGCCACCAGTTACTCTGAGAGTATATTCTGCTAAAGATAGTCATATACCTAGCACTCAGTACCAGTGCTGCAAATTAGAGGCTCCAGCATATCTGCCATGCCTGCTCACTTTGCTCCTAGCATGATCCATCACAACTTCACAGTTTTGAGCTATTGTACTACAGGGGAGGAGAACTTACTTGCTGCTCCTCCTCATTTCCCACAAATCAGTTTGCAAGACTGAATAAGCATGGTGTGTTTCCAGAGATCAGGCTTAGAGAATTCACAATATATGGGCATTTCATAAGAACATAATAGAAGCCATGTTTGATCAGGCCAATGGCCTATCCAGTCCAACACTCAGTCACACAGTGGCAAAAAAAACCCCAGGTGCCATCAGGAGGCCCACCAGTGGGGCCAGGACACTAGAAGACCTCCCACTGTTGCCCCCCACCCCAGCACCAAGAATACAGAGCATCACTGCCCTAATCAGAGAGTTCCATCTATATCCTGTGGCTAATGGCTGCTGATGGACCTTTGCTCCATATGTTTATCCAATCCTCTCTTGAAACTGTCTATGCAAGTAGCTGCCACCACCTCCTGTGGTGGTGAATTCCATGTGTTAATTACTCTTTGGGTGAAGAAGTACTTCCTTCCGACACTGAGAAATTTGGATGGAGCTAGAGTGCATTCTGACAAACCGCTGGTTTTTATGTTTTATTAATCTACTGTTTTAACTGCTGCGATGTAATTGTTTTTAAGCCAAACCTATGTAAGTTTTATATGTTGTAAGCCGCCCTGAGCCACTTCGGTGGGAAGGGCGGGATATAAATCAAAATAGAAATAAATAAATAAATAAATACATACATACATACATACATACATACATACATACATACATACATTATCTGTTCTAACTCAACTGCTCAGCAATTTCATTCAACATGGTCTGTTCTAATATTCAGGCTTAGCAAGCTTAGCAGGGTACAAAGAAAAGGCAAAAACATGCAATTACTTAATCTAAATAATGTCTGAATAGGAAAGCCTAGTATTATCTGAAGTTGCAATAGTTTGAAATTCAGCATTACCTCAGTTCTTTTATTTGTTTAAAACATGTATTAGCTTCCTTTCATCCAAATGTAACTCAAGTGGGGTTACAACATAGATAACATGAAACTGAAGGGCAGTAGGTTCAGGATGGACTAAAGTAAGTACTATTTACACAGAGAGTGATTAAAATGTGACATTCACTGCCAGAGTATGTAGTGTAAAAGTAAAAAAATTATTGCATAAAACCATTGGCTATTGCAATTTCAATTACAGCAACATACAAGTTAAAAGCAGTCAAGGACTCTAAGATGACTACATTGGATTATTCAAAATCTTATTTACATACAGTACCCCCGTGATTCCATAGTCAGGCTCTAAGAGTCCAGTTAACATCATTTTACTGTCTGCTGGAAATTGCCTTTGCCCTGATTTTACTAGCAGCCAGAGCAAAAAGTGCTACCTTATAAGAAAACATAGAGTCAGTATCTGATAATAGAAACATTAGCTTATCCATATCAGAAGCCATATGCAATTGATTTGTCATTTCAGTCAGAAACTTTCATCTAGTTTCTGAATACAGTGGGCAATCCATAACATAATGAAAGAGGTCCTCCACAGAAGTTTTGCAAATACAGATATGCTGTTCCTGAGGTGTTTTAGAGTATTGCCCCAGGAGATATTCTGTTGGCATGGTCTGAAACCGCAAAGCTGTAAATGCTGATCTAAGTTTATACATAGTAATATTTGCCAGATATGTGGCTCTTAGATGGTCCTTCTTTATATTTTTATACCATGGGGCAGATCTTGTTTGAACAATTAACGAATAGTCTATTATGGTGTCCCCGTTAAACACCCATTGACACAAATCTTTATAATTTCCTGAAGCTCGCAATAGATAATTTGGAATTGTATAGCGAGAAATGATGCAGTTAACGAAATCAGAGCAGATTTTATCATTACTTAATACTAGGTAACTAAGAGAAAAATCCTAAGCAGGTCTACTCCGAATTCTACTAAAGTATATTCAATGGGGCTTACTTCCAGGAAAGTGATCTTAGGATTGCACTGTAAGTTTGCCAAGTGATTCCGTTTGTGCCAATTGATATTTCTTCAGAGATTTCAATAGATATATGCATGCCCTGATTGATGGAAGGCCGAATTCTGCCCTTAATATGGTAGATGGCACTCCTTTTGGAAGAGTTAAAATACACTTGAGAAAGGAGTTCTGTATGACTTCCAGACTCGATATTGTTTGATCTTTCCACCTCCAAAGTTCAGCACCATGTAATATATGTGAAATCACTTTGCTAACAAACAGTTTGAGGGCTGGATCTATAAGAAAACCTCCTTTGTTGTAATAGAAGCTCATAATAACTCTAACAAGTTTGTTTGCTGAAGCTTTCAAGTAGGCTAAGTGGGCATTCCAGCTCAGGGTTTCACTGAATATTAAACCTAGGTATTTATAATTTTTGCACTGTTCTACAGGAGTGCCTTGTATGCTCCAAGAATACCTTTTTGGGCTTTTTCCGAAATACCACTACTTTGGTTTTGGTGTAGTTAATGACAAGTTTTTCTTTAGAGCAATAGCCCCCCAAATTGTCCAAGAGTTTCTCCAATCCATTCCTGGTTAAAGAAGCTAAGACCATGTCATAAAAAGATGGATATTTTTTGATGGCTTATTGTTAGCGGGACAAATTCAGGGCCAGTTAGTCTCTTCACTATATCATTTATATATAAATTGAAGAGTGCAGGCACTAATATGCAGCCCTGTTTAACACCTTTACATGTATGTAGTGATGGCCACACGAATAAACAGCTTTAAAAGGGGATTAGATTAATTCATGGAGGACAAGTCTATCAATGGCTACTGACCATGGTGACTGAGGGGAACCTCCACATTCAGAGGCACCAAGTCTTCAAATCCCAGAGTCAGGAGGCAACATCAAGGGAAAGTCTCAGCCCTATGCCTTGTTGCTGGCTGTCCAGAGGAACTGGTTGGCCACTGTGTGAGAAAGGATGCTGAACTAGATGAAGAAGAAGAACTGCAGATTTTTACCCCTCCCTTCTCCCTGAATCAGAGACTCAGAGCGGCTTACAATCTCCTATGTCTTCTCCCCCCACAACAGACACCCTGTGAGGTGGGTGGGGATGAGAGGGCTCTTACAGCAGCTGCCCTTTCAAGTCCTGCAATAGCTATGGCTAATCCAAGGCCATTCCAGCAGGTGCAAGTGGAGGAGTAGGGAATCAAACCCGGTTCTCCCAGATAACAGTCCGCACACTTAACCATTACACCAAACTGGCTCTAGATGGATAATTGGTCTGATCCAGCAGGACTCTTCGTATGTTACATTCTTATAAAACAAATAAAATTAAATTAATTAAAAATGCAAAAAACAAAATTTAAAATCACAACTCAGGATTGCTAGTAACCTTAACCAAATGTGGTCCTAAATAAAAATATCTTCAGTTGACTCCTAAAGAACAAAAGTGAGAGGGTCGGGCACAACTGCCCAGCATGGTTGTACCACAGTATCTCCTCTTCAGCCTCTTCTTCTGAAGTTCTTTAGCCTCCAGCCAGCCCAGCTACCCAGGGTCAGATGACACCTGGCCACATGACAACAGCAGCCTGTCTCTGAAATACATGCCAGATCAGTCTGCCTGTCCAGGATTAAATCCTGAATGGCTGTAGGTTTTCCTTTTACTGGGCGTTTTCGCACTGACCTTTTACTGGCGCGACCACCCTCCTCACGCCGGCGGATCTGCAGGGATTTCGCACCAGAAGCGCCGGCGCAGCCAAAAGAGCCGGCAACTTCCGTCGCGAAACCAGCTCAAACGGAAACCGCCAAGAAGCAGGAAAACGTTTGAGCGGGTTTCGCGACGGAAGTAGCCGGCTCTTTTGGCTGCGCCGGCGCTTCTGGTGCGAAATCCCTGCAGATCCGCCGGCGTGAGGAGGGTGGTCGCGCCAGTAAAAGGTCAGTGCGAAAATGCCCACTGACTTAGCATTCAGAAGTAGGATCTTAGGATGAAGGGCCCAGTTGCATGGCAACCAGGTCTTTGTTGGCTGGGAAACAGACTTGAAGGAAGAGTAGATAGTCAGCAGCCAAAACTTCTTCTCCTGGAATGGCCTGTCTGCATCCTGTTGTATCTCCTCAGTTTAGGACTAGGGGAATGGCATTTCCCCACTAGGGCACACAAAATAGCTAGTGTAATGGCCCAGTGAGGAGACAGTTGAAGCCAAGCAGTTCCATTTCTGCAGCCACCTAACAAACTCCTTAGACCTCCCACCACAAATTTCTACTGATAGGATAATAGGCCCTTGTTTCACACTGAAGTGGCTCCCCCAAAGTGGCAACCCCCTTTGGAGCCAGTCTGGGGAGAGATGATGATCAAGGCCAGGCAGGAAACTGCTGATTCAAAGGCTTGGTTCAGAAAAGAGACACAGACACCAAGTAGGAGTCCCACCAATGAGGTTTTAGGCAGCACAGCAGAGAGCTGGATTATCATGGTTGTCATGGACTAGCCAGCTGGCAGCCCAGCAAATAGCTGGCTAGTTCTCATGTCTGGGACTTCTCTCCATTATTCTTTGCTATGTAGATAAGATGGAATCTTTTGAAAAGGCTCAAAATTGGTGCTAAGGTGCTACACATCCCCACATTCCTCTGTGTACCTGTTTCATAGTGATACTTTTTATTTCTGGCCCTTAGATGAATGCAGACACAAATTAATATAACAAATAGGCCCAGCAAGGGCTTATTAGGATGGTGAAGGGCCAGCCCTAGAGGTAATCATGGAACTTTTTAATCCCTGCCACTATGGCCTGACCCTCGTCAATTTGCACATAATTGCGCTCCGGTTTCTGCAAGGTCCTTGAATAGTAAGACACCAGGACCTCATGGCCATCCTGCAGCACATGAGCTAGGATCGCACTCACCCCATAGGGGGTGGCATCGCAGGCCAGCATGATGGGCAGCCGCTTGTTGAAGTGTGCCAGCACACTATACGAGGTTAAGAGGTCCTTTACCACCAGGAAGGTGGTGGCTTGCCAGTGGCCCCAAATGCATGAAGCCCTCTTGTCCAAGAACCTATGGAAAAGCTCAGCCACTGCCACCTTGTGGGGGAGAAAAGCATGATAAAAGTTCAAGAGGCTGAGAAATGCCTGTAGCTCTGCCTTGTTGGTGGGGGCCGGTGCATTGCAGATGGCCTTGATCTTGTCTTGCACTGGGTGGATTCCACTAGCATCCACCGTGTAGCCCAGGAAGTCAATTGTTGGGACCCCAGCATACACTTCTCCCTCTTTATCTTAAGCCCGGCCACATTAAATCGCTGGAGCACTGTGTGGAGGTGAAAGGCAAATTCTTCCTTGGTGGCAGCAGCAATCAACACATCATTAAAGAATGGCTGGACCCCAGGGATGCCTTTTAAAAGAGAGTTCATTAAGTTCTGAAAGATCCCCAGGGCCATGCTGACCCCAAACTGGAAGCACTTGATGCAGAAAGCACCCTGGTGAATCACGATAGTTTAGTCCTCAGCTGTGGCGGCATCCACGGGGAGTTGCTGATATGCCTGGGCCATGTCCAATTTGCCAAAACATTTGGTGCCCGCCAGTGAAGCCAGAACATGACTGACCACAGGACTGGGTAGGTGTAATCCTGTAGCGCCCTTTTGATAGTGCATTTGTAGTCTGCACAGATGCAGACACTAACATTGGGCTTCACTGGGGCGATGATAGGGGTCTCCCATTGAGCATTGCCGACTGGCTCTAAGACTCCTTGCATCAACAGGCAGTCTAGCTCCTCCTCGATTATGGGTTTCAGGGCCTTCAGCCGTATGGGCTGCACATTGGGGTTCAGCTGCAATGCCATGAAGGGTCCTGTATATGTCCCTAGAGTCCCATCAAAAATGGACGGGAACTCCCTGCAGATGCACTGGAAGTCCATGCTAGTGGGGGTCTGGTGGATGCCTGTTACCCGGATTCCCAAGAGGCTGAACCATGACTGGCCCAATAAGCTACTGAGGACTCCGTCTACAACTAACAAAGGCAGGGTTTCCAAAAATTGTCCCTATTTTATCCTGAAGAACCCTACCCCTTGCACGGCAACCTACCATCTTTGGAAGTTCCGAATGATTACTGGAGATGGGTGCAGACAGGGTCCCCCCTAGGACACAGTTGTTTCAGGGTCTGGGCTGAGAATACTGTGAAGGTGGTCCCCAAGTCTATTTCCATTTTGCATGAAGCGCCCTCTTTTAACACAGTAGTCTTTCCAGGGAAGGCAGAGGGTTGGCATACCTGGCCCTCCACTGCTGTGAGGAAGCATAGCTCCTCAATGCTGGCAACCTTGTGGCATCAGCCATTTTGTTCACGGGATGCTCTCCCCGATGTGGGACTATCCGCAGGTGGCACACTCTCGAGCCAGCATGGTCTCCATAGCACATGGCATCGGGCACTTTGGAGCCACGTGGTGAAGTTTGAGAGCGTCTGCACCCCCCGAGTCTTCCGAAATGGGTGATGATGAAGCTACTTGGTGTGTGGTGGCAATAGGTCACTCCTTCTGCGACTTCTCATATGTCATCACCTTGTTGATCACCTTTTTGAGGTCGGTGTTGTCTTTGCCCATAAGCTTCTGCCAAAGCTTTTCATTTCGCAGGCCGAAGATGAAACAGCTCCTCAAAACCTCATCCAGCCAGACTTCCAGGGGAGGAAAATGCCGAGCTGAGCTGTCTCTCATAACGTGAGCAGCCTGGAACTTCTGTTCGGGGTAGTGGAAGGCAAATTAATGCCTACTGCCTACTTTTCTCAGTTAGAGAATAGTCCAAGACATGCACAGAAAACTTTAAGGAGATTTACCTTGGCTAAAAGGGAGCCCTGGAAGGGACTTCTTTGAGGCTTTGAGGGGTCTCAGGAGAAGTTGCATAGTCATCGTCTGCAGAAGTGCCCAGAGTCATTTATTTGACATAAGCTCGTCAGGATCCTAACCTTCTTGGACATTGCTAAACATCTAAAGCTTTGAAAGACCAGTGGAAACTTGGATAATTGGAAGAAAAGGTACAGAAGATTATACTTTAAGATTATACACAAAACTTTTTCTAGAATTGACATGCTGTGGGGAACTAAAGACTTAAGTCTTATAACAAAGAAGATAGAGATTTTCCTAAAATAGGGGCTGACCATAACCCAATAATGTGGATTACAAAATTGTTCAAGAAATTGAGAAGATGGAGACTGAATGAAGATTTGCTACAGAATAAAGAAACAGTGACATATCTAGAAAAAGAAACTAAAGCCTTTTTCCAAGTGAATGATAAAGAAGATATTGATTTTCAGATGGTCTGGGATGCTTATAAAGCAGTAATGAGAGGAGTGTTGATTACTTTGAATAATAAAGACAAGAGAAGAAAAGAAAAACAGTTGTTGGACATTCAAAATGAAATAAAGAAAAAGGAAGGGGAGTTGAGAAAAAGACCAGGGAAAAAGAAAATTTTAAGGGAAATTACAATACTACAAACTCAATTGAGACATTTGTTGAATAAAGAAGTGGAATGGAGTTTGAAAAGACTTCAGCAGAAATCCTTTGAGGGAGCAAAGAAACCGGGAAAGTATTTGGCTTGGCAATTGAAGAAAAAGAGAAAATAGAATTATTAACAGAATTGTGGTAGATGGAAGAGAAGTGGTTACTCAAGAGGGAATAAAAAGAGAATTTTTCAAGTACTATGCCAAATTGATTAAAGGTGTTAAAATAAAAAAAGAGAACATGGATGAATATTTACAAAAGTTAAAAAAAGAACCCCTAACTGAAAATATGAGAAAAGTTTTGACTGATCCAATTGAAAAGATAGAAATTGAAGCAGCAATCAACGCAATGAAAAATGGAAAAGCTCCTGGGCCAGATGGATATACAGCTAAATATTTTAAAACTTTTAAGGACGAATTAATACCAAAATTGCAGAAGTTGATGAATATAATAAGAATAAAAGGGAAAATACCAAATACATGGAAAGAAGCTGTTATTTCATTGATATCTAAAGAAGATAGAGATGCCATGAATGTAAAAAATTACAGACCAATTTCATTATTAAATAATGACTATAAAATATTTACAAGAATCTTGGCAGAACGGCTTAAACATTTGATAAATTTTATAAAGGAAGATCAAGCAGGGTTTCTTCCCAAAAGACAAATAAGAGACAATATTAGGACTGTTGTAAATATTGTAGAATATTATGAAAGACATCCAGAAAAAGAAGTAGCATTATTCTTTGCAGATGCAGAGAAAGCATTTGACAATTTAAGCTGGGACTTTATGTTTGTGGTAATGGATAAAATGGAGTTGGGAGAAAGTTTTATAAGAAGGTTGTGTGTTAATGCAGATCTTACAGAAGAAATGAAAATTAGCAAAGGTACTAGACAAGGTTGTCCGCTTTCACCACTGTTGTTTATAATGACTCTTGAAATTTTACTGATGCAGATTCAAGAAGAAAAATATATACAAGGTTTACGAATAAAAGGATGTACTTACAAATACAGAGCGTTTGCTGATGATATAATGTTTATAAATGAAAACCCCATACAAGTTACACTTTTGCTGTTAATTAAAATACAAGAATATGGGGAGTTGGCGGGACTCTCTATAAATAGAGAAAAATCTAAAATTCTGTGTAAAAATATGCAGATGAATAGACAACAAGAATTACAGAGACTAACAGGTTGTGAAGTTACCTCTAAGGTAAAGTATCTAGGGGTGGAGATAACAATGAAAAATATTGATCTGTTTAAAAATAATTACGAGAAGTTATGGCATAAAATGGATGAAGATATGCTAAAATGGAATAAACTTAATCTGTCATTGCTGGGCAGAATAGCTGCAATTAAAATGAATATTCTACCAAGGATAATGTATTTGTTCCAAACTATTCCTATTGTGAAGGATGCCAAAAAATTTGATAAATGGCGTAGGAAAATTTCAGAATTTGTGTGGGCTGGGAAGAAGCCAAGGATTAAAATGAAAATTCTGTCAGATGCGAAAGAGAGGCAGATTTCAATTACCAGATTTAAAATTATATCATGAAGCAGTTTGCTTAGTGTGGATGAAAGAATGGATAATGCTGTTAAACAAAAAACTTCTAGTGTTGGAAGGTCACAGAAATAAATTTGGCTGGCACGCATATTTGTATTATGGAAAAAAGAAGATGGATGGTCTTTTCTCTCACCATTATATAAGAAGAAATTTATTAAATACATGGACAAAATACAAGAAATATGGAGATGAGAGAAGACCTTTATGGATAGTGCCAGCTGAAGTAGTAAAGATAACGGTTGAGATAGGTGAAGAAAAGTGGCTGTCATATAATCAATTGTTAAAAATACGAAGTGGAAAAATAGAACTGAAAACTGCTGAAGAATTGAGTCACAAATATGATTGGTTTCAAATGCAACAAATAAAGAGCTTGGTAGAGAATGACATTAAAACTGAAGGAATAAGGAAAGAGCAAACAGAAATGGAAAAAGTTCTGCTTGGAGACAATGATAAATTAATTTCAAAAGTATACAAATTACTTTTACAATGGTCTACAGAAGATGAAGTAGTGAAATCTCAAATGATTAAATGGGCAATTAATGTAAATAAAGAAATAAAGATGGAATCTTGGGAATGTCTGTGGAAGAACTGTATGAAACTCGCAACATGTCAAAGTATTAATGAAAATTGTTTTAAGATGATGTATAGATATATACCATCTATACATCATCTTAAAACAATTTTCTTTAATACTTTGACATGTTGCGAGTTTCATACAGTTCTTCCACAGAACTCCTAAAAAATTGGCAAAGATGAATAATAAGATGCCAGACAGATGTTGGAAATGTAAAAAGCATGAAGGTTCTTTCTACCATATGTGGTGGACTTGTGAAAGAGCTAAAATGTTTTAGCAGATGATTCAGCAAGAGATTTCTAAGATCTTGGGATATGAGTTTAACAAAGTTGCAGAGACTTTTCTGTTGGGACTACAAATGGAAACATTTCTAAAAGAAGATAGAACTTTAATCTGGTACTTGCTCTCAGCCGCTAGGACATTGTATGCGCAGTTGTGGAAGCAAGAAAAAATACCAGAAAAATGGGATTGGATTATAAAAGTTATGACATGGAGTGAAATGGACAAATTAACAAGAATATTAAGAGACTATGATTTGGAAGTTTTTAAGATGGAATGGAAGAAGTTCAGAAGATACGTAGAAAAAGAGTGGAAAATAAAAGGACATTGGACAATTTTTGATAATGATTAAGTTTTAAAAGAAGAATATAACTTTTGGTTTTCTTAATAGTTAAGGGTACCTTTAATATTTGGTTTTTTTAAGTAAATAACATTGGTGGGGTCAAATAACGGGGGGAGGGGTGGGAAAAAAGTAAGATATGGGGTAGATAATTTTTTCTTTTTAAGTTGTAAGGTATTGATATAAATTTGCTACCATATGTTACCAATAAAATTGTTTATACTCAAAACCTCGTCCAGCCATGGTAAATCACAGTGGAGCACCAGGCTGCGCAGGACAGTGTTGTAGTCTCTTACTGGCTCGTTGGGCCGCTGATGACATTGGGAAAAGTTGAAGTGGCTGGCCAGCACCGTAGGTTGTGACACAAAATGGACCACGAGCACTGTGATAATCTGCTCAGATGCGTCCTTGAGTGTGGTGGGTGCCATGAGCCCTAGGCTAGCTCCAGGGTGGCCATGCTGCAAGAGCTGAGCAGCAGTGCCTTCTTCTTGCCCCTCTTGACCTCATGGTACTTGATTTAGTACTCCAGATGTTCCAGCCAGGTCTCCCATCGCTCAGGGCAGGTGGCATCGAACTCTGGCACCATTCCTGGTGTGGTGGCCATATCATCAGCGATGGTGTTGCAATGCACAGAGCTGGATGCGGAGGCAGCAGTACCAGTTGCTGGGCTCACTCACCAGGATCCCACCTTCATTGCCACTATAATAAAGTGGGTTCAATGCAAGGAAGAGGTGAGGTGGTAGTGATCATGGCTCTTTATTTCAGTACAGCATAGTCTAAGGCTGCACTCCAAGACTGGAGAACTGGGCCAACGGCCCCAGCTATATACACTACATGGTTCCTGCACAAGTACGCCATTGGATCATTCAAACCATCAGGAGGCCTATGATTGCAACAGGGCAGCAGGGATCTGGATCCTACTGCCCATTGTTCCTGAGTCCCCAAGCTCAGTCCTACAGGCTCCAATGAGCCCGGCAGAAACACCGTTGAATATACATATTACAGTTCACATACACAACACCCTGAAAAAAATGTCAGTCTCTTTCAAGCTTGCATTTTCTATGAATTCTTTCTTCTCTCAGGTGATGTAACATTGCTTCTCAGGTTTGACAGCCTTAGTTTCAGGTTCTGTGTTCCAGCTAAACAAATTCCTGCAATACTTCTGAGCAAACTAAGCTTTTTAACAACAACAAAATGTAGTTGAAGTTCCTTTCAAGCCTCTCTGATCCTCCAAAAAGAAAAGGATGCAACTGTAATAAATAAATTAATTAAAAGGGACGGCTGTGAGCTTCATATCAAATTGCCAAGCTATCAGTCAAGATCTGAATATCCTTCCTCCCCAATTCTTTCAAAACCACAAATGTTGTCTCTAATCATGTGATTTACAAGAAGTTGTCTTCTATTGTCACAAATGTATCTGAAGGCACTCTGGACGTGTCAAGAAGATTTAAGGAGGATAGGGGTTTATTTAAAAAATATACTGCATGCAGGAAAGGCATAAGTTTTTCAAACAGGACCATGCTATTCTATGGTTTGGTAGCCTCAAATATGTTCTGAATTTCAATTAAAAACTTTATCTTTCCAAATCATACACATGCTACAAGAATGTATTGTTATAAAGCCCCCCCCCCACACACACAGATAAATCAAGCAACAAATACGTTGCTTATATCTGCTGGCATGCAGGCAGAACCAGGCTCCAAGGGTGAGTGGCAGAGATATAGGCTGAGTTGCTAGTTTTCTTTCCCACTGCTAATAGTAACTGTAGTGTGGGTCTACTTTAAAAACAAAACTGCGGTGTACAGGAAAAGGTACACTAACCTTCCCCTTCTCATGCCTTGTTCTATGCTTGAAATATTTTTCTCCTGATCATGGTCCAATCATGGGACCAACTAGGGTGAGAGGGGAAAAGTGCTAGATTAAATGGAGAGAAAAATGAGTTAAGATGTAAGAGTTTAGCTTCCCTTAACGTGCTTTCCTTTTTCTGTTTAAAGCGAGAGCCTGCTCAAAACCATTCGGATAGAAATTCACACTTGTGCTACAAGCCAGCTTGCATATTTTGACTGAAATTTGGCAATGAACATCCATCCAGTGGATGAAGACTACAATCCTTAAGAATTTCTTCACAGTTTGGTGGTAAAAAATAAAAAGGAACAGGCATAGAAATAATAAAGATTGGTGGTGGAGGAGGTGAATCTGAGTAGGTGATATAACCATAATAAAACAAAGAAATAACATTACAGAACAAAACGGACCAGAAATGAGCCAAGTAAAATGTCTTTGTGTATTCTTATAGGCTATAGTATGTAGCATTAAAAAAAAAACCCTGTTCTTTAATAGTTTTGATTTAAAACCGATCCCATGTTCCTTTGGATTCATCTATACACTAGATTTTGGGAGACACCCGTAATGGTAAAGAAGAAAATAAAGTCCATGGTTTAGACCTATATTTAATATAAAAATATTCAGACTGTAACACACACAAATGCTGGCTATTTTAAACATACCAAGCCAGAATTCCTGTGTCAACAATTGCAGAATCTTTAATGCTTTCTTTTGCTTAAGGTCTTCTTGGCTGAGATGAAACTTTTCAAAAGTAATAAATAACAGGGCAATTATTTTTAACTTCCTACACAGGAACTCAAATATTTGATTGATGTTGCCCTTTCAGACAGTGCCAAGAAGTCTCAAGTAGCTTTCATTGGCACACCTACCAACACTTTGGAATTCATGCCAGATACCATCTGTGACCAGGCACAACTTCTCTCCCCATTTTCCCCTAAATTGTGGCACAACTAAGAGAAGAAATTAGGCATGACCCATGGAGCAATACAAGTGGGTAGAAAGCTATCTGTGAAGTGAAAGACAAAGGGAATGAATACAGACACTTTCATTTTTTATGAATCCGCTTTGTAGCTTCAATTATTCATATGGCTGATGAAACAGCAAACATTCAAAATGTCAGTGACACAATTAAGTGATAACTTCACTTAATTTACCACCTATTAGCAATAAAGCAACCTGTTATGTACATATTAAAGATCTACAAGAGCAAATTCAAAGTTACCTAATTTATATGAGAATGTTATATGAGGATGTGTCCTTTATACAGAGTTACATTCTTCCTCATCATAAGCATCAATGCTACATTACTTTGTGCCTTGCTTAATGTGATATTCCTACCCCTAAATCCTAATCCATTGAATTAATTATCCACTTCACTTGCTATTATCTATGTTGTATTGTTGTAGACATCCTAGTTTTTCTTCCCCATTGAAGTGGTGCTTAAGGGTTAAAACCATAGGTAACTAAAATTACTGCAATCATTAGTGGCACCCAGGGTTTTTTGTAGAAAAAGATCAGTAGGAACTCATTTGCATATTAGGCCACACCCTCTGGCACTATGCCAGTCAGAACTGCGTTCCTGTGCATTCCTGCTAAAAAAAAAACCCTGGTTGCACCTCTGTCTTATTTGCTGTTGGGAATAGATTCCCATATTCTCCTTGTACCATCTTTATTGTTTAAGGAAGTAGTGGGATTTAGGATTGTTTTCCAGTTAAGAGTTCCAATTAATTGGATCATAAGAACTTGTGAGGGGAAACCATGACATCACCCTTTGAGAAGACTTACCTATTCATGCTCTGTTTTAGGTTAATAGGTGTCACCTGAATAAAAGGCCACAAGGGTATAATTGTAGTGGACTAGTTGGTTTAAAAAGCAAGTGGGCTGCCCCTGACTTAGCTAAACAGGGCTGGCCCTGGCAAGTACTTGGATGGGAGACCACCTTGGAATACCAGGACTGGGAGGCAAGGCAAGCTGTATCAAGCCACATCTCTGAATGCCCTCCATGCTCCAATAGGGGTCAAGACGCTACCATGACTTCCAAGCATGTGAACATGCACACAGACACACAATGCGACACCCCCCCCCCCCAAAAAGCAAGTGGGCTGGCTGGATTTAAGGAGCAGTATGTAGCACCTTGTACTGTATATTGGAACCTTACATTTTTGTCCTTGGTTCCTTATAGATATTTGTAGGTATCTATTTTGTATTTGGGAAATCTTTAGCTGTTTCCAACTACTTTTGGAGTTAGGTGTTGTATAGTTCCAGTTATTTTTGTTGTTTTTCTCTCCCTGTTGAATTCTGAAAATATAAACTCTTTTCCCTTTTGAAAATTTTAAAAATTTAAATAAATCCTCTTATACTTCAACTGATGTGGTTTACTTGTGGTGCAATAATATCCTGGAATCGATTTGTGTGTGTGTGTGTGTGTGTGTTTTCTGGCAGGTTTGCTGGCATTTTGTGTCTGTTTAAATTGCTTATTTGGTTTGAGGAACTGCAACTACCCAGGAGAGCAGTTAGTTTCCACAGAATAGTTTGGACCTCAGTGATCTGAGATTTACTACAATTGTACAATGGGATCTTGTGGTAATGGTGAAAAAATTCAAGCAGTGATTGGCTTCAGTCTAAAATTCAAGCAGTAGACTGGCTGCAGTCTACATAGAAGGGCCTCTGGTTGCAAGTGCCAGATCTTGTATTGTTGGAACTCTCTGTCTAGGGCAAGTGATGCTCTGTATTCTTAGTGCTTGGGAGGGGCAACAGTGTGAGGGCTTCTAGTGTCTTGGCCCTATTAATGGACCTCCTAATGGCACCTGGGTTTTTTGGCCACTGTGTGACACAGAGTGTCGGACTGAATGGGCCATTGGCCTGATCCAACATGGCTTTTCTTATGTTCTTATCTGTACAGAGACCAAATATAGTGAGTGCTTTTGGCTAAGCTGCTGTGATTCTATAGATGAAAGAAATTTATTTTATTTTATTTCTTTTATCAAATTTATATCCTGCCCTTCCCTGGTGGGCTCAGGATGGCTAACAACAGCAACTTAACCATATAAAACATTAAAAACAGATTACACAATAAAATTAACCAATACAGTTTACAGTCATTTAAGACCAAGATGTGAATTTCTAATTGCTCTGAATGATCTTGCTTCACTTATGGTGGTTCAGTGGGATTATCAGCACTGTGGGGTAATAGCTACCTCCCTTCAGCCTCTAAAAGCAAGTTTAAATAACTCGGTTTTACAGGCCCTGTGGAACTGCGGCAGGTCCCGCAGGACCCTGATGTTTTCAGGTAAGGCATTCCACAGAGCAGGAGCTATTACTGAAAATGCTCTGGCAGTAGACAGTTGAGCCTCTTTCAGTCTAGGGATCTTGAGGAGATGTTGAGACCCCGAACGAAGTGCTCTCTGGGGCATATATGGGGAGAGGCAGTCCCGAAAATAGACAGGTCCCAGGCCATATAGGGCTTTGAAGGTTATAACCAGCACCTTGAAGCGAATCCGGAACGCCATGGGCAGCCAGTGCAATGTTTCCAGCAGAGGTTGAATGTGCACCCATACAGGTAGCTCCATTAGCAACCTGGCTGTTGCATTTTGCTCCAGCTGCAGCCTCTGAATTTGAGTCAAGGGCAGCCCTATGTAGAGGGCATTACAGTAGTCAGGTTCTTGAGGTGATAGTTGCATGAATCACTGTTGCCAAATCTCTGTGCTCCAGGTATGGGGCCAACTGCCTTATCCATCTAGGGTGATAAAATGCGGATCTTGAGGAGATGTTGAGACCCCAAATGAAGTGCTCTCTGGGGCACATATGGGGAGAGGCAGTCCCGAAGGTAGACAGGTCCCAGGCCATATAGGGCTTTGAAGGTTATAACCAGCACCTTGAAGCAAATCCGGAATGCCACGGGCAGCCAGTGCAATGTTTCCAGCAGAGGTTGAATGTGCACCCATACAGGTAGCGCCATTAGCAACCTGGATGTTGCATTTTGTACCAGCTGCAGCCTCTGAATTTGAGTCAAGGGCAGCCCTATGTAGAGGGCATTACAGTAGTCAATTCTTGAGGTGATCGTCGCATGTATCACTGTTGCCAAATCTCTGCGCTCCAGGTATGGGGCCAACTGCCTTATCCATCTAGGGTGATAAAATACGAATTTTGCAGTGGCTGCTACCTGGGCCTCCATTACCAGTGATGGCTCCAGGAACACCCCTAAACTCTTGACCTTCGAGACTGGCACCAACGGTGTCCCATCAAAGGCAGTAGAGGGATCTTTCTACCCAGGCTGCCGCAACTTAGACACAGGACCTCTGTCTTCGCTGGATTCAGCTTCAGTCTGCTCTGCCTGAGTCATTTCACCACAGCTTGTAAAGCTAGGTCCAGATCTCCCAGGGTGCAGCTGGACTGCCCCCCCCATCAATAGATAGAGAAATGAAGGCACAGCCACCATGTATACAACCTGAAAATTATATTAAAAGGACATGCCACATGTTCAACAAAAAGAGCCATCTATGTCCTTGTTCCTTACTGTACATTGGAAGTACAATGCATATGGTGAAAATGTGTCTTGGAGCACCATTGGTGCATTAAACATGGCATCAAAGAAGTGTCTCTAGTGGAACATTTTAGCAAATCCAACCATGACCCTGATTCCCTGACATTTTTTGTAATTTCCAAATTTTTATCATTTAAGTATAAGGCTGTTGATGTTTCCAAATGGCTCCTAAAGCAGGAAGTGCGATGGATTTTTAAACTCAGCACTCTGGAAGTATATGGACTAAATGTTGAGTGGGATCTGTTGTGCTTCCTGTAAAAAGTGTTCTGTTTTAGATGTGGACTTTTGTATATTTTTAGTAATATTGGAGAATTGTTCATAACACTGGAGACTGTAAGCTTAAAAACTGTTAAATATCTGTTTCAAAATCTTGATATCGACATTGATTTTAGGCTAGTTGCTCTCCAGGAATGGAGCATGTTAGCCTCCCTTATTTTTTTAGCATGGGACTTTAACAAAAGGTTAAGATCGAACAATTATTTCCACCTGGGGTTCCAGACTGTCTTTAATTAGGGATGGGTTACAGTGCTTCCTTTCAACCTTGGCCCTTATTGGAAGGAACTCAGTCAGAAGCATTGAATTTTTGAAGGAACATTGTTCTATTACTTTTGAAGGTATGCATATGGATGGGTCTTTAGGGCAGATAAATGATGTTTTTTTTTTTTTTCAATTTTAAATTTTTATTAGAATAATAACATATATAACATTTAACAAACATCAACTATAACACTAACAAACATAGAGTCTATCCATGAGCCATCACATTACTAAACATGCCAAGCATAGTGTTGTTCTAATATAAAGCAAAATTTAAGTACTTGTCCGGCAATTTACACAGTGTATTTTGTTCAGATTGTACATAATCAAAAAAATGGAACCATTTTTCCACAAACAAGTTTTTTACCTGGCCTGTATCGGATGATTCAGAAATTCTTATAGTAGTAGCTAATTTGTCCATCACTACTAGGTCCCAAATTTTTAAAAACCAAACACGTTTAGTAGGTAAGAGAGAGGCCTTCCAGTGTTGGGCTATTACTAATTTCGCTGCTAAGATAAGTAAAGCAGCCAAATCACTCTTGCGTCTAGGCACTTCCATGTTTTTCCAAAGGTTGAGCAATATAGAGTCCGGAGTAAAGGGAACTTTATGACCAATTATATGTTCAATAGTGGGCAGAATTTTTCTCCAGAATTCCATTATCACTGGACATTCCCACCAGCAATGGATAAAGGAACCCAAGAGACCACATCCTCTCCAACATTTGGCGTCTTTTGATCTTTTAGCATAATATATTTGTAACGGTGTCAAGTACCATCTAGAGAAAATTTTAAAGTTTTGTAACCTCAAGTTCAAAATGGGAATATGGAATAAATAGGAAGACCATAACTTAGACCAACATTCTGGAGTAATAGTAATTCCACAATCTTTGTTCCATGCCTTAATGGTGGAACTATCTAAGGGCTGGTTTAGATTGCTTAGTTCTTTATAAATAACTGCTGTCTTTCCTTTCAGTTTGGGTAACGCATCCATCATAGCTTCCTCAAATGTACTCAAGGGTCTATTTAATTGAGAAATAATATTTGGGTTGTGGAGTAGGTGGTGTAACTGATTATGAAAAGGCCTTCTGGTCGCAGCCTTTTCATGAGCCCTTAGCTTTAAAACAGGCTTTATGGCCTGGGGTGTGTAAACCATCAGCAGGCGGGGAGGGTCCCTTTAAGATACAGGTTGCTATGCAAAGTGCCTTTGACTCCCTTCACCTACAGAGCTCTGTTAACCAGGCCTTTGTGGAATTGGGGAAAATGTTACAGCTCGCCTTAGTTGCTTTGACAGCTGTCAGCCTAATAGAGCTGTCAAAATCTAAGATCTGTTGAGTCATCTTCTACTTAGATCTCAGTTGCCATTGGTAGTCCAGAATACCTATGGAGGCCAGGGATACTATAACAATGTGCCAGCAGAAGGTTTGTGTGTGGAGAGCAAAAGGCTTGCTGCTCTGCCATTCCTTCTCGCCATTCTTCAAAGATGACAAAGTGCTGTTGGCTGAAGAGATAAGGCTATCCTCCCACATGGTAAATTTCTGCCTGTCCAATTACTGTTTAGTTAGCTATTTGTATGATGCTTTTATTTCTGTATTGCACCACTTTAATGATTGTTTTAACCTCTGACTGCTTTCTGTTACTTTAATAAAAAGTCTTAACCTTTTTTAGTGCTGATCTCTCTGTCTTGTGAATTAGAGTTCTCTAGGGATTCAGTGACCTTAGACTACAACTACATTTCTGTCCAACCAGCTTTGGGTGTGGTTGTGAGAGAGAGGTCTTTGTTTCTCTCTAGTGTAAGGGATGGCATGTGCTGAAACTGGGGCTGTGCTGTACCAGGAGCTGAGAGGAGGTGAAAAGTTCATATGTAGAAAAAAATAAGATAAGGGAAAAACGGGAGGGGGAAAATGTACTCATGGCTTGGGGCATGCGCGTTACTGTTAGAAAAGAATGGGAGGGGACCAGCCAAATGGGTGGTCTCACAGGGTTTAGGTTTCAGGCGAAAGGTATGTTAACAGCTGTGCTGCGTCATAAAATTAGAGTCGATGGGGGGGGGGGAGATTTTCTCTGCCCCTCGACTCTCCGTGTATTGCAATCACGTTTTCAATAAACGATCCTTGCTGGACCCAACTGTGTGAGTATTTTACTGTCAGGGGGACAGTTCCTCCTGGGTTAGAGTCCCAGGTCACTACTCCACACGTGACAATTTGGTGGCAGCGGTGAGATACGCGGCACTCTAACGGGGGTCCCGGCAGTGGGAGGGAAGACTCTCTAGGGCCCACGGACCTTTTTGTCCAATTTGAGGTTTCTTCCTTCTGGCTGCCGTCCGGCCACCCGAGGGTGACAAGAACCGTTGCGGGTCCTTCAACGATCGATGGAAGGGACGGTGAGACTCTACTGACGACGGAAAGTTGGTGAGTTGGCTAGTGAAAACTAGACACCATGGGAAACAAGGGGTCTATAGACAAGGGGCGCAGGGGAGACGTCCCCAAGAAACAAGCGCAGGGTATAATGGGCAGCCGGCAGTATGGGGGCACCAGCGGAAGGTGGGGTTCCCGGTGGGAGACCCCTTGACCGCCTATTAAAAGTTAGGGATAGATTTAAAGACTCTGGGGTAACTAAGGAACAACTGGTAAAGAAGTGTGTTATTGAATGGCCAGCTCTTTTCGATCTCGCTGGCCATGGTATGGAACTACAGATGAGGAAATTATTTTAGACATGAAACAATATTGGCTGAGGTCGGTGCCGCGCCCGGAGGCACCCTTAAATTTGTATTGTGTGGAGGTTTGTGTGGAGTTTTAGCGGCTGCTGCAATTATGGTGGTTGCTGTTGCTGAGGAGGAAGACACCCCTCCGTGAAATCTTAATGATTATTTAGCAGGACAGCCCCTACAGCTCCACGGGAGCGGGATCAATCACAGTCGGAACAGGGGAGAGGCAGCCAGTGGTTGATCCCCCACCCTATGTACCGGGGCAGGAGAAAACAAACAGGAGGTAGAAGATCTGAGTGGTTTTTTGTTAAATTTTCTTGGGAGAAAAGGGACTGCGAGTGTCGAGAAAGAAATTGCAATTTGTGGAGCCTACAGTAAAATATTTGGGAATATTTTATCAGGAGGAACTCGGTGTGTCCCACCGGAGAGAATTCAAGGGTTGTTGGGGTTGGGAGCTCCTAAAACCAAAAGGGAGTTGCGGGGACTGCTGGGAGGATTCAATTCTTGTCGGCTGTGGGTGAATGGGTTCTCCCAATTGGCAGCCCCCCCTTTATGCAAAACTCAAAGATGAAGAACCGGATAGAATTCATCGGGGAAAAGAGGAGGGAAGGGCTCTTGCGCAGCTAAAGCAAGGAATGCTGCAGGCGCCGGTTTTACACCTCCCCCAGTTCACGGAGCTCATTCATCTAGCAGTGGATGTGGAGAAAGGAGTAGGAAGGGCGGTAGCATACCAAGAGAGAGGGGGGAGGCATTGCCCCCTCGGCTTTTGGGGAACCAAAGAAGGAAAGTGAACCACCCTTGACTGCTTACAGGGGTGTACAGTAAATTGCAGGGGAAAGAAGGGGGGGGGGTTGACGAAGCCCCTGACTGAATTAGTGGTAGAGGCACGGAAAGTTATTGCAAGGAGGAAGGCTGACAAGGAAGCGGAGACAGTTAAGTTGATGGTGTGGATGGTTAGAGAAGGGCAGAGAAAGGACGAGAGAAGAGGGGTGAATCATGAGATTTAGGAAGGAGAGGAGATTTAAAATGCAATGGATTGGACTGCCCTGCAAGATGCAGTGCAATACAGGAGAGAATGGCAGGGGTATGGAAGCCGCCCTTAGTCTGCCCTTGCGGGGAGGGCAGGATACAAATAAAAAGTATTATTATTATTATAAAGTTTGTGGAGAGGACAGCCCTCTTACAGCTTGCAGCTTGACACACGGTGGGTGTGAGGGTGCTATCCTGGCATAAAAATCTGACTGGAAATAGATTTAACAAGGCTGCAAGAAACATTACTTTACAATATTTAACTTATGACATAGAGGTAATTTTTACTGACATTAGTGGTGGCTTTAAAAAAGATTAGACAAATTTTGGGAGGATAATTATATTTATGGCTTGGATTCAGTGCAGAATTTCAGTAGCACTAGGTCTGTGTCTCATTAAAATAAGAAAATATTTCAGTAGCTACTGAGTCATGCTTGTGGCATCCTCACTTGAGTTTGCCAAGGTCTGTTGGGGATGCTTAGTAAATCAGATTACTATTCTAAGAAGGATAATTTTTTGTTGTTGTTGTTTGTTTGGTTTAGTTAATAGGTAGATTTCTACTGTGTATTAGAAGCATCTGTTTGGCCAGTGCTGGAGAGCAGTACACCAACCTTTTTTTTTGCCATTCTGAAATACAAGAGGACTGTATCAAAAGATCTTCACAATACATTCTAACCCTACTAGAATGAAATAATGTAATTAAAAAACTGGAGCTGACACTCACAGTGTCTGAAAGAGGTTTTGATATGAGATAGTTTAAAGATGTGTCAGAGTTTGGTTTGAAGGGCTTTTGAATGTAGTTATGAGATAGGGGTCACAGAACCCAGGTTTGCAGAGACAGGACGAGAGCAAAGAAGAGCAGGGAGTGGAGGATGTGTGCAAATGTTGTAAGAGAGGGAATGTATGAGAACAAATGTTAGAAACTCATTTACCATAGACAAAGGTATTTCCTTTTAAATGTTTTGTGGAGGGGGATGCCTGGTACAGCAGGAGATAATTTGTATTTGTAAAGAGACTTGTATGTAAAAAAATGCGTGCTGGCACCTGTCTTCTCCTTTTAAGTCTCATAGGGAGCAAGGACTGATGCACCCCACTCCGCTACTTGAAGTCCCAGTGCACAAGCATAACAAGCGGTGGAAGGAGGAAACCTTTCAACTAAATTGAGAGGGACCTTTTCAAGTCCTCCTGATCACAGGAACGGCCGTAAGAGCTGCAGAGAGGTTGGACGCACCACACTCGCACAGGGGAGGGGGCAGAACCCAAGGAGCTGGAAGAGCCAGACGGTGGATGGAGATCCCCTCCGGTTGCGAATAACTAATGTGGACCGGTCCAGACGACCCGGAGTGGACCTCAGCACAACGTTTCTCGGCTGTTGTTTCTGCGAGGCCTGACTGCGTTAACGTTTAGATTCCTGGCCTGACTGAGTCAACATTTAGATTTCTGGCTTGTAAGGCAACCGTCTATTGAACCATTTCTTTCTAAACTTTCTAATTTCATTGCAGGACGACTTTTGGTAAAGGACCCAGTCTTAAAAAAAAAGTATACTGCTATATATATATATATATATATATATATATATATATATATATATATATATTGCTTACCTGTATGTGGAGGGATCATAGGAAGCTGGAAACCAAAATCCAGAACCACAGTTATGGTGCTGCAAGAGGCACTCCCAATAAAGTATATTATCACTGATTTAGACTAGAGAAAAATGCTAAAATAAAAAAGAGGAGGGATTGAGAGAGAGGTCTTTGTTTCTCTCTAGTCTAAGGGATGGCATGTGCTGAAACTGGGGCTGTGCTGTACCAGGAGCTGAGAGGAGGTGAAAAGTTCATATGTAGAAAAAAATAAGATAAGGGAAAAACGGGAGGGGGAAAAATGTACTCATGGCTTGGGGCATGCGCGTTACTGTTAGAAAAGAATGGGAGGGGACCAGCCAAATGGGTGGTCTCACAGGGTTTAGGTTTCAGGCGAAAGGTATGTTAACAGCTGTGCTGCGTCATAAAATCAGAGTCGATGGGGGGGGGGAGATTTTCTCTGCCCCTCGACTCTCCGTGTATTGCAATCACGTTTTCAATAAACGATCCTTGCTGGACCCAACTGTGTGAGTATTTTACTGTCAGGGGGACAGTTCCTCCTGGGTTAGAGTCCCAGGTCACTACTCCACACGTGACAGTTGCAGCCTGCAATTTGCCTTCCTTGCGGGGCTGTTGGCTTTGTTCTTAGCGAAGCCATGTGGGGTTTCTCCTTTCATCCTCCTGGGTGTTAATTTTAAAGGAATGGTGGCAGACTACTGAAAGGCTGTGTGTTATACCAGCCTGTGTTTCCCTAAATAGCTCCCTGACTGGACTGGGTGTTGAAGGTCTAGGGCAGAAAAAACTAGGAAACAGATAAGGACCCCTATGTGACCTCCCAGCACAGAGGTGCCTAAATCTTAAAGGCAATTCTGTTAGAGTGAATAAACAAAGGCGGGTGCTGGGGTGAGTTACGACAATGTTATAATGTAATATTTTATCATACAGCTTAGAGAAAGCCTTTGGTGAAAACAAGGTCCTAGTGTCCGGATATGCTTGTTTAGCAGCTTCTTATTATTTCTGGGACTACAGTCCACAGTGGCTTCTAGTTAGCAGCAGCTGAAATAGAAGATATCCTCCTAAGATGAAAAATTTGCGATTATATCACTGTTTTGAACTTTACCATTTGTACTTTTGCCTTGGATAGTTCTTTCAGTACTGCATCTGTTCCATGCTTGTTTGTTACACAAATTGTGCACTGTATGTGATTGTTTATAATGTATAAGTATTAGATGTAAGCTAAAAGTATTACATGTAAGTTAATTCTTTAAGATATTCTTTGTATATTTATACACGGTGGCTGTGCCTTCATTTCCTTCCTCCTTTCCGTGTATCTCATGCTTGTTGCCATTATTCTATAGCTGAAGAAGAAAAGATTGGATTTATACCCCGCCCTTCACTAACCAAAGGAGTCTCCTTTCCCTTCTCCTCCCCACAACAGAAACCCTGTGAGGTAGGTGGAGCTGAGAGAGCCAGGGCCAGTGCATGGGAGTAGGTGAGGTAGGCGGTTTCCAAGGGTGACACCTCACCACAGGGGTGGAGGCAGGCACCCCCTCCCTGCTCATGCTGTCCCTGATCTACCACATTGTTCTTTCTCATCTCTGAGCAATCAGACCTGAGAAAGCATTCTTCCTCGATTGCTCAGAGCCAAGAAAGGACGTGCCCCCCCATATGGCTCCCTCCAAACCTGGAGGGGGTGTGCCAAGCATTCTTTCTCAGCTCCAAGCAATTGGAGCTGAGAAAGTATGATGCACCTCCTTCCCAGCTCCTTCCAAACCCAGAGAGGGCTGGGCAGGGGGCACGCGGCACGCAGAGAATTCTTTCTCATCTCAGAGCAATCAGAGCCGAGAAAGAATGCTTCAGGAAAGCATGCCAGAGCAACAATGTCACTTCTGGTGACATCATCACTCCACACATGTGAATGGAGCCAGGGGTGGCAGTACGGGGTTCTGTCTGGAGCCTGGAGCGGCAAAACCCCTAGCACTGGGGCTGGAGAGAGCTCTCTCAGAACTGCTCTTGAGCAGAATAGCTTGATGAGAATCTGTGGCTGCCCCAAGGTCACATCAGCAGGTGTATGCTGAGGACTGGGGAATCAAACCTAGTTTTCCCAGTCTCATAGTCTGCATACTTAAGCACTACATGAAACTGAGCAGAACAGAAAGACACTTCTTAAAAATAAGCAGCAACTGATCAGAAAAAGATGGTGGAAGTGCTTTGGAAATATGGAGGGAAGAGAAGAAGATCAAAAGGTGCAGTGTGAGGGCAGAAAGACAGCCTCAAGAGACCGTGCACAAAACAAAGATACATATGGCCAGGAGATGAAGAAGAAGAAGAAGAAGAAGAAGAAGAAGAAGAAGAAGAAGAAGAAGAAGAAGAAGAAGAAGAAGAAGAAGAAGAAGAAGAAGAAGAAGAAGAAGAAGAAGAAGAAGAAGAAGAAGAAGAAGAAGAAGAAGAAGAAGAAGAAGATATTGGATTTATATCCCGCCCTCCACTCCGAAGAATCTCTGAGCGGCTCACAATCTCCTTTACCTTCCTCCCCCACAACAGACACCCTGTGAGGTGGGTGCGGCTGGAGAGGGCTCTCACAGCAGCTGCCCTTTCAAGGACAACCTCTGCCAGAGCTATGTCTGACCCAAGGCCATTCCAGCAGGTGCAAGTGGAGGAGTGGGGAATCAAACCCGGTTCTCCCAGATAAGAGTCCGCACACTTAACCACTACACCAAACTGATGTATAGGTGCTGAATTTCACAAGTTGATTTCCAATTAGCTTCCACATCTTTGGGTACAGGCTTCCAGTAAAAATTGAATAATTTGTATACTAGGTGGTCGCAGAAACTATGGGAATTTTAGAAAGCAGTGTCTATTGCAATTTATGAAAGCTCCTTTGGCAAGTACATATATGTAAGTCCAGTTGTGGCAGTCTGGGACAGTAAGAGGAAAGCAAGAATTTGGGAGCACCATTGTGTGCAATGTACATTTCCACATTCTTCTTTCCAAGGGAAGAGCAGGCCTCTGAAATAGAACCAACTAAGGAAAGAAGGGTAAGAGATTTTTCCTTTTTCCTCTGGTTCATAGATGCAAGAGAATGATGATCCTGGAGAGGGAGCTCAGTGGGGATATGATGCTGCAGAATCTATCCTCCAAAGCAGCTACTTTCTACAGGGGAAAACTCTCTGGAGATAAGCTGTAATTCTAGGAGACTTCCACAGCCCCCCTGGGGCTTGGCAACTCTAGATCCATTCCACCATTTCAAGATATTGCCAACTCATTTCCATTTCATTCACTTTCATATGTAAAGCATCTTGTACCAATATCAGTTAACTTTACTTAAACTATCTGCTTATCTGTTTGAACTTCTGCCCTCCCTCATGATCCAGTATATGTAACTGGCAAGTCTGTTGATTTATGATAGGACTTATGCTGAGCATTTCTACATTGACTTCTCTCTTTTCCCCTTTCACTGTGATTTACACTTGAAAGACTCATGGTGTAATTCACACTACCCTTCCCTACAAGATTTCCCAGAACAATTTTCCTTTACACTTCTTTCTGAGTAAGTGAGCTGTGACTCATGAAAACTAATATTGAAATATACAGGGCTTTTTTTGAGCAGGAATGCACGGGAACGCAGTTCCGGCTGGCTTGGTGTCAGGGGGTGTGGCCTGGTATGTAAATGAGTTCCTTATGGACTTTTTCTACAGAAAAGCCCTATGTGAAACAATGGTGACATCAGGGGTGTGTGGCCTAATATGCAAATGAGTTCCTGCTGGACTTTTTCTAGCAAAAAAGCCCTGGAAATATATATTGTTAGTCATCAAGGTGTCACTGAACTTCTGCTACATTTTAAAATGTGAAGGAAAGAAAAAGGTAAGAGCCTCTTCTTCTATTCCTCCCTATCTATCACTGGAAGTTTGGCTCACTTAATATACTGTCCTCCATGTAAGCATCCTGAGGAACCTCCTCCATGAGGATTATAATATAGTGGGTTCTTTGCATAGATGGGGTAAGGTAGTAGTGATAACAAGCTCTTTAATAAGTACAGCATTGTAGATGGCTGTGCTGACAAGAATGCCAAACGGGCCCCATTGGGCCCAACTATATACAATACTGGATTCCCACGCTAGCACATTATTGGGTCATTCAAACCAGCAGGGGGCCTGTGATTGGAGCAGGGCAGTTGGGATTTGGATCCTAAGTCCCCAAGCTCAGTCCTTCAGGCTCCAATGAACCAGGCAGGGTACCTATTTGGTACACATAGATTCACATACATAACATTCCTCCCCCCACCCCAGTTCACAAGCCTTAGCAAGCATAGTCCTGTACATAGGCAGGCTTGTGATGCTCTCATGTTGACCTCCAGAGTGCTGGAATGGGCGGTGGGTCAGTCATGGCTTCCGGTGTGGCTGGCCGCTGTTTGGGTGATGCTGGCTCTTTGGCTGGTAGTTCTGGGACCTCAGATCTCAGGCAACAGCTCCAGTTCCCCAGAGGTCTTGGGTGCTGATAGGAAAATGGAAACTGGGATCTTGGCTTTGGTAGTTTCTGGGCCGCTTGGTGCTGATGTGGCCGGTGGGTCGTGTCTGTCCTCTGGCCCTTCTCATGACCGCAATTGGTCTACATGCAGCCTCCATGTAAAACCATCCTCCGAGATGACCTAATACATGACAGCCTCCAGCACCCTAGAAACCCAGGCCGGTATCCATGCTGCCCCCCCTGAAGTTCTTAGTAAATGCCATGTGCCAAACCCTCGGGGAGCCTGGACCGCCTCAGGAATCTCTTGTAAGTCTGGGGCTCAGTCCAGGTGCATGCAGTCTAGCAGGGTTGTCATCTGCTGACCCATGAGGAGCTCAGCCGGGCTATGTCCGGTAACTGTACTGGGGATGGAATGTTGCTCCAGTAGACACTCTGCCAGGCAGGACTCCCAGTCTCCGTGGATGATGCTGTGGAGCGTTTCCTTAGTTGCCCACACCATTCACTCAGCTTGGCTGTTGGTGGCTGGGTGGAAAGGGGTTGACCTCATGTGTTTAATTAGGCTTCGGCTGCAGAAATCCTGGAACTTGGCTGAGGTGAAGGCCGTTCCATTATCAGATACCAGTGTGTCAGGCAGGCCGTGGGTGGTGAAAACCTTTCAGAGGGACCCTAACATGGCCCGGGAGGATGTGGACGCTACGGGTGTGACCTCGAACCACTATGAGTAGGAGTCCTCTATGAGAAAAAATATTTGCCCTTGGAAGGGCCCCACAAAGTCGAGGTGCAGGTGGGACCAGGGGTTGCGTGTGGATTTCCACTGTTAGGCTGGGGCTCAAGGCAGAGCTGGATGGGTCTCCTGGTATGGTTGGCATCAGGCAACCCAGGACTCAATAGAGGCATCTATTCCTGGCCACCATACATAACTGCAGGCTAGCACCTTCATAACCGTCTGGCTGCCCATGAGGCAAGACTTGCCTTCAATGAGCACAAGCACCTTGAATTTATCAGCGATGTCCTGGGGAAGATGTAGTACCTGTAGTTGTTGGAGTGACATGTTGTGAAGCTTCATCCCATGCGTTGACTCTTGATGCCCAGTTTGGCGCCTCTGGGTCCCCTTGGAGCAGCAGACTCTGGCGATGTGACCGATCTTTCCACAGTTACAGCATGAGGCAATGTAGAACTTGCAAGACCTTTGCTCGTGTAGCTCTCCACAGCTGGCACAGGGACTCAAGATGGCTGTGTGAGGGAGTGTGGTAGTTGGGCGTGTAGCACGGTGAGTAGGTCGGGGCAGCTGCAGAACTTCTTCGGCCTCGTCAGCCAATTCCACGTGGTGGACCACAGTGGACAGCCTTCGGGAAACCAGCTGCCTTGGCGCCTATTGTAACTCAGCCATGAACTGGGCCTCCTCCATCGTGACCTGGATCATGGGGTCCTTCTTGGCAAGGAGCCTCCATTGGATTCTTTCGTCCCTGAGGCCGCACACCAGCCGGTCTTGGAGGGCTTCCTCCAGGTTGCTGAAATTGTAATGATGGGCAGCCCTTCAGAGAGCCATCACGAAAACAGTAATTGACTCACTGACTGTCTGGTTCCTTCTGTAGAATGCGTGGCAGGCCACTAGGATGGAGGGTTTGGGAGCAAAGTGCTCTTGCAGCTGGTTCATGATGTTCCAGTATGGTGTGTCTTTGAGGACAGCTAGAGCCATCAGAGAATGGGCGATCTTGAACTTCGAGCAACCGCGGACATGGAAGAAGATAGCTTATTTCTTCATATCTTTTGTGATGTCAGAGGATTCTAGGAAGAAGGCAAAATGGGAGTTGTAGGACTCCCAGTTCTCAGTGGTGGTGTCAAACTCATCAAAGTGTCCAGGAGTGGCAGCTATGTCCTCCAGTGGTGGCGATGCGATGCATGGGACTGGATGCAGAGTGCAGCTATGTGTGGTGCTGTGCCGATTGCCGGGGCTTATTGCTCACCAGAATCCCATCCTCACCACCACTATAATATAGTGGGTTCTATGGATAGATGGGGCGAGGTGGTAGTGATAACAAGCTCTTTGATAAGTACAGCATTGTAGATGGCTGTGCTGACAAGAATGCCGAACGGGCCCCACTGGGCCAACTATATACAATACTGGGTTCCCACGCTAACACATAATTGGGTCATTCAAACCAGCAGGGGGCCTGTGATTGGAGCAAGACAGTTGGGATTTGGATCCTACTGCCCATTGTTCCTAAGTCCCCAAGCTCAGTTCTTCAGGCTTCAATGAGCCAGGCAGGAAACCTGTTTGGTACACATAGATTCACATACATAACAAGGATTCTTTGATATATATCATTTCTCCAGCCGTAAACCTTTATGGTAATGTTGGAATGATTATCTCAAGTACTGTGTTGTAAGAAAAGCATAAGTAAATTGCCCATAGCTCTTAATTGTGTGTATATATCCCTTTCCACTTTTTCAAAGGTTACTTACAATTTTTAAAAAAGATTACATCTGAACATAGTAAAACCAGAACTATAAAATAATGGAACCATTTAATAACACAAATATGAATGCTTGCATTAGTAAAACCAAAAAAAGTGTGTTACTATTCAAAGTTTGGGTGGACTTAGCCAGATTATTCTTGTGGGTCTCCCCCCCAAAAAAATTGAGGTACATACAGATTATCCTTTGGATCCATGCCAGACCTTAAACATATATGAAGAAGTAGCCAAAGGAATATAAGGGATTATTGAACACAGAATAGTGCAATTGGTCAATAAGGCCACACTCTTTGTCAAAAGTCTGTGTCTCATCTGATATGACTGTTCCTTATTATAGCAACAGAGATGGCCTTGGAATGTGTCAGGAAGAGTCTGACATGGAATAGTAATCTGGTGCCAACAGAAGCAGCCATAACTCTATGGCAGTGTGTTACCCAAAAATAGGCAGTCTTCACTTAGTTTGGGGAAAATAGCTTGGAGACAGAGGAAGAGATGGATAACCAAAATCTCCACCTATGTATACAGGAATTTGTCCCTCTGAGAACTCTCAAAAATAACCAGGCTGTTATTTATGGGAAAGGTTTTTATTGGAACAAACAAAACAGAAAAACAGGATAAAACAAGCTGCACACAGGAAACACATACAGGAGCTAACCAGGAAGATCAGAGAAGAATGGCAAAACAGTTGTAGGGATGGGTGAATATTACTGGTCTTGAAGAGGTCCATGGAAGCAGCAACTCAAAGAGGAAATGGCCAGCATTTTGGGAAGTGAGAGGATCCACACACAAGCAGGAGTGTGAGGGGGTTCCAAGCACACACACAAACCACTGGGGCAGCAGAGAGAGATATTTATAAGGCAAAAAAGTATCCTGAGGAAGACTAACTCACCAAATCTTTCAAAGGTTACTTACAATTTTTAAAAAGGATTACATCTGAACATAGTAAAACCACAACTATAAAATAATGGAACCAGTTAATAGCACAAATATGAATGTTTGTATTAGTAAAACAAACAAAAAATTGTAAGTAACCTTTGAAGATTGACAATGAACTGATCATTCTACCAGAAACAGGCAATGGGGTGGGAGAAGCCTGATGGCCTGTAAGTACTAGGCAGGAAGTGTGTGTGGGGGGGAAGATGAATAGACTTAAATGAGCAGCACTTAAGGATAATGGATGAAGGGGAAACTGGTCTTGAGTGTTGAAGGGATTATTCTTGAGTGTATCAATAGATCCTGGGTGACCTATTATTTTGAGCCATGGCTGTCTGCAAGGTGAGGAGAGGGGTGTAGTTAGCCAACTTCTTTACTCATGCCTTGTAACTGATTTCCCAGACTGCTGCCTGACTGGCATGCATTTGGCCCAAGCAGTACATCAAGAGTGGCCAATGGTAGCTCTCCAGATGTTTTTTGCCTACAACTCCCATCAGTCCCAGCCAGCATGGCTAAGGGGTGGGGCTGATGGGAGTTGTAGGCAAAAAACATCTGGAGAGCTACTGTTGGCCACTCCTGCCCTACATGGTTGGCCACCCGGAAACTGCAGTTAGTGCAGAACGCTGCTGCCCGGCTGCTACTAGGGCTCCCAAGATGGGAGCACATTCGGCCGGGGCTCCGGGATCTGCACTGGCTGCCAGTAATATTCCAAGTCCAGTACAAGGTGTTGGTCATTACCTTTAAAGCCCTATATGGCCTAGGACCTGTCTACCTTAGGGACCGTCTCTCCCCACACGTTCCCCAGAGAGTACTACGCTCGGGTTCACAAAACCTGCTGGTAGTCCCTGGGCCAAAGGAGGCCCGCCTAAAATCCACCAGGGATCGGGCCTTCTCAATAGCGGCACCTTATTGGTGGAACCAGCTGCCGGAGGAGGTGCGGGCCCTGCGGGACCTAGGGCAGTTCCACAGGGCCTGTAAGACAGCCCTCTTCCGGCAGGCCTATAACACCTAACTGATAATGAGAACATCTCTGGATGGAACAAAATGCTTCTATAGACCGCTGGTTTTATCTTATCTTGTTTTATTAATTATGGTTTTAATTGTATTTGTAAATGTTTTAAATCGAATTGTATGAATTATTATGCTGTGAGCCGCCCTGAGACACTTCGGTGAGAAGGGCGGGATATAAGTCCACTAAATAAATAAATAAATGGTTTAGACAGGGCTTTCTTTCTGGCAAAAGAAGTGCCAGAATTCTCAATACGGAAATGTAGGAGAAACGCACGGTTGCCCCTCTTGAACTTTTAAACATTTTTTGAGGATCTTGTTTCCATGAAGAAGTTCTGGAACTCTGTTCCACCATATTCCCCCAGAAAAAAGCCCTGGTATTAGAGTGATGTACAGAGGGGTGCTTTTGCCTGATGCTGCCTTTCAGCAGGAGAAGGGGTCTGACTGCTAACGTATGGCTTGTGGAATATGTGTGTTGTCCATGGTGTGTACATCTGTGACAAGGGAGAGGCCGTTCTATTATGCACTCCCCTAGAATGATCACCCTGTCATTGCCTCAGTTGTCAAAAATTTACCTTTCAGAAAATGGCACAGTAGGCACAAGTAGCAATTTATAAGAAGTTTTGGTTTATTTAAACAGACTGACAGGGAAGGGATGGGATATTTACATAAGTTTTTTGAATTTAGAAGATGTAGGCAGACAGTTAAAACTGAACACAGAACTATGTCTGAGTTCACAAGATACTGACTTCACAAGATACAGTGTCACCCTGCAATTTGTTTAACCAGTTGACCTTCTCACTTTCTAATCACACAATCTTGAGTGTACCCTGTTTTGTCCCTTTGGTTATAAGACTAAGGGCTCTCCCCTAGACCTCTTTCTCTGGAGAGATCATTACTTTCTTCCCTTGACAATTGTGGAGAAACGCCATCTTAGAGTGTTGGTGCTTCATCCAAAAAGGCAGGGATCAGTAAATCCCTCAGCAGGCTTTGTAGCCTTCCCCTCACTCCCCCCCCTCCCTTCCAGAGCCAAACCAACAACGCTAGGGGGAAAATCTCCTAGAGAGGCAGGAAGTGCTTTTGTTCTTGCCATGTGTTAGGCAGGAAGAGAGTTCAGTTCTCAGCTGCAGCTCTAAGGAAGAGGTTGCCAGTGGGAGAGCTCCTGCCTGTGCATGCGGCCTATTCAAAAGAGAATGAGGCCTCCAGGCAGTAAGACAAAGTAAGTAATTCACAAGACAGGGCAAGTTTAGATCAGGGCCAGCAGGACGCGTTTATAATCAACTTTTCTTTGTTATGCTGTTTGCTGTGTTGTGCGGTGCTGTGCTGTGCTAATTTTTTAAATGCAACTGTTTTTGGTTTGTTTTTCTTTCCCTATACTTTTCTCTTTTAAATAAATAGTTTTTCTGTTTTAAATGCTGGCAGTCAACCTCTGTACCACATAGATCCCCAGACCGCTTTAGACCACGCTGGGTTGAGAAGGGGGCCCCGGGGAAGGGGGAAGGCATGCAGTTGGATAAGGTGCCAATCCTCCAGGGGTGCCCCAAAGAAGCGCTGAGGTCTCTGTGAAACCCAAGTGCAGGGTGGCAGAGGACCTTGAGGCCTGGCCTCACAGCTGGAGAGGGGGATTGGGAGTCCTGTTCCTCTCAATCTGAACCCCGGGACTGAGCAGGTGGTGGCAGCGAGCCCAAGGGGCAGGAGGAGAAATAGCTCCCTCCAGGAGTTGGCGACTCCATAGGGAGCTGACGGGACCGGGTCTGAAGGCAGAATCGGGCCGGTTCCGTCACAACAATAACTAACCTGTACCTTTGACACCTTTTGAGGGCCTTTCTCTGCCACCTCAAAACCTTTTGCCGAAGCCTGATCTACCAGACTAGCTTTCCCCCCTTTGGAAACTAATTTTAATACAGGAACTGTTTTCCTTCTCAAGATGTGATTCTGTGTTTTACACATACAGAATTTGTTCTTAACTCTTGGGAACAGCCTCCCACCAGTTTCTACTATTCAAAGCCACTCCACATAGTTTCTGAATCAGACTCTGCTTTCCGTCCCTTGACACACAGTAGCGCTCATCACTGCTCTCTTTTCCAGTCACTCTTCAACTATTTCAGCTCTGTAACTTCTTTCTCCAACTGACTAATTGCCACTCTGTTTTGACAGTTAGAAGCAGTTCACCAATCAGGTGAGTTCCATTAGCTGTCACTCACATGCACTGCCTCTCAGCATGCATATGCCTGCTGTTCATCACAACCTCCCATCCCAAAGACAGGGATCAGAATCCATTACATTTTTTTTCTTTTTTGAAAACTAGTTTATATATTCCTTTTCTTCTAGACTTCATGGGACTCAGAGGTGGAAGTGACAAGGTAAACTGTAGATAAACATAATTGATGTCAATGTTACTTACAGTACATGGTTTCAGTCACACAATTCAGTTTAGAAAAAAACACTCCCACCCATATAGGGTGTGGTTGTGTGCTGATGGTTACACACTGGTGTGGGGGGCTCAGTCTTTTCTTATGTGCCTTTTCTTCAACTGCATGACCTCTAGCCTTATTATATGACTAAAGGACACTCACCAGACATTTGCAAGGGGAAGAAGATGGTTCCCTGTTTGTAAGAAATTGGGGTCCCAAGATATAAGTCTTGGCAGAATCTATGTTGTACTGTCTTAACCCTAGTCTGTGAGTCTTTGTTGGGTTAGTCATTACCCCCATAATGAGATTCCTGGGTTAAGGGGGACCACCTGGCTAAGTAGCAACACCTGGTGCTGTGAAAACCTCATTGACAGTACTTCATCTAGCCAGCCAGGGTGACAGCTTAGATTAGAAAGATCTAGATCCTGGGGGCTAAATTGCATGCCAGCTGCTATTGGCTAATTGGGTGACAACTAGCCAAAGATAAATAAACTAGGAGTTGGCATAGTAAAGAGGGACACATCAGGAGAAGAGAAAGATGTCAGAATTTTCAGGAAGGAGACGACACCTGATGTGAGAGAGTGCTTCCAGAAGGTTGTTGGAAAGAGGCAATTGTTCCAGTGTACCCCAAGGACAAGAAGCCAAGTTTCTTCATTTGAAGGTCTGTGTAATTTGCCCTGGAACTCTCCACTTCCACCAAGCTGTGCAGCTGTAAGAATACTCCTCTCAGGAGCAGCTTTTGAGCAAGCAAGTATTGTGCCAAGTGTAGCCCAGGCTAGCTTAGACAGGTTTATTGTCTTGTATTTTGTTTGTGCACCTATTCCAGTTTTTTTAACTCTAAATTATTTTCTGTAAATTTGGTTTTTATATTTTAATTGGAATCTCTCATTTGGTCCTTAAGTACTAGCAGGAAGTATAGCTGCCGGACACTGATTATACAAAACAAAAGAACCCAGTTACTTAGTTTCTTCAGTGCAACTCAGTTTTATGTAATCTTTTGCAGGTTAGTCTTAGGGTAAAGTAGACAACCCTCTAGGACTGAGAAAGGTCCTGTTTCAATATCAGTAGCTACTAGGGTTTGGACCTGGCAGTAAATAGCTTACTGTTTTAATATAATGACAGCAGCTGCTTGATATTTTCACACCTGTTGTTTTGATGCATAAAATATTGTAAGAACATGTGTACTGAAAACATCTTGGATGGGTATACTGTATATTTCTCTATTTGGCTAACTTTCCGTCACTAAGACACTTTTCATGAAAAATAACATTGAGGGGACAACCAAAACTCACCTCCCCTGGCCCTAAGATGTCTAAGTGAAAACATCACACGGCTAGACACGATCTTTCTCCTTGAAATGGCAGCAGTTTCAAGAGACATACTGGGCTTTGCATACTGGGTAGAAATGTAAAACAAATAATTAATGGTTTTCTTTGTGTAGGGATTCTATCCTGGTGGTTTTGAAGAAAACAAACATTTAATTTTGTTTATGGAAAAAGGCTTAAAGTCTACCAAAACAAGACCTAATCTCTTGGAAACCTGTAAATGGTTTTACATGTTGGTAAAGCAAATTTGAGTCATATGAAATCTCAACAGATAACAGCTAAAAATCAAGAAAGGGGAACAGGGCTGAAAGGAACATGATACATTCACAAGATTTGCAATGTGCTCCAAACAAAAATGATTCACAACAATAGAAACCTAGACAATTTCCATTTTATGCATCATGGACTGAAGTTTCACAGATGGCAAGATATTTATATACACTGGTGGCTAGAAGGTAGGGATTTATAGTGACTTGTAGCCAGAGGTTTAGCTAAGCCCAAAAACAAACTTCCTGCTTCCTAGCTGGCAATTTCAATGTTTAAAATTAGTGTCCTTCCCATTACTTTTTCACACAACAGTAGCAGTGACTAGTGTGCTGAATGAGTGGATCCTGCAAGATGCATGCTAATCCAGTGATACTACTGCTAGCCCAAGTGGACTGACAGATTATTGGCAAAACTGTTATCTGGAAGCACTCATGCTTCCTTCCTTGAAGCCCAATCTACAGCACAGCATAAATCTTGGCACTTTTTGCTTGACTGATTTATTCCAATGGATTTGTAAAAGTACATTTCCTTTAATCCAAGCTGCTCAGTTGAACCACATTGCAGACTGAACTCTTGGATACCTTGCTGACTCAGGAATGAAATGCATAGTTGACTAAAGCTTCTCTGTGAGTAATGTGTGTTTGTGTATATTGTGAATGTGTATATATGTACACACAAAAATTCAAATTATTGAGACTGGTTCCTACATCTGAGAATCATTTTGTCTCAGCATCATAATTGTAAAACTAAACCAAATAAATGTTGAACTACATTGCATAAAACCCTCACACAGAGAAACCCTACAATTTGAAATGTAAAACATACATACAGAGGAACCTGGTCTCTGCAAACTAAGTAAGAGTATAACTGTATCTTTTTATATAAATTGGCTTCAGTCCTATACAAGGTAGAGACATGAGTCCCAATAAACATTTATGGATCATTTCAAAATACCAGGGAGTTATGGCCTTGTCCATTCCATCTTTCCCAAATGAACATTTAACTCGGACTCAGGGTGCTTTAGAATTCTTAAGACTAGCTGATTTCCTATAATGCAGTCATTAATTGCCCCAGTCCCCTGGCCATCTCTAAGTAATTACATTCATAAACCTGTTATGTACTTATGTATCTGGAGAGACAGGAGAGCCCCCCCCCCCCCAAAAAAAAATTTCCCTCAGATTCAAGATTAAACAATATGAGCTCTTGCCTGGTAAATTGGAAATAGGTCATACTGATAATGAGCAGTAAAATTGATTGGAAATAGATTCAGATGGGCAGCTGTGTTGGTCTGAAGCAGTAGAACAAAGCAGGAGTCAAGTAGCGCCTTTAAGATTTTTTATTCAAAATGTAAGCTTTCATGTGCATGCACACTTCTTCAGACAAGGAATGAGGTACAGTAAGCAGAGTTATAGTAAGCAGAGCTACATGTAGCTGGTGGGATTTAGAATGCAAAGTGGTACAAAGTTAAAACCCAATAGCAGAATAGTAAAATTAACGAATTCAGAAAACCTTTGATTTGGGTTACTTTAGCGTGGGGAACCAATAAAATAGAAGCATGTCAGAATGTGAGAATGTCTGTTAATTATTCTATTGCTAATAAGCCTGGGTCAAAAAGAGGGCATTTCTTTCCCAGAAGTTTTTCCTGTCCAACTAATTTACCTTTTAATATGTAACATAAATATATACATCATTCTAGTTTGCCATTAGAAAAAAAATACATTAAAATATAGTGGAAGATGGGCTTAGTATATGTAATGAGATAAACAGCCAATATCCCTTGTTTGAATATGTCAATACAAAAACATTATTCTGATACACTATCCTAAAAGAGAAATACATTGGAATACTGTGGATATATAGCCATACTTGGTGAAAGTGGGTATGTAATGAGATTTTAAAAAAACCCAATATCCCTGTTCAGTCCTGGGGAGGTGTTTGTTTCAAGTTGCATAATAATTTGTAATTCAGCAATTTCCCTCTCCATTCTGTTCTTGAAGTTCCTTTGTAGTAAAACAGCAACTCTGAGGCCACCCAATGAATGTTCTGGAAGGTTAAAGTGTTCTCCCACAGGTTTCTCAGTTTTGTGATTCCTGATGTCAGATTTGTGTCCATTTATCCTTTGTCATATGGTTTGTTCTGTTTGCCCTATGTAGAGAACCGAAGGGCATTGTTGGCATTTAATGGCATATATAATGTTGGAAGATGAGCAAGTGAATGAGCCTGAGATGGTATAGTAAATGTTGCTCGCTCAGTGACCTTTGGCAAGTCCACACACTCAGCCTAATTTACCTCACTGTAAGAATAAAGTAGAGGAGAGGAAAACCATGTGACATGACCCAGATGGGTTCCTGCCTAACACTGCCACCACTCTGGATTTATGGTCCCTTGGGAAGGCCCAGAGTACCCTCCCAAGCCCAATCAAAAATGCCCCTTTTAGCTGAGAAACACAGGCGTGATGACCAGGCAAAGAACATTAAAAAAGATAAAGGTTTATTAATACAGGGATGGGTATTTAAACAAAGAAAGGTGCTTAATAGATATAACAGTGTATAAAGGAAAATGAAAATAAACCCTAACGCGGCTACCTGTACTCCCCTAGCCTGTTAGTCATCAGGGCCCACAGCCTTTTCCCCCAGGCCAACTGCCTGTGACTCACTCTACCTTCTCTCAGTCACATTTCTCCTCCAAGAATATTTCAATCTGCTTCTCAGCCATTTCCCTCTTGTCCTTCAGCAACCCTTTTACCCTTTGGTCATCGAAGGGCCTCCCTTCCTCCCTGGCTGTTTTTCTGTTTCTAATATATTTGAAGACATTTTAATTGTTGGTCTTTATGTTTTTTGCAATATGCTTCCCATAGTCCCTTTTTGGCTGCCTGATCAAAGACTTGCACTTTATTTGCCACAGCCTGTGTTCCCTTTTATTAACCTTGCTGAGACTAGCTTTCCATCGCATAAAGGAATCCTTCTGACTAGGGATGGGCACAGACCCGAACACTGAACTAAAATCTGGCCAGCCTTTACCTTGTTCAAGGCTTGGACAGCTCAGTTCAAAAGTCACATGTTCAGACCAGGAAGTCTCTGAACTTTCTGTCCGGTTCGGAACCTCTTGTGCACTCTCGGCAAAGAAATTCCACCCATTCCAGCCAAAACGTGGGTACGGGTGGGATATTTCCAACCATCAAGGGACCAATAGTGAGTCTGAAGCTGATAGGCAAGTCTGATTTCCAATGACAGGCATCAATCTGGCTTCCTCAGGATTCTCTGTTTGTGTCTGTTTTTGTGAGTCTTGTTCTCCTTGCAAATGAAAAAAAAAATCTTTTGGTGGACTGAGGGGGGGAATTACTGGGGTGGGTGGAGAAACCTATTGAATCTCCTGGCCTCTATACAAACTGCAAGAGTAAAAGTATCACCTCTTTTTTCTCCTCCCCTTGCATGCAGAGCTACAATTCTCTCCCCCCCCCCATTCTTTTTCTTCGCTTTGAGGAGTGGGAAACGTGGATAGATTTTTTCTTTTAAAACATATTTTTGATTTGATTTGGGGGTGGACTGTTCACTTTTGTGGGTTCTGAAATCTGCCCTTTTCTCTGCATGCTGGTTGTGGGGTCCACTTTCTGCTGCTCCAAAAAGCACCCCGTTTCTTCCTGCATTGCTTGAGTCTTTGCCTGGGGGGTATCCTCTCTCTTCTCCCACTCAGGCACCCAAAGTACCTACAGATTTCTGGGGGGCTTGGCTAACTGCCCTCTTCCCTGGCTGTGGGGTACCCTTTCTGCTCCTCCAAAAAAGCATCCTTTCTCCTCTGCCACATATTCCCACACATTCCCTTAGCTAGTCCACCTGTGCCCCCTCCCACAGCTGTGCAGTGAGTCCCGGTTGCCAGGCTTGGTTGTCCCTGTCACCTTCCCAGGTAGGATGGAAGAATTGGCCCCAATTAGTCACCATGTCACCAGGGCTGGGTGGCTGGTCCCAGGAAGACACAGCCATCTGCAGCCATGTGAGTGGTTTCTGGGGAGGTACTCTGAGAGTCTGATGCCTGTAGTTTAACCAGGTCCACACTGTAGTGTCTCAAACTGGCGCTGGACAACCAAAAACAGTTTCCTGGAGGCACCTAGCTTGATGGTCTGCCACTTGGATCCCCCCAAATCTGACATGCATGTAACATGTGGAGGGTCACCCCAGGGAGGAACTGTGTGCATTGAAGGCCTCTAGCTCACCCAGGTCAGTTTTTGTCACTCCTGAACCAGCAGAGGTGAATCCCTTTGAAAAGCATTGCACTGAATGACCTTTTTTAGGGGGTCTGTAAATCAGCCCCCCAAAGTCCAATGTGGACCAGACTTGGTGGTTACATTGAGGAGAGTGATCTGGAGACAACCTGCCATTTTGGAGCCTTGAGGCCCATTGGGGGGCTTTTTAAAAAACAGAGCAGTTCGCAAACTGGTTCATGAACCAGGCTATGGTTTGGTTCGTGAACTGGTCTGGGAACCAGTCTGGTTCTGTTTGTGAACCGAACCAGCATTTTCTGGTCTGTGCCCAGCTTCCATTACTTTGTTAACCATGCAGGCCTTTTCTATACCTATTTGTGCCTTTCTTAACCTGTGGTATATATTTTATCTGAGCTTCTAGGACTGTGGTTTTAAATAGTCTCTAAGCTTCCCCAAGGGTTTTGACCCTTTCAACCTTTCCTTTCAGTTTCCACTTCACATGCCTCCTCATCTCAGAAAATTTACCCCTTTTAAAGTTAAAAGTGGTTGTGCTGGTCTTTTTGGGCAACTCCCTTTTTATACAAATGTTGAACTCAACATTATGGTCATTATGGTTCCAAAGCAGTGCAATCACTTTTACATCTCTCACCAGGTCTTGGGCATTACTTAAGACCAAATCCAGGATCACCTCTCCCCTGGCAGGTTCTGTAGCCATCCACTGCATAGCACATTCATTGATAGTGTCTAGAAGCTGAATCTCTTTCTCCTGACATGAACATGTATTGACCCAATCAATGTGTGAGTAGTTAATATCACCTGTTACAACACACTTATTTTGTCTAGCTGCTGTCTTTAATTCTTTTGTCATTTTATAATCATCCTCTATCTTTTGATCTGGTGGGCAATATTAAACTTCCAGAATTAAGCTTCCTTTTAGGCCCACTATTTCAACCCAAAGCATCTGTGGAAGTGAATCTAATTCTCTGACTTTCTCAATCTTTAATTCTTTTGTCATTTTATAATAATCTATCTTTTGATCTGGTGGGCAATATTAAACTTCCAGAATTAAGCTTCCTTTTGGGCCCACTATTTCAACCCAAAGCATCTGTGGAAGTGAATCTAATTCTCTGACCTTCTCAATCTTACTGGACTGTGTACAATCTCTGACATACAGAGGCACTCCACATCCAACCCTTCCTTCCCTATCCTTCCAATATAATTTATATCCAGGAATCACCGTCTCACTGATTATCCTCATTTGACCAAGTTTCTGAAATGCCCACAATGTATGTTTTCCCCCAACAGTAAACATTCCAACTCCCTGATTTTACTTCAGATACTTCTAGCATTCGTATAAAAACATCTGTAATTTCCCAGGCATGTTAGGTCCACAGCCTTCCTCCAGCTGCTTCGAGACCTTGCCAGGCAGTTCATATTGTTTGTCATCATAGAATCATAGAATTGGAAGGGACCTCTAGGGTCATCTAGTCCAACTCCTGCACAATGCAGGAAACTCACAATCACCTCCCCCTAAACTCACAGGATCTTCATTGCTGTCAGCTGGCCATCTAGCCTCTGTTTAAAAACCTCCAAGGAAGGAGAACCCACCACCTCCCAAGGAAGCCTGTCCACTGAGGAATCGCTCTAACCATCAGGAAGTTCTTCCTAATGTTGAGCTGGAAGCTCTTTTTGATTTAATTTCAACCCATTGGTTCTGGTCCTACCTTCTGGGGCCACAGAAAACAATTCCACACCATCCTCTATATGACAGCCCAAGTACTTGAAGATGGTGATCATATCACCTCTCAGCCGCCTCCTCTCCAGGCTAAACATCCCCAGCTCCTTCAACCTTTCCTCATAGGACTTGGTCTCCAGACCCCTCACCATCTTCGTCGCCCTCCTCTGGACCTGTTCCAGCTTGTCTATATCCTTCTTAAAATGTGGTGCCCAAAACTGAACACAATACTCCAGGTGAGGTCTTATCAGAGCAGAGTAATGTGATAGCATCACAACACATGATCTGGACACTATACTTCTGTTGATACAGCCCAAAATTGCATTTGCCTTTATAGCCATCACATCACATTGTTGACTTATGTTCATTGTATGATCCACTAAGACTCTTAGATCCTTTTCGCACATACTATTGCTAAGACAAGTCTCCTCCATTCTCTAACCATGCATTGGATTTTTCCTACCTAAATGGAGACTTTACATTTATCCCTTAAAATTCATTTTATTGATTTTAGCCCAGTTTTCCAGCCTGTCAAGGTCATCTTGTATCCTGTTCCTGTCTTCTTCTGTGTTTGCAACCCCTCCCAATTTAGTATCATCTGCAAATTTAATAAGCATTCCCTCTATTCCTTCATCCAAATCACTTATAAAGATGTTGAATAAAACAGGTCCCAGGACAGATCCTTGAGGCACTCCACTTGTCACTCCTCTCCAAGAGAATGAGGAACTATTCACAAGCACTCTTTGGGTGCGATCTGTTAACCAGTTACAGATTCACCTAATGGTAACAGGATCCAACCACATTTTACCAACTTGTCAACAAGGAGAGTATGTGGAATCTTATCTAAAGCCTTACTGAAATCAAGATAAATGACGTCTACAGCATTCCCCTGATCCAGCAAGGTAGTCACTTTCTCAAAAAAAGAGATCAGGTTAGTCCTGCATGACTTGTTCTTGAGAAAACCATGCTGGCTCATAAGAACATAAGAACATAAGAGGAGCCATGTTGGATCAGGCCAACGGCCCATCAAGTCCAACACTCTGTGTCACACAGTGGCAAAAAATTTTATATACACACATACACTGTGGCTAATAGCCACTAATGGACCTGTGCTCCATATTTTTATCTAAACCCCTCTTGAAGGTGGCTATACTTGTGGCCGCCACCACCTCCTGTGGCAGTGAATTCCACATGTTAATCACCCTTTGGGTGAAGAAGTACTTCCTTTTATCCTTTTTAACCTTTCTGCTCAGCAATTTCATCGAATGCCCACGAGTTCTTGTATTGTGAGAAAGGGAGAAAAGTACTTCTTTCTCTACTTTCTCCATCCCATGCATTATCTTGTAAACCTCTATCATGTCACCCCGCAGTCGACGTTTCTCCAAGCTAAAGAGTCCCAAGCGTTTCAACCTTTCTTCATAGGGAAAGTGCTCCAGCCCTTTAATCATTCTAGTTGCCCTTCTCTGGACTTTCTCCAATGCTATAATATTCTTTTTGAGGTGTGGCGACCAGAACTGCACACAGTACTCCAAATGAGACCGCACCATCGATTTATACAGGGGCATTATGATACTGGCTGATTTGTTTTCAATTCCCTTCCTAATAATTCCCAGCATGGCGTTGGCCTTTTTTATTGCAGACGCACACTGTCTTGACATTTTCAGTGAGTTATCTACCACGACCCCAAGATCTCTCTCTTGGTCAGTCTCTGCCAGTTCACACCCCATCAACTTGTATTTGTAGCTGGGATTCTTGGCCCCAATGTGCATTACTTTGCACTTGGCCACATTGAACCGCATCTGCCACGTTGACGCCCATTCACCCAGCCTCAACAGATCCCTTTGGGGTTCCTCACAATCCTCTCTGGTTCTCACCACCCTGAACAATTTAGTGTCATCCGCAAACTTGGCCACTTCACTGCACACTCCCAACTCTAAATCATTTATGAACAAGTTAAAGAGCATGAGACCCAGTACCGAGCCCTGCGGCACCCCACTGCTTACCGTCCTCCACTGCGAAGACTGCCCATTTATACTGACTCTCTGCTTCCTATTACTAAGCCAGTTTTTGATCCACAAGAGGACCTGTCCTTTTACTCCATGACTCTCAAGTTTTCTAAGGAGCCTTTGATGAGGAACTTTATCAAAAGCTTTCTGGAAGTCAAGGTAAACAACATCTATCGGGTCGCCTTTGTCCACATGTTTGTTCACCCCCTCAAAGAAATGTAACAGGTTAGTGAGGCAAGATCTTCCCTTGCAGAACCCATGCTGAGTCTTCCTCAATAACCCGTGTTCATCAATGTGCCTACTCATTCTGTCCTTGATAATGGTTTCTACCAACTTTCCCAGTATTGAAGTCAGACTGACTGGCCTGTAATTTCCCGGATCTCCTCTGGAACCCTTTTTAAAGATGGGGGTGACATTTGCTACCTTCCAGTCCTCAGGAACGGAGGCAGATTTCAATGAAAGATTACAGATTTTTGTTAGAAGATCCACAAGTTCAACTTTGAGTTCTTTCAGAACTCTCGGATGTATGCCATCTGGACCTGGTGACTTATTAGTTTTTAATTTGTCTATCAGTTGTAGGACCTCCTCTTTTGTCACCTCAATCTGACTAAGGTCTTTCAACACCCCTTCCAAAATTAGTGGTTCTGGGGCGGGCAAAAAGTTCTCATCTTCCACAGTGAAGACGGAGGCAAAAAATTCATTTAGCTTCTCAGCCATTTCCCTATCCTCCTTCAGTAATCCTTTTACCCCATGGTCATCCAAGGGCCCCACTGCCTCCCTGGCTGGTTTCCTACTTCTAATATATTTGAAGAAATTTTTATTGTTGGTCTTTATGTTTTTTGCAATATGCTCCTCATAGTCCCTTTTTGCCTGCCTGATCACAGTCTTGCATTTGATTTGCCACAGCCTGTGTTCCCTTTTACTAATCTCACTTGGACTGGTTTTCCACCGCTTAAAGGAGTCCTTCTTACCTTTTACAGCTTCCATTACTTTGTTTGTTAACCACGCAGGCCTTTTCTTATGCCTGTTTGTGCCTTTCCTAACTTGTGGTATGTATTTTATCTGAGCTTCTAGGATTATAGTTTTAAATAGCGTCCAAGCTTCCCCAAGGGTTTTGACCGTATGTACCTTTCCTTTCAGTTTCCTCCTCGCATGCCTCCTCATCTCAGTGTATTTACCCCTTTTAAAGTTAAACGTGGTTGTGGCGGTCTTTTTGGACAACTCCCTATTTATACAAACGGTGAAATCAATAACATTATGGTCACTGCTCCCAAGTGGCGCAATCACTTTTACATCTCTCACCAAGTCTTGGGCATTACTTAGGACCAAATCCAGGATCAACCCACCCCTGGTAGGTTCTGAGACCATCTGCTCCATAGCACAGTCATTGAGAGCATCAAGAAACTCAATCTCTTTCTCTCGACCAGAACACATATTGACCCAATCAATCTGCGGGTAGTTAAAATCACCTATTATGACACAGTTTTTAGGTTTAGCCGCTATCTTTAAGACTTCCATCATATTATAATTGTCCTCTCTCTTTTGATTTGGTGGGCGATAACAAACTCCCATAGTTAAATTTCCTTTTGGGCCCTCTATTTCAACCCAAAACATTTCTAAAAGTGAATCTAATTCTCTGACCTCAGTCTTACTGGACTGTATATCCTCTCTGACATACAGAGCCACCCCACCTCCAACCCTTCCCTCCCTATCCTTCCGATATAGCTTATATCCAGGAATCACCGTGTCCCACTGATTCTCCTCATTCCACCAAGTTTCTGAAATTCCCACAATGTCTATGTTTTCTCCCAACACTAAACATTCCAATTCACCAATTTTACTTCGAACACTTCTAGCATTTGCATACAAACATCTATAATTTCCCAGGCGAGCTAGGCCCGCCATCTTCCTCCTGCCACCTCGAGACTCTGGCAGACAGTCCATATTGTTTGTCGCCTTCACAGTGGACAACTCTGGTCTGTTACCCGGTAGAAAAATAGCAGCTAACCCTTCATCTCTTTGAGATGAGTCCTCCCGAACCAGAGACATTTCATCTCTTGTCGGCTTTCCCCCAAGATTTAGTTTAAAAACTGCTCTGCCACCTTTTTGATTTTAAGCGCCAGCAGCCTGGTTCCATCCGGGGACAAGTGGAGACCGTCTCTTTTGTACAGCTCCCGCTTGTTCCAGAAAGCATCCCAGTGCCTAACACACTTAAACCCTTCCTCCTTACACCATCGTCTCATCCACACATTGAGACTTCTAATTTGTGCCTGTCTCTCCTGCCCTGCACGTGGAACAGGTAGCACTTCCGAGAAGGCTACCTTGCAGGTCCTGGCCTTAAGTCTCTTGCCTAGCAGCCTAAATTTTTCCTCCAGGACCTCACGACTGCATTTCCCCACATCGTTGGTGCCAACATGCACCACGACCACAGGCTCCTCCCCAGCACCGTCTATTAGTCTATCTACTACACGCGTAATGTCCGCTACCTTCGCACCAGGCAGGCAAGTCACCATACGGTCAGTACGCGGTTTTGCCACCCAGCTGTCTACTTGCCTAAGGATCGAATCACCAACTACCAAACCCCCCCCTCTCCCCCTGCTCAGGAATGGTTCCTTGGCGCGAAAGGATTCCCGCTCACCAACCGAAGAAGAGGTCCCTTCTGAGGGCGCATTCCCCTTGTCCTCAGCATGGTGCCCTGTTCCCTCTCGACCCTCTCGCTCTCTGGCAGCAACGGGGCTGCTACGTTCAGAGCGGGGCTCATCTAATACGCCCCCGAGAGTCTTCCCCAAGTGCCTAACTGACCGTCTCTGCTTCTCCAGGGCAGTCACCTCGGCCTCAAGGGTACGAACTCGTTCCATGAGGACCAGGAGCTCCTTGCATCGAGCACACACCCAAGACTTCTGTCCTTTGGGCAGATAGTCATACATGTGACACTCAGTGCAAAACACTGGAAAGCCCCCAACCCCCTGCTGGCATTCTATCTTCATGATATATATATATATTAAAATATACAGTCCTCTTTAAATGCTGTTTGTTTAAGTGGCTCCCCTTCTGGAGGGTCAACTTGCCTTACCTCAACTTACCTTATTGGGAACTTACCTTATTTGGAGAACAAGGAAATCAGGGATCTGGGTTCCTGGCCCTTAGAGAGCCCCTAGGCGAAGAGCCACAGGCCAAGAGCCCTTTAGCTCTCTGGCAAGGCGCAGCTTAAAATGCAAAGAGGGTGGAGTAGAGGCACTCCTCAGCAATCAGCAGCAATCACTCTTAATCTCTTTCACCCTTAGGCCAGTCAACCAAACAAAGAGCAGTCAACCAAACAAAGAGCAGTTCCCCAGCTATCACACCTTAGAATTTTAGGCAGCCCCACAAACCTTAGAATGAAGTCCTTAGAATGAAGTCCTTCAAAACTCAGAAATTCTCAGCAATTTCTCCAGCTGTCTCAGCTATCAGAGCTGCTCTGCTCCTCTCAGACCTCTGTGAGATGTGCTCAGCCTTTGGCAAGGCTCTTAGTAATCACATTCATTCTTTCTAAATGATCCAGGACCGACTGTTTCATGATTTGTTCTAAAACTTTCCCAGGTATAGACGTCAAGCTGACGGGTCTGTAGTTACCCGGATCATCTCAGTGGACAACTATAATCCATTACCCTGTAGAAAAGTAACAGTTAACCATCTCTTTGAGATGAGCCACCTGAACCAGAGACATTTCATCTCCTGTTGGCTTTACCCCAAGAATCAATTTAAAAACTGCTCTGCTACCTTTTTGATTTTAAGCGTCAGCAGCCTAGTTCCTTCTTGGGACAAGTGGAGACTGTCTCTTTTGTACAGCTCCCACTTGTTCCAAAAAACATCCAAGTGCCTAACAAACTTGAACCTTCCTCCCTACACCATCGCTTCATTGAGACTCCTAATTTGTACCTGTTCCATGCCTGCGCATGGAACAGGTAGCAATTCTGAGAAGACAACCTTGGAGATCCTGGTTTTGAGTTTCCTGCCTAGCAGCCTAAATTTTTCCTCCAGGACCTCACAGCTGCATTTCCCCAAATCATTGGTGCCAACATGTACCATGACCACTGGCTCCTCCCCAGCACCATCTACCAGTCTATCTAGAACATATGTAATGTCTGCTACTTTCACATCAGGCAGGCAAGTTACCATATGGTCAGTATGTGGGTTTGCCACCCAGCTGTCTACTTGCCTAAGGATCGAATCGCCAACTACCAAGAGCTTTTTTCCCTCCCTGCCCAGAGATGGTTTCTTGGTGTGAAAGGATACCCATTCACCAACTGAATCCCTTCTGAGGGCACATTCCCCTTATTCTCAGCATTGTGCCCTGTTTTCTTTTGACCCTCATACTCCCTGGTAGTGGTGGGGCTGTCATTTTCAAAGTGGGACACATCTAAGAAGTCCTGAGAGTCTTCTCCATGTGCCTAACTGACTGTCTCTGCTTCTCCAGGTCAGCCAACTTGGCCTCAAGGGTGCAAACGTGTTCCCTGAGAACCAAGAGCTCCTTGCACTGAGCACACATCCAAGACTTCTGTCCAATGGGCAGATAGTTGTACATGTGACACTCAGTGCAAAACACTGGATAGCTCCAACCACCTGCTGGCATTTTGCTTTCATAATTGTTTTCTTTAATTTATATATACAACTCCCCCTTTTAATACCCTTTGTATTTTTATGGCTGTCCTTGTGGAAAGTCTTCTTACCTTATTGGGAACACAAGGAGACTGGGGTCCTGGCTTCCTGGTTCTTCCTAGGCCTCTTTCAGAGCCCATAGGCTAAGAGCCACAGGCCAAGAGCAGTGTGGGAGTAACTGACTAACAGCTTCATGCTTAGCTTATAAGAGCACTGGTTCCAGACGAGTTGTGTTGTGGATGAAGATATGCCATCGAAACACGCCTATTACCAGAAGTGTGTCCAACTTCAATTTGTTTTCTTTCTGGAGCATCCTATTTTGTTACCTTACCTAATACTTACTTGTATAAACATTGTGGACTTTGCAGCTTATGTGAATGCATTGTGGACTTGCCAGGTCACAACTAAGTATATATATATTGCATATTTTGTTATGCTTATGTATGTTCATAAAGAAGTATTAAGCAGCTCATTGGTATTGCATGTATAATGTATATTGTATGAAGTATTGCATTTAGACTGGTGCATTTTGAATGACACAAGCACGGTTTCTTCTTAGTTCTTCCTTCTCTGTGCTTTTCCCTTTGTTTTTTTATTAGTCCCCAGGTCTGGGCATGGAAACCCCCCCCTCCAATTTTGTAGGCTTCTCCCCACTGCCAGCCAGCTGGTCAGTGGGGGAAGCCCCACACCAATAGCCGTGTGTGCCTTTAAATCTCCGCAGGTGTAGATGAAGCTTGCAAACTGTGTTTTGGAATGTGTGTGTGCCTTTAAATCTCAGCAGGAGGAACGCTGCATGGGGGCGGGAGTGAGCAGGCAGAGCTGTGTAGCTCTTCCTGGTGAGTGAGTAAATTGCCCCAGTGAGATCACAAAAGTGTGGGCTTGCAAATTGTGTTTACTTTGGCTGCTTTGTTAGTGTGTTTGTCTGTGTCCCTTAACAAAGACATGTGGGGATATGACAAGTGCAGTGGAAGTGTAGCTGCTGGGAAACCCTTGGCAGACCAAAATCAACACAACTGTGTATATAAACAATAAAGAATTTATAAACCTGAAGAGTCTTTTCTTATTTTACAAAGATACGTTATACACAATACAGAAAATGTTTTTCAAAAGGGGGTGGATTTCACAACACAAATTTCTAACCAGTTTTATTACCACTGCCCCATACAATTTTTATAGAGAAGTTCATTGTTGAAACTTTCTTTTAGAGCATAAGTTCATAGTCCTTCTTATAGATGAAACAAATCCAAGTCCCCTAGAATAATGGCTCCAAAGGCTCCAATCTTCTCCTTCATTCTTCTGCTTATGGGTCACGTTTCTCAGAGGTGCTTGATCACAGAGCCATTGCCCCCCCAGGCGGAATAACGAGACAAACACTGGATTGGATTGAAGGGCCACTTTATTAAACTCAACGGCAAGGGCAGAACATGGGGAACAGATCAAGCCAGGGGTCAACCCGACCACCTCCTTGACCTGAAAACTGGGCGAGCCCCCTGAGCCCCGGGTATGAGCCAACCCAGATGGCTCAGACCCGGCCGGCCCGGCAACATGATCACCGCTCACCTGAGCTCCGCCATCCCCACAGCCGTGCAGTCTGGGATGCGGACACTCACCGTGGGACGGGATCCCACCGACTCCCTGGAGCCAACCTTGGGCCATACAGCTTGCAGTTCCCCAGGGAAGCCATGCACCAAAATGGCGTGATGCAACAGGAGCTCACCAATCCCCAAAACATAATCCCAACCACAAACTGCCAGTGACCAACCTATCAAACGGCACCACCATTCCAATTGCCAGCACCTAACATCAGCAGTACAAGGTAGGCAAAAACACCCTCGGACTAGGCCAATCAGTCTGAGGGCGAAAAATTCCTACCCGGACCCCAGAAACGGGCGACCAGCCTTTGCCTGTACTGCTTGACGGGCGGGCGGGCCGAGAACGAAAAACAACTGCGTTTGAGGGGGCGGGAGCGGCCTTTTAAGGCTGCTCCTCGCCCCCTCCCCTTTGAGAAGAACCATTGCCTCTCATCCGCGCGGGGAGGCAATGGGCAGCCCCCAGCCTCAGCGGTCAATGGACCGCCCGGCTGGGAAAGGGCCGAATTGCCCCCCCAGGCGGAATAACGAGACAAACACCGGATTGGATTGAAGGGCCACTTTATTAAACTCAACGGCAAGGGCAGAACATGGGGAACAGATCAAGCCAGGGGTCAACCCGACCACCTCCTTGACCTGAAAACAGGGCGAGCCCCCTGAGCCCCGGGTATGAGCCAACCCAGACGGCTCAGACCCGGCCGGCCCGGCAACATGATCACCGCTCACCTGAGCTCCGCCATCCCCACAGCTGTGCAGCCTGGGATGCGGACACTCACCGCGTGACGGGATCCCACCGACTCCCTGGAGCCAACCTTGGGCCGTACAGCTTGCAGTTCCCCAGGGAAGCCATGCACCAAAATGGCGCGATGCAACGGGAGCTCACCAATCCCCAAAACATAATCCCAACCACAAACTGCCATGGACAGCGCCAAGCCTCTCCCAAACTATAACACCCGAACAAGCCCTTGCCGTAAGTCGGCTAAAAATAGCTCGTTTCCCTTCTCAGACAGATGGACCCCGTCCTCTCTGTACAATTCCGGCATGTCAGATTGAATCAAAGGATGGGGCACATAACCCCCAAGCCCAGCACAGAGGGCTTTGCGCAAGGCCCTGTTGGCCTTTATCCTGGCGCGCTCCAACCCAGCTGGGTCCCAAGCAGTCCGCCAAACATGGCGTGGCAACATGGCCGACCATAAGATAAGGACGCCCGGCCACCTCTTGCCAATTAAAGCCAAATCTGACTGGGCCTGAATGGAAAGGGCCTTCCCCTTCATCAGACCCTTCATCAGACCCAAGTCGTTCTCCCCCAAATGAATTACCAAAATCTGCGGAGGGGGGCCACCCAGGTCCCTGAACAAAAGGGTGAGGAGTCCAGGCCATCTCATACCACGCCGGCCCTGCCAAGTGATTACAGCTCTGTCGCTCAGGCCCAGCTGGGAACCGATTGGAGTCCTTCGTGCCTGATGCGCCGCCCAAAAAACAATGCTGTGGCCGCATATAAGGATCCGTTTCCTCTGGTCACCAGCCACAGCACCTAGAAGAAAAAACTATTAGAACTGCAACAAGGGGTGAAACATACCCAGATTCAAAACTATCCCGTGGTGTCAGAGCAGGAAAGGACATCCTAAGACCGCAAAGGCCGAATATAAGAACGGTAAGCCCCAGACTTCCAACGCCCCACTCGACGAATGTCCTCTCCCCCATAACCTAACGCTGCGGCTGTAGAAGCCGCACCGATTCTAAAAGAATGGGTACCAAATTTGTGGCCCCCGAGTCCCAAATGTTGCAGAGCTCTACTCGTGATGGCCCAAAATTGGTACTTCGTCAAAGGGGCCTCATTGACATGGCGGAAAAGGGGGCCGTCCGACGATCCTCGCCATTCAATATAATGCTTGATTGCGGCCGTGCTGCTTCTGATCTGTCTTTGAACGGCGGACCCGGAACAACACCTGATCACTAAATAAACAAACATCTCTAAACTGCAGGGCCCTAGCAGAAACATCGTTGCGGGAGAGTGTTACAAGCTCCGATACTCTAAAGGCCCCAAAAAAGGTCATCAATGCAGCACTATGGAAGAGTGCCTCCTCGTAAGCTGACCCGCAAACTAGGGCCCAAGAGGCGTGAAGCCCCTTGAGAATAGAAGGCGAAATAGGTTGCCGACCGTCAACCCGGGGTCCAGATTCACGGGACCAACTTTCCAGCATTTTCTGAATGCGGAAATCCTTGGTAGCATCGTGATGCCCCTTGGCCTTACACATAAAAGCTAAACCCACCAGCTGGCCCCGTATAGATTTTACTGAAAGACCCCTTTGCTTCTGATGCACACAAAACTGCAACAACTGCTCGACGGGAATGGGCCAAACCTCAGGTAATACTGCCCCCTTTCTAAAAACTACAAACTGGCTAGCCGCCCGGTCATACGACCTTTGAGTGCTGGGCGCTATTGCAAGATGGATCGCCCGGCTCACTTCTTCCTTCCAATCTGCCAAAGTTCCGCCGGGATGTGCTCCGGCAACAGGTCGGCCTCCGGGGCTAATTGGCGGAAACGGTCCATCTGTTGGCGAGACAGAGCGTCCGCCACCCCGTTACAGATGCCAGGAACGTGCTTAGCCAAAAACAAGATGTTCAATTGCAAACAACGTAACGTAAAAGCCCTAACAAGTCGCATAACAGCAGGGGACTTGGATGTCAAACTATTAACAACATGAACAACCGTCATGTTATCGCACCAGAAGTGCACTGAACAATTAGCCAACGCCTGATCCCAAAGAAAAACAGCCACAACAATCGGGAAGAATTCGAGGAAAGTCAAATTCCGGCACAACTCGGAACCCAACCAATCTTGCGGCCATTGCTCAGCACACCAGTGCCCACGGAAATAGACCCCAAAACCAATGGAGCCGGCGGCATCAGAGACTATCTGCAACTCAGCCTCAAGCTGCATATCAACACACTAGAAAGAAATGCCATTGAAGTCCCTTAAGAAAGTTTCCCAAACAGCCAGGTCCTCCTGCATTTCCCTCGTAACACGGGTAAAATGGTGCGGTAAGCGCAAATTGGCCATCCCCTCGCAGAATTGCATCAAGAAGGCTCTGCCCGGAGCCACTACCTTGCAAGCGAAGTTCAAATGACCCACCAGCTGTTGTAACTCAAGTAAGGTGACCTTACGCTTAACCAACACCGCTCGAACCCGGGCTAACAGACTAACTCGCTTGTCTTCGGGCAGCCTTGAAAACTGGCGCACAGTATCCAACTCGATGCCCAAAAAGGTAAGAACCGTAGTTGGGCCCTCGGTTTTTTCCGCGGCCAACGGGACACCCAGTTCCTCGGCTAAATCCACAAAGGCCGCTAACAACGAAAGGCACTGCCCGGAGCCCGCGGGGCCCACGAAAAGAAAATCATCTAAATAATGAGCCGTGTCCTGTAACCCCGTCCTAAAACGCAGGGCCCATTCCAGAAAAGTGCTAAAACGCTCGAACGCGGAACAAGAAACTGAACACCCCATGGGCAGTGCCCTGTCAACGTAATAACTTCCCTCGAAAGCAAAACCCAACAGATCAAAATCCCCAGGGTGAACTGGGAGGAGGCGGAATGCTGATTTTATATCACACTTCGCCAACTCCGCCCCCTTGCCGCACCGCCGGACTATTTGTACTGCCCGGTCGAAAGAAGTATATTTCACCGAACAAAGCTCAGCCGGAATTGCATCATTCACAGACTGACCTCTGGGGTAAGAAAGATGGTGAATTAACCTATATTCACCTGCAGCCTTCTTAGAGACCACCCCCAGGGGGGATACCCTCAAGTTCGGCAAGGGGGGGGGGGCTTAAACAGGCCTAAAACCCGACCCTCGGCACACTCTTTTTTGATCTTTTCCCTCACAATACGCTCAAAACCCTTAACAGAACGCAAATTAGCAGCAAAAAACGGAGTCCAGGGGCCTTGATATGGGATCCTGAAACCAAATGAGAATCCCTCGAGCAGGTAACGCGCGTCACACGAAAGAGGATACAAATCCAACAGCTGCCTAAGAACCCTCATTCGAATGGGGCTGGGACCCTTTTGCAGGGGGCTGGCCGGGCCCGCCGCCCGTCCGCTTATTGGGCCACCGCTGCTTGGACCTGGTACAGGCGGTGAAAGCATGAGGGCCTCCACAGATCGGGCACTCGTGTTTATACCTACAGCCCTTCCTGGCGCACGAGCCTTGGGAGGTGAACTCCCAGCAAAGCAGCCATGGCTGAACCGACTGCCCCGCGGCTGCGCGGGCACCAGTAAAAGTAGAAGCCGATGTCTTTTGAACCAAATGGCCGCTGTCAGATCGCTCTCCAGCATTTGGTTTAGCGGGGGCCATAAGCTGCAGCCAAAGCTGCTGGTTAATCTGATTCCACTGAAGACAAGGATTAACCGCAGCCCGCATACGAAATTGTTCGTCGTACTGGAGCCAAGCGCCCCCAGCGAAGTCATTATATGCCTGGTATATAATGTCGCAGTACTGGAACAACGGTGCGGCTCTCCATGGTTGAACCCTAGCAATAACGCCCGCATAAATGAGGAAACCGGGCAACCAATTGGCCCATGTTCTATCAACTTTTCGGCGCTTGAGCTTCTCTTTGTCTTTTTCATCAAGCTCGTCTTTAGATTTCTTCTCTGATTCCCTATACAGAAGGCTAAATACATCTACGTATTCGCCTTTCAGGATTTTTTCCCTAGTTGCGGCGGTCAGGTGATCGCCCAAGGGCATGGCAGGATCCCCAAACGGCAAAGCATGAAATTCCAGTGAACTATAAGGGACTGGTGGATGGGGTGGAAACCCCCAGAAACCAGCCTGCTGCTCGGCCCACGACAAAGGCGTGGAAGGGGACTGTTGCCATGCCCAAGGTAAAACACCCACCGCCGGCCCCTGACCTCCAGCCACGACGCCAGTTCCAAAGCCACTGGTCCCGTGGGGTATGCCCAAAGGTACCCAAGAACTTCCCGAAACCAAAGTCAACGAAGAAGAACCAGCCTGGGCGAGGGAACTTGGGGCGGCTTGCTGCCCCAAAGGGGGCGACGAACCCAAATAATTGGCCCCAACCCCATGAGGACCACCCACTGGTAGGGAGCCAACTGCTGAACTGGGCCCCCAAGGGCCCCATGGCCAAGCCAATTCCTGGTGTGGGGCAGGTAACTTACCCTCGCTCACCGGCGGCACCACCACCACAGCCTCAGGTTCCTCTCTCAGCTCGTCCGCAGGCGGCACTCCTGGGTTCGTTGCACCACTGCTTCCTTCAGCTCCCTGCAATACAGAAAGCCGGGCCAGCACCTCCTTCTGAAAGGAGATGGTAGCAGCCCTGCCAGACCCCAAAAGACTGGTCCCCCTCCTAGAAGGACCAGCCACTCCCATTGCTTCCTCTAAGGCAGCCAACTGATCCATAATGGCTTGCCTGGTCTGGGCTTCATCCCCCTCCTCCGGCAGAGGCAGTTCTGGATGTGGTCGTTTTGCAGGGCGCTTAGCGGGCTGCTTGCCCTTTTTGTTGCCCTGTCCTTTCTTAGGCGCCATTTTTAATTTATTTATTTATTTATTGCACCTATATGAGCACCACCCGTGCAAACCAATAAGGTGGGCGACTGAGTGTTTTTTATATATATATATATATATATATATATATATATATATATATATATATATATATATATATATATATATATGGGGGGGGGGGTGGAACACAAGAAACCACCCTCAACCACAAATCAGGAAGGAGCACCTGACCCAGCCGAAGCTCGGATTGGACCACAAAACTGCACCCTAAACCCACATCAAAAAAGGCAGCCGGCCTGCCACGTTATAATCTGGCCTGCCAGGCCCTAATACCCAAATGGAGGAGGGTGGGGAGGGGGGAGTAAGACACTGACACGCCAGGCAGCTCAGGGCCCCCACGCCGTCCTCCCACTGCAGCCTCCAATGGCCTCCTGGGGAGCCTCCCGACCGCCCAACACCCCCAACACGGCCCGTTGGCACGCCCGGGGGAAAATGATAGCCTCAACGCAAGAAAAAAGGGGGGGCGCCGCAAAGCCTCGCGGCCTCCACAGGGTAACCTGACTCCGATCAGCCGCCGCGGCCCGTCCCAGGGCCAGCTGACTTGCCGCCGCTCTCGCAAGGCGTCGCAATTGCCCCCAAGCCGCAAACGCGGCTAGAAGCAAACGGCGCGCCAAAGACCCGACGACGAGGCCTCCCAGGCTAAAAGCTCCCGCGCCACCTCGCTCTACTCGGCCACGGACGCAACGGTGAGTGCGCCTGGCCAAGAACGAAAAACAACTGTGTTTGAGGGGGCGGGAGCGGCCTTTTAAGGCCGCTCCTCACCCCCTCCCCTTTGAGAAGAACCACTGCCTCTCATCCGCGCAGGGAGGCAATGGGCGGCCCCCAGCCTCAGCGGTCAATGGACCGCCCGGCTGGGAAAGGGCCGAATTCTGCAAATTCAGTCTTTTGACGTCAAAACTAAGACTTCTAACATTCACAAAAGGCACAAGCTCATGTAGGGGATTTGGATTTCTGTACTTCTTTCCCCAAATCAAGAATCCCCATTTTAGAACCTTATATCAATATGGAAGAAATAAAAATATAAAATAAGAAAAGTTAACTCTATAAGTTCTTCATTTTTCAATAAGAAAATTTTGCCTTTATAAATTCCAGTCCATTATTCCACCTCCTTCAGCTTTTATCAAAAATCACTAAGTGTCCCCTTACTTTCCATTGTTATTCAACATAGTTTTGAAATTTCTCCCATTCCTTCGTAAACGTCTCCAAATCATAATCTTTTAAGATTCTTGTAAGTTTATCCATTTCACTCCATGACAAAACTTTTAAAATCCAGTCCCATTTTTCTGGTATTTTGTCTTGTTTCCATAGCTGCGCATACAATGTCCTTGCAGCTGAAAGCAGATACCACACCATCGTTCTCTCTTGTTTTGGAAAACTTTCCATTTGTAATCCCAACAAAAAAGAGTCTGGAGACCTCTTAATGTCGTAACCTAAAATTTTTGACATTTCTTTCTGAATCATTTGCCAAAATTGTTTTGCTTTTTCACAAGTCCACCACATATGGTAGAAAGATCCTTCATGTTTTTTACATTTTCAGCATCTGTCTGACACCTGATTGTTCATTTTTGCCAGTTTCTTAGGTTTCATGTACCATCTATACAGCATTTTATAGCAGTTTTCTTTAATGCTGTAACATGTCAAAATCTTCATAGAGTTCTTCCATAAATCCTCCCAAGATTCCATTTGAATTTCTTTATTAAAATTGCCCATTTTATCATTTGAGATTTAATAATAATAATAATAATAATACTTTTTATTTGTATCCCGCCCTCCCCGCCAGGGCAGGCTCAGGGCGGCTCACAACATACGAATGTAATATACAATAAAACCATACATAGTGATTACAATTATAATTATAAAATCATCATTAAATCAAAGATTTCAGGTTTTCACGGCTGGTAACATCATTAGGGTTTGTAGAATCTTTTGGGCTCAAGTGCCGTGTTCTACTGGAGAAAGTTTTCCTTCCAGACGTTTCGTTCTCAGCTGCGGAGAACATCCTCAGTGGCGTTGCAGCCGGAGCAGGCACTCTAAGAACATAAGAGAAGCCATGTTGGATCAGGCCAACGGCCCATCAAGTCCAACACTCTGTGTCACACAGTGGCAAAAAATGTTATATACACACATACACTGTGGCTAATAGCCACTGATGGACCTGTGCTCCATATTTTTATCTAAACCCCTCTTGAAGGTGGCTATACTTGTGGCCGCCACCACCTCCTGTGGCAGTGAATTCCACATGTTAATCACCCTTTGGCAATCCCCACTCAATGCACAGCAGCCAAGAAGGTCAGAGTGCCTGCTCCGGCTGCAACGCCACTGAGGATGCTCTCCGCAGCTGAGAACGAAACGTCTGGAAGGAAAACTTTCTCCAGTACAACACGGCACTTGAGCCCGAAAGATTCTACAAACCCTAATCATCATTAAATCAATTTACAAGCTGTATTAAAATTAACATTGTGGTGCTATAACTTAGGTCTTTAGTAAAATTCAGTGGCTAAAACATGTCCAGCTGCACTTTCTTGGCTCGGTATTAGGTAAAGGCTATTTTAAAGAGGTAGGTCTTGCAGGCCCTGCGGAATTGATCTAAGCATCGTAGGGCCCGTACCTCCTCCGGGAGTTGATTCCACAGCAGTGGAGCTGCAATGGAGAAGGCCCGATCCCGGGTGGTCTTCAATCTGGCCTCCCTTGGCCCAGGGATATTCAGCTGGTTCTTTCCAGCTGACCTCAGCACTCTCTGGGGCTCATATGGGGAGAGACGGTCCCTCAAGTAGGAAGGTCCTCGGCCATATAGGGCTTTAAAGGTGATAACCAGCACTTTGTAATGGACTCGGTACACCACTGGCAGCCAGTGCAGTCCGCGCAGCCCTGGCTGCATGTGCTCCCATCTTGGGAGTCCCAACAGCAGCCTAGCCACCACGTTCTGCACCAGCTTCAGCCGCCAAGTTCGGCACAAGGGCAGCCCCATGTAGAGGGCATTGCAGTAGTCCAGTCTCGAGGTGACCATAGCATGGATCACTGTTGCTAGGTCCCGGCGCTCCAGGAAGGGGGCCAGCCGCTTTGTCCATCAAAGGTGAAAGAACGCGGACTTGGCAGTGGCCGCTATCTGTGCCTCCATTGATAATGAAGGCTCCAGAAGAACCCCCAAGCTCTTGACCCTATGGGCCGCTTTCAGCAGCACACCGTCAAAAACTGGCAAGGGAATTTCCCTTCCCGGGGCACCGCGGCCCAAGCAAAGGACCTCTGTCTTTGTTGGATTCAACTTCAGCCCACTCAGCCTGAGCCAACCTGCCATGGCCTGCAATGCTAGGCTCACGTTTTCTGGGACGCAGTCAGGTCGGCCGTCCATTAGTAGATAGAGCTGGGTGTCATCTGCGTATTGGTGGCACCCAAGCCCAAACCTCCGAGCAATCTGGGCAAGGGGGTGCATGTAGATGTCAAACAACATTGAAGAGAGAACTGCCCCTTGTGGCACCCCACACACTAGTGGGTGCCTCCGGGACAGCTCTCCCCCAATTGCCACCCTTTGTCCCCGTCCATCAAGAAAGGAGGAAAGCCACTGTAAGGCCGACCCCCTAATCCCTGCGTCGGCGAGCCGGCGGGCCAGTAGCCGATGGTCGACTGTGTCGAATGCAGCCGTCAGGTCTAACAGCATCAGCACTGCCACGCCGCCTCGATCCAGATGCCCCTGGAGGTCATCCACCAAGGCGACCAGCACTGTCTCCGTCCCATGACCCGGACGAAAGCCGGACTGGTGGGAGTCTAAGGCAGAAGTGTCATCCAAAAAACTCTGTAACTGTAGCGCCACTGCCCTCTCAATAACTTTACCTAAGAATGGTAAGTTCGAGACCAGTCGGTAATTCACCAATTTGTCCAGATCTACTGTACTTTTTTTCAAGAGAGGGCAGACCATAGCCTCTTTCAAGGATGTTGGAAATTTCCCTTCCAAGAGGGATCTATTTATGATATCCCATATAGGATATCTAAGCTCCCTCTGGCAAGATTTAATTAGCCAGGAGGGGCATGGGTCAAGATCGCAAGTTGTAGGGCGCACAGTAGAGAGAATTCCATCGACTTCCCCTAGGCTAAGTGCGTCGAAGTGGTCCAAGATAAAATCAGAAGAGACACGGAGCCTCGGGTTCTTGTACTGCCAATGGGGCGGGAAGGTCCTGGCGGAGCGACAAGATTTTATCTGCAAAAAATTTCGCAAAAGCCTCCCAGCCTATTTCCAATTCTCTCATGTTTGGTCTGCCTTGAGGCAGAATAGTCAAATTCTCAATTATCTTAAATAATTCTGCTGGGCACGAATTTGCAGACGCAATCCTAGCCGCAAAGTAATCTTTCTTTGTGGCTTTGACTGCCATCTCATAAGACTTCATAAACGTTCTGTAGGATGTTCTCGTCGCTTCGTCACGAGTATGCCGCCACTGCCTCTATAGTTGTCTGAGTCCCTGTTTCAGCTGGCGTAGCTCTGAGGTGTACCATGGAGCCAGCCTATTACGGGGGCGCAGAGGACACTGGGGTGCGATCTCATTGATGGCCCTGGATAGCCTGTTGTGCCAGGTCTCTACCAGGTCATCAAGGGAATCACTAGGGGGCCAGGGGGCCCGCAGAGCCATTTGGAACTGCTCAGGGTCCATCAGACTCCGCGGGCGAGCCAAAATAGGCTCGCTGCCCATACAGGGTTGGGGCGGCGTACCCACACGAGCCTTGAGGGCTAGGTGATCCGACCATGGCACCGCTGCTGCAGTGATATCGTCCACCAGAATCCCGGATGCAAAGATCAAGTCTAACATGTGCCCGGCCTGATGCGTGGGAGTGGTAACAAATTGGGAGAGTCCCAGTGTCGCCATGGAAGACATTAGGTCCAGCGCCCGATTGGAGGCCATGTCATCCGCATGGACATTGAAATCGTTCAAGACCATAAGCCTTGGGAACTCCAATGCCCAGCTTGCCACGGCCTCCATCAGGGCTGGTAAGGCACTGGCCGGTGCGTTAGGCGGACGGTACACCAGCCAAATCGCCAACCCCTTCCCCACATCCCACGCCAGACCAGCACATTCCAGACCATCGATCGTTGGGGCCGGGAGAGCCTTGAAGGAGTAACCCTCCCATATGAATAACGCCACCCCTCCCCCCCGCCCGTTTGTCCGTGATTGGTGAAAGACCGAGTAACCTGGGGGCGCCATCTGGGAGAGAGCCACCGTCTCTCCATCCCGCACCCAGGTCTCAGTCACGCAAGCCAGGTCCATATCCTGCTTGAGCAGGAATTCCCTAAGGATTGAGGTATTATTATTTATGGACCTGGCATTACATAACACCAATGACGGAGATGGGCTTTCCCTCTTCACCCCACTACCTGCCACTGTCAGGATGGGACGCAGACCGAAAGAGGGCCGAGCACTGTTTTGTCTCCGCCTCCTTCCATATAACTCCGTCTGCTCCCACCGTCATACCTTCCCCTCCTCGTGAGCACTGGGATCCCCAGGCCAGACATCCACACTTGTAACCGGTCCTTCACCAATGCGAAGTTGGCTTCCTCCCCAGTTATATTATCAGAACTTTAACCCCCCTCACCCTCCTCTACTTCACAATCCCAAAATTGCCTAGTCCTCTATTAATTTAATCCATAGTTATTTAAATTTAAGCCCCAGCCCTAAGCCTCCTCTAATTGATTAGCTAAAAACTTTGATTCCATCAGTAGCACATTAATAAATATTACCCCCCCCCCCGGTATCAACCCCTCAAATTAATCTGCTAATAAATAAATAGGTAAATTCTCAGTGCTAAGCAATTAATAATATCACTAATTAAATAACTAAAACAATTTCCAATCTATTAGTTGCCGACAATATAAATCATTTATCTCAATGGGGAGTGGGAGTCAAAGCTACCAATTTGGGTAGTGATCCTACAGTTCTTAAAGTGCTAGTGCTCATAAATGTCCTTAGCTTATGACCGGAGTTTCTGCCAGTGCAGTCTGTTGTCCAAGGGCCCAGTTTACTCCAACGGCTCAGGCGACCCTGGGGGAGTTGAGACTTCCCCTTTGTCCTCCCAAGCAGTCCGGGTTGAGCCCTTGCGAGTCCTGATTGCAAGGGGGTTCTGGTTCCGCTGTCGCTGCCTCGAGATGTAGTATAGCCCCCTGCACCCGGCTCACCAGGCCTCCACACACCGTTCGCTCCATACGGAGCCTCCTGGTCACGGGACATCTGGCTGTCGGCTTCAGTTACGCTCTGGCAGCAGTCACAATCACGTCACCCCCACAACTTCCGTCAGCTCCGTCTGCAGCATGCCAGTCAAGTTGCGAGGGTGACAGTTTCCACGGAGGAACTTCAAACTTTCATTTCCTGAAAGTTATGAGAGCATTCTAGCCCCAGTTGAATCTTAGTCCTCTGAGTTCACGCTGTTCTTTGCTGATGAGCTCCAGATGTACCTTAAAATAAACTCTCTTCCATTAACTCTCCCTTCTCTTATACTATAGGATGGAGGATGGAGCTGGCTGAAAAACGCATCCACCCGTTTCCTCCTGCAAAGAGAAAAATGGCCTTGGAAACCAGTTCTTCTGGTTTAACTACTTGCTCTTCTGTTGACCACTTCAATAGTAATTTATAAATCCTTGAAATCAACTTTTCATTATCACCCAACAGCATTTTTCCCAATTCTGTTTGCTCCTGTCTTATGCCTTCATTTTAATGTCCTGTTCCATCAAGCTCTTATTTTGTTGTAGTTGAAACCAATTATATTTATATTGTAATTCTTCAGCTGATTTTAGTTTCACTTTTCCTCCATGTATTTTTAATAGAAGAAGATGATATTGGATTTATATCCCGCCCTCCACTCCAAAGAGTCTCAGAGCGGCTCACAATCTCCTTTACCTTCCTTCCCCACAACAGACACCCTGTGAGGTGGGTGGGCCTGGAGAGGGCTCTCGCAGCAGCTGCCCTTTCAAGGACAACCTCTGCCAGAGCTATGGCTGACCCAAGGCCATGCCAGCAGGTGCAAGTGGAGGAGTGGGGAATTAAACCCGGTTTTCCCAGATAAGAGTCTGTACACTTAACCACTGCACCAAACTAGTTGATTGTATGTTAAACACATCCCTGCATCACTTTCTGAAGATAATTTTAATACTTCCGTTGGCACAATACATAACAGCTTTCTCTCATCACCATATTTTTTTTATATTTTATCCAAGTACTTAGCAAGTTTCTTCTTATATAATGGTGTGAGAAAAAAACCATCCATCTTATTTTTCCCATAAAATATATATGCATGCCAACCAAAAATATTTCCATGACCTTCTAACGCCAACAGCTTCTTGTTTAATAATGTCATCCAGTCTTTAGTCCATACCAAACATACTGCATCATGATACAATTTTAAATCCGGCAGTTGGAAACCTCCTCTTTCTTTTGCATCAGTTAAAATTTTCATTTTAATTCTTGGTTTCTTGCCCGCCCATACAAATTCTGAGACTTTTCGTTGCCATTTACTGAATTGTTTATTGTCCTTCACAATTGGAATTGTTTGAAATAGAAACCTAATTCTTGGTAGAACATTCATTTTAATTGCAGCAATTCTGCCCAGCATAGACAAGTTCAATTTATTCCATTTTATCAAGTCTTCTTCAATTTTCTGGCAAAGCTTTTCATAATTATTTTTATACAAATCTATATTTTTCATAGTAATTTCCGCACCTAAATATCTTACTTTTGAGGCAACTTCACACTCTGTTACTCTTTGCAGTTCTTCCTGTTGAGTCTTTGTCATATTTTTACACAAAATTTTCGATTTTGCTTTATTTTTATAAAAGCCTGCCAATTCTCCATAGTCTTGAATTTTATGAAGCAGCAATGGTGTCACAGATAGAGGATTCTCATTAATTAACATTACATCATCAGCAAACGCTCTGTATTTATAAGAAAAACACATCAGTCCCAGCCCCTATATTCCTTTATCTTCTTGTATTTGCATAAGCAATATCTCTAATGTCATTATGAATATCAATGGAGATAGAGGGCAACCTTGCCTTGTACCTTTGCTGATTATCATTTTCTCCGTCAATCTGCATTTATACAGAGTCTTGCTTGTTGCTCAGTATATATCGCCTTAACCATTCTTATAAAAGCTTCTCCCAGTCCTAATTTCTCCATCACTGCAAACATAAAGTCCCAATTAACATTATCAAAGGCCTTCTCTGCATCTGCAAAAAATAATGCCACTTCTTTTTCAGGATGCTTCTCATAATATTCAACAATGTCTATGACAGTTCTAATAGTATCTCTTTTTTCAATCCTTATAATATTCATCCATTTTTGAAGTTTTGGTACTAACACTTCTGCAAGGACTTTATAAAATTTTGCTGTGAAACCATCTGGACCTGGTGCCTTTCCCAATTTCATTGAGTTTATTGCTGCTTCAACTTCAATTTTTTCAATTGGCTCATTTAGGACTTTTTCCATATTTTCTGTTAAGGGGCTTACCTGAATTTTCCCAATTGTTTATTCCATAAAAATTTGTAATCCAATTGTTTAATATGTACTTCTTGTAAACAAATTACAGTACATTATTGTTTTTTTATCCACTGAAATGTAGTCCTTCTTTTTTCAGTGAATTTAGTCCATTTACATTCCAAGATAGTAATTTGTAATCCATAATGGTTCTTCTTTTTATTCTGTATCTCCAAATCCCCTATTTTCTTCAAAAAAACTTCCGCATTTTCAGTACATTTGTAATTGTAACCCTTTTTCCTCCATGTTCAAAATTTAGACCTTCTGGCAGTATCCATCTGTATCTCATGTCCATATCCCACAACTTATCTGTTAGCTTTTTATATAGTCTTCTGTCATTTATAACTTTTCTTGGCAACTCTTTCATGATTCTTACTCTGCTTCCCTCAATTTCTAGTGTTTTTTTCAAATTGCTTTTTTAAGATCTTGCCCACCATATCTCTTGTAATAAATTTGACTACCACATCTCTTGGTAATTTATTTTTTCTTTGCAAACTGGGAATTAACCCTATATATATAGTCATACAAATAACTGGATTCATTAGAGTCTATTTCTAAAAACTCAGCAATGATTCTTATTATATATATCCTTAAATCAGAACCTTCCTCTTCAGGTACTCCTCTCAAATGAATCTGGTTTTCCATTAACTTGCAATCTTGCAGTACTGCTTTCTCCTGCAGTTTATTAATCATGGAATCTTGATCTTTCACCTTATTTTCAACCACATGTACTTTGCACGTTGTTTGTGAATCCTTTCTAAGATCTTCAATCTCTTTCTTTATTTCTGACTTCACCACCTCTAGTTCTTTAACTACTTGCTTTTTATTTTCTGTTATTAGGTCCTTCATCACTTTGATCAGTCTTGCCTCCATGGCATCTAGTTGTTCTTGTATCTTTGGCATCTTTCTTTCCTCAAGTGAAGCAGTCCTTGCGTGTGTTAGTTTTGGCAGCTTCTGCTCTGACATTCCACTCCCCTCACTGCCAAAATAAAATTTCGGGTTGATCTCTCCAAATTAAAAATAAACCACTGGATCTTAAAGATTAGGAGATGCCCTTTTCAATGCACCCAAAATCGCGGCCACGATTTTTCTAGCCCTTTTAAAATTTTCTTTTTCTCCAAAAGGCCACCAAAATTGATACCTCTGATATATTCCAATATGTTTCACTCTGTAGTAGTGAAATCTGCCGGCTCCAGTAGTTTTTAAAGTCCCATTTTTCTTTCTTTAGAGTTTTAAATTATTTTGACCTTCTTTTAATGGCCGCCACAATTTTTCTATGAATGTCAAGTCCTAGAGAAGGCCAGGAGGTCTTTAAATTCCCTTCTTTTAATGGCCTCTTCCTGTTTTTCTTGCCACGAAGTTCCATTCTCAATGGTTGAAAGATCTCACGATACAATCTATACGTCACTTCCTGTGCAGTCTTCTAGCTCAGCAACTCAATGACGATGGGGGGTTTTTACAGAAACCGCAAGTATTCCAAACATAAGTTGTTTTTTTGCCTTTAACTTTGCTTCTAAGTCTCCCAAAAGTCTCAAAATTGCCCCCTTCTCTTGTTTATAACTTTAGAATATTGTAGCTAAGTCCAAATTTCAATCTTTATCTCAAATAAAGTTGGTTTTAGTCCTGGAATGAAAGATAAAGATCTTCTTACCTTGTAGCCAAATTTAACCTTTTTAACACCATCCTCTTCAAGGATTAATATTTAGAAATTTAGATAGTCCAATTTAATGACCATGGAGACCCTCTGTAGATGCTGGAATGCAATTCCTCAATGGGGACTCTTCAAAGCCTCAAAGGAACCCTGCTGGGACTCCTTTTCAGCCAAAGTAAATCACCTCAGAATATTCCGTGTATGTCTTGGCCTTTTCTCTCGCTGAGAAAAGTGGGCAGCAGGAGTTGGATTCGCCTTCTCTACCCAGAACAAAGGCTCCAGTCTGCTCCCCTTTTGAGAAATGGCTCAATTCTCCATGATCCAACCCCAGAAGTCTCCAGTTTCACCACTGCAAAAGGAAAGACACCTCCTTAAGTTTTCCCTTCAAAGAAACCACAATTTTGATTAAAATGTTTTCTCTTTTACTTCCACCAACTCCCAGGTATCATGACAGCACCAACAGTTGGGAGTAGGAAAATAAAGTCTGAGTTTAACTGCACCTTTAAGACCAACAAAGTTTAATTCAAGGTATAAGTTTTTGTGTGCTGCACAATTTTACTTATGGCTCAGTAGTAGAGCCTTTGCTTTGCATGCAGAAGTTCCCAGATTCAGCCTCTGATATGTCCTATTAATAATAGTAGTAAGTGATATGAAAGACCCTTTGACTCTGCAGAGGCAGTGTCAGTCATAATAGGCAGCACTGACCTGGATAGACCAATGGTCTGACTCAATGTAATGCAGCTTCATACATTTCTCACTGTGATCCAGCTACTTGGGTTGATCATAAAACCCGTTTGAACAGTTGTTTGCAGCAGTTATGGTTGGGAAAGAACAGGGGTTGGAGTTAGCTGCCCTTCTTCCCCTTAACTGATTAGTGAGTTTTTTACTACTTTGAAAGAGTGCTTTGCATGGTGTCCCCTTATGTATTGCTTTGGAAAGGGGTGTGCATGTTTTGATTTAAAGCATGATTTGGATGTCTCAGGCTACCTGCTTAAAATATAAACATGGGTGTGCCAGATTATTGCTCTTTAAGCAAAGCCCTGCTGGGTATAGACCAAGTCAGTATCTGGTTTCTAAAAGTGGCTAGCCATATGCTTCTGGGAAGTTCACAAGCAGAGCACCCTGCTGTTTAAAGAGGTGCAATTATTGTTGTTGATCTGATTATATGGTTGGATGGTGAATGTGAGTCTACTCCCAGTTCCAGAATTGGAAAGGACATGTAATTAGCATCATCCTATCTCTATTTTATTTATGTATTTATTTTGGAACTTACAGTCATGGTATATTCTCTAAAGTTATTTGAAAATTTAGAAAAGAAGTAAAAATGGAATGCTGGAGGTAGGGGACCTTATGTTAAAATACTGAAATGGTTTATGAGGGTTTCAGTTGGTTAGGTATTCTCCTGTTTAGATAAATAATTGCTTATTAACAGGCTTTGATGGGAAATCACCATGCCTAAACTCTTTTTTTTGTCAAGGCACAGCTAATTTATGATGACTCCATGGGGTTTTCAAGACAAGAGACATTCAGAGGTGATTTGCCATTGCCTGCCTCTGCATCATGATCTTCGTATTCCTTGGTGTCTGGGGCTAACCCTGCTTAGCATCTGAGATCAGATGAGAGTGGTTAGCTTGGGCTATCCAGGTCAGGACTACAGTCCCATTTTTCATACTGATTATATATTGATTATGTTTTACCTTCTGGTATAGTGTATTTGAACATGAAGAATTGAAGGCAATGTCCTAGATTTTTGTGGGGCCTTTGGGAAAGGTTTCATTTAACACAATTTTTAAAAACCAAAGTCCTACTTTCATAATTATGGCAAGCCCTCTTCAGGTGTTCATCCATCCATTCAGCAAAAAAGAGACTGAGATTATGTTATCTACCCCTGCCCCCTGTATCTATATATTCAGTCAAATGTGTGATGCAAGTTGCAGATGTTTGGCTGAACATGTGAATATCAGAAGGAAGGGCAGAATTGCAGTCCTGGTCTCAAAACATATGCACTTGAACATCTAAAAAAGGCTCACATATCACTGAATGGACAGCAGGGGAGAGTGGTGTTGTAGAATTTATGCGACAGATTCAGAAGCAAGATATTATAAAACTGAAACCAATCTAAAGAGAAAAGAAACTAGACTTTATGCAGATAAATCACTGGGAAATCTGACATTTTACTTACCATAGTGAAAGTACCAATTGCATCCTGGATGTTCTCAAGTATCTATTATACATCTATCACATCTATCAAAGTGGTGGTAACTTTGATTCTTTTATTGACAAGGCATTCAAAGTCATCCTGAAGAAAGATCTGAATTAAGAGGTGTAGAATTTTGTCTCATCCTTATTCTTTCCTTTTTTAGTAGGAACCCCTCTCCCACACACATTGTTTATAACATCATATGTTCATATACAATTGTTTGCATTACCTTGATACTCAAACTGCTGTTTATTTTAGGTGTAATTTCTGTAAGTGTGTGGCCAACCACCTTTATGGCTTATGCCTCTCCATTACACAAGCCCCCAATGCCGCAACTACATTCAGACTAGAGACATGTAAAGAATGTTGCAAACATTACACACCATGGAAATATAAATCAAACATCAGTGTCACTAAGGCTACAGTCTGTCTGCAGAGCTCCCTTCAAGATGGTAAAAGTGCTTTGATGGGCGGACAGGCTATATAGAAATTATGAACCCCAGCCAGAATCTCAGATATGAACACATTGAGACACTAGAAACTGGAGTTGAACCCACACTGCCTGTCTGGTTTTGCTTTTTACAATAAATCAAGCCAATGCCCAAGAGACAAACAACAGGATCCCTTGGGGAAATTAACATTCAAATACTACACTTGAAGCCATCTCCAATTACTTACATTTTCTCATTAAATATATTAGTTTTGAATAAAATTCTAGTGAACTCATTGGTCTGCATGTTTGTCACATACTATAGTCTTACAGATGTTATGTCTCAGAGTTTACAGCTGTTCCATATGGCTCTCTTCTAAGCATGTACACACCCTTGGCTTATATTTTGCAAGACCTTTCAAGCCCTGTTCATATGTTGGTTCAGTTTGAAAATACAGCTGTACAGAGGCAGATCCATGAAGTCAGAGGATTTAGAAAGGTGTAACTGCTTAAAGCTGCTCTGTGTATGGCTTAGACAATTTTGCCCATGCTAGCACAAATTCTCTCTGTGGGAGATGTTTCACACAGTGTCGTTATGGGTTTATTTTCTCCCCAGAGTGGTTATTATATTCCTTTCTGATCTATCTCTGATGCTGCTTTGATGCTCACACTACTGCTTCTTGCCTAGACTTGCCAACATCCAGGTGGGCCCTGAAATTAAAATCGATCTCCAGTTGACAGAGATCAATTCCTCTGGAGAAAGTGACTGCTATAGAGGATGGACTCTATGGCATTATACCCTGTTGAGGTCCCACTACTCCTCAAATCCTGTCATGCCCAGGCTCCATCTCCAAATCTCAAGGAATTTTGCAATCCAGAGTAAGCGACTCTATATCTTTCCAGAGGTCATGTATTTAATTTCATTCAGTTGATCCGTCATTCATTGTTCCCTCCATGTACCTGTGATAATCTAACCGTTTTTCTGGTACTCATGTGTGATGATGAACATCACAATAATGAGAGACAATGAGCAGAACAAAAGACAAGTGTGCCACTTGAGAAGATCCTCTTGCTAATGAAAGCTTTTGTGATGGGAGCTCCATATTATTCTATGGACTGCAGTTTTATGAAGGTTACAAAAATCCTCTATGAGAGATTCAAAGCTCTTCACTGAATAACATCTAGAGTTTACAGGTGCTGGCTCCCTGATCATAATTTAGATTGCTCATGCAGAATATGTGAAGAAATGAGAAGATAAAACTCTTTGGAAGTCAAAGGTTGTTTTAAAAAACAAAGCTTTATTCTTTATAAACCAGACAAGTACAGTAATAAACAATTTTGGCTGCACCAACAATAACTTCAAAGCCATATCCCAGTAAAGATACACACAAACTTTTTGAAATTAATAATGTATTTAAGAATATTAGAGTGATTACATCTACCAGCAAGGAGGTATCTGGCAATTTTCCTTCAGAAACCATAGAGTTTAGGTATAGCCAGCATATTTCCACAACACCTGAATGGTTCTCCTCAGAGTTTATATGACTGTTACTATGATAAGCTATCTTTTCCATAATATAAATATTTCATAATTTATCAAACCACAAGTCAACTGTGTGTGGATGCTTAGCCTTCCATCGAGAGGCTATAGCCATTTTATCTGCCTCTCATGTTGGATTAAAATGCTTACTGAACTGTTGTCACAAATATCGTGTGACTAAAAGACTGAAACTAAACTATGAAAAATCAAAGGTACTGGTCTTTCCTTTTTCCCGAAAATTATATAAGTGAACTATTAGTGGTAACAAACTTGAACAGGTTAAGCACTTCAAATTCCTGGGCATCTATTTTCAGTCCAATGCTACTTGGACCACCATCGCAGAATGGCTATTAATGTAGCTAAAGTTAGTGCTGCAGCAATATCTTGCTTTTATTTCTCTGACAGAGGTAATCATTATGTGCCAGCAGCACTTAAGACCTTTAATGCTAAAACTCAAGCACAATTATTGTATGGAGTACCTTTCTGGATTGATGCAGTTGACATTTCAGTTGAACATGTCCACTCTATCTTTTTACAAAAGATCATGGGGGTACCTATGTGTGTTCCTTATGCCATTTTATGTTGGGAGTGTGATCAGAATTGGTTGGCTACCAAGGCTCACGCTATTAAATTCTGGTTACGACTCCACTTCAACTCTGATCCACTTAGTTTTCTGTACCAGTTACTTTCTGAATCTGATAATTCTAGCTGACTATCTTACATTGAAGCTAAAATAAGTTCCCTGAATCTGTCTTAAGAATCTTTATCCTTGCTTTCTGAGTCCGAGGCTTTTTTTAGAAATAAAATCTAGTCTACTGAGCTCAGAGTTACAAACTATGGTCTTACCAGTAGAACCTGCTCTCTTCTAAACTTAGGGATTGTTCCAAATGCAAATATTCCAGCTGTGTACCTTTACCAACTTCTAGCTCCAAATTTGTGCCGAGCCTTTTCCTTGGCCAGATTCAAAGCCCTTCCATCAGCCATTTTATTTGGCAGATTCCATGGGACTTCCTATTCAAGTAGGTACTGTCCCTGTAAAATGGATTGTGTTGAAACTGTTGCCCATGTTCTTCTCCAATATCCTCTCTATTCGGCGTCCTGCTGGGATCTTCTATACCCCAATTTTAGAGACCTCTGATGATTTTAAGGTGCTTTTCTTGCTTGATAATTCTGATCCAGAAATAATAAAAATAGTGGCAAAGGTTTTTTTTATAGAGCTATGTTTACCCATCCTGATAAGTAGTACTATGTATCAGATTTTACTATGTTGCTATTTGTTTTTATCTTGTAATCCTAATTTTATTCTGTATGGATTATGTATTCTTTTAATATGTAACCTGGCCAACCCTCTATCTTATATTCTTATATATGCCAATAAAGCATGTGGGGGGCAGAATCTGCCACTAACAAGAATTTTATCAGCCTCAATGCAGACCATAGTAAACCAAGCTCTCACCCTATATTAAGTAATAACACCTCTGGAAGGTGATGCAATCTGTGGAGAAACACCATCTTAGAGTGTTGGTGCTTCATTGGCAGGGATCAGTAAATTCCCCAGCAGGCTTTGTAGCCTCCCTCCAACCCCCCCTCCCTTTCCAGAGCCAAACCAACAACTCTAGGGGGAAAGTCTCCTAGAGAGGCAGGAAGTTCTTTTGTTCTCTGCATGTGAGTTAGGAGGAAGAGTTTTTCAGTTTGCAGCTGGTGCTCTGGAAGAGAGGTTGCTTGCCTGTGAGCTCCTGCTTGTGGGGGAGGCCTGCTCAGGAAAATGAGGCCTCCAGGCAGTAAAACAAAGTAAGTCATCCAAAAGGGCAGGGCATGTTTAGATCAGGGCCAGCAGGATGCGTTTATAATCAACTTTTCTTTGTTATGCTGTGTGCTGTGCGGGTGCTGTGCTAACTTTTTAAATGCAACTGTTTTTGTTTTGTTTTTCTTTCCCTTTCTTTTTCTCTTTTAAATAAATATTTTTTTGCTGTTTTAAATGCTGGCAGTCAAACTCTGTACCACATAGATCCCCAAACCGCTTTAGACCACGCTGTGTTAAGAAGGGGGCCCCAGGTGAAGGGGGGAAGGCATGCAGTTGGATAAGGTGCCAATCCTCCAGGGGTGCCCCAAAGAAGTGCTGAGGTCTCTGTGAAACCCAAGTACAGGGTGGCAGAGGACCTTGAGGCCTGGCCTCATAGCTGGAGAAGGGGGATTGGGAGTCCTGTTCCTCTCAATCTGAACCCCTAGACTGAGCAGGTGGTGGCAGCGAGCCCAAGGGGCAGGAGGAGAAATAGCTCCCTCCAGGAGTTGGCAACTCACCAGGGAGCTAACGGGACTGGGTCTGAAGGCAGAATCGGGCCGGTTCTGCCACACTTGGCGGCAGCGGTGGGATAAGAACAAACAGAGAACTTGATTGGCCAGGCATTTTTGTTTTTTGATACGTGCAAGCACCCAGAGGAAGCAACAGAGGTTTTGTTTTATTTTTGGGTCAACTGGAATAGGGAAAGTTTAGTTAGTTAGGATGGAGTGTGCTAAGAGGCGGGAAATCCTGAAGATGACAAAGCCACAGCTCCAGGAAGAGTGTGCAAAGCACAAGCTGGAGTGTGACAACATGACTGTAGTAGATATGAAAGACCTCCTGTTGGAGTATCATCAGCATGCAGGGGCACTTGCAAAAGTGGCCCCCACCCAGTCAGAAGTAATCTTGCGGCTACAGTTGGAACTGGCAAGAATACGTACCGAGGCGTACCGAGAGCGCAGACAGGAGGAAAGAGAGAAGGAGGAAAGACGAGCTGAGATCCGCAGACGGGAGCAGGAAGAGCAACGTCGCCATGAGCTTGAGGTGCTACGTCTGGAAGCTGAACAAAGCAAAAAGATCAAAGTCACCCCCAAAGACTTTGCAGTGTACAAAGAGGGAGAAGACCCCTCCATATACCTCTCCAACTTTGAGAAGGCAGCCAAACAGTGGGGGATTGCAGAGGAAGACTATATGTCTTACCTCTGTAGCATCCTGACTGGAGAACTTTCAGCCATCTATTACAGCATGCCTGTGGAAGATGGGGGGATAACTTTTGCGGCCTATAAAGCCACTGTATTTAAAAGGTTTAAACTGGGGCCAGACCACTCCCGAAAGCAGTTCAGGGGTTTGGCTCCACAAGAAGGTAAATCCTATTCTGAATGTGGGGTAATGAAGGAACAAACAGTTCCAGTGTTATTGGGCCGGGATTTGTTGGTTGGACAGTACTCTATCAATGCTGTAACTCACAGCCAGACCCCCAGAGGAAAGTGGGAGGAGGAAGGCAACTTTAGGGAAGCCACCTCACCACCAACCAGGGAGGGGGAAATAGCCCAGGTTACTGAGGACGAAGAGAGGGCAGTCACCCAGGAGGGGGAGGACCAGCCTGTCTCAAGCCCTGGAGGAGGGTGTTCTCAAGGGGAAGAGGGGTGTAGCTTTCCCCAAGTGCAGCAAGAGGCTGTGGATGTTCCTAGCGAGGAAGGGAACCTGCTAGCGTAAAGGATGTGCAACCTGAAGAGACAGAGGTGGAGAGTGGAGATTTCACAGGAGGTTCTGAGAGCAGCAAGGCTAATGTGGGCTCAGAGGAGCACATAGCTGAAGGCTTGGGGGAACGGGAGTGGTTCCAGAAGGGAGTCGGGAGCGACCTTAGGTGGGAACCGGTTCACCAAGTAGCTGTGGATCAGGAAGTGGGATTGTCTGAGACTCTCTCAGAACAGGTTGTCTTGAAGCAGGGCAGACAGGAGTCCTGGGAAGCTGTGGGACCTTCCAGGCAGGAAGGGGGTCAGTTGGGTAGTGCTGAAAAACCAACCGAGGGGACTGAGAACCCAAGCCAAACCCTCAGGGAAAGGTGGGGGGAGGAAGGCAACTTTAGGGAAGCCACCTCACCACCAACTAGGGAGGGGGAGGACCAGCCTGTCTCAAGCCCTGCAGGAGGGTGTGCCCAATGGGAAGAGGGGTGCCAATTTCCGCAAGGGCAGCAGGATGCTGTGGAGCCTTCCAGGCAGGAAGGAGCTCAGTTGGCTGACACTAAAAAACCAACTGAGGGGGCGGAGAACCCAGATCAAACTTTGGCTGGGTGTTCTGGAAACAGTGGGACTAGGGGTGGCTTGAAGGAACAGATGATAGAGAGCCTGGGGGAACCAGAAACCTTTCTGTCAGAGATCCAATGTGACCCTAGTCTGGAACCGCTGTGGGAGGTGGCAAGGGACCAGAAAGTGGAGTTCGCAGAAGCTGAGACAGGGGATAGGGTGATGGTTTCCCTGCCACTTCATACTGGTGAATGGAAAGTGGAATGGGAGGGACCACATGTGATTGTGGATGACCTGGGCGATGCTACTTATGTGGTGGCTATGGAGAAAATGGGAAAGGCAGTTCAAGTGGTGCAGGTGAATATACCACAGCCATTCTCTGCGAGGTCCATGGTGTTGCCTATAGGTAGGAAGGAAGGAGACAAAAAGAAGCTGGGACAGCAATTGTTTGGAGCCCCAGAGGTGGTTTTCTGGGAGGTCAGAGTGGACAGAGGGAATATTCCACCAATGAGGGATAAAGAAGAAGCAACTGTGTGGGAACTGGGCAGTTTCCAACCCCATATGTGGGGCCAGGGATTTCCTCCTTTGATGGACCACTCATCCCAGCAACAGCAGCAACGGAGGGAGAGCACCAAACTCCAGAGGTTGTCCTGGGAGATGGAGGAGTACATCTTAAAGACTGGACATTCCTTCTGCATGCAGCAATGCAACGTTTTGTCCAGAAAGGACATGGACACCTAGGTTGTGGGACTTTGTGTATTATTGGAGAAATACCTGAATGTTTGTGTAATATTTTGGTTAATGGGTTTCTCCTTGGTTGGTTGGATTCTGCTACGGGGTCACCTCTGTAGGAGGCAACCCCTCCGGCTCAGAATTTAAGGAGGGGGACGTGTGGAGAAACACCATCTTAGAGTGTTGGTGCTTCATTGGCAGGGATCAGTAAATTCCCCAGCAGGCTTTGTAGCCTCCCTCCAACCCCCCCTCCCTTTCCAGAGCCAAACCAACAACTCTAGGGGGAAAGTCTCCTAGAGAGGCAGGAAGTTCTTTTGTTCTCTGCATGTGAGTTAGGAGGAAGAGTTTTTCAGTTTGCAGCTGGCGCTCTGGAAGAGAGGTTGCTTGCCTGTGAGCTCCTGCCTGTGGGGGAGGCCTGCTCAGGAAAATGAGGCCTCCAGGCAGTAAGACAAAGTAAGCCATCCAAAAGGGCAGGGCATGTTTAGATCAGGGCCAGCAGGATGCGTTTATAATCAACTTTTCTTTGTTATGCTGTGTGCTGTGCGGGTGCTGTGCTAACTTTTTAAATGCAACTGTTTTTGTTTTGTTTTTCTTTCCCTTTCTTTTTCTCTTTTAAATAAATATTTTTTTGCTGTTTTAAATGCTGGCAGTCAAACTCTGTACCACATAGATCCCCAAACCGCTTTAGACCACGCTGTGTTAAGAAGGGGGCCCCAGGTGAAGGGGGGAAGGCATGCAGTTGGATAAGGTGCCAATCCTCCAGGGGTGCCCCAAAGAAGTGCTGAGGTCTCTGTGAAACCCAAGTACAGGGTGGCAGAGGACCTTGAGGCCTGGCCTCATAGCTGGAGAAGGGGGATTGGGAGTCCTGTTCCTCTCAATCTGAACCCCTAGACTGAGCAGGTGGTGGCAGCGAGCCCAAGGGGCAGGAGGAGAAATAGCTCCCTCCAGGAGTTGGCAACTCACCAGGGAGCTGACGGGACTGGGTCTGAAGGCAGAATCGGGCCGGTTCTGCCATACAATCTATCCCCTGTGATCAAAAAATATGATCCTCAACTTGACACAAAAAGGCTTGAATGTAAGCACATGACCACTAACAATTAATGTAGTTAGCATAAGTGCCACACAACTTCCAAAAATGTGGTTTGTTTGAACGATGAATATGTGCAAGCCTGGCAGGAGTCAGAAACCACTGTGTTACAAGTTTCAAGTATTGGATGTGTATATTGATCACTTACTTTTGTAAACACAAGAATGCCAAACTTTCTTTTTGCCAATGCTGTTCTGTGAAATTGCAGCCACAATCAGTCAGCCATTGGGCTTGATAAGAAAAGATCTGAGGTCTCTCCAACTGCAACAAGAAGTCATATGCATTATCAGTCCTATAAAGGAGGACTGGCACTCTCTTAGTAAGCCTTTAAAAGATGCAAGATGCTTCATGACAGATTGCTTCACAATAGGCATACTACACAAATGTTGCAATTGCAGATACTGATACCAAGGCAAAATACATTCCACACCTTGTTCTAGCTTAAGTTTGGGTAATATGACTCCTGCTTACTGATATCACATAGCTCAGTCAATTTTGCCTGCCTCCATGCTTTATATTCACCAGACCATAATCCCGCTCAAACCAGTGTTGAAAAAATGAAAGTGAAGACTTGGATACAAGTCTTCTATTCCAGTGGGAATAGAAGACAACTGGGACTCACAGATTTTTGTGATCTCAAGGATTAGATTTTTCTGACATAACACCTCTAAAGAACATTATATTGTTATAATATTTAGAACAATATATAGTAATTGTAATGTAATGCAATGGAAACCGAAATAAATTTTTCTACTTAACACTGCACCCCACTCCAACAAAAGAAAAAAATGCTGTTTGTTACCTTCATGCTTGAGAGGAGACAAGTGGAGGGTCACAAAGGAGTCTCAGTTAACTTCCCACAGTTAGAAAGGATTCTTTTACACATTCATCTCCCATTTTGACATATTTATTACTTCACTATTTTTCCCCTTAATTATATCCATACAACTGTTGACTGTATACACTAGTTATTCCTGTTTTGTCTCTACATATCTTAAAATATCTTCATCATGTTATGCACTAATTTGTTGCTCAGCCTCTGTCAATAAGTTTAAGCAGTTTCTTCCATTTCATTATATCTGAAGAAGTGTGCTTGTACACGAAGGCTCATACCTTGAATAGAACTTTGTTGGTCTTGAAGGTGCCACTGGACTCAAACTTTTTTCTATTATTTCAGTCCAACATGGTTACCTGTGTTCTATCTTCATAATTATCTAACTTTCAGTGACAAAAGCCATATCTCAGTGACAAAAGCTACCAGTAGTTGCATATTATGGTACTATAGACATTTATGTAATCCAAGAACACCATACTGGGAATAGTTGCCATACTGATTTTCCCTGACAACCTCCTTATTCAAGAAAGGAAATTTGTAAAGGACTCCAGAGTTAGACAACTTGATGGTATATCTGAAATTCTACCTAATTTTTGTTTGTGACTAGGGATTCACACATTTTCCATGCTTGGAATGAAGCTGGGAAGAGTGGCAATGGTGGGATGTGGAATGACATCATGAAGTCAGTAACATTGTCAGAGAGATCTTAAATGACTGAGTTTATTTTATTGTGGAGCCATGATCCTTGCTGCCTTTAATGAAGTGCCAGTCAAAGCTGCCTCTGGCAGCTGCATGAATATTGGTTTTGGCAAGGAACATGAAGACCCAGTAGACTGGAAGGAGTCAGCAGCAAATGTGATTAAAAAACCCCGAATAGTGTTGAGGCCAGGAGAGAAAAAGCAATAAGTTGCAAAAGGCAAGAAATAAAAGAACAACCCAACCCTGCCTTCCAGACCCCATCACCACTATACCTCCTCTGTAGGCTATCATTCAGCAGTTGGCAAGGTGGGGCACAGGAATGACAGTGAAGAATTGAACCACACACAGAACGGTGGAATGACAGCAAGGAATGTAAGGAACTTGAAGCCTGGGAAGCAGCAAGGACAGGAGCACCCTCCCCAGAACATGGTCTGATCCATAATCGATCCATCAGAACAGATTAATCTGACATATGGTGGATTTATTTAATTTCCCCTTTCGTAAAGTCAATTGTGAACCATGTAGCCCCTTCACACACTTTATTCTGCCAAAAGTATCAGCTCAGGACAGCAGCAATTTAATACTTTCACATAGTGCTTCTTTGGACGTCAATGGGACCCAAATGCTTCCTTATACCTGTGACCTTCTTGGCCAAATCAATTCCTTTCCCCTTCTCCCCCTATCTTCAGTAAGTAGCATAAAATAAAATAGAGAAAACCCAGTCTTCTTGAGAGGAATAATGGATGTTTTTATATTCCTTTCAGTAGGTGCCGGAAGAACCTAGAAGGAAAGACTAGGCCCACCAATGTGTGTGTGTGCTAGCTCTGTCCACATGGCAAGGAGCTGTCAGATAGCATCCTGTGCCATGCGGCCTACCTCTGGAGATGTGGGGCAACCTCCCAGAACCATTTGTAGGGTGGGGTGGGTGTCATTGGGTCCTGAGGGGATGGAGTGCTGGTTGAGAACTTGGGGGAAGAGACCACCAGGAGGGCAAAGACCACAATCCATGGCTGCAGCCATGCATGAACAGGTAATCAAGGAACCCTTTCCCCAAGTCCCCTTCTCCAGGGCTAGCTCACCCACTAGGCAAACTAGGCAATTGCCTAGGGCACCTGGAGAGGGGCCCCCCTGGTGCCCAAGACAAATGTCTAAATTTGCCTCTTCCTGCTGCTGCCACTGCCAGTCCTCTCCCTTCCCTTCCACCATGCCATGCTCCACCCCCTGCGCCCCCTGTGTGATCAGAGGTGTGCACCACAATGAGGCTCAGCCGTACTGGCTTCAAGGTGGCTGGCATCTGAGCATTTTTTGAAGAGAGAGCTGGAGGAGGCTTCGCTCTCCCCTCATTTCTGGTTCTGGAAAGGAGGGGTGAGAAACCTCCTCCAGTGGTCTCTCCAAAAAACGCTCAGATGCCGGTCACCTCTAAGCCGGCAGGGCCCAGCCTCATCACGGCACACTCCTCTGATCGATGGTGTGTGTGTATGTGATGGAGCGTGGCGTGGTGGAGGGAGGGTGGTGGCAGTGGTGAGCAGGGAGCCTGCCTGCGGCACTATGCACCCTAGGGCTGGCACTGCTCTTCTCCCTCCGTAGGAAAAAAACAGTGACATTGGGCCATAATGGATATGGTATCTTTCTCTCCTGAACATGGCAGCTGGGGGGGCAGGTGCACTCCCTCAGAAAACAATGGACCCCATGCACCAGGCAATTTAATTGTCAGGAGCTGCCTGAGATAGTTGCCAGGGGAGGGGGATAAACATGGTGCCACCAAACCAAGCTGTGTGCCCTGCACATTGGCAGTGCTCCCCCTGCACAAAATGCACCAATGGCTAGGAATCCCCTCCAAACTAAGTGCCAAGTGATCCCACTTGATGCCCAAACCCTTCTCTTACAGGTGCAGAATGCTCTGCTTCTGCTGACAGACTGTGTCCAGATGCATGGAGGTTCTGATAGATCAAGTGTGGATGATCTGTGTTCCACCACTCATTGGAACATCAGAGTGCCAGACGGGGCATCCAGAACTGTCTAATGCCCCACAAGCTGCAAATGTGGGATACTGGTGGCTGTTCTACCATGTATTTTCTCTTCATACGTGCCAATCCAACAGGAAAAGCTCTTACCTTATCTGTGGAATGAGACCCCACAATGTGCCCTCCCTGCACCAAAAGCTGGGCCTCAGAAGCACACAGACATATCCAGTCTCCTAACCCTTTCCTATCCATGCCCATCAGGAGTAGGGTTGCCAAGTCCAACCCCAGAAATATCTGGGGACTTTGGGGGTGGAGCCAGGAGACTTTGGGGGTGGAGCCAGGAGACACTGGAACTAGGGGGGAGGGGGAAACGACTCCGGGGAGCGTGGCGAGCTGCCCCGCAGCTGCCGCCTCTTCTCCGCTCACCGTGGCTGCTCCTCCGAGATGGGCTCAGGCTGAGCCCATCTCGGAGGAGCAGCCACGGCGAGCGGAGAAGAGGCGGCAGCGGTGCAGCGGCCTCGCCCGCTCCGCCTCTGGGGTGGAAGCAGAGGGGGGGGTGGAGGCGGGCCCGGGGGTGTGGCGAGCCACAAGTCTGGGTCCTAGAAGGGCCCGGATTCGCAGCTCGCCATGCTCCTGGCCTGCCTTGCCCTCCCCTTCTCTGGTTTTGCCTGCTCCTCCGAGATGGGCTCAGCCTGGGCCCATCTCGGAGGAGCAGCTGCGGTGGGCGGGGAGGGGGCGGCAGCAGCGCGGCGGCCTTGCCCGCTCCAGGATCGGGCGGCTCGCCATGCTCCCTGGCGCCGTTTTTCCTCCCCCCCGCTTCCATTTTTTTGGGGAGCTGGGGAAGAGGGTGGAAATCCTGGGGTCCCCCACCAGGGCGGGAGGATTGGGAAGCCTAATCAGGAGGTGCCCCAGCACTAAAGGACTTGGTGGTAGTCCATGTGTCAACACCACAATTCCAGCCTTACCACTCTGTTGTCTCAGATTCCCTCCAATAAAGCTAATCCATTATGTCTATCCCAGGTGCTGGTGTTTGCTGTGAAATATGGAAAATGGGAGTGCAAGAGAGGTGCTACATAAGCCACATGATCCTCACAGGCACAGCTCTGGTGGGGGCCCCATCCTGACAATAACGCTTTCCTAGCAGCAGACACAGATGGGTGGGGCAGAAAGGCTATATGACATGCTGCCATACTACTATTCAAAAGCACAGACTGCATGCCCAAAAGCTGCAGGGCCATTCCATGAATCTTATCAAATCAATCATGGGGCATCCTGGGGTGGGGGGGTAGGTGGGGAAAGAGATGTACTGTCACAATCCTGATCCTGGTCTGTTGAGCCCTGGGACTTGGCTGTGTTTGCTCACTGTGGCAAGCAGGCCTTGCTGTCAATTCTGATAACTTCCAATTAGTGCCATGGGCTGGGAGGCTGGCCCTTGTGGATGTGGGGAAGGCATGTGGAGCTGGAGATGTCCCAAAGCCCCATGGTGGGGTTTGCTCATCATGAGAAGTTCACAGGTAGCTCTGTAATTCCAAGTTTGGACATGGGGGGAGGAGAGCCTCCCCCCAGCTGTCCACACAGCCTGAGAAGTTGGTCATGAGGTCTGTGAAGATGCCCTGATGGTCACAGGAGGCCTAAACATTTAGGTTATAGAAGTGATGGCTCCTCCTGGGAAATGATGAGGGCTATATATGTGCAGTCCACAGCCCTAACCATATTGTGAAAGGCTTCAACTCCTGCCTGTTGGGTGCAAGGACAGTGGGGAAGCACACATGCTTCTGGAGGTGCCCCAGCATGGCATCCAAAAAGCTGTATAGGTGTTGGCTAGCAGAGGACTTCAGTGACAACCCCCTGGAAAGATCCAGTAGCCAGGAACCTCAGGGAGAGCAGGATTTACTAAAATACAAGGGTGGTGGGGAGCAGGAGCTTGGCTCTGAAGGGTTGGCCCATGCTCCTCACATAGGGCTTGGATGGCCACTTGGTCTGGGGAAAATCAATCAATGTGCTGTTCAAAAAATGGAAGAGTGATCCAGGTACCTGTGGTCATGGTACCTCCTCTGCCATTGCTGTGCAATCCAGACATAGATTGTAGGCAGCAAGTGAATTTGCCATACTCTGAGCATGGAAGGTAAAGGCAAGAGGGGGCACCATCCCAGTTGAGCCTGGCCTGGCCTGAGAAAAAAGCAAACAACATTCATGATGGTGGTGGACTACACTCATCTGTGTGGCTGCCACCCACCCGCAGAGTCTATCTTTTTCCTCTGTGAGTGCCTCACAGCCCCCTGGCCACAGCCACTTCTTGGCAGACGATAGCCATGGTGGGAGTGTGGGGTAGGGCACAGCAAGGGGATCAGCATCTCCCGCCTGTGAGATAGCCTGCCTCCACATTCTGCTGTGTGTGAGTGGCATGGCTGTGAAACATGTGTTGGTGGGGATGGCCATCGCCAGCTGAACTAGATCAAGGCCAAGATGGATGGTGGGTTGGTGGTGGAGCATGGGTTGTTTGTGGAGCATGCAAGCTTTGGCCTTGCCAATGCCAGAAGCAGCTCACAACCTCCCCCTCTATACTTTCTGGCTTAAGGCCACTGAACAAGTGTCAGCTCTGGGACATGCCATCCAGGCAGAGATGTCAACTTTGAAACACTGGAATGATTCCTTCAGGCCCACTCAAAAGCATGTCTAAGCCCTCATGGCTAAAGGTGTATCTTATGAGCAAGTGGTGGAGGAGGAATGAGGTATCACCAAGCAGGGCAGGGCACAGGGGTTCTGCAGCTGCCTGAGAGTTCCCATGAACTGACTGCCATGTTTCTCTCCTGTGCACCAGTGCTTATTCCTTGACATTTGCAGCTGATGTCATGGACAGTTTATGTGCCCTGATCCTGAGAGGGCACATGGCAACAGCGGCCTCTATGGTTCTGTGGATACTTGGCATTCTGGAATCCTCAGCCCTGAGGAGAAACTAAAGCAGAGGGTGAACTCAATGTCTTTGGATGCCAGTGGCCTGCTCAGATGGACAAGGAGCAAGACAGGTGCCCCCGGCCCAGGTGTCATGGCTGCTGTTGGCTTGGAAGAAGGAAACCATCCAGGGCTCATGATAGGAGCTCACCTTTTTAAGGAGTGCATCTGACAGAGGCAAATTGTCACCCTCAGGCCCACTCCTCTCTGCCCCATCAATGACGAACACTTGGCTATGCCTCCTCAACTCATTGCTTCCATTGGTCCTGCCTGCCTGGTCTATCATGCAGCCCCTGCCTCTCAACAGTGCTGGAACTCAGTGCTGAGGCAGAATCATCATGGACACCACTGTGGCAGTGGATGGCAACACTGTTGCAGCACCTTTTTGCCACCATGTAACTATGGCCACCATATAACTATCCCCTTAGGAGGCTACTGGCAGTGCCACAGCTTCACAGTGGACAGCTGCCACATGCTGGTACAGCTCAGGATTGCTTTGCCCATGACTCATTTAGCATAGTGACATGCCCCTCAGATTTCAGTAATATATATCTTATGCCTGGTGAGTACAGTGTGCATCTAGATGTTTCTTCATTTCATCAATTCCTGGACTGCACTGTATGTTTAGGAACACAACAGATGCAGGAAAATATGCTGTGTCCAAATTGAATATTTCAGTATGGTTTGGCAGTTTTCTGATGTTGAACTATTTGCTAATGACCCAGATGGAAATAACATACAAATCAGACAGGGTGGTTTTCATCTATAGTTAGGCATGCTTTCCAGAAGGGCCACTTGCCTAAACAAATGTCAGTTTTCCAACTATCCATTTTAATGAATGGAAAATGATGTTTTTACTGAAGTGAGGGTAGTCAATATTTTTCAGAGATAGGAGAAATCCAACAGTTTTCCTATGTATCCCAGTTTCTCTGTACCTTCCTATTATAACATGGTCGAAATTTTACTTAACTGGTACATTAAGTATATGCTAGAGGTGACCCATCCTTTATAAATAGAAGTTCTATGGTGGTGGCCAAATGGAGCGCTCTCATTGGTTTAAGGCTACATTCCATGCACTCCATAAACCATTGGCCCATCATGGCTCACTCAGTATCTGCACCCTCCCATTGGCTGATGACTGACTTCCCTGTCCCCCGCCCATTGCAGGACTGGGAACATTGAGAATACCTGCCCAAACACTCTTACCTCACAGACGATCTACCACAGCCTCACAAAGTGTTTCCTCAAAGGTCATGGCAGCTGCCTCTTTCCTGTCACTCCTTCCTTCCTTCCCTCCCTCCCTCCTCAGCCTCGCCCCAGGACAAGACTTGGGCCACTGGGGAAGCTGCTAGCCAAAGGCTGTTTCTAGGCAAACAAAGTTGCTTCTGTCAGTAAAGGGAGATGCCTCAGATGAATAGAATGCCATAGAGATCACCCTCCAAAGTAGTTGTTTTCTCCAGGGAGAGAGAAATCTGTTATCTGGAGTTCAGACTCCATCCAGAGGCTGGCTATCCTAAGCCTGGCTGCTTGCTACTATTCAGCAGCCACCCCTCTATAACAGCCAGTGTGACATAGGAGTTAAGGCTTCTGGCAGAGTGGGGTCTGCCAGACCCAGGTTCTTGCTGTGGAAGATGACTGGGTGATTTTGGACCAGTCACAGACTTTCAGTCTAACCTTCCTCACAGGGTTGTTGTGCAGATCAAAAGGGGAGAGGAGAATGATGTAAGCCGCTTTGATTCCCTTCCACTGTGCTTTTCCTAGGTAGAAGCTGCGGGGAGGGGGAAGAGATGGAAAGCTGAAGTCAGAGGGGCAGATAAACGTAGAGTGAAAGTTGGTTGGGAAGGAGTTAGGGTTATAACTCCAGGCAGGGAAATTCCTGAAGATTTGATAGGTAGAGCCTGGAGACAGTGGGGTTTGAGGAGGGGTGGGACATCAGACAGGTACAATGCCATAGATTCCACCCTCCAAACCATCCATTTCTTCCCGGAGAACCAATGTTGCCAATCTCCAGGTTAGGGCTGGAGATCCCTCAGAATTGCAACTGCTTTCCAGATGGCAGAAATCGACTCCCCTGAAGAAAATGGCTGTTTTGAAGGATGGACTCTGTGTCACAATACCCTGCTGAGGTCGCTTACCTCCTGCTTTGATCCACACTTTGGAGAAAGGCTTTACTTTTCCTAGGTAGATGCTGCAGGGAGGGGGAAGGAGATGGAAAGCTGAAGTCAGATCTACATAAAATGGTCACATTGAGGCACATATTCTATGGTATATCATAACACAACCATGCCAGACAAAAAAACCCTCAGATCATGCCACTGATGCTAAATGCTACAAAGCTGGATATAGTAGGAAAAGATGGCAGTACTGCAAGGAAAAGATGGCAGTACTACAAACAAAAGGAACACTGAGTTCAACAACTGTGTGACTGTCATCATGCCCCCCTGCACCCCAATAATTATTCTTCCTTATCTCCATTCTTCAACATCAGAAAAACTAAGATCTGGCCCCATCACTCCTCAGCAAATAGAAGGGGAAGACATGGAAGTAGTGACAGACTTTACATTCTTGGGATCCAAGATCACTGTAGATGGTGTCTGCAGCTATGGGATTAAAAGATGCCTGCTCCTTGGGAGGAAAGCTATGGCAAATCTAGACAGCATAATAAAAAGTAGAGACATCATCCTGGGGACAAAAGTATTTATAGTCAGAGCAATGGTATTTCCAGTAGAAATGTATGGCTGCAAGAGTTGGACCATAAGGAAGGCCGAACACTGAAGAATAGATGCTTTTGAACTGTGGTGCTGGAGAATACTCTTGAGAGTCCCTTGGATGGCAAGAAGATCAAATCAGTCAAACGATTCTGTCTGTTCCTTGGAAGGTCAGATTCTGAATCTGAAGCTCAAATACTGTGGCCACCAAATGAAAAGGGAGCACTCATTGGAGAAGCCCCTGATGCTGGGAAAGATTGAAGGTAAAAGAAGAAGTGGATGGCAAATGATGAGATAGAAGGGTCTGGTGTGATGTGGTCCATGGAGTACGCAAAGAGTTGGACTTGACTGTGCGACTGAACAACATCTCCATTCTGGGCCTCTTTCGTGGCTTTAAGCCACCACAGACACAGAGACATACACATGTAGAGGGGGAACTAGCATCTGTTTCAGCTGCATGGTGGGTGGGAAGACAGCAAGGGTGGGGTTGAGTGTCACGGGTGGGGGAGTAATGGTGTGCCAAGGATGCGAGGTAGTTGAGAGGAAGAGGTGGTTAAAGAGGGGGGTAGTTGGAGGGGGGTGGGTACTTGGTGGGTGGGAAGACACCAATGGTAGAGGGGAGTGAATGCCTTCACTTGGATGGGTGAATGGTAAGACAGCAAGGGGGGCACTCGCCCACAGCTTCTTTCTAGAGCCCATTATATTTTCCTTTACAATGGACCTTATTCCTAATATTTATATATGACACAACCTCTCCAAAGCTGAGCACTTTTAAGTCTCATTGGCTTCAGTGGAGAAGTTAACAAAGCTAAGAGAGCAATGCTAAGCAGGTCTACTCTAAATTCAGCTCTATTACTGAAATCAATGGAGATTATATGGCTAGTGATTCAGAAGCTGTCTTGAGCCATAAGAAAGGCAGAATATAATCAAACAAATTAACTGTCCAAAGTCAGTGCTGAGCCCCAGACCTTCAGTTGTCTTTGTGTCAATTCCAGACTGCCCAGAGCCCTGTCTGAACTAAAAAATGCCTGTCGTCTGTATAGCAACGGGTAAACCCCCCCCCCCCTTCAACCTGACTGGTGGCCCAGGTGGGTATAGGCTAGGTGATAGAGACAATGGGGAGGACAGAGAGAAAAGGCACAGGAGCAAGGGAACCAATGAGAAGGCAGCCTGGGAGAGTTGCATGGGGGCTACTGAGAGGCTGACTCCCAGTAATGAAGGGAAAGGCTGGGGATAGGTGGAAGTGGGGTAGGAGGAGATTGGAGAGAGGATAAAAGGAGGTTCCAGGAGCAGCCTGGGGAGGAAGTTGCAGTTGGCAACCCCAGGCTGTGGAGGGGTGGAGTCCAACCAGGAGAATCAGGAACCAGGTGGTGCAACATCATTTTTGCTCATTCTGAGGCCTGTTGGAAGCTTCCTCTGGAGTACATGCAAGACAGCAGAATGAAGGCCATCTAATGGAAAGTGAGCAGAGCCTCACAAAAACTTTCATTGACATATCCCTTTAGATATGTCAGAATCTGAAGAGCAATTCAAAACGCTATCTATCAGTCAGAAAAAAGGCAGAATTGATGCCTGAATGACTAGGAAGCAAGTGGGATAAGAGCAAGTGTTTAGATTACAATATATGTTTGTATATGTGTATATGACTTTGTGTAAGCTCAGAAGCATGAGATGCAGTGTAGCCTTGGTACAAAGACGTGGCCACTTACAGTTAATCAGAATTTGTTAATCAGTGAGGCAGAATTTGTCATTTTTAGTTTTCAGTGTTTAGTCCGTAATTTTAGATTTTATATATTTTAATTTGGTTTTAACTGTTGATTGTCTTCTTCTGTGATGTAACCTGCCCTGAGCCTGTTCTATGGGAAGGGCAGGCTATAAATGGAATAAATATGCTTCTTTTTGATCCCTAATATGATAAATGCGCAGTTAAAGAATCATAGAATCACAGAGTTGTCTCACTACTCAATAAATATTCTGGTTGTGGTACAACAGAAAACTGTCACCACTAGAAATAATGAAGATTCTTTTTTTCTCAATCAAAGTAGACCGATGTATATTTGTCCTCAGTGTAAATGAAAATTTCTGTTGCCTTTACTGCATTGGAAGTAGGCACTTTCTCTGAGAGGCAGTTTGGTGTAGTGGTTAAGTGTGTGAACTCTTATCTGGGAGCACTGGGCAGCTTCTGTGAAGGAAGGGCAGGTTCTCTGAAGAAGAAGAAGACGACATTGGATTTATAATTCTGCCCTTCACTCTGAATCTCAGAATCTCAGAGCGGCTCAAAATCTCCTTTATCTTCCTCCCCCACAACAGACATCCTCTGAGGTGGGTGGGGCTGAGGGCTGTCACAGAAACTGCCCTTTCAAGGACAACTTCTGCAAAAGCTATGGCTGACCCAAGGCCATTCTAGCAGCTGCAAGTGAAGGAGTGGGGAATCAAACCCGATTCTCCCAGATAAGAGTTCACACACTTAACCACTATACCAAATTGGCTTTGCCCATGATCCTGGCATGCGTCTCCATATGGCGTGGGGGCCGTCCCGGGCCATCAGTTGCCAGATGGCCAGGAGGTGCCCATGGCCTACTACTTGCGCACTTTGTTACCAGCGGAGCGGAACTATTCCCAAATTGGCAAAGAAGTGCTTGCCATCGTGGCTGGGGTGAGAAAGTTCCACAACTACCTGTATGGGTGGCCCTTCACCATTGAAATTGACCACCAGCCGCTGCTCGAACTGCTTGCATCTGACCAGCAGACCTCACAGATCCTGTCGCCCTGGGTCCTCTGCTGGAACACCTTCCTGGGCACCTACCACTACAACGTAGTCTACCACCTTGGGAAGCCACTCAAACGCACTCAGCCACATCATACTCAACTTTGTCAACCCAGACCCAGACCCAGCGTACCAGATCCTGCTTACTGAGACTCTGCCGATCGGCCCCTGCATGCTTCAGATGTTGGCAAACACATGGCCTAGGACTGCATCCTCTCCTGTATTCTGGATTGGGTGGGGAGGGGGTGGCCCAACAGGGCATCTGTTGTGTGTGTGTTTTGGGGGGGAAGGTAAAGGATATTGTAAGCTTCTTGAGACTCTGAGATTCAGAGTGGAGGGCAGGATATAAATCCAATATCTTCTTCACAAACAATATATTGTTAATATGTGTTTGCATGAGATATACAGTTAGAAATCACTAATCAAGATTTAATCTGGAAAATGTAATCTGCAGATAGTGAGAAAAAGTGAATATAAATAAACTATTTCTAATCTTTGGAAGGAGCCAGACAACTTCAATTTGACAATTTGTTCTGGTACTATGCTACCAGGTTTGATTTTCCTGGGGCATAGGACATATGAAGAGCAGTTGATCTGTGCATAGCAGGGATGTCATCCAACCAGAGATGCTGGCATTTGTTCCTGCCAAATAGGATAATCCTAATTGTAATTTCTGTAAATTATTTTGTTGCCTCCAAGGTTTTGCTAAATAGCAGATAATAAGCTGTCTATATGTAATATAAAGCAGAACAGAGCAGAGGCTTGACCTCAGGCTACATTTGTTCCATTGGAGATATAAATAAAAATTAGGAGACAGGATTAGAATTTATAGTAATGAAGCATAGTGAATTTGTGCTTTGAGTCATATCACAATGACTGGCAACCTACAGTTCATCTGGCAAATATGCATCTTCTGTCTTGTAGCCCATAGTGGAATTTCAGCCCAACACTGATTCCAGCCCATGGCACATACTACAAGATAACATGGCGGGGCCGCGACCCCGCTTGTATAACATGCAAACAACCCCCCCTGAGTCCCATACTAAATCACTGCGGTCAGGTTTTGCGCCATGACCACTCATTGGTTCTTGCTTAGAGTTCAAATCAATCAAGGCAATTTGCAGTTTCTCATGGTTACTTGGATGCACGCGAAGCTGTTGCGAAGCATTACATTCAGTACACAACACCCCTTCCCCCTGGATCCAAAGTACTAGCATACATAGTTCTCCAAGTACTCTGGTTGGCTCCCCTCTGTGAGCACTGGAGCTCTGCCTGAGGAGGAGGTGCTGCAGGAGCTGCACTCGGTGCAGCCACACGCGCACTCTGATGAAACATGGATGCTTGGCTGTGTTGGAGAGTCAGAACTTTCTCCTGTTGAGGGTGGGGGGCCTGCTTCCCTGTGTGATTTCTATCCTGAGAGGCTCGAACCAGGAGTAGACTCATGAGCTTGCCTGCCACAACCAGCAAGTCCAACATGCCATCAAAATGTTTGAACTGCACTTGGAAACAGGCCACCCTTTTATGTGCACTGGGTTCTTTTGAAAGTCTCTCAGGATGAACCCAGTGGGCTGTAATAGAGGACCTGCCTTGGGGCAGAGTTTCTTAAAGGTGTCCTCTGAAATAATGGATATAGATGTTCCAGAGTCTAATTCCATTAAGTGTGTGTGTGGGGGGGGGTTGATTCATACCATGACCTTAATTTTGTTGGGGGTGTTCTGGGGCAAACACAGTACCTGGAGGTGGTTCGAGGAGGTGATGTGCAGCTCCGCTGATTCCTGGTGGGTCACCTGGTGTCTACAGTTTCTCTCGGCAAAGCAGGCCCAGGTGATGTGGCCCACCCTGCTGCAGTTCCAGAATGGCAGGAGCAAAGCTCGTGTGGGTCTCCACAGCTGGCACAGGAAGCTGGGGCTGGCTTGTTCGAAAGGCAAGTCATGGCTGCCAGGCGGCTCTCGTGGCAAGGCAGGCGATGAAGCTGATGGGTTTCCTCACTGTCAGATGCTTTGGAGGAAGAGGATGTGGTGGCCTGATGCTCTGCAGTCACTGAGCAGTTGCTGTGGGACTGCTTGAACTTGGTAGCTTGTTAGATCACCTCCATCAGGGTGAGGTCGTCCTGGATGAGACGCTTGCAGCACAACTTGTCATCCTGGATCCCCACCATGAACCAGTCCAGAAGTGCCTTTACCAGGTTCTGGAACTCGCAGCACAGGACGAGGCCTCTCAGCTCGGCTAGGTAGTCAGCAACAGACACAGCAGGCTTCTGTTGCCAGGTGTAGAACTTGTGCTGACATGCCAATCTAGTTGGCTGGGGTGCCAAATGGTTGGTGACAGCCTGGATCAGGCCCTCATATGAGGCAGCTTCGAGGGTGATCGGAGCAATGAGGTGCTTCATTAGTTGCAAAGTATTGATGCCACAAGCAGTAAGCAAGAGTGATTTCTTATCAGCCTCATCCTCAATCTTGTGGAAGAGTACATAGTATTTGAGCCTGTCCATCCCGGTTTCCCACTAGTCTGGGTGAGCGGCATTGAACTCCGGCAGATACTGTCCTGGAGCAACAGCTATGATCCCAGCTGTGATACGGTGCAAGTAGAGTGTGGGGCACTGGAGCTCAGTGCACAGTGAGTGCAGTGTGGCTGAGTGATAGGCTGGCTCAACAGGATCCCATCCTCATCACCAGTGTTAAATAGTGAGTTTAATGCAAGGGAGTTCAACCACAAACATACTTTATTTCAACTACATACTAAAAGACAACATGGCAAGGCTGTGACCCCACTTATATAACATGCAAATGAGCCACCCCCCGAGTCCCATACCAAATCACTGCCATCAAGTTTTGCACCATGACCACTAATTGGTTCTTGCTTAGAGTTCAAATCAATCAAGGCAATTCGCGGTTTCCTGTGGTTACTTGGAAGCGTGCAAAGCTGTTGCGAAGCATTAAATTCAGTATATAATAACCTCATATGAAGCTGTGCAAGAATACAGAGACAGTGATGTATAGTGGTCTGCATCAGCCTAAAATTTGGGAAGTCTAAGTTCATAATCCCCAGTCTGCAAAGGAAATGTGCTGAGAGAACTCAGCCTAATCCACTTCACTGGCTTGTTATTCCTCATCTAAATAATTCACATTGCTTACCTACTGAGAGAGACTGGATCATGAAGGCATGAATACAGTGAAAAGGGGGAAGTAAGTCAGACAACAAAACTCTGTCTCTCTCTTTCTCTCTCCTCCTCCCCCTCCCCCCAAAAGCTCATACATTGTTGACCTTAAAGGTGTTTGTACTCTCCCTGCAACTGAGGGAACTGGGCAAAGAAAACTCTTGCTTTTTCCCTCTCCAGGGGATAAGGAGAAGGAGGAGCCTCAGCCAATAGAAGGAAGAGAGACTTGGCTTAGTAGCTCTGCTGTGCGAATGAGATAGCCTGGCAAACAAGCTCTCCCTTTTGGTGTAGTGGTTAAGTGTGTGGACTCTTATCTGGGAGAACCGGGTTTGATTCCCCACTCCTCCACTTGCACCTGCTAGCATGGCCTTGGGTCAGCCATAGCTCTGGCAGAGGTTGTCCTTGAAAGGGCAGCTGCTGTAGGAGCCCTCTCCAGCCCCACCTACCTCACAGGGTGTCTGTTGTGGGGGAGGAAGGTAAAGGAGATTGTGAGCCGCTCTGAGACTCTTCGGAGTGGAGGGCGGGATATAAATCCAATATCTTCTTCTTCTTCTTCTTCCCTCTCTCCCCAAATGAGGAGTTTCAGCCAATGGAGAAAACAGAGGCTTTGCTTTGTAGCTCCTGTGTGATTCAGCAAGCCTGACAAAGCAAGCTGTCATGCAGAATGAAGCAAGTGAAGGAGAAGGAAGCAGACAACAGTGAGTTGCTCCTGGGTCTGATAGGAGCCCTCCAGGGTCCTGATCTACCCCACAGACTGTATGTTTGGCACTCTTGCTCAAGGACATAGTACTATTTAAGTTTGTACTATTGTACAAATTCCCATGTTATGTTAAGTAACAAATGCCAGGAGATGTAACAATAAACTAAACAGCCAGGGAGGATTATATACAGTAATCACGTTCCAAAAAACTGCAGATTGATATTTAAGTATGACTTTTAAAATGAGAAAAGTTACTCCCCTGTAGTAGTCCTGATACTAATCACAGTTAGTAACTTGTGGTTTATAGGCTGCCTGTATGTCCTTTGAATGAAAGAGACTATGCTGGGCATTAGGAAGGAATGATAATGTGCCATAAGCAACCAAATGAATAACTATTTACAAACAGCATATATTTAAAATTGTAGTTATTTATTTATTTATTACATTTGTATCCCACCCTCCCCTGATGGGTAGGAATGTTACCACATTACTAGAAATGCTGGAAATAATTTTATTGCATGCTAAGATTTGCATCATTTTTATGTTCACAAAGCTCAGAAAACTGTATTGCCAGTTGTCGAACCCAACATTTTTTACTAGTATACATTGTCGGAAACATGCAGATTATGTGAGGTGAAAGATGTTTAATATCCATAGTGCTCAATGAACCCTGGAACTTCAAGGGGTTTCAATACTGGCATGTAATCAAACATTTGAACATATAACACCTTGCCAAAAGAGCTTCCAATTAAAGGACCAGTTCTATGCACTATTTCAAGCAATTAAACTTGGCTGTATTATGTAGCTGCCCTTTCATATAGTGTAAAAGTCTGTTTTAAATACTGAAACTTGTTTGATTGTCAAGTTAAAGCAAAGAGCCTACTGGAGTACTTACATCCAGCCGCACTAAAATGCTGTGTGTGGTGGGGGGTTTTCTGAAGACTTATACCTACTTTTTCTTCTTTTTAGGGTGTGTGCATTTGCTCCCCAAGGACAGAATAAAGAGTTAGAAACAGAGTATTGGTATAAAATTGGGCCACTTTATTCAATATTCTAATAAACAGCAAGGGTACCCCACCAACTGCCTGGCCAGGGCTAGGGGTCACCGCAACCACTCCCCTGCCATTAACGGGCGAGAGACCCAGCCCCCCAGCTGGAGCTGAGTAAGACTCCACCAGGCAGGCCCAGCAGGGAGGCATGCACCAGAGGGCCCAAACCCAGATGCACATCTCGCCAGAAAGGCACCCTCTAGCCGAGCCTCCCAGACAGTCTGCATTCTCCAAACCCGGGTCTTTAAACCAGAAGGCTGATTATGCCAGACCCCAAATTCCCCAAAAAGGGGATGCTTCACAGTCCTCTCCTAGCCGCATAGTGCCCTAAACTCCAAAAACCTGCCACTAAAGTGACCGCCTATTTAACAGCGCCTCCCGATAGCCAAATCCTCAATCCACTGCATTGCTATGTAGGGTAGGCAAAAAACACATCCCAGCCACTGCCAATCAGCCAAGGTGTAAAAAATTCCTACCCGGATCCTCCAAGGAGGCAACCAGCAAATTGCCCACATAACATGCAGGGCAGGCGGGAGGGCCAATGGTCTGCCAAGACGAAGGAGCCGACAAGGAGCGCAGATCTGACAGTTAGACTGTCTTTTTCTGCCTTTTTCTCTGTGCGCCGAAACGGGCGCCCCCTGACTCTTCCCATCCAGGGAAGCAAACTCTGCTCATGCAGCCTAGCAGCTATGCTGCAGTCTGCAAGCATAAGATTGCTCCCCAAGGATGGAATAAAGAGTCAGACACAGAGTATTGGTATAAAACTGGGCCACTTTATTCAATATTCTAATAAACAGCAAGGGTACCCCACCAGCGGCCTGGCCAGGTCTAGGGGTCACCGCGACCGCTCCCCTGCCATTAACGGGCGAGAGATTCAGTCCCTCCAGGCAGGCCCAGCAGGGAGGCACGCACCAGAGGGCCCAAACCCAGATGCATGTCTCGCCAGGAAGGCACCCTCTAGCCGAGCCTCCCGGACAGTCTGCATTCTCCAAACCCGGGTCTTCAAACTTGAAGGCTGATCATGCCAGACCCCAAATTCCCCCAAAGGGGGATGCTTCACAGTCCTCCCCTAGCCGCATAGTGCCCTAAACACCAAAAACCTGCCACTACTAAGGCCAAGTCCCTACTTAGGACTTAGTACCCACTGGAAGGCCCAAAGCCACCCTTAACCCTTGCTGCAAATCTCTCAGGATAAGCATATTACCCTTTTCTGAGAGATGGACCCCATCCCCTCTGTAGAGGTCAGGAAATTTCAACAAAATGTCTGTATGGGGAAAATAGTGGCCCAACCCCTTTTCCAGCACCTTCCTGATCTCCTTATTAGCCTTATACCGGGCCCTTTCTATAGCTGCAGGGTCCCAAGCACAACACCACACCAGGCGGGGCAGCATGGCTTACCAAATTATGGTGGTCCCAGGCCATCGCTCCCGAACATGTCAGAAATCATCCCGGGCCTGCCAGACTAAGGCCTTGCCCTTTAAAAGTCCCAGATTGTTACCTCCCAGGTGAACAATTAAAACCTGAGGAAGAGGAACAAAACAATCTTTAAACAACAAAGGCAGCAGGCCCAGCCACTAAAGGCCACAGCGCCCCCGCCATTCGATACACACATGCTGGCTGAGTCCCAGCTGAGAGCCGACCGCAGTTCTCTGAGCCTGATGAGTGGCCCAAAACATGTGGCTATGGCCGCATACGAGAACTCGGCTCTTCTGGCCAGGAACAACAGCATCTAAAGAGAAAAAACAGTTAAACAAGAACAGAACCAACAATAAACAGACACCAAGTCACTCACGGCCTAATAAAAGGTCGCACATAAGCCTTACAGGCCGAGGAACACCACCTGCCCAATCTCTGAAAGGAAGTGGAAGGATACCCCATGACAGCCGCTGTTGAGGCTGCTCCAATTCTAAAGGAGTGGGTCCCAAACCGCACCCCAGACAACCCCAACTCACCGAAAGCCTGTGACGTTACTGCCCAAAACTGATGCTTCGTCAACGGGCTACGATTCGAATGTATAAACAAAACCCCCTCCATGGGCCCTCTAACTGCCAAATAAGCAGCCAACGCAGTAACTGGACACAGTTCAATCTCTGAACAACTACCCAATTCAAGCACCGTACCCTTCTGCAACTGATCTTAGAGCGACGGACAGTGATGACTGCCTTACCCGCAAATAGCTGCAGATCCCTTAACAACAGAGCCTTACCAGAAACATTGTTTCTAGACTGTGCCACCAGCTCACTTACTTTAAGAGCCCCCCAAAAAGCTAACAAAGACGCAGCGTGAAACAAACATGCTTCAAATGACGAAGCACACACCATGTCCCAAACCCTCTTCAAACCCCGCAGAATCAAAGGAGACACAGGATTCCGTGTATCAACCCTGGGACAGGCATTTCTGGCCCATCCCTCCAGCATCTTTTGAATATGAAAGTCAGCTGTTTCTTCCCTATAACCCAGCACCTTACTGACAAAAGCCAATGCAGACAGGCGCCCCCAATGGATTGCACGGCCTACCCCTTACCTTGCAGCGAAACACAGTAATGGAGCAAATACTCCACCCGGAGGGGCCAAACCCTACAATAGCCTACCTCAGCCCTAAAGTCTTCAAACTGCCGCATAGCCCGTTCGTAAGACATCCTGGTGCTGGGCGCAATGGCTAGACCTATCGCTCTGCAGGCCTCGGCTCTCCAATCAGCCATAGCTCCTGGGGCATTGGCACCGGCTCTCTGTCGGCATCCGGGGCCAGCTGACGAAACCTCTCCATCTGTTTACGAGATAGAGCATCAGCCGCCCCGTTACTCACCCCAGAAACATGCTTGGCTAAAAACAAAATGTTAAGCCGCAAACAGCGCAGAGTGAAGGCCCTCACCAATCTCATAACGCGGCCAGATTTGGATGAAAGGAAATTAATGACGTGGACCACTGCCATATTATCACACCAAAAATGGACAATGTGATTGGCCATATCCTTCCCCCACTGCCAAACCACAACTAAAATAGGAAAGAACTCGAGAAACATAAGATCCCGGTTCACACCAACCTTTACCCAGGAGTCAGGCCAACTATTCGCGCACCAATGTCCATGGAAATAGACTCCAAAACCCAAGGAACCAGCAGCATCAGACATGACCTGAAGCTCAGCTTCGAGCCTCATGACGTCCCTCCAAAATGAGACTCCATTAAAGGACTCCAAAAATTCCTGCCAAACCCTCAAATCATCCCTCATGCTGCAGGTGACCCTAGTTCTATGCTGAGGCAAGCGTAACCCTGCCATAGCATCGCATAGCCTTCTAAGAAAAGCCCTCCCAGGAGCAACCACTTTGCAAGCAAAGTTGAGGTGCCCAACTAGCTGCTGCAACTCCAACAAAGTAACCTTCCTTTTAAGAAGAAAGGTAGAAATCCTAGCCCTCAGCTCCACTATTTTCTGAAGAGGCACCCTAGACAACTGCACAATAGTGTCAATCTCAATCCCCAAAAAGGTCAACCTCTGGGTCGGACCTTCAGTTTTCTCAGGCACTAAAGGAACCCCAAGCTCCGCCACCAGCTCAACAAAGCCAGACAGCAACTGCCCACAATGCCCAGTCCCCTCGGGACCCACAAAAAGGTAGTCATCCAAATAATGAACAACATCCTGCAAACCCACTTTCTCCCGCACAGCCCATTCCAAAAATGTGCTGAAACACTCGAAAGCCAAACATTACACAGAGCAGCCCATTCGCAATGCTCTATCCATGTAAAATTGACCCTCAAAAGAAAACCTTAGAAGTTCAAAATCATCGGGATGGACAGGTAAAAGGCAAAATGCAGATTTAATGTCGCATTTTGCCAATTCTGCCCCCACCCCGCAACGCCTCACCACGGCAATAGCCTGGCCAAAGCTGGTGTACCTAACAGAGCATAAGTGCTCCGGAATCCCATCATTCACGGACTTCCCCTTAGGAAAAGACAAATGGTGAATCAAACGAAATTCACCAGGCACCTTTTTAGGCACCACACCCAAAGGTGAGACTCTAAGAGTACTCACTGGAGGATGTGAAAAAGGAACCAGTATCCTTCCCTCAGCCAGCTCTTTTGCAATCTTGTCCCTAACGACCTGCTCCAAGCCCTGAACTCTCCGGTTGACAGACAGAGCTGCCTATCAAGCTTTGGAGAGCTAAGATTGGTGTTTCCAGGGCTGCAGAAGTCCATTCCCCCATTGTCTTGACAACTGAGTCATTGGTGCCAGCAGGTCTGGCCAAACCACTTTAATGAACTGAACAAACCTCTGTAAAAACCATGGCAGTTTGTTGGTCATTCACAAACAGCAGTTTTCCAAATCACAGTTTGTGATCCAATGAAATGGTCCAGTTCATCATAAAACTTGGTTCGTAAGTTGGTTTGTGCCTGTCCCTAGTCTGTTAGAAATCATTGCTGTTAGAAATAATTGCTGTCCTCAACACTATGCTTGGTGGAACATCTCTGCCTTGCAGAAGTGATGTCAAAACATGCATGGTTATAGGATGGGGGAGACTTGTCTTAGCAGTAGTATGTGTGAAAAGGATCTAGGGGTCTTAGTGGATCATACGCTGAACATGAGTCAACAGTGTGATGTGGTGGCTAAAAAGGCAAATGCAATTTTGGGCTGTGTCAACAGAAGTACAGTGTCCAGATTGCATGATGTGATGGTATAGCTTTACTCTGTTCTGGTAAGACCTCACCTAGAGTATTGTGTTCAGTTTTGGAAAGATATAGACAAGCTGGAATAGGTCCAGAGGAGGGCGGCGAAGATGGTGAGGGGTCTGGAGATCAAGTCCTATGAGGAAAGGTTGAAGTTACTGGGGATGTTTAGCCTGGAGAGGAGGCGGCTGAGAGGTGATATGATCACCATCTTCAAGTACTTGAAGGGCTGTCATATAGAGGATGGTGTGGAATTGTTTTCTGTGGCCTCAGAAGGTAGGACCAGAACCAATGGGTTGAAATTAAATCAGAAGAGTTTCCATCTCAACATAAGGAAGAACTTCCTGACGGAGCGATTCATCAGTGGAACAGGCTTCCTCAGGAGGTGGTGGGCTCTCCTTCCTTGGAGGTTTTTAAACAGAGACTAGATGACCATCTGACAGCAAGAAAGATCCTGTGAATTTAGGGGGAGGCTTTTGTGATGCAAGGAGTCAGTGACTCTCATCCTGTGTGAGGCTAGTAAGTACCACCACCACTGGAACCCTTTTGTTGCAAGCAGTGATAGGGTAGTGAAAATTTTAGAGGAAGTTTGCATATCCTTAAGTTGTTACAAAACTTCACCTAGAATGAAATTCAAGATGAATGTGGTTTTTCCTGCTCAGATAAAATTCCAATAATTTTGATGAACCTTAACATTTTTTTGGAAAGTGATCTCATGTTCAAGGTAGGTTTTGGAACAGAAGCAGTCTCATTTTACATGAAAACGAAGTGTGATGAGGAAAATACAAGAGGGTTTGAATGAAAAATGTTCCAGCAGGAAATTGAAGATTTTGCCTTGTAGTTGAATTGTCAACACAGTTTGGAGATAAATGATGTGCTATAGTATTTGATAAAATATGACATTTACTGACACAATGACAACAATTTACACTGAAGTTACTGATCATAAGAAGAGTCAACACAATTTCCTTTTCATTTCTTTGGCAGACAAAGTTGAGGTTCAGCAGTAAATTTATGAAAGGTCTTGTTTCTCTTCTGACAACCCTCCTCCTTTAGCATCATTAATCTCTAAAATGTGGACTCTGACCGCCATTCTCCCACACAAGATATTCATTCAGGTGCCAGTTTAAATCACTCTGGGGAGAGCGCACTATTTAACCTAAACAGCAAAGAAAACAATGGCTTGGATAACAGCTGGATAGACATGTTTCTGCAGAGATAACACTGCTGCAATCCTGAAGGTTGCTATTCTGGAAAGGTCTATTTATGCAGGTGGGAAAGGGTCCCTGCCATAAGATGTTCTTAATTACACATTCTTTCCTCCCATCAGCATCCTGTTTAAAACACACAGAGTGTAAAAGGGACAGGCGGAAGGAGCTATTTGCTGTAGGCTTGTGCTCCATTTCCAATATATCTGCAAAATCATTTTATTCCTGAGTATTATTATTAGAATATATGGTTTTGGCTTCGTATTTATCTATTGTTTTGGTTTTGTTGTTAGCCACTCTGATCTGATCTGCTGTCTGTATTTGAAAGAAGATGCTTTTAGTTAAGTGTTGCCTACGTCAGCTAATTTTATTACCACTTTGATGGATGTACAAGTTTTATATTGTTACGTTATATTTCAACTTGGTGTTGTGTTGTACTGTTATTGATGAGTTGTGTTGTTGCTGTCGATTGGCCTAGAGCCGCAATAAACTGACTGACTGACTGACTGACTGATCTTTGCTTTCAGAGAAGGGCAGCCTATAAAATCCAATTTAAAAATAAATAAATATACATACATACATACATACATACATACATACATACTGAAAAAAGGAGGATCTTCCTAAACTCCAGACAAGCAAAGTGCATAGCAAGGCCAAGAGTCCTGCATTTCTCTTTCCATTTGTTTTGCATGTCTGGTATTGGAGATGAAATGGAGGTGCTGGCAGCTTGATGCATGAAATTCACAAAGCTGAGTTGGCAGGAAGGAAAAACCACCACAGAGAAAGTCCAAGTCTTGGGTCAGCTTCTACTCTGGCATAGCTTCTATGCAATCCTTGGAATTTCACTGGGAATAAATCCAGTTAGTTTCCATTCTCTATTGTAGAAATACAAAGCAAGAATCCAAAATTAACCATTGATTGTTTACTTCTCTTTTGCTTTCCTGCCAAAGATATGCATGAGGATGCGAAGTACAAAAGAAAGGAATAGAACATTCTTCTCCTTAAGGTGTCCTTCCTGACTGGAGACCCTTGTTATTCAACTTGGCATACAGTAATAAGATACACAATTTACCAATTAGTCGGATCTCAAAAGGTTGAAAATTGGAAGTGGTCATGATTTCCTATTTTTTATATTGCATGAAATCTTTCTTTGATCTATCCTGAACCTACTATCACCAAATTTCATTGGATGTCCCTTAATTATGCATCTGACAAAGGAAGCTCTAGCTCATAAATTTTTACTCTTCAGTAAATCTGTTAGCCTTCAAGTGGCCACAAGGATTTTTGCATCCACTTTCTTCAACCTGACAGACATCTATCAAAATATAGCTACAACAGATTTAATCATAGGTGGGATGAAACTGATACTCTATCCTGGTCTGCATAATTTCTTCAAGGATCCACATTATCTCATTGTGGGGCTGGCATTTTATTTGATTTTCTCTCCTCATGGAATGCTGGCAGGCTCTTGGTCTTATGCTTTTGTAAAGTGTATGGCCCTGTGCATCTAAGTGTTCAGAGGTAACACCTCAGAATGTTTGGTGGGAAATATAGGGGCATGGACAGACTACAAATGACTGTAGTAACATAAAAACTACCTTGAATAGAGATTTCTGTTATTGATCCAATTTGGTAGAGGTAATACAAAAATCTAGATGCTTCCAAACAAAATAGTTCAATAAAAGATTTCATGTCTAATTACCTCATTATGCAGTTTCAATATAATACAAAAAGATGAAATATTTGTAACATAAAGTAAGTGGTACATAAGTGTTCCTAGGATATGATTCCTAGCCATTTAAATTGCTTCTAGAAAACTTCAATTACCTACAAAGCTGTTTGCTCTCCAGTGTCTGATTTTAACTCAATGATGCTTAAAGCAGCCACATCATAGAGAATTTCTTCTGCTACTTACTTCTATAACTTTCAGTGAAACTCTTTCCTTTGGCTGTTAATTGGAACAAAGTGGAGGATCTTGTAGAATCTCAGTCCATAGATAAACTGTGGTATAACTCAGGGTTTTTTTTTGTAGCAGGAACTCCTTTGCATATTAGGCCACATTCCCCTTATGTAGCCAATCCTCCTGTAGTTTACAGCAAGCCCTGTACTGTATGTGGCCTAATATGCAAAGGAGTTCTTGCTACAAAAAAAGCCCTGGCATAACTAATGTGTTGAAGTGGTTGGAAATCATGGTAATTCCATATGAGTACTAAGCTAGCTGTAGGGATGGACATGAACTAGTAAAATGCAATTTGAATTGAGGATCATGGCATGCCTGGTGCATGAACCACGGACCATCATAAACTTTTAGGCATCAAATGAAACAGTTCAGTTCATGAGCTTCATAATCTGGTAGAATAACTTCCTGGTATGCTAGAGACACCAAACTCATAGGTGATCTTCAGTTGTCTCTCTTCTACCTGCCCTCCAACTTTGGTAAGGATTGGATTTACAGGATCCAAGTTATGGTGCTTTTTGGGAAAATGATAGATACAGGATCATTTACATTGAGCAGAGACAGTCTGTCTAAAAATTTATCCATTCATGAATCACCACAAACTGCCACAAACTGCTTGAATGTTAATGGAAAGTTTGTGCTGGTTGACCTGCCATGAAATTGAATTCACAAATCATGATCTGTCCAAAAGTCATCACAAGTTTTAGATTGTCAGTCAGTTCATGCCCATCTCTATACAGCAAGCTTGAGTCAATTATTTCTGGCCAGGGTGTGAGTGCTCCTTGAAACATTCCAGTATTTGGGCTACTCCTATATGAGAGTCCCTATGTGTGAGACAGGAAATTTCTGTTCAATCAAGAGTTGTTTCATTGATATCAAACTGGATAATTTTATCGAGGCTTTTGACAGTCAAGTCAGAGAGTCTTTTCATGTACATAAATATACAAGTTCTTATGGAGTGGCAGCTTGCTAGCAACACAGTAGGAGCTGTGAAAAAGAAATCTCAGGGAAAACCACTGGAAGAGAAGAAGAAGGGCACTGAGCACTGGCAATGTCTGGGGTGCTGTCACTGTCCTCCCCTTCATCAACCCTCCCCCACCTCCTCCTTACTTTTAGGAGAGAAAGAGGAGAGCAGCCAGGGAAAACATATGTGGGGTACCACAGTATTTAAGCTGCCACTTCTGCCCTCCCCTTCCTCCAGTCCATCCTCTTGTTACTAGAAATGCTTATGTCTCCTTTCAGAATGGGGAAATTAGCAATATGGAGACTTAAGGTAGAGCAAATTGTAAGCAAGGATCTTTTCTCCAATGATACGGATGTTAGGTTTTCAAGAAAAAAGAGCAAATATATTTTATAATGGTTACTTAAAAATATGCAAAAAGGTACATTCACACACACAAATACACAATCCAGAAAATAGGAAGGGTAGGGGTGATCAATAGAGAGGTTTAAGGGATCATTGAAAAGGGTGAGACTACCTAGTCCAGGAGAGAAGACGTCCGCTCAGCTGGAAAATTGAAGAGAAGGGCATGCACGACCAGTGTGACACGCCCTATAGATCTAATTACAAAGAGTAACGGGAGGTACAGACTGCAAAAGGTGCCCTACAGAATGCACACCGTAAGGGAGGTTTCACCCAGTTTACATAGGGTTCTGAGAGGTGGAGTAACTATGAGGACTAGAATGGCTGTTGATGGGTCTTAATGGGACACCTGAATTGATTCCCAGTTGAAAACAATATATAGTGCTTACACGGTAGTTAATAGAAGGATGGACCAGGATGCAGTTTGATGGGTTTAAACTGGTTTGGTTTCAACACCCAGGAAGGAAATCAGTGTGGTAGACAAAGACCTTGAGCAACATGGTAGGCATTAGCATAGGAGTAAATAGAAGAAGCTGAGTAGAAGTAATGAGCCTGAGGGATGGGCCATTGATCAGTAGTTGAGGATTAAGTCATGAGTAATACTTACCGGCAGACCCCATTGTCCTTATGCATTCCATTTGGGTGGGGGAGAGGGCCATGTCAAGAGGGTGCCTTAGGTGATGACCAGAACAAGCTCTCTGCTGGTTTTACTCCATTTTGAATGGAATATTTCCTTGGCCTGTTTCTGATCAGACTCCATTTTGGTACTAGCACTAGGAGTCCCACCCTCTCTAATAATAATAATAATAATTTTTTATTTCTATCCCGCCCTCCCCGCCGGGGCAGGCTCAGGGCGGCTCACAGCATAAAATACATATTACATCAGTTCATATTATAAAAACATAGTTAAACAATTATAGGTTGTTAAAATTAACATAACAATAGTAATAATAATAATATGGCGTTATAGCATCAAGTTTTTAGTAGACTTCCAAGAATAAAACATTTCAAGAATAAAACATTTTCAGCAGCATATCTAGCTTTCCCACTAGTTCTGTCACTAGTTGAAGGCCATCTTGAAAAGGTGGGTCTTACAGGCCCTACGAAATCGATCTAAACATCTTAGGGCCCTCACCTCCTCAGGGAGTTGATTCCACAATAATGGAGCGGTGACAGAGAAGGCCCGATCCCGGGTGGCCTTCAGTCTGGCCTCCCTTGGCCCAGGGATATTCAACTGGTTTTTCCCAGATGACCTCAGTGCCCTCTGGGGCTCATATGGGGAGAGACGGTCCCTCAGGTAGGCAGGTCCTCGGCCATATAGGGCTTTAAAGGTAATAACCAGCACTTTGTATCGGACTCGGTATGCCACCGGCAGCCAGTGCAGCCCGCGCAGCCCCGGCTGTATGTGCTCCCACCTTGGGAGCCCCAGCAACAGCCTAGCCGCCGCGTTCTGCACTAGCTGCAGCCGCCGAGTTCGACACAAGGGCAGCCCCATGTAGAGGGCGTTGCAGTAGTCCAGTCTCGAGGTGACCGTAGCATGGATCACCATTGCTAGGTCACGGCGCTCCAGGAAGGGGGCTAACTGCCTCGCCCGTCGAAGATGAAAGAACGCGGACTTGGCAGCAGCCACTATCTGTGCCTCCATTGATAATGAAGGCTCCAGAAGAACCCCCAAGCTATTGACCTTATGCGCCGCTTTAAGCTGCACACCGTCAAGGACTGGCAAGGGGATTTCCCCTCCCAGGGCACCACGACCCAAGCAAAGGACCTCTGTCTTCGTTGGATTCAACTTCAGCCCGCTTAGTCTGAGCCAACCTGCCACGGCTTGCAATGCTAGGTCTAGGCTTTCTGGGACGGAGCCAGGCCGGCCGTCCATTAGTAGATAGAGCTGGGTGTCATCAGCATATTGATGGCACCCAAGCCCAAACCTCCGGGCAATCTGGGCAAGGGGGCGCATATAGATGTTAAACAACATCGGGGAGAGAACTGCCCCTTGTGGCACCCCACATACTAGTGGGTGCCTCCGGGACCGCTCCCCCCCAATGGCCACCCTTTGTCCCCGTCCTTCGAGGAAGGAGGAAAGCCACTGTAAGGCCAATCCCCCAATCCCCGTGTCGGCGAGCCGGCGGGCCAGTAGCTGATGATCGACCGTATCAAATGCGGCCGACAGGTCCAACAATATCAGCACCGCCACGCCGCCTCGATCCAGATGCCGCTGGAGGTCATCCACCAAGGCGACCAGCACTGTCTCCGTCCCATAACCCGGACGAAAGCCGGACTGGTGAGGGTCTAAGGCGGAAGTGTCATCCAAAAAACTCTGCAACTGTAACGCCACTGCCCTCTCTATAACCTTACCTAAAAATGGTAGGTTCGAGACCGGTCGGTAATTTGCCAATTCGGCCGGATCTGCTGTACTCTTTTTTAGGAGAGAGCGGACCATGGCCTCCTTCAAAGAGGTTGGAAATTGCCCTTCCAAGAGGGATCTATTTATGATATCCCGTATAGGATATCTAAGCTCCCTCTGGCAGGATTTAATTAGCCAGGAGGGGCATGGGTCAAGGTCACAAGTTGTAGGGCGTACAGTTGAGAGGACTTCGTCGACTTCCCCAAGACTAAGCACGTCAAAGTGATCCAGGATAACATCAGAAGACAGGCACGGAGCCCCGGGTTCATCTACTGCATTCAATGTGGCAGGAAAGTCCTGGCGGAGCGACGAGACCTTATCTGCAAAAAATTTCGCAAAAGCCTCACAGCCTATTTCCAATTCTCTCGTATTTGGTCTGCCTTGAGGCAGAGTGGTCAAATTTTCAATTATCTTAAATAATTGTGCTGGGCGCGAATTTGCAGATGCAATCCTAGTCGCAAAGTAATCCTTCTTTGCGGCTTTGACTGCCATCTCATAAGACTTCATAAACGTTCTGTAGGATGTTCTCGTCGCTTCGTCATGAGTATGCCGCCACCGCCTCTCTAGTCGTCTGAGTCCCTGTTTCAGTTGGCGTAGCTCCGAGGTATACCAAGGAGCCAGCCTACTTCGAGGGCGCAGAGGACGCCGGGGTGCAATTTCGTTGATGGCCCTGGATAACCTGTCATGCCAGGTGTCTACCAGGTCATCAAGGGAATTGCTAGGGGGCCAGGGGTCCCGCAGAGCCCTCTGGAACCGCTCAGGGTCCATCTGACTCCGCGGGCGAGCCAAAATAGGCTCGCCGCCTATACAGGGGTGCTCCTGTATGAACAGGCAGCGCCTCTTGGCCATACTCTTACTACTTCTTACTGTAGCTGACAGGAACAGAGCAAAAGGGTGGCCAGCACTGGTGGGCACTCAGCTCCAATTATGTTAGGGCTAGGAGGGAGCCAGGGCATTCCTTGTTTTCTCCCCAAATCCCCCACACACACACTTTTGGAGAATGATACCAATGAGTGCTTTTGAGATGGGTAGAAAAACAATCTTCTAGAAAGGGAGACAAATATAAACAGAGATCTGGACTGAGCTGGAAACAGGAGGCAGGGACCTAAGCAGGGGATCTATCTAGTACAGGATCTATTGCATACCAAAGGAGTCTGTTGTTTCCACTATGCTCTGTTAGCATATTTGTATTTTTTATTTAAAAAATTATATTTTTGTATTATATTTGTATTTTTAAAAAAAATTACTATAGATACATCATGATATCTAATTCAAAAGAAATGAAGCTGTTGTGTCTGGCGTTCGTCCCGGAAAGTACAGCACAGCACTTCTGTGGGCAGTGCCTAGAAAGGATGAATGCAGCCCGCCTATGACAATCAGTGGCGGGAAGTTTAACTGGCCAGGATTGGACCTGACCAGAAAGAAGGTTGTTCTGGGAAATGTATATAACAGGAGACCCGGCCCCGCCATGTTGTCTTTGTGATGTACTTGCTAATAAAGCATGTTGCCATCTGAATGTCTCCGACATCAGTACATTATATTGGTGATGAAAGTGGGATAACGGTGAGCAGAGAGCAGCCTCCATCCACCTGCAAGCCCTGCAATCCAAGCTCTAGTGCTTCTGTGGCTGAGGTCATGGTTACTGCTCCTGGACAAACCCTACTGGCATTCGACGTCACCCGACCCAACTTATGGGAATCATGGGTGGACCAGATCAACTGCAACATAGAGCTGCACAAAATGTAGGCAGCGGCAGAGAAGGCGCTTCTCCTGAGTTCATACGGGGTGGAGATCATCCAGCTGATGAAATGACTCATCGCGTCGACCACCCTCGCAGGGGCCGCCTACAACCAGCTGGTCAAGGCGATGATTAACCAAATGGCACCACAGCCGTCCCGTCTCACACACAGGCACACGTTCTACATGAGACAGCAGAGACAAGCTGAGTCTGCCACCGAGTATCTTGCAGAGCTCCATGGATGAGCCCTGAGATGCGCTTTCACGGGGGACCTGGAAGAGATCCTGCTGGACCGTTTCGCGGCTGGTGTCTGGTAGGAGAAAATGTGCCGAAAGCTGCTAGCATACAAGGACAAAGTCATCGACCTTGCGAAAGTTCTCCGACAGGCAACCGCCTTCGAACAGATGCACACCAGCCCTTCCGCGAACCAGGCCGGCAATGCCTTGATCTTGGATGGCTCTAACGAGGAAGGGGCACATCAGCTTTGACACCAGCCACGCAGCAGGCTGAAAACACCAAACCGATCATGGGCAGCAGAGAAGCCAAGCACCAAGTGCGCAAGCTGTGGGGACTCATACGAGTGCTGAGACTGCCCCTACCATAACGCGGTCTGCAGAAGCTGCGGAAAAGTGGGCCACATCACCAGAGCTTGCAGGGCCAGTCCCAACAGGAGGCCCCAGTCCACACACCACGACTCGACAGATGCACACACAACGGCCACAAACAGTATCCAGGTAATGAACTTGCCCCAGGACACCACTGACAAGGTCAAAGTGCAGGTCTTGATTGAGGAGGGTCCCTGCCTGATGGAATTGGACATGGGATCCTCCATCTCCATTATTTTGGAGGAGACCCTCAGTAAACTCTGCCCCCACAACCAGCTGGCCCTGCAGCCTACAGAGTTCATACTGCGGGACTTTCAAAAAAATCCAGTGCAGATCATGGAGTGGGCCAGAGTTAGGGTGAAGTTCTAAAATTTTAAAGGGGCCCTGGACATACTTGTGGTGAAGTGCCGGCTTACCACCCTATTGGGATTGGCTTGGTTTAAGCCCCTGGGCATCAAAATTGTAGGGGCGGACCACATAAAGGTCCACAATTTTGACCAAATGTTCCGGGAGTTCCTGAAAGTATTCAATGGGGCTCTGGGAACATACAAGGAGCCACCTATCGCATTGCATCTGGACCTCATGGTTAGGCCCTTAAGGCTGAAGGCTTGGTGGGTTCTGTTTGCACTTAAGCCAAAAATGGAAGCCGAACTGGACCGCCTCGTGGCCCAGGGGGTGCTAGAGCCCATCTCCCATGCCACTTGGGAAACCCCCATAGTCACCCAGCGCCCATGCACCGGGCTGGGCACACACTAGACCTGATCTTTGCTGCAGGAGTTGTAGTGGATCAGATTTCTGCCGAGGCAGTGCCATGGTCTGACCACCAGGCCTTGAAGGCTCGTGTGGACATACCAACCCTTTCCCGTTTAGGCAGTGAGCAAGTTTTAGCTCGCCCGCATAGCCAGATGGACCCTTTGCGGCTTCAAATGGCCATGCGGGATCCCTGGCCCTCTGGTGTCTTGCTGGATGAGCTAGTGGAGATTTGGAACAACTAACTCTCCATGGCCATCGACAAGATCACTCCCTGACATCCTCTTCATCCTCGTTCACGATCTGCTCCATGGTATACCCATGGAGTTGCGATCAATGAAACAGTGATTAAGACAACTAGAGAGACGATGGCAACAAACTTGCGAAGAAGCTACGAGAACATCCTATAGGTCATTTATGCGGACCTATGAGATGGCAGTTCAGGCTGCAAAAAAGACCTATTTTGCATCCAGAATTGCATCTGCGACCTCGTGCCCAGCACAATTGTTTAGTATAATTCGGTCACTAACAACTCTATCACAGGGTAAACAAAATATTAGAGAATTGGAAATAGGCTGTGAGGCTTTTGCGAGTTTTTTCGCAGATAAGGTCTTGTCGCTCCGACACGAACTTCCCGCCATAGTTGATACAGTAAAAGAACTTGGGGCACCGAGCGCATCTTCTGGTCCAATTTTGGATTCTTTCAGCCCACTGAGCCTGGAGGAAGTCGACAGGATCCTTTTGGCTGTACGTCCTACGACTTGTAGGTTGGATCCATCCTGGTTTATAAAAGCTAGCCAGACGTGGCTATGTGATCCACGACAAGGTATTGTCAACAGATCCCTGGTAGAAGGGATCTTTCCCACACCTCTTAAAGAGGCAGTGGTCCGTCTCTCTTAAAAAAACCATCTGCAGATCCGGCCGTATTGGCAAATTATCGGCCGGTATCAAACCTTCCCTTTTTGGGTAAGGTTATAGAGCGGGCGGTGGCAACTCAGCTACAAGGATTCCTGGAGGACACTTCCGCACTGGATCCATTCCAGTCTGGCTTTTGACCAGGTTATGGGACGGAGACGGTTCTGGTCGCTCTCATAGATGACCTCATGTGACATCTGGATCGGGGCGGTTCAGCGGTGCTGTTGTTATTAGATCTGTCAGCTGCTTTTGATACGGTTGACCATCAGCTACTGACTAGCCGCCTTGCCGATGTGGGGATTCAGGGGTCCGTCTTACAGTGGTTGACCTCCTTTCTCCAAGATCAGGGACAAAGGGTGGTGATAGGGGAGGAAGCATCCCAGAGGCACTCTCTCAGTTGTGGTGTGCCACAGGGAGCAGTCCTATCCCCAATGCTATTTAATATCTATATGCGCCCCCTTGCCCAGATTGTCAGGAGGTATGGACTGGGTTATCATCAATATGCAGATGACACCCAGCTCTATCTATTGATGGGCGGCCAGTCCAAATGTACCCCGGAAAATCTAGACCTGGCCCTTCAAGCCGTGGCTTCGTGGCTCAGGTTGAGTTGAACTGAAATTGAATACGACAAAGACGGCTCTTGACAGGGTGCCATTAATACCGGCCCCTAAGGTCAGGAGCTTGGGCATGCTCCTTGAGTCCTCCCTTACAATAGAGGCCCAGGTAGCGGCCACAGTTAGATCTGCCTTTTTCCACCTTCGGCAGGCATGGAAGCTGGCCCCATTCCTAGAGCACAATTACTTAGCAATGGTGATCCATGCTACGGTCACCTCAAGAATAGATCACTGTAATGCTCTCTACATGGGGCTACCCTTGACACTAACCCGGAGACTACAGCTAGTGCAGAACGCTGTGGCGCGGCTGTTAATGAGACTCCCTTGATGGGAGCACATTCAGCCGATGCTGAAAGAGCTGCACTGACTTCCTGTTGTGTTCCGAGTTCTTTTCAAGGTGTTGGTGTTGACCTTTAAAGCCCTTTATGGTCAAGGACCTGTCTATCTGCGAGACCGCCTTTCTCCGCATATTCCCCAGAGAGCACTGCGTTCAGGGACGAAAAATCTATTGTCCATCCCTGGACCAAAAGAAGCCAGGTTGCATATGACACGAGCCAGGGCCTTCTCGGTGGCAGCACCAGAACTCTGGAACGCTCTCCCAGAGGCCATAAGGGCCCTGCGGGATTTGTCTACATTCCGCAGGGCCTGTAAGACCAAATTGTTCTGACAGGCCTTCGACATTTAACTGAGAGAGAGCTGCCACTGGACATTATATAGAGCTCCATGCAGAGTACCAATGGTCACCATCAAACTTTCAGAACCGCTATACTGTACTGTATTAATACAGCACCATGAAATGTTTTAAATAATTTAAATATGTAATTATGTTTTATATGTTTTATTGGTTTTTAATGGAATTAATGTGATGTTGTGAGGCACCCTGAGTCCGCTTGCGGAGAGGGCGGGATATAAGCTTGACATAATAAATAAATAAATAATAAATAAATAAGCCGAACGGGAACATGCGCATCTGTACAGACTACAAATGCAATTAATAAAGCACTACAGGACCATCCATACCCCATCCCGGGGGTCAGCCATGTCCTCGCCTCCCTGGCTGGTTCCAAGATTTTTGGGAAGTTGGATTTGGCCCAAGCATACCAACAACTTCCGATGGATGAGCTGAGGCTCAGACCATCGTTATGCACTGGGGTACTTTCAAGGTGCAAAGGCTACAATTTGAGGTCAGCGTGGCTCCAGGAATTTTCCAAACCTTAATGGACTCTCTCCTTAAAGGGATTCCCAGAGCACAACCCTTTTTCGATGACGTTTTGATAGCAGCACCCGATGCTGACGAGTTCTGCTGCCGCCTTTGAGAGGTGCTCTGCCATTTCCAGAATGCAGGTCTCAAGGTGAAGTGGGAGAAGTGCTCACTTGGGGGTGCCAATGGTGGAGTTCCTGGGATTTGCAGTGGATGCCGTGGGAATTCACCCAACAGCCCACAAGACCAGGGCAATAGTACAGGTCCTGGCCCCCACTTACAGGGCAGAGTACAAAGTTTTGGGGGGCTTCTGAACTTTTACCACTCATTCTTGCCCCACAAAGCAGCCCTGGCTGAACCCCTACACAGACTCCTAGATAAGGGCGCCCCATGGGTCTGGGGGAAAAAGCAGGCTGCAGCCTTTCAGGCGGCCAAGGACATCTTGATTTCAAATGAGGTACTCCACCATTTTGATGAGTCACTCCCCATGATTTTAGCATGCGATGCTTCCCCTTACGGAGTGGGTGCCGTCCTGGGCCACCAACTCCCAGATGTGAGAGAGATCCCCATGGCCTACTACTCTCGCACTTTGACCCAGGCTGAGCACAACTATGCCCAAATAGATGAGGAGGCCTTGACAATTGTTGCGGGTGTATACAAATTCAACGACTACCTGTATGGAAGGCGCTTCACGATTGCCACAGACCACAAGCCATTGCTCGGCCTACTCGTCCCAGACTGCCAGACACTGCGGATCCTGTTGCAGTGGATCCTGCAGTGGAACGAGTTCCTCAGCTCATACACCTACAGGCTTGTCTACCGCCCCGGCAAGGCAATGGGCCATGCAGTTGCCCTCAGCCATTTTCTGCTGCCAGAGATAGACCCAGATCCAGCCCTGGCCCACCACATGATGCTCCTGGAGTCTCTGCAAGAGTGGCCCCTCCATGCAGCGGAGGTAGCCCAGTCCATGGGCAGAGACCACATCCTTGCACACGTTTCGAACTGGGTGGGGAGGGGTTGGCCCACAGGCAAATTTGACGCTGAATTCAGACCATTTGCTTCCCACCTGGAAGAACTCTCTTTACACAAAGGGTGTATTCTTTGGAGCAGCAGAGTGGTGGTCCCTCCCCCACTCTGGAAGCAAGTGCTCAAAACCTTGCACAAGATGCACCCGAGGATAGTGTGTATGAAAGCTCTGGCGCGGAGCTATGTATGGTGACTGGGAATGGATGAAGAGATAGAGGGGTGGGTTAGGAGGTGCCAGCCCTGCCCAGAGTCCCAGCCGAATCCACCTGGCGCCCCTGTTCACCACTGGGAATCCAATCAGGTACCATGGTCTTGGCTACACTTAGATTTTGCGGGGCCATACCAGGGGCAAATATTCTTTATCTTGGTGAATACTTACACGAAGAGGCTGGAGATCATCCCAGTTGCTTCCACCTCCACCGCGGCCATAGTCAGAGCCTTACGGAAAGTTTTTTGCACCCACAGAATCCCTGTTATCGTAGTGACGGACAACGCACCTTGTTTACCTCCTGGGAGTTCCAAGAATTTCTGAATAGGTACCTCATCCACCACATACAGTCCGCTCCCTTTCACCCGGCCACTAATGGCAAAGCAGAGCGTATGCTTCGCATAACCAGCCCTGGGTCGCATAGTCCAAGGGGATTGGGACCACCGACTGTCCGCCTTCCTGTTTGGGAACAGGATCCACCCCAACCTGGCTATGGGCGTAAGCCCTGCAACATACTCATGGGCAGGTGATTAACCACCCGACTGGATAGGTTACACCTAGACCGGGCCCCAGACCTCCGCAGCTCCCCCGAGACCAGGGAGGCCACTAGGGGGTTCTTTTCAGGGGATCCAGTCTATGCCAAGAACTTTGTGAGTGGGCTGGAGTGGATACAAGCTCAGGTGCTGCGGTTCACTGGGTCCTGCTCATATGAGGTCTCGTCAGAATGGGAACAGCTCCTCTGCAGATACCAACTCCTCTGCTGCACCCTGCTGGAGGAACCGGCAGGATCAGCGGGAGTGGGGAATGGGGAAAACACAGGGCCACCACAAGAAGCAACCCTGCTGAGCTCACCGGGTTCACTGGCAGAGGAGCCTTACAGGGCAGGGGAGATACCTCCACAGGATCGAGACAACACTCTGCCGACCGCGGCCCAAAGAGAGGAACCAGCAGTTACAGAACCCCAGGCAGCAGCCCCAGCTCCCCAGATCGAACCTCGGTGGTCGCTTAGAGAGCAACAGACGCCTGCTCATTTGAAAGACAATGTATTTTGAACTAGGTGGTGAGGAGTGTTGCGTCTGGCATTCGTCACGGAAAGTACAGCACAGCGCACCTGTGGGCGGTGCCTGGAAGGGACGAATGCAGCCCGCCTATGACGATAAGTGGCAGGAAGTTTAACTGTCCAGGATTGGACCTGACCAGGAAGAAGGTTGTTCCGAGAAATGTATATAACAGGGGACCTGGCCCCACCATGCTCCAATGCAAGACAGAGGTGAACCCATTATGTAATGTAAAAGGTGACTTTCCAACGCAGAGACAGAGAGAAACAAACTGTCAGTGTAAAAACAGCCTAAACCTCTAAGTAATCATGGCTGGAAATCAGATAATTTGTTAGTGCAGGAACATTTTGTCACATCACCAAGCACCCAAGCAATTCAGTGAAAATTATTCAGCTTTCCTATATACTAGGCAAAGGATATGGGGAAAATGTTTGAGACTTTCAGCCACTGCGGAATAAAAGTTGCATTCTAGAAAACAGTTTTAAAAATTCTCTCTTTCAGCTTTGTGATTCTCTCACCCCCCCCCCCCCTTTCTCTGTTTATCTGTGTTTCCCTCTTTCTCTAATTTCTCAGGGGTGAGGTGCATGTGTGTGCATGCACATCCATTACTCTATCTGGATATTCCCACAATGAAATAAAGGGAAGTGGTCTACTGAGGATTTCTGGCACAGCATAATTAATAGTGAACAAAAAGTGGGAGGTGTTTGCTGAAATGCTTATACGAAGTCTTTTGCTGGGGAGGTGTTGGGTTGCCAATTGCCAGTGTTAGGACCCTAAAGGCTATTGAGGACCCTAAAGGCAGCTGAAGGAGTCCATGTGGTGAGAACAGGAAGCATATGTCAAGGAGAGAGGAGCACCTATCCTATTGCAGAGCCTTTTTTCAAGCAGTGTGAAGAAGGCCTAGGTATCATTCTAGCACAAACAGATGCTGCCAGCATAGAAGGGATTCAGAAACTGCCAGTGGTCTTTCTCATCATATGTTAAAGCATGGGCTCTGCACTGAACACATAAACCCAGCAGCCAAAACATGGATTTACTTACTGTTTGTTGCAATAAGTCATGCAAAAGGCATTTTGGCTGTATTAAGCTGGATGCTTTTAAAAGTGTAAGGGAATTATATTTTTTTTTTCCTCAGGTAGAAAACGTAGATACATTTCAACCACTAGACATACTTGGAAATTATTTAACCAAATATGAATTCTCCAGGTCTTTTTTATCTCTTGAGAAAGCTGAGGTGGTAGTTTCATATTCAATTTCTAAGTGATCATTGTGCTTGTGGTTGGAAAAGAATTTCTCCACAAGTATCTAAGAAGCTATTTCATCTTCCCCATCATTGCTTAGACTAGGTAATTTGCTGGATCCTGTTGACAGTATCTTTTTAACTTAATGTTCGGTATACGCTTGCCTTCTCCATTGTGGCCCCTGCTTTGTGGGATGGTCTGCCTGAGGAACTCAGAAAGGCTCCCACTCTCCTGGTTTTCAACAAACTATGCAAAAATGAGTTGTTAAGGAGGTTTTTCTCTGTTCCTTCAATTGGGTAGCACTGTACAAAATGATTTACTAACATCACAATCCAGAGGGGGGAGCTGAAAGTGCTATGGAAGCGGACTTATTGCTACGCCGGCAGTATGGAGACCTACGCCGGCGGATCCTCCTCTGTGCTGGCGGAAATGGGGTGTGTGCCACTCTCTGGCTGCCACAGCATGCCACCGCCACGGACTGATGGCGGAGCGCCACCGTGCTGCACTTGGGGCGCAGCAGAGGTGCAGGATTGGACCTGACTAGGAAGAAGGTTGTTCCGAGAAATGTATATAACAGGGGACCTGGCCCCACCATGTTGTCTTTGTGATGTACTCACTAATAAAGCATGTTGCCATCTGAACGTCTCTGACATCAGTACATTACAGAAGTCCTCTAGGTCCAAGTTTAGGTGCCTGGAAGTGGGGAACACTTAACCATTAAGTCATCCCTAACTACTTCCTAAGATTTATGTCCTCTAAAGCCTCACCAGGGCCATCCAAATAAACAGGGCATTATAGAATGTGATATGTGAGAGAAACGGGATCTCTCTAGTTATATCAGTAAAGTGCCCTTATAGGCTTGACTGAGAGAAGCCTGCCAATGACAAGTAGGCCTGATCAAAGTTGTCATATTCTATGGCTTCACCTCTAGGCATATTCTACACAGGTTTAATGAGCACTAAATCTGCACTGATTCCGCCTGCTAGAGATCTACTGTCAATCACAGTTATACATACTGTCATACAGTCAGTTTCAGTTGTGCATAAGATGGTTAAGGTTACAACAGTTTAATCAATTTGGTCCGGTCCTGATTTAAATGCGAGCTGGAAGAGAAAGGTTTTGCAAGCCCTGCGAAACTGATTCAAGTCCCGCAGGGCTCGCACCATCTCTGGAAGTTGGTTCCACCAACGAGGGGCCATTGCTGAAAAGGCTTGCTCCCGAGTTGTCTTCAGTCTAGCCTCTCTTGGCCCAGGGATTTGTAAGAGGTTTTGGGAGCTAGATCTTAGTGCTCTCCGGGGAATATATAGGGAGAGGCGGTCCCTGAGGTAGGCAGGTCCTCGACCATATAGGGCTTTAAAGGTAATAACCAGCACCTTATAGCAAACACGGTAGACGACCGGCAGTCAATGCAGATCCCGCAGCACAGGCCGCACATGTTCCCATCTAGGTAGTCCCACTAACAGCCTGGCCGCCGCATTCTGCACTACCTGAAGTCTCTGTGTTCGACATAAGGGCAGCCCCATGTAGAGGGCATTGCAGTAGTCCAGTCTTGAGGTGACCGTTGCGTGGATCACAGTTGCTAGGTCATCGCGTTCCAAGAAGGGAGCTAACTGCCTCGCCCTCTTGAGATGGAAGAAGGCGGATCTCGCAGTGGCAGCTATCTGGGCCTCCATTGATAGCGAGGATTCCAGTAGCACTCCCAAGCTTTTGACCCTGTGCACTGGTATCAGTGGCGCACCGTCAAAAGCTGGCAGGATGATCTCCCCTCCTGGTCCATCCCGGCCCACGCAAAGGACCTCAGTCTTCATTGGGTTCAACTTAAGCCCACTCAGCCTGAGCCAGCCAGCCATGGCTTGTAACGCCTGGTCCAAGTTTATCGGGACATCGCCAGTCCGGCCTTCCATCAATAGATAGAGCTGGGTATCATCAGCATACTGATGACAACCAAGCCCATACCTCCGTGTAATCTGGGCAAGGGGGCGCATAAAGATATTAAACAATATCGGGGAGAGAACTGCCCCCTGAGGCACCCCACAATGGAGTGAGCATCTCTGAGAGGCAGACACTTGTGCGGGGCTGGACCATGTGTCCACACCACCTGGGTCTGTGATGGAGCTGATAGGGGTGACACATTCAGGATGGGTGCACAAAGAAAAGGGGGGCAGCCCAGGAAGCTGACTTGGCCAGCCAAAAATAATGGTGGCTGGATGGCAGGCTCAATAAAGAGGGAAGCTGGTCATGTGAGCAGTCCTGCTGCAGGGTGGCCTCAAACCCACAGGCCCTGCATTATGAGGCGGGGGAGTAGCTCGCTAAGCCAAGCCACCTCTGCTGTGTTCTGAGGTGGCTTACAGCTGCTACATGCTGGAGGTGGGGTGGCTCCTGGCTGAGAGTGTTGGCATGATCGGCTCCTCCTGGTCCCCTTTGGAGTGGGCTCGGTAGGCTCACGCAGGGGCCACAAGCAGAGAGCTGTGGGGGCTTCTAGATATGCAAATGAGATAAATCTGTGGACTTGAAGGTGCACCTTTTCAGCCCAGGGAGCCCGTGGGGAGGTGTGAGTGGCAGCTATTGTCCCCGTTGGCCGCTGTTTGCCAAGGGACAGCTTCAGCTGGGAGTCTGTGGCCACTCACACCTCACAGAATGCCTGCTGTGGTGCCCTGCTTGACAGTCCCAAGGCCACAGCATGCAGGAACCCTGCAGAGGTGCAACCGGCATTGCACAGGGGTTCCTAGGTCCCCGCCCTATATTTTGCTACCTTGTCATTCTTTTTTGTGTCCCCCCACCCCAGGATTTCAGCTCTGCCTGCCATTTCGTTGCCTTCCTCATACCTTTTCCAACAAGTGCATGAATTTTTGAAGGGATCCCGAGAGTGGTCCCGACAATTCTGGTTTAATAATAGATTGATGTGCCCAAGAGGCACCAGCATACATGGGAGCACGCGGCTCTCGTCCCTGGGTGCTCTGCCCGCGCGGCAAGTGGCCCAAATGTAAGCTCACACACGCTGCTGATGCAAGTGCACCCCAAAGTCCTTCTGGGCGACAGCCCATGCCCCCGCCTACTCATTCTCCCACATCGGTGACCCGGGTTCTGGGAGGGGAAGGTCCTGGGGGGTTGGCAGGCATTGATGGGTGGTGATGTTGTGCAGCATGATGCACACAGCAACCAGCTTAGCCACAGGCAGGGGCTGCATGCTGCATCAGCCACCTGTGTGGTGCAGGCAGCGGAATCTCATCTTCAGCTGCCTGAAGGCACGCTCGATGACCATGTGAGTGGCCCTGTGCGCCTGGTTGTATGCTGCCCGGTCCTTGGGCGCGTCCTCCTGGTATAGTGTCAGCAGGTAGGGCAGCAGCGGGTACCCTTGGTCACCTGTGGAGGACAGGAAGGTGAGGACAGGGGATGGAGGGGTGCCCCACACTGCCACCTGGTGGCCTTATCTAGCAACCACCCCTGCGCATCCGGTCAGGCTGACAGAGGGCGATTGAGGCCCGAGGACATGAAGATCTGGGCGTCGTGTACACTCCCTGGGAACTTTGCCACCAGTCCTTCATGGTCGCAGGATGCCTGCACATTGAGGCTGCACATTGAGGTGTCTGTTCCAGTACACCATGGGATCCTCCCACAGGGCCACCAGGGCGACATGTGTGCAGTCCACACCCCCCACGACATTGGGAAACCCCGCAACCACCGCGAAGCCAGCTCTGGCAGTTCACAGCTCCTCCTAGCCTATTGGGAACTGCACATACTGCTGTAGGCAGTGAAGCATAGTGTCAAGGAAGGAGTGGAGGCAGTGACTGGCCGACGACTGGGAGACCTCCAGGACCTCGGTCACCCTGCCCTGGAAGGAGCCAATCACCAGGAAGCGCAGGGAGATGAGGATCCGCTGCAGGATGGGGATGGGGCAGGGACTGGTCACCTGGCTGCAGAGGTTCGCGCCGAGCTGCTCACACAGGTCCTGGATGGTGGTGCGGTCCAGGCGGAAGTGGTCCAGACAGGTGGCATCCTCGAGACGCAAAGTGCTCAGGCAATCCCAGTATCTGCATGCCCGACAGCGTCTCCACTACCACTGCGCAACCCACACATAGAGAGCGGGAAGGATGTGTAGCGGCCACACCCCGGGGGGCTCTGGTGACGAGATGAGAGTGTTTGCGCGATGTGGTGTGGTCTGCGGTGCTCATGCTACCTCCCTAACGTGCTCCACCACAGCTTCCAGACATAGCTGGAGCTCTGAGGGGCCCTGTACAAATGACAGCAGGGTGCTGTGAAGATCAACAGATGCCCTGCTGGTGTTCCATGGGAAAGCTGGGCAGGGTGGCATGAGCGTGACTACTATCAGCCAGCTGTGGTCAGTAGCCCCTGCATTCCATTGCCCATGGGAGGAATGGCAGCAGACAGAGCGGCACTGACTGAGAATCACCACCAACCAAACTGGACTGAGGCAAAAAAGGTGCTCCTCTTTGACTTGGTGGCCGAGAACTCCACGGTGGCTCTCGTTGGCACAAGAGCCGGTGGGGCGAACTCTCGTTGGTGGGGTTTATGGTGTATGGCAGTGGAGTGAGTGTCTGTTGTAAGCTAGGTCCCCCGCACAAAGCAGTCCACCCTGAAGCGCTGGAATGACTCATTTGACCTTTCCAAGAAGCGAGTCCAGTGTCTCATCGCTGAGGGCTCAACCTATGAGGAGGCAGTGGCCCGAGCCCTAACCGGCTCTGAGGCAATCATGGCACCCCTCATCCACCTGGTGGCTGTAGCTGGCCACGGCATTGAGGTGATCCACGGTATGTTGGCACCTTCCCCCCTCTGTCCTCGCCATTGTGAGACTGCCAGAATCTGATGGCAACACACTTCCCCCCCCCCAGGTGACTCCCAGAAATTGTCGCAGGCTGGCACGAGCTCCACTGTGGACTCGGAGGCGGGATGGTGCTCTAGCGAGATAGCCAAGGACTGGAGCTGGCCACTCAGCACCTGCGCGATGGGAGGTCGGCAGGTCCAGTGCCCCCCGCCGCCCCCAGAATGTCCAGACAGTTGTCAGGAGGCACCGAATCAGGGGGAGGACACATCGAGTGAGGAGGTCATGGATGCTGCAATGGGTAACCTCTGTCTGTCCCCTCAAGGTGTGGCAATAAGGGCGGGGCATGGGGCATCTGCAACTGGCCACTCGTGCCAGCATCAGACCCCTGTCCCATTCCGCAGGTAGCCGCACCATAACACTGATGGCTGACATGGTGGGGAACCTATGAAGGGCATCCCCACACAGACGTTCAACCCTAGCCGCCTCCCTCAAGCTGTGGACCCTGGATCTGCCCACATCCCCTCCCCAAGCCCCAGGGGCCGGGAATCCGGGGAGGGGGGCGGCCACAGCAGACTTGTGTGTGGGGTGACCCCGCCCCCCCCGGCCACGGCCCCTAACCAGGGGGAGCTGCTGGAGGATCCGGAAGATGGCAGTGATGTAGAAGGCTGTGCAGGTGGCGGGACCCGGGACCCAGGGCTCAGGGACCGCGGTCAGCTCAAAGGATCCTGCCACCCTGTCCTCCATGTGGGCAGCCATAGCGGGACCAGCTGGAGGGGCACCAGGAATTGCAGGAGGCCATGCCCATAGGCCAATGCTGGATGGCGGGGATGGAGGGGACCGTGTCCACAACCACTGGCAACCTGTCCAGTCTCCTGGCCATGGCGAGGCAGTCGCAGGAGTGGGGCGTGAGGGTGGAGTGGCTGCTCGCCAATATCAACCAGTCTCTGGTCCCCGGCGGAGGGCCTGCTCCTGCCGCTCCTGAGGTGGCCCACCCCTGGTGAGGTGGGCAGGGAGACACTGCATGCGGGCTCCGTCGGGGACAACGTCCGGGATGCTGCACCCGCCCCTGATAGGAGACTGCCCACCCCACAGCTTCGCCCCTGAGCTGGCCGCCTCTGCCCACCACAGCTCGAGGCGGCTTCCTGCAAGGGGGCCAGGCGGCAGTCCCTCTGCAGCCTGGCGCTTTAATAAATCTTATCCCTGCACATTGCGTTGAGTCCTTATTCAAGGGAAATCTGGGGTTGCGGGAAGGTGAGTCCTGCACACAGCCACTTCAAAACCATCTCGCGCTCCTCATGGGTGTCCGATTCTCTGTGGGTGGTCACAAGCGCAAGTCAGCATGGGGACTGTTGCTGGCACCTTTGATACATGGGTGCCTGCAGTGGGTGGCCTACTGTGACTTGGCAGGCGGCCCCGTGGCATCTGGGACACCATCCAGCCATGCAGCCCATGGGAAAGACATCGACAGAGGCTCGGCTTTGCCCCTTGGGCGGGTAGGCTGCTCCATGAAGCTAGCGGTAAGTGCTGACCGTATGCTTCTCCAAGGATTGCACAGCCACACTATGGGGCTGGGTGTGTGCATGAGGGGGTGGGGTATGCGGGCAGCCTATTGCCAAGAAGCACTCTCTCTGCCAGCGAGTGTCACATGGGCCGGCTCCCCGGCCGCTGCCAGACAATCCCGTCCCTGTGGAAGCGCCCCCTCCTGTCCCCACCCTCATGCCACTCACGGAGACCACACTCCAGCATATTTCACACATCTACAGGTGGTGGCTGAAGTTTGGCCGCGCTGTGCTCCAGCGCCCTAAACCCCTTTGGAAGCCAACAAGCGGCACCATAGATCCGACCATGTCCGAACAGCCAGCCGCCATGTATGTCTGGATTGGGCTGCCCGTTACTTGTACAAATTATTACGGTCTATCTACTGTTTGCAGGGTGGGCGAGATACAAATAGAAATAAATAAATAAATATAGTTTGCTGAAAATTGGATCCTACTATGTAATTTTGCATCGTTTAATGTGTCATGTTAATACTTACGCTTTGCTTCAATTTTGTTTTGTTTTTAGATTTCTGGTTGGTTCTACAACCCAGATACAATTTCATTGTTTGTTGAATGTTCCATCCTTTTTATGTCTGAAAATTTTTATTACTTTTCCAGAAAAATAGGAGGAACAGGGGAAGGGGAGATAGAAAATTAAAAATACAAATATCGATACCAATATAATCTAATCTGCATGAGAATACTTCCTTAAAATCACACATTATCAGATTATTGATTTACACTATATCATCAAACTCTAAATAAAATGTTTTAACAATTGTAAGCTTCATCCAATATTTTCTTACTTCTTCCTTAGATTTCTCAGCAAGCAACTGGGATAAATAATCCATCTCAGCCATTTCAAGTATTTTTCCCATCAAATCCGATCTCGTGGGAGTTTCTTGAAGTTTCCATTTCTGTGCCAGAAGAATTCTAGCTGCTGTGTTAATATGAGCCAACAAATGTCTCATCTCTTTCGTGTAGTCACTGGGAAATATATTCAATAAAGATAGTTCTGGTTTAAATCTGCATCTTCAGAATTTTCTGTAATAACTCATGCACCATCTTCCAATAGTCTTTCACCACCTCACAGGTCCACCACATATGGTAAAATGACCCAACATGTTTAGTACATTCCAACACTTATTAGACATATTAGAATACATTTTAGAAAGTTTTTGTGGAGTTACGTACCATCTATAAAACATCTTGTACAAATTCTCCTTGAAAACTACTGACTTAGTTTAATGTTAAGTTTCCATAACGCCTCCCATTCCTCTAACATGCTATTACAACCCACATTTTTAGCCCATTGGACCATACAGTCCTTTACAATCTCATCTTGCATCTTCATCTATAGTAAATATGAGTATAGTTTGGAAATTAATTTTTATTGAGGACCCAATAAAATTTTTTCAAATGGGTATTGTTCCATATTGAAGCCTGTTATCTTATCTTTGGCATATCTGGATTCTATTTGCGTTCTCAACCACCAACTCATTTTATATCCATATCCTCTTGTTCTTCCTTGGTTTTCAATTGGTTATCTTTTTTCAACAGTTCTTCATATCTAAAGCTCTGGTTTGGTTTTATAAGGTTTGGGGGTGTAAATGCTTCCACTGGGGACACCCATCTTGAAATTTTCTGGTAGATTCTCGATTTTAGCCATGTCCATGTATGATATAAAGATTTCTGGAACCAATGGTTTTTAAAATAAGAGTGCCCTTCTAGTCTTTGGTACCATAAATATACGTGCCACCCCAAGGTGAGATCAAGGCCCTTTAACTGTCTCCTATCATTAAATAAGACCCAGTCTTTTACCCAGGTCAGTACCGAATCCCCATAATACAATTGCCAATCTGGAAGACCCAAGCCTGCTCTTGTTTTAGAGTCCTGTAGTGTCTTCAATTTAATTCTTGGTTTTTTCTTTTGCCAAATATATTCAGAGACCATTTTATTCAATTCTTGAATTGGTTAAGAGCACTGGTATAGTTTGGAAAATAACAATCTTGGCAAAATATTCATTTTTACTGAAGCTATTCTTCCCATTAAAGATAAGTTCAGATCTTGCCATTTTCCAAAGTCTTTTTTAATCTCTTTGAGCAGTTTATCATAATTGTCCGTCTTTAAGTTACTATATATATTTGTGATGTAAATGCCCAAATATTTAACTCTTTTCTCATATGAAAATTCTAATTTTTGTTGGAGGAGATGGATTTGTTCTATTGTCATATTCTCAGTTAAAAATTTTGTTTTATGGTAGTTTATCTTCAATCCTGCCCAATGGCCAAATTGATTAATCTTGTTTACCAAATAGTCAATTGAGTCTATTGGTTGCTCTAGTATGAAAACCAAATCATCCACAAAGGCCCTCAGTTTATATTGTTCACCCTTGATCAGCACCCCCTTAATAGTTGAGTCTTCTCTTATTTGATTATTCAGTATCTCTAAACACAAAATAAAAAGAAGCGATGACAGTGGATAGCCTTGTCTTGTACCCTTTTGAATAGCAATTGCTTCTGTTAGTTCACCATTCACCATCACCTTTCCTCTTTGTAAGGAATATATTGATTGTATCGATCTCAGAAAATTCTCGCCACATTCCATACCCTTCAGTTGTTGTAACATAAATTGCCAACGCACATTATTGAAGGCTTTCTTAGCATCCAAACATATTAATGCCAATTGTTTCTCTGGATGGTTCTCATAGTATGCCATTATATTACATACTGTTCTAACATTGTCTTTCAAATATCTTCTGGGAAGAAATCCTGCTTGGTCTTGATGAATTATACTCAATAAAACTTTCTTTAGATGTTGTTCCAATATTGAGGCAAAAATTTTGTAATCCACATTTAAAAGAAAAATTGGTTAAATTTTTTTATATCTTTCAAGTCTACGTCCTCTTTTGGAATTAAAGATATTGTAGCTTATTGCCATGAAGTTGGTATTTGAGCTTCCTTTTGAATCTTTTCAATAAGACATTTAAATGGTATTGACAAACAATCTTCAAAAGCTTTATAGAAGTCTACAGATAGACCATCGGGACCTAGGGATTTACCGTTCTTTTGGGCTGCCACTGCATCTCTCATTTCCCTTATCATTATTGATTCATTCAAAATTTTCCGTTGCCCCTCTGTAAATTTGTTCAGATTGTTCTGTTTAATATAGTCTTCTAAATCTTCCTTTTGGACTAGTTTGGCTTCATATAATCTTTTGTAGAATTGTTCCACAACTTGACATATCTCCTGTCTTTAGTATTTCTCTTTGTTATTTTCGTCTTTCAATACCAGTATTGTTCTTTTTGTGCTCTCTTTTCTCAATCTATAAGCTAACCATCTTCCCAGTTTGTTGGCATGTTCAAAGCAGTTCTGCCTGGCAAATCTTAATTTTTTTCTCCATTTCCTCTACAAGTAATAAGTTGAGTTGATGTTGTATTTTTTAAATTTTATTTTGAAACTCCTGTTTTGTAAGTTGCGTTTTAAAAATTTTTTTGACTTTTTCTGCTTGCAACATTAGTTTTTGAACATTTTCAGTTTTTTCTTTATTTTTCTTGGCACTGAATCTGATTGCTAGCCCCCTAAAATATGCTTTGGCTGCATCCCATACAGCTTGCATCTTCACATCTTGGGTTGTATTCTGTTTAAAGAAAGATTCCATTTCTGTCTTAGTTTCTTGAAGAAAATCTATATCTTTTAGGATTGAGGTATTTAACCTCCAAGTTCTATTCAGCTGAGTTCCCTTGAGTTTTATCATTATAGGATTGTGGTCTGATATGACTCTTGGTTGGATTTCCATCTCCACTAAGTCTTTGACCATATCTGTGGACAGCCAACATATATCAATTCTTGACCATGACCAGTGGCTAGCAGAATAATATATAAAGTCTCTCAAATTTGGGTATCTTATTCTCCATGCATCAACTAAGTTCGATTCTTCTGCAAGTTTCCAAAAGTTAGCTGGCAGTTGGAGTCCTTTAGCTTTCGTGTGCATATGTGGTTTTTTTTTTTCAATTGTCTATCACAGACTGCTTTGAAGTCTCCTATTAAACAGTATTCTGCAGTAATCCAGGTTTACTAATTTAAGATGTAAATCTTTAAAAAAAAATCCTGATGTTCATTTGGTGCATAAATGTTTGCCAGTAGAATTTTTTTGCTATCCACAACAATTTCCACTAATAAAATTCTTCTGTCTTCTGAGGCATACTGTAACTGTGGATTAAATTTATATAAATTGCCAACCCCTTTTTTAATTTAAATCTATGGCTGTAAATAAATTGCCAAGTTTCTTATTTCTCAAGAGGTGCTGATCTTTTGCCAAAATGTGGGTTTCTTGTAAGCAAATTATATCCGTCTCCAATTTTGCCAGATATTTAAAGGTCTTCCTCCTTTTTATAGGAGAATTGTCCATTTATATTAATAGAGACTATTGATGCCATTATGAGTTTTTCTTATCACTATCCTTTTTATCTTTTTTAGTTTGCAGTCTTGTTCAACAACAACAACAACAACAACAAATTTTATTTGTATCCCGCCCTCCCCGCCGGAGCAGGCTCAGGGCGGCTAACAACATGGTTCAGAGTTAAATTATACAAGTAAATAAAACTACATTAAACATTATCAGCATTTAATTAAAATCTAGTTAAGCTTTAAAATTAAATTAAATTAAATTAATTAATTTTTTAAAAGTGCTAGTGCTATGTTGTTGAGTATTTCCTTGCTCCACTTGAATCCTATTCATCTGAGATTTCCTCTTCTTCCTCCTCATCTTCCTTCTTTTTCTTCCCTCCTTTCTTCTCGATTTTCTCCAGGAAGTTTTTGGCTTTAAAGGTAGAGTTTATCCTGTATCTATTCTCTTCATATGTGAAAAGTAGGCCTTTGGGCATAAGCCATGTATACGGTATTTCTCTTTCTCTCAGAAAGCTTGATATTCTCTTTTATTTTATTTAACTGGCCATGGTACCTCTCTCAAAATTTTCACCATGTTTCCTGCTATCATCACTGGCTTATCTCTCATTTGTTGCAAAATATTATCTCTAGTCTTCTTCCTTGTGAGCTTCAGATGGATTTCGCTAGTCAGTTTATTCCTTCTTGTGAAACTTGATGGTACCCATTTAACGTGGTCAAACTCCTCTTCCATTTTGTCAGGTGTCACTTGCAAAATTTCTGAAAGAGCTTCACTTAATATTTTCTGCAAATCTTCAGATTTTTCTTCTGGTACATTTTGAAACTGCAGCATATAAGCTGCTCTATCCATTTCCAGTTGAAAAATCTACTATCATATACTTTCTGTGCTTTTTCCAATTGTTCCACCTTTTGAGTATAATCCGTCACCTGTGCGTCTAAGACCTTCAAAGCTTAGTTGGTCTCTGCCATTTGCTTTCTATTCTCTTGGAGTTCTTGTTTGATCTCTGCCATCTGTTCTCCTATATTGTCTACCTTACCAATCAATTGTGCTACAGCAGTTAAGAGAGTGTTTTGCATTTCTTTCATGTCCCCCTGCATAGCTGCAGGTGTGAACTTCCCTAGGCCAGATGCAGGACTGGGCAAAGGGGTCATGGGTCTACCTTCTTGATTCTCTCTTTTCCTTTGTGGCTCTTTAAACCCAGTAGCTATTTTGTTATCCATCTCCTCTAGTATATTGGCATTCACACCTAAAACACTTTGAATATTTTCACTTGATCAACTTGTTTTGGAACACAATGTTCCAATTTGTATAATCAAACCCAATAACCAACAAGATGCATCAATATTATGGGGGGAAAGTAATTTGTTTTGGAGCAATACCTTCTTGCTTGTGTCTACAATTTAACCAACCCTAAACAATGATAAACAATATGTTAGGCATAATCTTATAGCAAAACAACCTTGGGCTATCACACACCAAGTAGTCAAACCCACAACAACAGTTCACTGTGTTATGATCTCAGAGTAAATAGTTCAATCCAATCTAGTCCTTCAGAAGCTCATTCAGGTAGTCCAGAATAAAAAGAAATTTATGAGAAATATAAATTGTAATCCAGGGCTAATTGCCCAATTTAGATAGTCCCCAAGAGGGGGGGGGATGTATAAAAACACAAAAAAACTCCCCAGATATCCCTATCCAGAAGAAAAACCCAACAGAGAAAAGAAAAAAGAAAAGGATTTATAACTCCAAAAATTATAATATTTTATAATCCAGCCATGTGTTTGTAGGTAATTCCTCAAAAATCCAAAAACAAGAAATATTAAAAAGATATGCAAGAGTCACATTCAAACAACCAACTTTTTGTAATCCATTAAGAGATTTAAAAAGAAAAAAAATACTGGGATCCATATAAGCCATCAAATATTTTTGTAATCCACTTGGAAACTTCACAGTTCATCTTCTTCCTGAAGTCAGCAATAAAGTTGCTTTTTATTATCCACTAAACATGCCAAATAGATCCATGTATGAATATTTAAAACCAGTAAAGTTTTATTTAAAATGCATGTCTTCCCTTCAGCACTGCCATGAAGTTCTTTTATATATTTTAAGACCAGCAAAATTTTATTCACAATCTATGTCCTTTTATTCAGAAGACATCTCTTCTCTCCATCTTCATCACAAATATTCTTCCCAACCTTTAAGACCAGCAAATTTTTATTTAAAATATATCTCTCCGTCTCTCTGGCTTTTAGTTTTATATGTCTCTCTATTTTGACACCAGAGATCCCCACAGTAACAACTAGTTGTCACTAGCTTCACAGCTGGCTGTGGTCTCTGTGAATTTACAAACCTTATAATTCCACAACAACTCCACTGAATAGGCTATTTGATGAAGCAAGTCAGATCAGTTTTATAAAAGTCAGTTAGATAATCTTCAAAGTGCAACTGATGGTAGCCAACACATTCTTCTTAACGCAGAATTATAAAAGAAAGTCCAAGTTCTGGGAAAATCTTTCAGAGACCTCAGGAGCAGGGAAGAGGAAGCTTGGTGATTCCCCCCTTCTCCTTTACAATTGCCTCTGTCTCTTTGCTGCTTGAACTCCCCACTCTCCACGTCCCGTCACTCCAGCTACCCAGTTTTAAAAGTTAATAAGAATGGAAAGGAGAATTTACAATCCGCTGATCCATAAGAAGCAGTCCATACAGAAGTTCAGAGTTAAAGTTGAGGAAAAAGAAGAAATCCAGTGTTCAACCCCGATGCCATTAAAATGGCGATCGGGACAGCAAGGCTCGCTACGATGGTGGGCTTGGGAAACAGCCGCCGCTGTTGAGCCCGGTCCACACTGTCAAACCGCCAGCCTTCACGGACCCTTCCTGGGTCCAGGAATTGAGTCCCCTCAGCACGAGGGTACCCCTCAGCTGTCCGATTAGTGAGCGATTCTCGGGAGCTGACCCGGATAGCTCACTACGTTGGGTTGCTGAAACTGGAAGTAGGGCTGAATGTTCCATCCTACTGATTGTAATGACACATTCTGTGTAATCTGCCAATGGGAAAGGCAGATTATAAATAATGTAAAGAAATACATAAAATAATTCACTTCTTTAAAAGGATGGATTTGACAATCACATGTTCAGTATGAATCACTGACAATTGTTTATTATTAATTTATTCTCCTCCTTTCTATATTTTTTCCAAGCAGCTTAAGGAAAATAAAATACAACAATAAAACTTTAAAATACAAATATACAAGACAGCCCAAAACAGCTTGATTTAAAGGGATTACAAAAGAAAGAGAGAAAACAGTTGATACAGGGGGAGATAATTCCTCCCCTCTCAGCTCTTTCCCCACCCCCGCTTTCTTTTGCAGTGCCTTTAAATCAGGCTGGTTTAAAGGGTCTGCAAAAGAACATGGGGAAATAGCTGAGATGCAGGGAGACCTCATTTAAAGGGACTGAAAAAGAAAGCTGGGAAACTGTTAAGACAGGGGGACTGGTCTTCATATCTCAGCTCTCTGACCTGCCCCTCCCGCTTTCTTTTGCAGTCCCTTGAAACCATCCTGTAGATCACAATTTTTGGCAGCTTCAGTGACTGGCATTAAGAAGAAGGATGTTGAGGGAAAGTAACACATTAACACCATACACTCATACAAAGTAACACCATACACTCATACAAAGACAAATGGAGCTATCTTTTCTTTCTCCAGCCCTCTCCCAATAGTAGGGTGTTCGGGGTTTTTTTTTTACAAAGGTACTGAATAGAATTGAGAATTTTGTATACTTTCAGGTAGAAATAACATATTTCCTGAGAGAAAAACAATTAACCCGGCTTTAGTAATCTAAGAATAATATATGCCCAAAGCAGCAAGAACACCCATGCCATGTTTATAGAGGGATCGTCAGAATGGAAAGAAATTAGCTATTCTACACTTTTGTGCCTGGAAAACATTGGGCAAGCATTATTATTTACCTGTAAATACCCAAATAAAATTTTGAATTAGAAATATTAACCACAAAACTGTAAATCCATGGATTATATAAAAGAAACACAGTAGGAATTACTTTTATCAAGGAAAAAATTAATTTTGTTGATCCTGAAGTAATTAATCATTACAGAGATCTCATGGCTATTCCAGTTGCTGGGTGGATTGTAGGAGCTGGTGGAACTGAAGTGTGATATTCCATAATAAACCTTTGCAATATCCGTATATTTCCCGTTTCCTTTCCAACTATGCTTATACAAGTGTCCACGTGAATTATGTGAAATAATATTAAAGACTGAAAAGTTTTGGACCTGCGTAAAGGCAGCTACTTGAAGAAATAATAAATAACCAGCAGAACATTTGATACCCTCATTTATATTAACCTGTCTGAAGAAAAGAGAACTTTTGAATTGAGTATATGCATCCTCAAAAAAGGCTGGGATTCTGACTAGAATTTAAAGCTGCAATCCTAAATACATTAATGAAAGAGTAAACAATACAATCCATAGAATAGTTGACTGTTTAAAATTAGTTGAAGTTAATGGGCATAGAAATAACTTCTGAATAAATATGGCAGGAATGATCTGTAGATAATAGCGAGGCAGGGAAAAAGAAATCTGCAGGTACACTTGTTCATTTGGAACCATAGCTTTTTAAAGCCACCATACAGGAAAATGTACCACCACCATTTGATTGTTCATTGAAGTTTTAGAAGAAGTGTATTTTTCTTATAGTTCAATCATAATTCTGTTCTGCTCTTTATGGCTTGTCTGTTCTCTCTCTCTCTCTCCATTCCCTCACTTATTGTTTTGTTCTTTTTTTGTGAATTGGGCTAGTATTATGATACACTGCTGAGTGTGCTTCCTCAGGTGCTCTTACCAAGTGGTCCATTGCAATCTGTTATGATATTATTGTAAATGATCATAGCTTTTTGTTAAACTAATGACTCAGAATAGCTGGTTGACATTCAGAGATGGTCTTCTGATGGTTTTGAAAATATCCTTGGTAGATTAAGGAATGTGACCAAATGGGAGCTTGGAAGGGAAAGAGAATGTTTATGTAACTTGATTAAATAAAAGTTAAGTTTTGTCGATCAATTTAACCATGTCACTTCATTCAGATTTTTAAAAATGGTGCTCAAAAAAGAGTTGATTCATTTAAAAAGAAAGAGAAATGATATGGAGATATTCATTTTGGGTGGGAAGAGGACACTTAGTTTGCAAAAATATCATTAAGAGTACAGGGTAGGAAAAATCCTTTTATTACCCATTAATTTACAAACATGGCTGAGCGGGTTTGTCCTTGTGGTGCAGATAAAGTTGAAACGATTGACCATGTTTTGTTTGGGTGTGGCCTATACCCTGGCATACGAGCCAGGTACTTGTTGGAGGGATGTCTCGGGTTTTCTGATTTCAAAATCAGAAATACGCTGTTATCAGATTTTAACCCCCAATTCACAATTAATTGTGCCAAATTTATGGCGGCAGCTAGGAGAATTCATGAGGATTATGTAAAGAAGGGGTCCTGAACTGACTGTTTTTTTAATATTTCCAAGCTTGTATTTTATCTTTTCTTAAATGCCTGAGTACTCTGTATACCATCACAAATGCTACTGAAACTGATATAAATACAGAGACCATGCATAAAGTTGCCAAATTTTGTTCCCATGCAATCAAATTGCATTTTATGGTTCTTACACGTTAATGTCGAGGTAACAGATTGTAATTTTAACCAGTGTATTCTAGTTAATATTTTTTCTGTATAATTTTTAAATTTTTTATTATATGTACTATATTTATTAAGCTAGAAGATGTTTGACCACTACTGTATTATTTGTCATACTTCATTATTCATACTAATGTCCTATATTTTATTTTCACATTTATTTTTTAAATATCTTACGTTTCACCTATTTAGGTCCATCTTGATTTTTACAATTTTTATGTGGTTGTTGTTGGCCTGCATTGTGCTGTATATTTGGTCATGGACCGTAATAAAGCAAACTGAATAACTACAAAGAAGAGATTAACATCCTTGTTTCTAGTTTATTATAGGGACTGAGACCAATAAAAGACAATGACAGGTCATTCATAACTTGGGGAAGTAGAATGTTCATATATTTCTGGGAATATCCAGGGCTGGCATTTTAAGGCTCTTGTGCCTGGTTTTTGTCCTTTGAACTTGTTTTCTGGGCAATGAGAAGGTGGTTCCTGACCTGCATGAGACTTGCGTGGCCCAAGGAAGGCAGCTCCTGGTCAGACCAAGCCAGGTGCAAGACCAGGAAGAACTTGGCTTGGCTGTTTCCTTCCACTTCTCTCTCACCTTGCTGGGGTTGGGGCCCCTTCTTTGACCATTTTTACTTGGGGTTGCCAATCCCCAGGTGGGATATTACAGAATCCAACTCTATTTTGAAACTGTTGTCTAAATATGTAGACTCTTTGTTTCAGAAATGAGGTCATATGTTAGAGATAGCAAACATTTTATTAGTTTAGTTGAGGGCATGCAAATACCAAGGGAGGCCATCTTAGTTACAATGGATGTAGCCTCTCTATACACTAGCATACCACATGAGGACACACGGAGGGTGGTGGAGAAGCATTTAGAAAACAGGGCAGTTTTATCTCCACCTACATATTTTCTTATTGAATTAGTGGAGATTATATTAGAAAAGAACTACTTCAAGTACAAAGAAGAATTATATATACAGACCAGAGGGGTTGCAATCGGCTCAAGCTTTGCACCTAGTGTCGCTAATCTCTTTATGTCAGACTTGGAAGAGGAATGGCCATATGGTACTAGTAATAACCCTTTTTTTGACTGTATTTTATTTTATGCTCGATATATTGATGACATCTTTTTAATTCTTAAAGGGGAAGAACATGTAATGGATTTTACTGAATGGTTTAACACCATCCACCCACAAATCAAATTTTCTAGTCAATACCACAAAGACTGAGTGGCATTTTTGGATACAGAAGTCTATAGGCAAACCACGGATGTATTGGCTGTTTGCAGTTTCCAGAATAGTACTGACAGGACATCATTTTTGCATTTTAAGTCATTTCATTCTGCCCATTTGCGTAAGAATCTTCCATGTGAGCAGTTTCATAGACTCTGTTGGAATAACACAGAGTTTTCTAATTATAAAAGGGATAGTGAGGAGTTGTCGGGTAACTTCAGACAGAAGGGTTTTCCTCATCATGTTGTTGAACAGCAAGACGTAAGGCAGACACTGTTGATAGGAAAACTTTATTTCAACAGCACCAGAAGTCACCGAATAGACGGCTTGCCTGTGGCTTTGATTTCACATCATTATCTAGTAGAATTCAAAATATTATTATGAGGCTTTGGCATTTAGTCAGTGATGTCCTGGGGTGTGATATGCCTCCATTTATTGGGTTTAGGAGAATGCATAACATTAAGGATGTCTTAGTACATTCAGGCATGAATTCAACAGGTCATTCTGATTACACACCAACTAGGCATGCTTGTCAGCACTGTTTAGTGTGTACGCAGTCATTGGAAGTTTCTGATTTTAGACCTTATCCTGATGGCCCCAGCATTAAACTTAATCATGTCTCTTCATGTGACACCCACTCTGTTGTGTACTTGATTCAGTGTGAATGTGGGTTGTGTTACATAGGAAACACAACTAGACAAGTCGGAGTTCAGATTTTGGAGCACCACAGTAGAATTAAAAACCAAATTTTTGATGCTCCTCTTGTCAACCATTTTTGGGATAAATTATATGCTTTTGATAGCTTTAAGTTCATAGTTTTGTACTAATATGAAAGGGGAGGCGATTCTATGGATGTTCAGAAAAAATTACTGCAGAAGGAATACAAATGGATATACAAGCTCAACATTGTATTTCCCAGTGGTCTTAACAATTGTATGGATCTTTCTTGTTTTTTTTAATAAATTGTTAGTACATCTGTGTTACATTGCCATCGTATTACAACTATGTTACATATGGGTATGTTGCTGAATGTTTGTTTGGGAATCTTTTAAGGGGATCGACAGGTGTTTTTTATTAAAGTTTCAAATGTGCTTTGGAAGGCAGTTTTTCTGCCGCTTAAATCCATTTTTGAGCATTTGCCACGAGTACAAGACTAAAGAAGAGATTGGGTCCTTGTTAACTTTGTTTGAGTAATTTTTATTCATTATTTTTGTAAGTATGCACTGCTGTAAGTATTTCTGAAGCTTTCATTTGATGTATATAAGCACTATTGGTTGTATTTGTCAGTATGGGGTCTGTCTTTTTATGTTTTAGAATTGAAGTTTTCATTTTATGTATATAAGCACAATTGGTTGTATTCGTCAGTATGGGGTCTGTCTTTTTATGTTTTAGAATATTGGTGGAATATCCCATGTTAAAAAAGACTGGGAAACAGGTGGGGCAGAAGTCAATGACCTATCCAGGAAATTCCAAATGGGTTGAGTGCCAAGTTGTTTGAAGGATACAATCTTCATTGAAGGAGTTTTCACAACATAAAGAAGATGTCCTCATCTGGACTTTTGAATATATGAATTATTTTCCTTTGGGAGTTGATTAGGGGCTAATGTCTCTTTATTGCTTGTTGCTATAGATCATTAATTATTTTGTCACTATAACCTTCTGGTTGTGTTATTTATTAATCCCCAGGTGGGGGCAGGAAATCCCCAGGTTTGGAGACCCTTCCCCCACTTCAGGGTCATCAGAAGGGGGGGGGAGAGAAATGTCTGCTGGGCACTTCATTATTCTCTATGGAGACCAATTCCCCTAGGGCAGTGGTCCCCAACCTTTCTGGCCCCAGGGACCGGCCCCAGGGCCAGCTGGCCCACTGCAACCCCAAAGCTGGCAGGGTGGGGGCATGAAATCCGGCCTCACTGGGGAAGGGGCCGTGAAGCACCTTCTGAGCTCTATAAAGGCCACACTTCCCCCACTGATTAACTGATAGGCAGGGAAAGGGAAACCACACAAAACTACAACAGCAGCGGCCACTGAAAAAGCCATGCTGCCCTTGCTTGCTTCCTTCCCACTTCCTTCCTGGGCAGGGGAAGAAAGTGGGAAGGAGGCAAGGACAGTGCAGCTTTTTCAGAGGCTGCTGGTTGCCACTGCCACAGTTTTGCATGGTTTCTCCGCCAATAAGGTGATCGGTGGGGGTGGGGGGGTAAGCTTTTACAGAGCCTTGAAGGTGTTTCACAGAATGATACAGGCACCTTCTTTTGGGGTTCATAGAATTGCACCCCCTGGTCCGATCCTTTTGAAACTTGGAGCCTCTACTTCAAAAACCAGCCCCCCCCTCGAGCTCCAGATACCTACAAATCAATTCTCCATTATACCCTAGGACAGGTAATAATTCTGAAATCATGGGGGGTGGGGGATTGAGCCTGAATCCAAAATGATACTAGGGAACCAAATACTATCAAACTGGTGAGAGCCAGTTTGGTGTAGTGGTTAAGTGGGTGGACTCTTATCTGGGAGAACCGGGTTCAATTCCCCACTCCTCCACTTGCACCTGCTGGAATGACCTTGGGTTAGCCATAGCTCTGGCAGAGATTGTCCTTGAAAGGGCAGCTGCTGTGAGAGTCCTCTCAGCCCCACCCACCTCACAGGGTGTCTGTTGTGGGGGGAGAAGATATAGGAGATTGTAAGCCACTCTGAGTCTTTGATTCAGAGAGAAGGGCGGGGTATAAATCTGCTATTCTTCTTCTTCTTCATGGCCCCTTCCCCAGCCTTAACATTATAAAAACAGAGGGAGGAGGAGGAGGTGCTGCCGGAGGGGGGGAGCAGGTGCTGTGGGCAGGGGGCAGTGAGACCGTACGGGGCTGTGGTGGGGGGCAACGAGGCTGGGTGGCCTGGTTAAGGACAGGCTGTAGCCTGGTACCGATCCATGGCCAGGGGGTTGAGGACTTCTGTCCTAGGGTATAATGGAGAATTAATTAGCAAGTATCTGGGGCTTGAGGGGGAGGGTTGGTTTTTGAAGTAGAGGCTCCAAGTTTCAAAAGGATTGGACCAGGGGGTCCAATTCTATGAGCACCAGAAGAAGATTCCCCCTATCATTCTGTGAAGATCCTGTGAATTTAAGGGGAGGTATTTGTGAGTTTCCTGTATTGTGCAGGGGGTTGGACTAGATGACCCTGGAGGTCTCTTCCAACTCTATGATTCCATGATTCATTATTTCTAACAGAGGGAAGGCATTTAAAAGTGTGTGGTCCCTTTAAATGTGATGGCCAGAACTCTCTTTGGAGTTCAGTTGTGCTTGTCACAACCTTGCTCCTGGCTGCACTCCCAAAGTCCCCAGATATTTCTTGAATTGGACCTGGCAACCCTATTTTTTACTCCCAGTCAGCAAGTAGGATGGCTGGGGCATCTTATTCAGGGGCCTGTAGAGCTGGGCCCTTTGGTCCCATTTACAAGAAACTTGGCTGGTCTTTAATGGACAGGCACACTAGCTCTCTTATAATTTTGGTGCCATTTGGTTGAAAAACAGCCACTAAAGCCCTGCTTCTCAAAAAGGGCCCTCATAAAGGAGTAATAGACCCTGAATAATTCTGGAATCATGGGGGGTGGATTGAGCCTAAATCCAAAATGGTGCTAGGGAACCAAATATGATCAAACACATTGTTTAAGCCATTCCAGAAATCGGGTTAAAAAAAAAGTTTCTTCTAGGCACAAATCTCTAACATCAGAATGTTTTATTAGCTTTTAAAACCATAGCATTTTTCCCATTGGCTATTTCTCATCTTTTTTCACAAATAACAGTATATTGCAGATATACTTGGAGTACTGTTATCACTATCAGAGGACATAAGAGAAGAACATAAGAGAAGCCATGTTGGATCAGGCCAACGGCCCATCAAGTCCAACACTCTGTGTCACACAGTGGCAAAAAATTTTATATACACACATACACTGTGGCTAATAGCCACTGATGGACCTGTGCTCCATATTATTATCTAAACCCTTCTTGAAGGTGGCTATACTTGTGGCCGCCACCACCTCCTGTGGCAGTGAATTCCACATGTTAATCACCTCTTCCACTGTGCCACCTCACTTGTAGAACTTCTTCTATAGAGCTGTTCACCTGCTACTTAGATAGGTTTCACCAGGCTGAAGTCTTTCCATTCACTCAGAATTTAGGTGGACTTTGATTATTTCAATTTTTATCGCTGTTATTTTATTATTGAATATTTATTATGTATGTTATTGGCAATATTCTATCTAAGAACCACCTCATATGCTGTTGGCTGAGAAGCCCAGCATAACATTTCTTATGCGTGTGGGACTGATAGCCATGAGTATACCCAACACACCTATAAATGATGCTATCCATGCTTCTCTATTTAGCTGCAGCAACTTCGCATTGTAGTTGCATTTTTGTAGCTGACTTCCAAAAATCCAACTAAGTGTAGTGTTCTGGAAAGATATAGGGCGTTTTCGCACTGACCTTAATCGGCAGCGACGCCCCTCTTCACCGCGCAGGATCTGCGCGGATTTCGCACCAATTGCCGCGGAGCACCCGGAAGAGCTGCAAAGTCCCGTGGCTTTTGCGGCGCAAATGGAAACTGGTTTTTGGCGGTTTCCATTTGTGCCGCAAAAGCCGCGGGACTTTGCGGCTCTTCTGGGTGCTCTGCGGCAATTGGTGCGAAATCCGCGCAGATCCTGTGCGGTGAAGAGGGGCGTCACTGCCGATTAAGGTCAGTGCGAAAACGCCCATAATCTTTACTCCTGGACAACCAGCTGCAGGTTGCTGCTTGAAAGATCTTGGAACACTTGTCCCTCAGTAAGAGGCTCAGAGTGGTAAAGCTGCAGTACTGCAGTCTGAGCTATCTGCTCACGACTTGAGTTTGATCCCTGTGGAAGCTGGGTTCAGGTAGCCGGCTCAAGGTTGACTTAGCCTTCCATCCCTCCAAGGTCAGTAATATGAGGACCCAGCTTGCTGGGGGGAAAGTGTAGATGACTGGGGGAGGCAATGGCAAACCACCCCGTAAAAAGTCTGCCATGAAAACGTGAAAGCAACGTCACCCCAGAGTTGGAAACGACTGGTGATTGCACAGGGGACTACCTTTATCTTTTTTTTTAAGATGAAAAACTGCATTCTTGAATCTATCTACGTAAATTGCTATGCTGGTCAAGTTATCTCTGCTTTCCTTAACAACTCATGTACAAATTTGATGAAGTAGGAAGCTGAACCTCAGGTCATGAGAAATCCAATCATTTCCCTTCCTGTTTTTACTGCTCATTAAGGGAGGTATAACTTTACTTCACAGGACAGTCTTTTCACTTTTTATCTAAAATTATCCCTTCCGAACACTAAGCAGGTCACCTCTGTCAACTGTACTACAAAACTTTTGTGCCTTTTAATAAAAATAAAATGAATGTTCGTTTTTTCTTTCAATTTTGCTCAGCCCATCTCAATGATAAATGGTGTTGCTGATGAAATAGCACTTTGTCAAGAATGTTTTTTTTTCCTGTTCCAGGCCTTTAGTGGTGGTGACTTCAGAACAAGATGGGAATCAGGTTAGCAGCAACCAAAATTGTGCAGTGCTGACTCCATTTCTCATGATACAAAAGGGAACACCTTTTTTACTCTTAGTGTACTTGAGTATGATAAGGAGGAGAATGTAAAAAGGATGATCCTTTCCTAATTTCTTAAGAGGGGGAAATTAATTAGCAGAACTAAAGGGGATATTTGTGAGAACCTAGAGGTCTGTATCAATTCCCAAAAGTTATGCCAATGTTTTTCATTCCAAAGTCTGTTGTAAAATTCCACTAGAAACTGAAATTTTGAGGTATTGGTTGGAATGAGAAATTTCTGCATTGTGATTTTTAAATAATGGGTTTTGTAGAATTAGTTTTATAGAATTAAGATGAGTTCCAACTGCCTCTTCTCAGGGTCTTCTCATGATGTGAAGCAAGGCCCTACAAAGGATGCTATTTCAACTTTAAAACTGTTAGGAAGATCCAGTCAGGGATCCCTCGTTGTCTCATCAAATTAGGTCCTTGGGTGATTGTTGAGTTCATCTTTGCAGGATCTCATGTAAGCAGGTAGATCTTTCCTTACCTGAGATCCTGGAGAACTGCAGTTATCAAACTAAACAGTAATGGACAAACATTTTGACTCAGCAAAAAGCAGTTTCGTATGTTCAAAATATAGAACAGCCCAAAGAATGTCCTTTGTTCAAGCAGAGATGAATAGAGTACAGAGAATTCCCATAAAATAAAAGACTAGAAAGAATGGCACACTTTCATTTCAGATATTGCCTTTCTAAATTGTGGCCTGAGGGCCCTGATGCGATCTCAAGTGTAAACTTCAGAGAATCATTTTGCCTTTTTAACAGGGCAGGTGGCTATGAGGAACTATCAAAGATATCTTCATCTTCATTTTGTGCACATCTACCAAAGTTGTACACATAGCTTCATTAAATTTTAACAGAAATTATTCAGGAATCTGGCAATGGCAAACCTTTTATGTTTGTCTCTTACCTGGAAAACCCTATGAAGTCACTATAAGTCAGCTACAACTTGATGGCACTTTACATACGCATTCAGTCATCTACTGTGTCATGACCATAAAATAAAAAAGAGTGACAGTCCACAAAGAGTGAATATAATGCCTCTTCCCAGATCAAGGTTGGAGGTCTAAAACCTCTGTAAAGGGAATGCCCATATTCTCATTGCAGCTTTACAGCCTGCTGTGAAAGATCTTTGACCCAAATGAAAATGGCAGTTCACTGAATAAGAGCAGAGCTCATTTGGAACAGAGATCTAGATTTAAAATGACATGTTAGTGAGACAACTTGAACAAAAGAATTGAAGTTTGACCTATAGCCATTGTTGAAAAAAAAGTTTAAGATAAATCCATCTCAATTCTAGCCTTATAGTACCCACAATTTTGAATTTTGTTTCACTTCTACAAAAGCAGGCATGGTGCTGTTCTGTGTAACTCCCCCCACCTTCAGATTTAAGGATTTATTGAGTGTGTTGGACCTGTGCTAGACACACAGTTTTAGCTGCTTTCAAAAAGCAAACGAGGTCAGTATTAGGAACTAAAAATAAAGTGCTCTTGCTGTAAATTAAAATCTGTTTAATGAAACAAAACATGTCTGAATGTTGGGGAGACACTACCTCATAGAGGGTTCATTGCTGGTGGCAACAGCTCTGATGAATAAATTAGACAGGAATTCCAGTGGCAGCCAAGGCTTTAGACATTGAAGTAAATTCAAAGTGAAATGTGGGTACTTGCAAGAATCCACATGTGCCCACAGAATCTACTCCATCAATAATATTCTAATGTTGGTGTTCCCTCTGCAAATAATATGGTGTTCCCTCTGCAAACTGCAGGATCCCTGGCCCCCTGGCGACTTGCTCGATGACATGGTTGAGCTACGGCAAAATCGGCTCACCATGGCCATTGATGAGATCGCTCCTCGGCGCCCTCTGCGCTTCCGCTCAAAGATGGCACCGTAGTACAACATGGATTTGCGATTGATGAAATGGAGGCTCAGATGACTGGAGAGGCAATGGCAGCAGACTCACGACGAAGCAACCAGAACATCTTATAGAGAGTATATGAGATCCTATGAGATGGCAGTCAAAGCCACAAAGAAAGTTTACTTTGCAGCCAAGATTGCATCCGCGAATTCATGCCCAGCACAATTATTTAGTATCATTCGGACTCTTACAACTCTACCACAAGGCAGACCAAATCATAAGGAATTGGAGATAGGCTGAGGCCTTTGCAACATTTTTCACGGATAAAGTCTTGTTGCTCCGCTGTGACCTCCCTGCCACAATTGAAACAGTAAGTGAACTTGAGGCTCCGTGCCTGTTTTCAGGATCGGCTCTAGACAGTTTTACAACACTCAGCTTGGAGGAAGTTGACAGAATCCTCACAACTGTATGCCCAACAACATGTGATTTGGACCCTTGCCCATCCTGGCTGATTAAAGCATGCTGGATGGAGCTCCAATATCCTTTACGGGATATTGTAAATAGGTCCTTCTTGGATGGATTTTCCCAGAGCCTCTCAAAGAGGCAATAGTCCATCCCCTCTTGAAAAAAACAACACTAGATCCAGCCAGATTGGCACACTATCAGCTGGTCTCGAATTTACCCTTTTGGGGTGAAATTATCGAGAGGGCAGTAGCGCTACAGTTGCATAGTTTTCTGGAGGACACTTCCATTTTAGACCCACACCAGTCTGGTTTTTGCCCGGGCCATGGATGGAGACAGTGCTGGTCACCTTAGTGGATGATCTCCAGCGACAACTGGATCGAGGCGGGTCAGCAATACTGTTGTTGTTGTACCTGTCGGCAGCGTTCGACATGGTCGACCACCGGTTGCTGGTTCACCACCTTGCTGACTTGGGGATTCAGGGGTTGGCCTTGCAATGGCTTTCCTTCTTTCTCTGTGGTCGGGAACAAAGGGTGGCGATCAGGGGATGAAAGTCTCAGAGGCATCTGCTTAATTGTGGGGTGCCTCAGGGGGCGGTGCTTTCCCTGATGCTGTTTAATATCTATATGCGCCCCCTTGCCCAGATTATCCGGAGCTTTGGACTGGGTTGCCTTCAGTACGCTGATGATACCCAGCTATATCTGCTGATGGATGGTCGGCCTGCCTCCGCCACAGGAAATCTGACCCTGGCGCTACAGGCCGTGGCGGAGTGGCTCAGGTTGAGTTGTCTGAAGCTGAATCCAACGAAGACTGAAGTCCTTTGTCTGAACTGCAGTGGCCTGGGAAGGGAAATCCCTTTACCAGCCTTTGATGGGGTGCCACTGATATTGGTGCCAAAAGTCAAGAGCTTGGGGGTGCTACTGGACCCCCCCTGGCTATGGAGGCCCAGATAGCAGCCACTGTGGGATCCGCCTTTTTCCATCTTAGGCGGGCATGGCAGTTGGCTCCCTTCCTAGAGCATGGTGACTTAGCAACAGTGATTTATGCAATGGTCACCTCAAGACTAGACTACTGTAATGCCCTCTACATGGGGCTGCCCATGTCCCGAATCCAGAAGCTGCAGCTGGTGCAGAATGCAGCAGCCAGGCTGTTATTGGGTCTCCCTATTCGGGACCATATACATCCAGGGCTGCGGAGACTGCACTGGCTGCCAATAGTATTCCGGATTCGCTACAAGGTGCTGGTTATTACCTTTAAAGCCCTATATGGCCGAGGACCTGCCTACCTTAGGGACCGTCTCTCCCCATATATTTCCCAGAGGGTACTCAGATCTGGATCACAAAACTTATTAGATATCCCCGGGCCGAGGGAGGTGAGATTGAAGGCTACTAGAGAAATAGCCTTCTCTATTGCGGCCCCCCACTGGTGGAACCAACTCCCAGACAATGTTAGAACCTTGCGGGACCTTGCCCAGTTCCGCAAGGCCTGCAAAACAACATTATTCTGAATGGCCTTTAACCAGAGTACAGAGATGCCCAAAACCACCGAATGTACGGCATGGAATTTAGCACCAAAACTGTTGTTTAAAACTGTTGTTTAAAATTGTATTAATAATTTTAAATGGTAAACTGTTTAATTTTAATTGATGTTATTGTGATTGTTTTTAATGTTTTATTGTTGATATTACAATGCTGTTAGCCGCCCTGAGCCTGCTTTGGCGTGGAGGACGGGATATAAATACGAAAAATAAATAAATACCCCTTATTGCAATAATTTGTTTTCTGTTGCCAGGGCTCCACTATATAAACTGGTATTCTCTCTCAAAATTTATCACCACTGCATTTTCTACAAAGCATTTTAAATAGTCAGACAAATAGTCAGGCACTATCTTCCCACCTCAGCATGATCATCCCACCTCATTTTAAATAGTCAGGCAAATAGTCAGGCACTATCTTCCCACCTCAGCATGATCATCCAGCTACACGAAGACCAGCGAGGCCAAGTCAGACACTGCAACGACCTCTCGGAGACCTTCCCAATAGGCACAGGTGTAAAGCAAGGCTGCGTTCTCGCGCCAACTCTCTTTACGATCTTCTTTAGCATGATGCTTCAAGGAGCCGCAGTAGATCTAGATGATGACGATGGTGTCTACATCCGCTATCGCACCGATGGCAGCCTGTTCAACCTGAGGCGACTAAAGGCCCACTCCAAGACAATGGAAAAAAGGCCCACTCCAAGACAATGGAAAAACTCATCCGAGAGCTACTGTTTGCTGATGATGCTGCACTCGTCTCCCACTCGGTATCAGCTCTGCAGCATATGATGTCCTGCTTTGTAGAGGCTGCCAAGCTATTCGGCCTAGAAGTTAGTCTGAAGAAGACAGAAGTTCTCCACCAGCCTGCACCCCAGGAAGATTATCACCCTCCCTGCATCACTGTGGGTGAATCAATTCTGAAGACAGTCCAGCAGTTCAGCTACCTGGGGTGCATCATCTCCTCAGATGCTAAGATCGACAAGGAGATTGACAACAGGCTGGCAAAGGCAAACCGTGCCTTTGGCCGACTGCACAAAAGAGTGTGGAGCAACAAGCATCTGAAAAAAGGCACAAAGATCAATGTTTACAAAGCGGTTGTGATGACAACCCTCATCTACGGCTCCGAATCGTGGGTTTTATACCGTCATCACCTGCGACTCCTTGAGCGCTTTCATCAGCGCTGCCTTCGCACCATCCTCAACATCCACTGGAGTGACTTTGTGACCAACACTGAAGTTCTCAAGCGGGCGGAGGTTACCAGCATCGAGGCACTGCTGTTGAAGACGCAGCTGCGCTGGGCAGGGCATATTTCTAGGATGGAAAACCACCGCCTTCCCAAGATTGCCCTGTATGGCGAACTCTCCACCGGCCATCGAAATAGAGGGGCACCAAAGAAGAGGTACAAGGACTCCTTGAAGAAATCCCTTGGCACCTGTCGCATCAACCATCACCAGTGGTCTGACCTAGCCTCAGATCGCAAAGCATGGAGGCACACCATCCACCAGGCTGTTTCTTCTTTTGAGAACGCACGCATAGCTGGTCTTGAGGACAAAAGGAGATTGAGGAAGAATCGCACTGCTACAGCACCAACCCTAAATCAGACTTTTCCCTGCAGCCACTGTGGCCGGACCTGCCTGTCCCGCATTGGTCTTGTCAGCCACCAGCGAGCCTGCAGCAGACGTGGACTATTGCACCCTTCTTAAATCTTCGTTCGCAAAGCCAAGCCGAGAGATCTTCCCACCATGACAAGTGGCTATCTGTTTCAGTTCACTCCTGCAAATAGTCATGAACAAGTGGAAACCCATAAGGACCTGCAGGGAGTTCCTCTTTCCTTTTCCTGAAAGCCCCCATACCTTCTCCCCTTTTCAAGTTCAAGTTCAAGTTTATTTATATCCCACCCTTCCCATCAAAGTGGCTCAGGGCAGCTCACAACACATAAAAATCTAACATAATTTGAATTTAAAACATCTTACATAATTAAAACAGTAGAATAATAAAACATATAAAACATATAACGGCGGTCTATCAGAACTACACTCAGCTCCCAATGCCAGTTAATTATAAGCCAGCCGGAAGAGGGCTGTCTTACAGGCCCCGTGGAAATGACCAAGGTCCAAGGTTTTCTGCTTCTTTCTCTCCATCCCACCCAATGGACAACCTACATTTGTCTGCTCCACTGTGTTCAGCTTTCCGTCTCTTCATGCAGCATAGGAAAACTATGGCCCAGTTGTGTGGTGTCACTTGTATGGTAGGGAACACTCAAGGATTTGTAGGGTTGCATATTAATTTCCCCTGTATCCACCTCCCAGCATTATCTGGAACTGGTTTGGAACATTTGGAACTGGTTTTAGATTGTTGTTTTAAATCAATGTATAACTTAAATGTTGTTTTAAATTACCTTATATTGTATATTTTATATTGTATAATTTTATCGAACTCTTGTCAGCCGCCCTGAGCCTGCCTAGGCGGGGAGGGCGGGATATAAATAAAATTTATTATTATTATTATTATTATTATCTCCTCTTCCCCTCCTCCTGGCAACCCCCATAACCGTTCCCTTTTCTTTCTCCATGCCTCATTCTGCCCTTCTCAGCTATTCACCAACCTACCTGTTACCTGCCTCCCATCTTCAGCTATATTGAATATTTATTTACTCTTTTATTTAATTCATTTATATTTATTTACATCATCTACAACTCATCTTTCTTCACTGTTGAGTACCAAAGCAACTTATATTATTCTTTTCTTCTTTTTTGTTCTTGTAGCAACTGTGTGACATAGATTATCTGAAAGTATGTTACTGGCACATCACCTAGTGAGTTTCCATGGCATACTGCTAATCTGGACCTGGGTTACCCAGATCCTACTCTAAAGCTCTAACCACTACACTACAGTGGGTTGTTGTTGTTGCTGTTTTTGGTAGAATGGCTACTATTGAACACTAACAAGCAGCCAGGCCTAGGTCAGTCATGCAGGTTGGATGGTATCAAGTCAGCCAGTTGTTGCTGCCAAGCCTGACCCTAATAAGTACTTCTTCAAAGGTTAAAACAGCCCTGGAAATGGCCATGCCACATAACCTTGCCTTTTACTGACAGAAACCAAACCTAGAATCTTGTGATTGCCTAGAAACAGCCACTGGGGGCTACTGTTTCTTAAAGCTACAGATAGTCCTTAAATCATTTTGAGGTTTTAATCCCCCCACAAATTTCAGATATTGTTGTTGTTGTTATTGTAAAGCTGAGGCATTTTTAAGGTTTGTCATGACAGAATGATCTGTCATGTTCATTCATGGCTATGCTCACTGGATTTAAGTATCCTCAGATTTGGCCAACTTTGCTAATAGAATATACAAGTGGGAACCCACAAGGACTTGTGGGAGGCAACTAAGTTACCCCTCCCCACCTATTTTCTCCTTCTGTTTCCTGAAAGCCCCCATAGACTCTCCCCTTTTCTTGCTTCTTTAAGTTATTCAGCACCAAGTTGGGAAACTCCTAAAGATTTGGGGACTGAGCCTTCAGATGGATGGTTTGAGGAGGGAAGTGACATAATTAGGTTATAAAGCAACAGAATCTACCCTCCAAAGCACCCACTTTTTCTAGAGAAACTTATCTCTGTCATCTGGAGAGCAGTTGTAATTCTGTGTGATCTCCGTCCCTGCCAGGAGGTTGCCAACCCTAGTTCCCCTGAAAAAAATAGCTACTCTGAAGGGTGGAGTCTATGGTATTATTGTCATGGGTCGGCCAGGGCTCACAATAATGGGAACTTCTCAGGAGAAGAGAAGCCCCTTGTAGCCAGCCTTGAATTAACAGAAGTTGACCAGCAAGAGAATGAGATGTGGGCTTGTCAGGATTCACAGCCAACAGTTTGTGTAGCATAACCAACACCCTCCAGCCCTGATTCAATGGGTGAATCACAGTGAACTGTTCCTAGCCCACCAGTATCACTCACACCCTTAGAGAAAGACTATAATATGATGGGTTCAATGCAAAGAAGAGGCAACGTGGTAGTGATCATAGCTCTTTATTTCAGTACAGCATAGTATAGACTGCACTCTAAGACTGGAGAACTGGGCCAATGAGGCCAACTTATATACACTTCAAGGTTCCTGCGCTAGCACACCATTGGATCATTCAAACCAGCAAGGAGTCCGTGATTGGAGCAGGGCAGCAGGTATTTAGATACTGCTGCCCATTGTTCCTGAGTTGCCAAGCTCTGTCCTTATGGCTCCAATGAACCAGGCAGGAACACACATACTAGTCTTCACTTTGGTCCACATACACAACACAGATGGACAGATTGCCGAGAACAGAACTACAGGCAAGAAGGCAGAATGAATGACTCCTAACTTCTGAAACTTGGTACTTAAAGCCTGCAAGCCAGCACAATTATACTCCTCTGAGGTCCTTCCCCTCCTCAAATCACACCCTCCCCAAGCTGCAGCCCCCAAATATCTAGAAATTTCCTAACCTAGAGTTTGCAACCCTATCTCCTGCCCACCCAACAGCCAACCTAAAGTTATCTGCCTGTTTTAAGCTTCCCCCCTCCCTCACCCAGCTGTCTTTGCCCAGGAAAACTGTGGCTCAGCTGTATGGTGCCAAGCCTACTTGTATGGTTGGAAATGCTCAAGGACTTGTGGGTGGTACCTCACTTTCCCTTGTATCTTCCATTTCCATGTTAATTCCTCTTTCCCTCCTCCTGGTAGCCCCAATATCCTCCCCTCTTTCCCTGCCATGTTCTCTCCTTAAAAAACATTCGCAAACCTAACTTTTATCTGCCTGCACTCTTCAACTGATGTGGTGTACTCTGGACCTGTTGTGTTTTAGATTGGGGGGTGGGGCATTGTGAGCATTTTTCCACCCTCTCCACCTCATGCATAATTTTATAAACCTATATCATGTCCCCTCTTAGTTGTCTCTTTTTTAAACTGAAAAACCCCAAACTCTTCAGCCTTTCCTCATAGGGAAGGTGTTCCAATTCCCTAGTCATCTTGGTTGCTCTCCTCTGTACTTTTTACAGCTCTGCAGAGACCTTTTGGAGATACAGTCACACCCGGCATTTGGGAGTAGGTCAAGTAGGTGGCTGCCTTGGGTGCCACCTGGCCTAAGGGGTGCCACCAGATGGCCCCTCTCCCCATATGTGGTGTGTGTGCCCCTTGGAGCCTGCCTTCCCCAATGGAAGGCAGGCTCCATGGAGTGCACATGCTGCCAGGTCACTTTCACTTTCCCCAGGCCTATAGCACAGACCCAGGGGACACAAAGGTGACTGCCCCCCTGCCCAGTCCTCCTGGCCCCAGAAAGGCTGAGTGGGATCAGTGGGACATCTCAGAAGTGGGCACGCTTGAAGCCTGGCTCTGAATGTGCCCACTGCTGCCCCCACCCTACTCAGGCTTCCTGGTTCCTGGGAAGGCTGGGTGGGGTTGGGGGTGGCATGACATCAGGTGCACATGGAGCCAGGCTCCAAGCACACCCACTGCAGCCATGACCGCACTCAGCCTTACTGGGATCCCAGAAGGCTGAGCGAGGTCTGGGGGCAGTAATGGCAGCGAGCACACTCAGACTCAAGCTCTGAGCAGCCCACTGCTGTGCTTCCTCCCACTGGAAGATGGGGGTGGGGGTGCTGGTGCTGGATACAGTGACCAGAACTTTGCATAGGATTCCAAATGAAGTTACGCCATAGATCAGTGGTGGCGAACCTATGGCATGGGTGCCAGAGGCAGCACTCAGAGCCCTTTCTGTGGGCATGCACGCTGCCTTGCCCCTCCGTGCATGAGGCTTGGCTCCCCCCCACAGCCCCCACCTTCCCTCCCTCCCCAGAGCTGCAATGCAGCCATGCTCTGTGCCCCCCCCCTCCTCAGAGGTGCACCGAACCACGCTGTGCCAAAGCTGGACCCTACTGGCTTCGATGCGGCCAGCATGCCTTCTAACTCTTTGAAGCCCATGCGGGAGAAGGCTTCGCTCCCCCTCACTTCCAGCTTCAAAGAGTTAGAAGGCGCGGCGGCCACATTGAAGCCGGTAGGGTCCAGCTTCGGCACAGCGTGGCTCAGTGCACCTCTGAGGAGGAGGGGTGGCCACAGAGCATGGCTGCATTGCAGCTCCAGGGAGGGAGAGAAGGCAACGGGCAGCTGCAGGGGGGCCGTGGGCGGAGCCAAGCCTCGTGGGGGGGGCAGGGAGCGCGCAGGCCCACAGAGAGGGCTCTGAGTGGCTTGGTTTGGAGAGGAATTTAAAGAAACAAATGCCTTCTCCAAGCTGGGCGATGGGGCAGTGGGGGCTTTGAGAGCCACACAATAGTTGCAAAAGAACCATCTGTAGGTCCTGAGTCACGGTTGGGCCACCCCTACTCCAGGTGGTAGCTGGAGGTTGCTGGCTTTTACAACTGATCTCCAGGTGACAGAGGTCAGTTCGCCTGGAGAAAATATCTGCTTTGGAGAGTGGACCCTGTGGCATTATACACTTCTGAGCATGGGTGCAAATTATAGAGTTGCCAACCCCCAGGTGGTGGCTGGAAACCTCCTGGGATTACAACAAATCTCCAGGCGATAACAGATCAGTTTTCCTGGAGAAGATAGCTGCTTTGGAAGGTGGACTCTGGAGTCATATCTCATTGAACCTCCTCCTCTCCCCAAACTCAGGCTCCTTCCCCCAAATCTCCAGTATTTCCCAACCCAAACCTGGCATTAACTGGGCCTCTTTCAGAGAGACAACAGGGCACTCCAACCTTTTTGAGCTCCTGGGCACCTTTGGAATTCTGACGTGTGCGGGGGTGCAACCACAATGCATCCCCCAAGCACAACACACAGAGGAAAATTCCTTGCAGGTGTTCCTGCAGTTTTAGGGAGTGGGTTAGATGGGACCCCTAGGGCAGGGGTGGCCAAACTTGCTTAACATAAGAATAAATTTCAGATGTGTGAGAGCCACCAGACATGAATGTTAGATGTCTGAGAGAAGGAAGGAAGGAAGGAAGGAAGGAAGGAAGGAAGGAAGGAAGGAAGGAAGGAAGGAAGGAAGGAAGGAAGGAAGGAAGGAAGGAAGGAAGGAAGGAAGGAAGGAAGGAAAATAGGTGGGGAGGGAGGAAGGAAGGAAGGAAAATAGGTGGGGAGGGAGGGAGAGAGGTGGAAAGAAAGCAACTTGAACTTTAAATGCATTCTCCAAGCTTGAAGAAGTGGTTTAAAGAGACAAATGCCTTCTCTGGTGTGAGCTTCAAGAGCCACATGATGTGTGTGAAAGAGCCACAGTTTGGCCACCCCTGCACTAGAGAGATGGGTATAAGGCAGCTTCATGTTTTCATGTGGCCAAGACCTGGTTGCATTTCATACTTAAAAACTGTTTTGGCACGGTCCAAGCTGAAGGGAAGAAGAGAGCATGGGTGTGTGGGGATAGGGGGGAGGAGAGATCAGGACCTTGAATCAAGCACTTTTTTTTTTGAAGGGATGTGGGTTTATTACAGGAAATGTTGGATCCCACTAATCTGGCAGAAACAGCGGCTGGGATCGCCTCTGGTTTAGGAGTGGAAAGGGAGGAACTGCAGTCTTCCTTGCTTTCAAATACGATGCTTCTGATAGCAGTATCTGAGCAGAGCTCTTTCAAGCTCCAGGGACCATAAGGCAAATTGTTGATAAGCTGTTTTTGAACTGTTGCACTGCTGTTCTGGTTTTCCAGAGCATCTCTGTCAAGTGTTTGTCCAGCCGCTGCTTCAAGACTGTCAGTGAGGGAGCCGATTGCACTGTTGAACAACTCTTACTGTTAAAAAGTTTTTCCTATGCCAGTCCTCTCCTCTGCTGCCAGCAGGAACAGCTCACTGCCCTCCTCTAAGTGGCAGCCCTTCTAATACTTCAAAAGAGCAATCATGTCTCCCCCCTCACCCTCCTCTTCTCCAGACTGAATATCCCCAAGTCCCTTAGCCTTTCCTCATTGGGCTTGCTCTCCATGGTTACTCAGAAGTAATCTACAGTGAGCACTGTGGCACCTACTCTCTACACATGCACTGGATTGCAGTTTTAGTTTAAAGAAAGAAGAAGATATTGGATTTATATCCTGCTCTTCACTCTGAATCTCTGAGTCTCAGAGCAGCTCACAATCTCCTTTATCTTCCTTCCCCACAACAGACACCCTGTGAGGAAGGTGGGGCTGAGAGAAGTTCTCCCAGAAGCTGCCCTTTCAAGGACAGCTTTGTGATAGCTATGGCTGACCCAAGGCCATTCCAGCAGCTGAAAGTGGAGGAGTGGGGAATCAAACCCGGTTCTCTCAGATAAGAGTCCATGCACTTAGCCTCTACACCAAACTGGCCCCCCTTTCTCACATCAGACTTTCTAGTTAATACAATTCAGACTATCCCTGAAGTTTTCAAGAGCAGCTGTGCTGGTCCATAATAGAACAACTAGATTTGAGCTCAGGAGCACCTTAGAGACCAACAAGATTTGGGGGAGGGGGCACAAGCTTTCCAGCATTAAAGCTCCCTCGATTGGATAAAAGGAGCTTTGATTCTCAAAAATCTTGTTTTCTAAGGTGCTGCTGGACTCAGATTTAGCCATATAAATCAGTGGATTCCTTTCAACAACTTAATTTATTAACTAACATCATGTATCCCCTGCCTTCTTCCCCCAAAAGGACACTGAAGCGGTTTGACACACTCTCCCCTTCTCTTTTATCCTCACAACAAACCTATGAGGTGAGTTAACTCAGAGTATATTACTGGTCCAAGGTTTTCCAGCAAGCTGCCAGGACAGAATGGGCATATGAATCAGGACCTCCCAAATCTGATTTGGACACCCTAACCACCAGCTCCTGCTAAATACACTATATTTTAATGTATTCTTTTTTCCTAATGGCAAATTAGAATGATGTTTATAATGTATGTTACATGTCCAAAAGTAAATTAGGTGGACAGGAACACCTCTGGGAAAGGCATGTTCTCAGTTTAACCCAGACTTGCAAGCAACAAATCAATGAACAGCCTCCATTTATTGCCTTATGACACTCTCACCATCATTCTCCTATTCTGACATGTTACTATTTTGTTGGTTTCCTAAGCAAATGCTATCCAGACCAAATGTTCTTTCAGTTTGTTAATTTCACTATGAGTTGTTTTTTTTTCTAAACTAAAACCTCAGTATTCAGATTAAATTGCCATGTTGGCACTTTATGATAAATAAGTGGGTTTTGGGTTGCAGTTTGGGCACTCGGTCTCTAAAAGGTTCGCCATCACTGCCATAGATCTATACAGGAACACTACAATATTGGCTGTTTTATTCTCAGTTCCTTTCCTAATAATTCCTAAGAGAGAGTTCACCTTTTTCACTGCTGCAGCACACTGGGTTGACTCTTTCATTGGGCTATTCACTACAACCCCAAGATATTTTCACCTCTCAGTTTCAGCAAGTTCAGACCCCATTAGCCTATATTCAAGTTGGGATTTTTTATCCCAATGTGCATCACCTTACATGTCAACATTGAACTTCATTTGCCACATTGTTACCCATTCTTGTGGGTTTGTGAATGTCCTCTTGGAATTTGTGGATGTCCTCTTGGAGCTCTTCACAATCAGCCTTGGTTTTCACCATGCTGAATAATTCTGTATCATCTGCCAACTTGACCACTACACTACTCAGCCTTAGTTGCAGATCATTTATGAATAAATTAAATAGTACCAGCTCCAATATTGATCCTTGTGGGACCCCACTGCTTTCTTCACTCCATTGTGAGAACTATCCATTTATTCCTACTCTTTGCTTCCAGTCATTTAACCAGTTTTTAGTCCATAAGAGAACATGTCCTCTTATCCAATGACTACTAAGCTTATTCAGGGGTCTTTGGTGAGGTACCGTGTCAAAATCTAGCAACCATAGCTGGGCCTGGACCCAATGAATCCTCCCTCAAAGGCCAAAATAGGCCTGGAAAAGCCCTGCCCCTTCCCCTGCCTTGTACTTTCAGAACCAAACCTGGAATACTGTGGTTGCCTAGCAGCAGCCACAGAGGGAATCTGTTACTTAAAAATACAGGCACTCCTTGTATCACTTGGGGTTTTTTAACCCCTCATATTTGTTCGTTTTTAGATTTTTATTTTTTTAAGATTTCACTCTCTTTTTTGCAAACCATGGGCATTTTTCAGCTTTGTAGAAAGATTTGTCTTGCCTCTTTATAGCTCCTATCTCCATTCCAGATTTAACTATCCCTAGATTTGGCTAACTTGGCTATGTATATAGATGACCAAAAAATTCTGAAATCAAAGACAATGCTATGTGGAAGTAAGGCACAGCAGGTGCCTTCTTGGAAATGCTTCATGCTTTAGCTTTCACCAAACTATGTAGAGACATATTCTAGTTTCTGAAAGGAGATATTACCAGTACTGGCAGTACTTTGGCAATCAAAGGATACCTTCCTCTTTATTTTATATCTTATCAGCCAAAAAACTCAATAAAATCAAATAATATTATCAGGCTTACTGCAATAAAAATCATACAAAGAGTGAAGCAGTAAGACATCAAGACAGATGAATAAAAACAGCATTTACATTAAAACATAAAACAATTTTGATCAGCATCAGATAAAACCAAGAAAAATATATTAAAGGAACTATAGGAAAAAGCATAACAATCAGAAAAAGCAATGAACAATATTCCATAGTGGAATGGGACTGAAAGGACATGAGTGTATTAAAATTATTTGTCTATTTGTCAGTGTGCGTGGAAGTTCTGCAGGTATGAGTGCCCTGATAAATGCAGCCACCAGTAAAAGTTCTATGAAGACAAAAACTTCAGCAAGCCAGTTGAAACAGTTGTATTTTGGGATTAGGCAAAAGAGTAGTAATAGGCAGTCCAGATAGTCAATACACAGTAAGTTCAGTCCATCCAAGTTAGCAGTACACAGTCACAGTCCAAGAGAGTAGTCTACACATACCAAGTCATCATCATCATCAATCAGTCCGACAGAGTAACAGCCTCTGGTCAAAATAGCTCTCCACTCCTCTGCACGTCCTCCGTATTCATCAACCCACAGAGAATGAGAGTTAGGCTCTCTGTTGATATAGTGCAGCTAGCCAATCATGTTACCCAATTCTTAACTAGCTGCACATGCTTCTCACATGCATTTCATTAGCAGGTATAGTAGGAGTTACATAACAGTGCATCAGCACTTTTCCCCTTAAAGTGCCCAATGCTGTCACTATTTCTTAAAAGTCTGTATACTTGGCATCAGATGAATAACTATAACTATCTGGGTAGTGTTACAGAAAAGGCAAAGTCTCTGATGCTTACCTACCTTGCCTGTGATGGTGGGAAAAGGGAGAGCAGGGCCTGTGATGAGGACCTTCATTGGTGGGTAAGCTGCATATTGGATGATGTACTTGGGGTGGTATTCTGCTCCAGGTCCGTGAAGAACTTAATAGGCAATAAACAGCACTTTCAATTGTGCTCAGAAGCATATTGGGATCCAGTGGGGAGCTTCTAAAACTGAGGATGATGAGATACGGGTCTCATTTGTTCCTGCTGATAGCATTTCTGCTATATTCTGAATCTGTTAAATATTCCAAACAGTCTTCAGAGGCAGCTCTTTGTTCAGTACACTGCAACAGTACAATCTAATGTAATCAAAGTACAGATAACTTCTATCATAAAAGGTTCATGACTAGTAATCCAACCGCTCTTTACTAAGGATGCTACTTGCTATAGAGATCTCTGCCTCCATCTATAGTCCTGGATCAAACAGCAGAGGTCTTAAACCAAGATATCTAAGCATATTTCTGCTGATGGTGGCAGGAATTGTACCCATACCCCTCAGAGAACGGGAGGCACCAGATGCTGGGGTGAAGAAAAAGGAAAGTTTGCTTCATGTAGTGCAGCCTAAGAGAAAGCTGAGAACAGAAGGCTATTTAAGGCTGTGTATTCATTTGGTGGGTTTTTCCTCCCTGTAGAACTCCCCACCCTTCCCTTGCTGTAGCAACAATGTATGATTAGCTAGTTGCTGAGGGCTGATCAGGAATTTTTTGGGTCCTTATCTGATTGGCTGGAATAAGAGACCTTTTTTCCCTCGTGTTTCACATTTGTTGTTGTGACGTTCAGTTATATAATTATGCTTGACCCTGAAGGTTTAGTGAAGCCCTAACTGGAATTGGCAGAATTTGTGCAAGTGAGGTGGTTGTTAAATAATTAGATTGAGAAGCATCTTGGGGCATATAAGGATGGCAGGAAAAGACAAAACCAGCCACTGATCCCAATGAACTGATGATGCTTAATCCCTTGGTGTTGTGCAGCAACACTTGATAACCTTAACTGTGGGGAGGGATGGGGTTGATGGACAACATGTTTCTGTACAAGTTTGGGGGAAGTGAGGGAAAGCAGGCATGGCCTGTGGTCATGTTGAGCTTGGAGCCAGGGTGGGTTACTCAAATGTAGGCAAATTTATTTTTCTTCCTCCTGAAATTCAAGGTGACTTACAATGTAGATAAAACAACAGTTATAAAACAAAATACATACAACACCAAAATTTGAAATAACAATCAGGGCTGCTAATGTATTTTTTTTTCAAATGCAGTTCTAAATAAAGCCATCTTCAACTGCCTCCTAAGCTCAAAAGGTAGAAGACCAAGCACACCGCTCCAGAAAAATTGTTCTATAATTATGGGGCTGCCAATAAAAATGACCTTTTTTGTGTCTTCTGTTGTTGATGGGCTATTCAGGAGGGCCTCTCCCTGTGATCCTAATTTATAGGCAAGAATATATGGTAGAAGACAGTTCTTCAGATATCCTGGTCCCAAGTCATGTAGGGCTTTAAAAGACATAACCAACATCCTGAATTGGGTTGGGAGTCAATCAGAAGCCTGTAGAATTGCTGCAGTATCAGAGGCACACGCTTGCAGTACCTGGATCCAACTAGCAGATACAGTTTCTGAACTCTCTTCAAGGGTAACCCCACTTTAGGGAGTATACACAATGAAGGCATTGAGGTTAATGCTCAGTTTGAAATGTAATTAATAAACCCCATTTTAAACTATGCATTTTGCCTGGTATCTTCATTTCTTGGTATGGAAACGAACAGTTTTTATATTCAAATTGTCTCTGAAATCTGATTGAAAAGGGTCTAGATAATTAGTTTTATTCAAGAAAACCTGAAGTTACACTGGAGGTTGATAACTGCCTTGAATTTGATTAAGATAAATTGATAGATAATCCTTAAACAGAAGGATTAAAAAAAACAGCAGCAACTAACACTGTGACAAGATTATGTACATTTCTAAACATTATTCTTCTGAAATATAGCTTGGAAGGACTAACCCTCCCAGTGCACTCTGCAAGTTAAATAATGTGATACATACCAAATCTGACATTCAACTCAGACTCTAGAAAATGTTCCACTCATTTTTAGCCTGAAAGATATGCAACTTTTTATCTAGATTGTAGTTAGGTTAAAAGACGTTAATACATAATTGGGAGAGGTATCTTTTGTTTCTGCTTTTTTTCCTCCTCAAAGGTTAATGGAAGTAAAAATATTATTTTGATTTTCCTTCCCCATATGAACTGTATGCATGCATTTGTAAATATATAAGGAGATATAAGGATCTTCTTATAAAAGCCCAGGCATACTGGTTATAACTCATTGCATCAGCCATTGGTCTATCAACTGCCACTCAAGTTCCATTGCATTCCATTGGTTGAGTCTGCTCCTCTCTCCCACCCACTGTCACCTATCTACTCTCATTCAGAACAGAAAGTAGATCCAAGAGGGTAGCCGTGTTGTTCTGAAGCAGCTGAACAAAGCAGGAGTCGAGTTGCACCTTTAAGACCAACCAAGTTTTATTCAGAATGTAAGCTTTTGTGTGCTCTCTAAGCACACTTCATCAGACAAGGGGATCAGGTATAGTGGGCTGAAATGCATGCAGTTTGTTGATTAAGAGGGGAAACTGACTGTGATCACATGGTAAAAAGTGCGGCTTGGCCATTTGGTCTGGATAGCCATAAAAGGTAATAAAGTTTCCTGTCAGTTGGTGTTTCTGCAAACCTAGGTAAATCATAAAAGGATAGGTATTTCTTAGCTGTAGTCCACCTAATTTACTTATCAGCATCACTCTATACATTATAAACATCATTCTAGTCTGCCATTAGAAAACAAGAATACATAAAATGAAAATGTGTTAAGTATGTGTAATGAGATAAATAGCCAATATCCGTTATTTGAGTATGTCAATATAAAACATTATTCTGATACACTATTCTAAAAGAGAAATAAATTGGAATACTGTGGATGTATAGCTATACTCACTGAGAGTGGGTTTAGCATATGTAATGAGATAAAAAAAAAACCCCAATATCCCTGTTCAGTCCTGGGGAGGTGTTTATTTCAAGTTTCATAATACTTTGTAACTCAGCAATTTCTCTCCTCATTTGGTTCTTGAAGTTCCTTTGCAGTAAAACAGCTACCTTGAGGTCACCCGTTAGTAGTATATGGCCAACCCATGCATATTTAATGAAGGGGGCATGGCCAGTGACATCACCGGAAGCTCTGGCAACCCATGCATTTTAATGAAGGGGGCATGGCCAACTACGGCACTTCTGGTGACGTCACCGGAAGCTCTGTCAACCCTTGAATTTTTAATGAAGGGGGCGTGGCCAGCAACGTCACTTCCACTGACGTCACCGGAAACTGTGTCATCAGGGTCATGACCCCAATGACGTCACCCAGGTCATGCCCCCACCACCACCACGTGACGTGGCCAGGCCAATCAGCGTCTACGTCCACCCCGCCATAACCTAGCAACCCCGCATATTTAATTAATTAAGCACCTTCTCCAGGAAATGATTTTACTGACACACACCACATGACGTAGCCAGGCCAATCAGCGTCTATGTCCACCCCGCCGTAACCTAGCAACCCCGCATATTTAATTAATTAAGCACCTCCTCCAGGAAATGACCTTACTGACGCACACCACATGGCGTAGCCAGGCCAATCAGCGTCTACACCCACCCCACTGTGACCTAGCAACCCTGCATATTAATTGAGCAGGCCGGAAACCACATGTGTAGCCCCCTCCCCTGCCCCCTTCCCCAGCGCCACCCACTGCAGCGTCATTGAACTTCCGCCTGTGGCACCCCACCCCGGAAATTGGGGGCCGCCACTGAGAAGGCCTGAGTAGGGTCGTGTGACCCCTCTAACGACACGCCCAGTCACCCCTGGCCAATAGCAAATGGGGCCCACCCCCACCCAGCCCACCCTCACCAGGTTATTTTAGGAAAGAAGCCATTTGCTCTTGAACACACGTGCGCAGGCTCTTGCTGAGAACATGGAAACTCCGGCCAGGTTCAGTGTATTCACCACATCACCACCATTGGGGAGGCCTAGCTTCAACAACATTGGTGCTCCTGGCAGGCAGCTGGTATTTGACATCCCTTCTGCATCTACTATGTACTTTGGCGGTTTTGTCCCTATGCGCTGTTCTTACTGGGTCTCCAATGAGGCTGCAGAGATGCCCGAGCACTCCGCAACTCCAGAGGTAAATGGCAGAACAGAAAACACGATGATGCCTGCATGGGGAAGCCGGCATGATGCGTGGACAGCACTTTCCAGCCACCCTGAAGATGAGATGGACTTGGGAATTCCCAACCCTCTGTGGTGTATTTACTGGGACCCTGCTGAGCACTTTGAAGAAGATGATGAAACTCCAGAAATTGAAGAGGCTTTAGACGAACCCACGGAACAAGAGAATGTGGTGTCAAACTCACAGGTAATCAGGTAAAGCAGTGTTTGTGAATGGGGGGTATAATGAAGGCGGGTGATGGGCTTTTTTAACTGAGCTGTTCTTTTTATTTTATTTTGACAGCTTGATGAGAATTTTATCCAGGCTTTCAGTAATCTTCACATCGGTAACCCTGTTGACGTGAATCTATCGTGTGTGTCGTGTTTCTGTACCAAAGTTACCAAGCGCGACAAGAAAAAAAAAGAATAAAATGAATAATAAGCGGAAGATGTAGTTCTGATACAATAAATGCGTTTGTTTTATAACCTTGTGTGATCATTTCTGAGTTAAGTGGGGGTGATGATGGGGGCAGTTGATGAAGAGGAGACCTTAAGACACGTGTATTATATGCCTGGTGAAGCAGGGAGCTTTGGAGGGGTGAGGCCTCTCTTCCAGGCAGCCAAAAAGCAGTGTAAAGCGCTCACTCAAAACTATGTTACTAACTGGCTTTCAGAGCAAGATGCTTACACATGGCATAAGCAAGCCCGTGTCCGCTTTAAGAGAAACAAGATCATGGATTCTGGTCTTGATGCCCAGTGGCAGGCGGATTTAGTTGATATGCAGAAATTTTCCAAAAATAATGATGGCTACAAGTACATTTTAACAGTTGTTGACATATTGTCTAAATATGCCTGGGCTTTGGCCTTAAAAGACAAGACAGGGGTGGTGGTGTCAAAAGCCCTTAAGGAAATTTTCAAACAAGGTAGAATACCTGCCAAGCTTCAGACTGATGCAGGTAAAGAGTTTCTAAACCAGTCTGTAAGCAGTGTGTTAAAGCAGCACGGAGTCCACCACTTTTACACCCATAATGAAGTCAAAGCAGCTATTGTTGAGCGCTTCAATCGAACATTAAAAACAAAAATGTGGAGGTATTTTACTGCCAACAACACCTTCAGATATATTGACGTGCTGCCGCTGCTTATTAAAAGTTACAACCACAGCTTTCACAGGACAATCGGAGTCCGTCCTGCAGATGTAAACCACACCAACGCTCAGACAGTGTGGAAAACGCTTTATGGAGACTGTGTTGGGGCAAATTTAAAGGAGAGTCCTTTCATTAGAAAAGGAGATCATGTGCGTGTGCCTAAAAGCAAAGGGTTTTTTGTAAAAGGATATGAACGGAGCTTCACAGATGAACTATTTATAGTAGAACAGGTCATCTGTAGAGGCAAGAGGCCTGTGTACTTGCTCAAAGATTATGCCGGAGACCCCATGTGGAGAAACACCATCTTAGAGTGTTGGTGCTTCATTGGCAGGGATCAGTAAATCCCTCAGCAGGCTTTGTAGCCTTCCTCTCACTCCCCCCCTCCCTTCCAGAACCAAACCAACAACGCTAGGGGGAAAATCTCTTAGAGAGGCAGGAAGTGCTTTTGTTCTTGCCATGTGTTAGGCAGGAAGAGAGTTCAGTTCTCAGCTGCAGCTCGAAGGAAGAGGTTGCCAGTGGGAGAGCTCCTGCCTGTGCATGCGGCCTATTCAAAAGAGAATGAGGCCTCCAGGCAGTAAGACAAAGTAAGTAATTCACAAGACAGGGCAAGTTTAGATCAGGGCCAGCAGGATGCGTTTATAACACATTTTGTTTGTCAGGCTGTTTGCTGTGCGTGTGCTGTGCTGTGCTAACTTTTTAAATGCAACTGTTTTTGTTTTGTTTTTCTTTTCCTATCTGTTTCTCTTTTTAAATAAATATGTTTTTACTGTTTAAATGCTGGCAGTCAATCTCTGTACCACATAGATCCCCAGACCGCTTTAGACCATGCTGTTTTTAGGAAGGGGGCCCCAGGGAAGGGGGAAGGCATGCAGTTGGATAAGGTGCCAATCCTCCAGGGGTGCCCCAAAGAAGTGCTGAGGTCTCTGTGAAACCCAAGTACAGGGTGGCAGAGGACCTGGAGGCCTAGCCTCACAGCTGGAGAGGGGGATTGGGAGTCCTGTTCCTCTCAATCTGAACCCCGGGACTGAGCAGGTGGTGGCAGCGAGCCCAAGGGGCAGGAGGAGAAATAGCTCCCTCCAGGAGTTGGCGACTCAATAGGGAGCTGACGGGACCGGGTCTAAAGGCAGAATCGGGCCGGTTCCGCCACACCCCATCTTAGGCTCATTCTATCCTGAAGAGCTACAAAAAGTTAAGAGTAAAGCAGACAGAGTGTATCGAATTGAGAAAATCTTAGCCTCCAAAGGCAGGGGTAAGAGAAAACAGCATCTAGTGAAGTGGCTAGGGTGGCCTGATAAATTTAACAGCTGGGTTCCTGCTTCTCAACTCTGTGATCCTATATAGAAAGAAAAAAATGGCGGACGTCAGCTTTTTTATCGTGCTCCCTAGCAACGCTTGCGCAAGTGTTTTTCCACAGAACACTACAGCGGCCTTTACCACGCATCTAGCACGGCCACTGGACCTTCCAGGGGCCTGGGAGGTCGGGCTTGTGGAAATACAGTATCCTCACAGCTGGAAGACACTTACTGAAGATTCCACCGTTGTAATCGCTACCAAGGAGAAACAGTGGAAATACAGATTCAGTAGCGGCTATTATAAAAGCATTCATGACCTGGTGGTGAAACTGAACAACACCATATAGTCACATTTTCCCCCCCTGAACTGAGCATGGACTATGACCCGCTGTGTAGGAAGATCAATCTAAGAGCCCCATCTACTTATACCTTTTCAGCTTCTAAAGAATTGGCTCACCTTTTAGGGGCACCCCCAGATAAGGCAATCAAAAATTTAAACTTTACATGGGTTGCCAGAGCTTCCGGTGATGCCACCGGAAGTGACGTCACTGGCCACGGCCCCTTCATTAAATATGCATGGGTTGCCAGCTAAGGTAACTGTTTCTTTTGCGTGTTTCCAGGACACGCTTGCTGTTTCATCGTCAATTATGTCAAACCCTGACACATCATATGCTGGGGAAAAGGCAAATTCTAGAAGCTTGGTAGCATCCCTCACTATGGTAGTGTTTACCAAGTTTGAACGCTGCCCAAACTTCCCCCACAATGAATTTAGAAATAATTTGGCAATCTGCCTCTTTGCAGGATTGACCGCTATGTGTTCAGGACGCAGCTGAATACCCTCTTTCTCTAGGTAATCCTGTATGTATTTGGCCCTTTCCCCCTCATCCTTGCACCAGTTAGGATAGCCAGAAGACTCCTGTTTTTGCCGGAGGTTCAATTTAATGTATTCCAAAAACAGGTCTTCAGAGCTGTCCTCAAAATGCCAAACCTCGCTAATAGAAATTATCTGGTACCCCTTCTCGAGGGCCTTCATTAGTTCCAGTGTGCACCACACGCCTTCTAACACTCTTTCCAGTGAAGAATGCAAACAATGCTCTTGCTGCTTAATTTCTGCACATGTGCGACAGGGGGAACAGAAGTTTGCCCCCCGACCTGTAGAGTAATACAGGGAAAAAGAGACCTCGAGGTGGCAACACCTTCAGTTTGACTAGACCAAAATATTCAGATATGGGGGCAAAGTCATAAATAATTTGGGGGTGCCCAATTGGATATTTCTTTGTCTTATTAACAAAAGGGTACAGGCTGGTGAAATCATAGTAGTGTATTTTTTCACCAGCCTCAGCCTTGTAATAGAGGCAAATGGCATTTGTTCTGCCCCCAAAGAGAGCATCTCTGGGGAGCAGTGGTGACGGAAATTTCTTCTCACTCAGAAAGCCTCCAAGCTCCCTGTCAGCTGTAACCATCTCCCTCCACTCATGTTCCCATATGGACCTAACAGCATATCCATGGCTTTTCAAGTAACTTTCTTTCCTCAGGGTTCTATAGTGTAAATCGGCAAAGGATGAATCTGTCAGGGGGTTTCTATCGGTGGAGCTGAAACATGTGGGACAACCATGGAAAAAGCACCCGTTAAATTCAAAGGCTGTCGGCTGCCCCCCAACCATCGCAAAACCATCAAGAAAATAATTTCCTACTTTTAGTTCACCACCTTTCAGGGCGTGCTGTATCTGGAGGCCCTCCTTGTGCTCAATATACATCAGCCACTGTATGGATGGTGTTGAAAAACGCTTTTCTTGCCTGTGGTAATGGTCATGTGGCAGGAGGGCAATTGTATCAGGTTTCAAAAACATGTGCCTATACATTGCCATGCAAACCCCAGCGAGAGTTACATGATTAAAGGGGTCAATTCCTGACATGGATATAATTTCCTCCCTGTACAAAAGACAAGCTTTTCGCAGGATTTTAACATCCTGCTGACAATAATAGGCCAGATCTTTTTGTAGGTTAAATTCATTGCTTTTGTTCTCTGTGTACCAGGAAAGAAACTCTGTTTTCTCATCCTTCATCATGTTATCAACCCCGTAATTCACCATCTTAGGCATCGGCCCAACATACCCCCAATTAGCAGCCGTGTTAAAGTAATGGGGGAAGAACCCCTTGCAACCCAAGAAACCCATGGCCTGTGGCAATTTTGCTAGCTTCATTGGCAAGAAGTTTAAACTATCCAGAAATCTGATGTTTAGCTTCTTAACAGTGACGCACATGAGCTTCCCCCCTTGCGTAAGCAGGTCGACTTCCATCTTTTCTGCTAATAATTGCCTAATGATAAAGTAATTATCATACCCCTTTGCATTATGAGCTAGGAAGCTATAATTCTTGAATTTCTTGTTGATGAATTTTTTAACAAAGCTTGTCACACAGCCCTCTCCTTTGAATTCCCAGGTATCACTCTCCTTTAGCGCCATTGCATAGATATAATTTGGAATATGTATGCCAGTCTCTTGCATACATTCGAAATCATAAAAAATATAATTGTTGCCAATTTCAACCTTTTCAAGAGGAGGCATGAAACCGCGGTGGCTATTTATATCCCCAACAGGCTCTTTGCATTGCTTACACCAGCGAACATGGCATGTGTGCTTCTTTGGAGCATAGGATTGACATGATTTACAATATATTTTTGTTTTACAGATATCTGTCAGATCCCTGTGTTTTTCAAGACAGAGCCGGGATTTACAATAAACTTTGCAGTTATTCCATTGTATTTCATGCTGAGGCCTACATTTGGGGTCCAAGCACATGCGACAGCTGTATTTACACATATGTGAATGGCTATAAACATTACCACACACCTGACAATAATTTTTCTGGCCAAAAAACCCTTTCAAATTAATTATTCCATAATAATGATTCTCATGATTCAAAACAAAATGGGTCCTCTGGTATACAGGAGGCCCTGTTCTAAAAATTTCCCAACCTTTACCACCATTCAATACCACTCCTATATTTACCTTTAAATGGTTTTCAAAGGTGGCAACATCTGATAGTAGTATCGCCTGCTCATCTGAAAACCTTAACTGTCTGTACAACAACCGCGCCCTTTCCGTTAATTCAGAGATGGTCACCAACTTCTCTGACATGACACCAATGAGACTTATCCCAAAGCAAAGAATACGGTTCCCATGATCAGGATTTAGTAAATGCTGCCGCTTCTTTTTGATAACTTCGCTATAGAGGACGGTACCGATGACCCTCTTACCCCTTCCTCCCCAGTTCCTTATCACCGTCATAATTAAGCGCAGGGTTCCATGAAGATGAATTTCGGCATTACTCTGCATGAGGTTTGACATCTGGTTTATAAATTCGTCAGCAGGAAAGCCACCTGCTGGCCTCCTTACAGAGTGCAGGGGATCACTTAGTCCTGCCCCATCGATATGGAGCTGCACTAAATCACCATCCTGGACTCTGGCTCTCATATCGTTAAGAAGCCCCTGAATAGCTTCACGTATTGCCTCTTGTATGAGGACGGGGTGGCTTAACTGTTCTAAATTTATAAACCTGAAGGCCTCGGAATCCTGATCCATTGGCAAGTTTGCAAGATGTCGTTCCCACTGTCCAACTTTTTCTAGGTAAACCTTTGGTGTGTCGGGGTTAGAGGAGTGCTTTTGTGGGGGCGACGAGGGACCTTGTTCAGCAGCAGCATTGTTATTTGGCAAAATGGAGGTGGTAGCAGGCTCTGGGCTGAGAGGGGCACCGTGAACTGAATCACCATTTGTACGCTCAGAGGCCCTGACTCTGCTAAGAAACTTTAAAAGAGAGTCACTTCTTTTTTGTCTAGATTTAAACTTTTTTGCATTTTTGAGGCGCTTTTGAAGGATTCTTTGCCAGACCTTTCTCAGTTTCAAATGTTTGCTTTTCCTTTTGTGCGTGTGACCATGCCCCCTGACCTGCCCCCCGCCTATCTGCAGGGCTCCCCCATTTGGACATACAGTAGAACTTTGTAAAATTCTTTCACAGTCTTTCCAGAAACCAACAAGGCAGTCTTTTAAAGCAGCATTTAAGGGCTTGTAACAGCCAACGTGCCCCCAAGAATGAAACCTTGTGGCCTGGTTGTTAAGTATTTGCACAGCAGCTGTTGTAATGCCAAGCAATTTCAACAAACTCCCACATAGCTCATTAAAAGGGGCATCTGCAGTGATATTAATGCGGGGCTGACAGCCTCTAGCCATGCGTGCGCCCCTTTCCCTGCTTTTACACGCCAAATCAGTTTGTAAAATATTTTCAGAACTTTCCCAGAAAGCCATAAGGCTGCCTGTAAAAGCACCAATGAAGACATCTACACCCAATGATTGCAAACTATTTGCAAGGGCAGCAAGTTCTTGCAAGTCAGCTGTGGTAGTTACCAACAGTTTTAGCATGCTCCCACACATGCCCGTAAAAGATGCATCAGTATTAGGATTGCCAATTTTTTGCTTCTTAGAGTTTGGCTCAAAAGCACAGTCTGGGGTGCATGTTTTCTTTTCACTTTACCACGTCCTTTCGGTTGGGGCAGGGTGGAAGTCTGATGCTTGGCTTCCTGTGGTAGGACACGTCCAGACCTCAACGGGGTGAAGCGCCTTGTGCTCTGAGGCAATCTCTGGTTTGCGACATCTTTAGGAGAAAAAGATTCAATGAAGATAAAATGCCAAATCTCAGCTATATATATATATATATATATATATATATATATATATATATATATATATATATATATATATATATATATATATATATGAGAGAGAGAGAGAGAGAGAGATAAACACACACACACACCTTGCCGGGTTCCTTTGTGTTTCATAGCACCCCCTAGCCTTTGCTGGTCTGGTCTGTTTTGTTTACAGCCCACATCAGATCGGCGCCTTTTCTCATCTACATTGCTTAGGCACAACGTTACAATTCATTTCCCCAACCATATAAAAACTAAACATTAAGCGTGCTTTTTAAAATCATAATCCAGAACAGTGAATCAAAAATTTAAACTTTACCAGCCAATGATTTCAAGTGTCTCTTGGGTTCCAACAGGGATAAGGGCGGAGATAAATTTTCCTTAGAAGGCCCAACATCATCTTTGTCAGGGGCTTGTTGGCCTAATGAAAAAAAACATTAGCTTTTTCAAACTGTTTTTTTAAAAAAAAAAAAAAAAAAAGGAAAAAGCCCTTAAATTCATTCACCCCTCCAACCTCACACGCAAAGGGCAAATAGAATATTTATCACCTGGTATTTTTGAACGTATCATTTTCCACCACTGTTCACAGCCATGTGGTCTCTTCTGGCCTGCATATTAAAATGCCAAAAATATGAAATATAATGCAGCCAGCCCATTTTTAAATTATCACCCACCACACACACCCCTCTTAAAAACAACAAACTTATTTTAAAACTGAGAGGAATGCAAAATATACCTTTGTTTTTTGAAGATTTATCTTCTGCCATTTTTTGTTCTTTTTAAAACCTAAGATTTACAAAAAATATTGAAAAGGACTGATCACAAATAAGCCTTTTAAAGCATTACATTATCACCCCCATTTTATGAAGCTTAAGACAAACATCTCAAGGTAAAAAGTCTCAGTGCCTCTCTGAGCTAGAAAAGGATGTGACGCACCCCTTAATTTAATCAAGAAAAACTGAAACAACCCATACTCCTCTCCCCTCCCCCCCAGCCATTCATTGTCAGCCAAGGGAAAGAAATCTGCCTCTTTTTAAAAAACATATTGTAAAATATATAAAAAACAAATCTCTGCCATTCAAAGGAGCCTCTATAAAGGGTAACTAAATATCCTTGCAGCTTGCAAACGTCTGTTAAATTTAAAAAACAGGAGTAGATCCCCTCTTTCTTCTTATTAAGCATGCTTGGGGCAATAAACTAGCTGCTTTACAAAAAGTAAAAGGATTCAAACAGACAAATTTACAAGCCTACTTTTACATCTGTCTGTTTTAAGCACCACTAAATCAAAATTACATGCAGTATTAATTTCTAATCACATAGAAAAAAGAGTAACACATGGCTTACCTGCAAAGCCTTGAGGTAAAAGATGTCTTCTCCCCTTCTTCCCTGGGCAAAAAGGAAGTGACCCACCCCTAATCAAGACCACTACTTTGTGTGAAGGAGCGCTGTGATTGGTTCTCCTAGCCATGTGACTTGCTGATCCAATAGAGATTGTCCATGACTTGCTTAGACCAGATTCCAGCCATGTGGCTGGAAATCCCCCCTCCTCCTTTCCCCTCCCACACTATCCCAGCTGAAACAGCAGGAGCCACATGGAAAAGAGGTGAGCAGTTTTTTCAGAATACACTGCAATATATATATATATATATATATATATATATATATATATATATATATATATATATATATACATACACACACACACACACACATACACACACACACACACACACACACACATATATATATATACACATACATACGCACACACACACACACACATATATATATATATATACACATACATACGCGCACACACACACACACACATATATATATATATATATATACATACACACACACACACACACACACACACACACACACACACACACACATATATATATATATATATATATATATATATATATATATATATATATATATATATATATATATATATATATATATATATATATATATATATATATATAGTCTTTCCTTCCCCAGGATTTCTTTAAAAACAGTAGCCAGTAAAGGGGGGTTAAAATGCTGCTAGATTTAATCAGTGTACAGCCTCCTTTCTCTCCCTTGCAAAACTCCCCCCCCCAACTTTTTTTAAAAAACAGTAGCCAGTAAATAGGGGGGGGGGCGGTTAACCATCCTAGGAATTTTTAAAATGCTGCCAGATTTAATCAGTGTGCAGCACCCTCCCTCCCACCAGGCCTTCATTTCATGGGGGCATGACCTCTGCATCTGATATGGAGCAGAGCAGCTCTGAAAGGCTGAGACAGCTGGAGAAGTTGCTAAGAATTTCTGTGTTTTGAAAGACTTCATTCTGAGGCTTGGGTGACTGCTGAAAAGACTGAGTTGTGATAGCTGGGGAACTGCTGTATGTTTGGGTGAGTGGGCTAAAGGTGAAAGTGATTGATTGATTGACTGAGAGTAATTGTTGATGATTGCTTAGGAGTGGTCTACTCCACCCTCTTTGCATTTTAAGCTGCGCCTTGCCAAAGGCACGAGCCTTTGGCGCGAGCCGAAGGGCGAGAGCTAAAGGGCTCTTGGCCTGTGGCTCTTTGCCTGGGGGCTTCCTAAGGACCAGGAACCCAGATCCCTGATTTCCTTGTTCTCCCAATAAGGTAAGTTGGCCTTCCAGAAGGGGAGCCACGTAAACAACAGCATTTAAAGAGGACTGTATATTTAATATATATATATATATATATATATATCATGAAGGTAGAATGCCAGCAGGGGGGTGGGGGCTTTCCAGTGTTTTGCACTGAGTGTCACATGTATGACTATCTGCCCACAGGACAGAAGTCTTGGGTGTGTGCTCGATGCAAGGAGCTCCTGGTCCTCAGGGAACGGGTTCGTGCCCTTGAGGCCGAGGTGACTGCCCTGGAGAAGCAGAGACAGTCAGTTAGGCAATTGGGGAAGACTCTCGGGGGCGTATTAGATGAGCCCCACTCTGAACGTGGCAGCCCCGTTGCTGCCAGAGAGCGTGAGGGTCGAGAGGGAACAGGGCACCTTGCTGAGGACAAGGGGAATGCGCCCTCAGAAGGGACCTCTTCTTCGGTTGGTGAGCAGGTTTCCTTTCGCGCCAAGGAACCATCCCTGGGCAGGGGGAGAAGGGGGGTCTTGGTAGTTGGTGATTCGATCCTTAGGCAAGTAGACAGCTGGGTGGCAAAACCGCGTATTGACCGTATGGTGACTTGCCTGCCTGGTGCGAAGGTAGCGGACATTACACGTGTAGTAGATAAGCTGATAGACAGTGCTGGGGAGGAGCCTGTGGTCGTGGTGCATGTTGGCACCAACGATGTGGGGAAATGCAGTCATGAGGTCCTGGAAGAGAAATTTAGGCTGCTAGGTGGGAGACTTAAGGCCAGGACCTCCAAGGTGGCCTTCTCGGAAGTGCTACCTGTTCCACGTGCAGGGCAGGAGAGACAGGCGCAAATTAGAAGTCTCAATGTGTGGATGAGACGATGGTGTAAGGAGGAAGGGTTTAAGTTTGTTAGGCACTGGGATGCTTTCTGGAACAAGCGGGAGCTGTACAAAAGAGACGGTCTCCACTTGTCTCCGGATGGAACCAGGCTGCTGGCGCTTAAAATCAAAAAGGTGGCAGAGCAGTTTTTAAACTAAATCTTGGGGGAAAGCCGACAGGAGATGGAATGTCTCTGGTTCGGGAGGACTCGTCTCAAAGAGATGAAGGGTTGGCTTCTATTTTTCTACCGAGTAACGGATCAGAGTTGTCCACTGTGATGGTGACAAACAGTATGGACTGTCTGCCAGAGTCTCGAGGCGGCAGGACAGAGGTGGCGGGCCCAGCTTGCCTGGGAAATTATAAATGTTTGTATGCAAATGCTAGAAGTGTCCGAAGTAAAATTGGTGAATTGGAATGTTTAGTGTTGGGAGAAAACATAGACATTGTGGGAATTTCAGAAACTTGGTGGAATGAGGAGAATCAGTGGGACACGGTGATTCCTGGATATAAGTTATATCGGAAGGATAGGGAGGGAAGGGTTGGAGGTGGGGTGGCTCTGTATGTCAGAGAGGCTATTCGGTCCAGTAAGACTGAGGTCAGAGAATTAGATTCCCTTTTAGAAATGCTTTGGGTTGAAATAGAGGGCCCAAAAGGAAATTTAACTATGGGAGTTTGTTATCGCCCACCAAATCAAAAGAGAGAGGACGATTATAATATGATGGAAGGATTAAAGATAGAGGCTAAACGTAAAAACTGTGTCGTAATAGGTGATTTTAACTACCCGCAGATTGATTGGGTCAATATGTGTTCTGGTCGAGAGAAAGAGATTGAGTTTCTTGATGCTCTCAATGACTGTGCTATGGAGCAGATGGTCTCAGAACCTACCAGAGGTGGGGCGATCCTGGATCTGGTCCTAAGTAATGCCCAAGACTTAGTGAGAGACGTAAAAGTGATTGCGCCGCTTGGGAACAGTGACCATAATGTTATTGATTTCACCGTTTGTATAAATAGGGAGTTGCCCCAAAAGACCGCCACAACCACATTTAACTTTAAAAGGGGTAAATTCTCTGAGATGAGGAGGCATGTGAGGAGGAAACTGAAAGGAAAGGTAAATACGGTCAAAACCCTTGGGGAAGCTTGGAGACTATTTAAAACTATAATCCTAGAAGCTCAGATAAAATACATACCACAAGTTAGGAAAGGCACAAACAGGTATAAGAAGAGGCCAGCATGGTTAACAAACAAAGTAATGGAAGCTGTAAAAGGTAAGAAGGACTCCTTTAAGCGGTGGAAAACCAGTCCAAGTGAGATTAATAAAAGGGAACACAGGCAGTGGCAAATCAAATGCAAGACTGTGATCAGGCAGGCAAAAAGGGACTATGAAGAGCATATTGCAAAAAACATAAAGACCAACAATAAAAATTTCTTCAAATATATTAGAAGTAGGAAACCAGCCAGGGAAGCAGTGGGGCCCTTGGATGACCATGGGGTAAAAGGATTACTGAAGGAGGATGGGGAAATGGCTGAGAAGCTGAATGCATTTTTTGCCTCCGTCTTCACCGTGGAAGATGAGAAGTGTTTGCCCGCCCCAGAACCACTAATATTGGAAGGGGTGTTGAAAGACCTGAGTCAGATTGAGGTGACAAAAGAGGAGGTCCTACAACTGATAGACAAATTAAAAACTAATAAGTCACCGGGTCCGGATGGCATACATCCGAGAGTTCTGAAAGAACTCAAAGTTGAACTTGTGGATCTTCTAACAAAAATCTGTAATCTTTCATTGAAATCTGCCTCTGTTCCTAAGGACTGGAAGGTAGCAAATGTCACCCCCATCTTTAAAAAGGGTTCCAGAGGAGATCCAGGAAATTACAGGCCAGTCAGTCTGACGTCAATACCGGGAAAGGTGGTAGAAAGCATTATCAAGGACAGAAAAAGTAGGCACACTGATGAACACAGGTTATTGAGGAAGACTCAGCATGGGTTCTGTAAGGGAAGATCTTGCCTCACTAACCTGTTACATTTCTTTGAGGGGGTAAACAAACTTGTGGACAAAGGAGACCCGATAGATGTTGTTTACCTTGACTTCCAGAAAGCTTTTGATAAAGTTCCTCATCAAAGGCTCCTTAGAAAGCTTGAGAGTCATGGAGTAAAAGGACAGGTCCTCTTGTGGATCAAAAACTGGCTGAGTAATAGGAAGCAGAGAGTGAGTATAAATGGGCAGTCTTGGCAGTGGAGGACGGTAAGCAGTGGGGTGCCGCAGGGCTCGGTACTGGGTCCCATGCTCTTTAACTTGTTCATAAATGATTTAGAGTTGGGAGTGAGCAGTGAAGTGGCCAAATTTGCGGATGACACTAAATTGTTCAGGGTGGTGAGAACCAGAGAGGATTGTGAGGAACTCCAAAGGGATCTGTTGAGGCTGGGTGAGTGGGCGTCAACGTGGCAGATGCGGTTCAATGTGGCCAAGTGCAAAGTAATGCACATTGGGGCCAAGAATCCCAGCTACAAATACAAGTTGATGGGGTGTGAACTGGCAGAGACTGACCAAGAGAGAGATCTTGGGGTCGTGGTAGATAATTCACTGAAAATGTCAAGGCAGTGTGCGTTTGCAATAAAAAAGGCCAATGCCATGCTGGGAATTATTAGGAAGGGAATTGAAAACAAATCAGCCAGTATCATAATGCCCCTGTATAAATCGATGGTGCGGTCTCATTTGGAGTACTGTGTGCAGTTCTGGTCGCCGCACCTCAAAAAAGATATTATAGCATTGGAGAAAGTTCAGAAAAGGGCAACTAGAATGATTAAAGGGCTGGAACACCTTCCCTATGAAGAAAGGTTGAAACGCTTAGGGCTCTTTAGCTTGGAGAAACGTCGACTGAGGGGTGACATGATAGAGGTTTACAAGATAATGCATGGGATGGAGAAAGTAGAGAAAGAAGTACTTTTCTCCCTTTCTCACAATACGAGAACTCGTGGGCATTCGATGAAATTGCTGAGCAGACAGGTTAAAACGGATAAAAGGAAGTACTTCTTCACCCAAAAGGTGATTAACATGTGGAATTCACTGCCACAGGAGGTGGTGGCGGCCACAAGCATGGCCACTTTCAAGAGGGGGTTAGATAAAAATATGGAGCAGAGGTCCATCAGTGGCTATTAGCCACAGTGTGTATGTGTGTGTATATATATACATATATTTGGCCGCTGTGTGACACAGAATGTTGGACTGGATGGGCCATTGGCCTGATCTAACATGGCTTCTCTTATGTTCTTATCAATATGGGACAAGTCCAGACATGTAATGACAGCAGTGAGTTCTTTAAAAAGGTTCCTTTTTATTTTACAGACAGTGACAAATGAAATTGCAGTCTATTTACAGGTTTTATTTCAAAAACAGACATTAAAAAGCAACGGCAATATCTTTTATTTACATAACAGAAACGCCATTTTATTTTTTCTGGCGCAGAAAAAATGAACGAAAATGCAAATCTTTGATGTAGCCTTCAACATATTTAACCATTGCACTGTCGGAGTTTTTCAAAATTGTTTCAAGTGTTTTACGAGAATTTGGCGAGTCCCCGATTCTATTTAATAAATCAAATATTTGGTCCATATTCTCTTGTGTGAAGTGCAGACATTTCAATGAATAGGCAACTGAGGTCACAACATGCATTATAGAATGTATTGACATTTCATCTATAACAAATTTCACCTTGCGGTCTGCCATCTGTTCAGACCACGATAGACATGCGTGAGATCTCTGCCCGGGTGATTGAAGCTGGCATCCTTCACAAGAATCATATAAAAATTCATTGATACAATGCATTGTTATTGAATAGATGGCAGCACGAACTAATGCTGACATTGCTGATTTCCGTTTTTGGGGTGGCATACAATCAGAATCTTCACAAACTTCTATGTTTAAAAGCTTTCTCATGGCAATGACTCGTTACCCGGGCGTCATGCCAAATGGAATTTTTGGCTGTTCCTGTTAAAAAGACAGCATTTATTTTACTTTTACAAGCCTTGACAAGCCCCCACACCCGCCACACAACACTAAACAACTGGAGTCCATACCTGCTTGGAGATTTTTGCCTCTGAAGGACTATTCTCCTCTGGGGCTTCAGCCAATTTTAAATCTGGAATTTGTGGCCCAATGCATGCAGAATACTAGAAAATTTAAAGCAGATTTTTTTTCAGTTAAAAGCACTATGCAAAGCCTGTTTTTCCAATAACCTTTTCTATTCCCCGCCACCCACCCCTTTCCCCCTTTCCCAAATTACCTGTGCCATAGAGTTCTCGCCTGGAATCAGCTCTTGGGAATCAGGAATCTCTTGGAAAACCTGGGTGCTGTAGGGAATAAGTTCCTGAGTGTCTGGGAAATCTTCCAGGAGGCCTTGCAAAATTTGGGAAACGCCATTTTTAGATAGCATGTCAGCTGTTGCCTCTCCGCTGTCCATACTAACGCGTGTCTCTTCATCAAAAACAGGCCCCGGGAAATGGAGCTTTGCGGGAACAAATTCTTCATCCTCAGAACTGCTCACATATCTCTTTTTAAAATTTTGTCTCACCAATGGCAGCGGGCTGGAAAGCACCAAAGGTCTGGCCAGAGTTTTCATGTTCTCAGCAAGAGCCTGCGCACGTGTGTTCAAGAGCAAATGGCTTCTTTCCTAAAATAACCTGGTGAGGGTGGGCTGGGTGAGGGTGGGCCCCATTTGCTATTGGCCAGGGGTGACTGGGCGTGTTGTTAGAGGGGTCACACGACCCTACTCACACGACCCTTCTTTAAAAACAGTAGCCAGTAAAGGGGGGTTAAAATGCTGCTAGATTTAATCAGTGTACAGCCTCCTTTCTCTCCCTTGCAAAACTCCCCCCCCCAACTTTTTTTAAAAAACAGTAGCCAGTAAATAGGGGGGGGGGCGGTTAACCATCCTAGGAATTTTTAAAATGCTGCCAGATTTAATCAGTGTGCAGCACCCTCCCTCCCACCAGGCCTTCATTTCATGGGGGCATGACCTCTGCATCTGATATGGAGCAGAGCAGCTCTGAAAGGCTGAGACAGCTGGAGAAGTTGCTAAGAATTTCTGTGTTTTGAAAGACTTCATTCTGAGGCTTGGGTGACTGCTGAAAAGACTGAGTTGTGATAGCTGGGGAACTGCTGTATGTTTGGGTGAGTGGGCTAAAGGTGAAAGTGATTGATTGATTGACTGAGAGTAATTGTTGATGATTGCTTAGGAGTGGTCTACTCCACCCTCTTTGCATTTTAAGCTGCGCCTTGCCAAAGGCACGAGCCTTTGGCGCGAGCCGAAGGGCGAGAGCTAAAGGGCTCTTGGCCTGTGGCTCTTTGCCTGGGGGCTTCCTAAGGACCAGGAACCCAGATCCCTGATTTCCTTGTTCTCCCAATAAGGTAAGTTGGCCTTCCAGAAGGGGAGCCACGTAAACAACAGCATTTAAAGAGGACTGTATATTTAATATATATATATATATATATATATATCATGAAGGTAGAATGCCAGCAGGGGGGTGGGGGCTTTCCAGTGTTTTGCACTGAGTGTCACATGTATGACTATCTGCCCACAGGACAGAAGTCTTGGGTGTGTGCTCGATGCAAGGAGCTCCTGGTCCTCAGGGAACGGGTTCGTGCCCTTGAGGCCGAGGTGACTGCCCTGGAGAAGCAGAGACAGTCAGTTAGGCAATTGGGGAAGACTCTCGGGGGCGTATTAGATGAGCCCCACTCTGAACGTGGCAGCCCCGTTGCTGCCAGAGAGCGTGAGGGTCGAGAGGGAACAGGGCACCTTGCTGAGGACAAGGGGAATGCGCCCTCAGAAGGGACCTCTTCTTCGGTTGGTGAGCAGGTTTCCTTTCGCGCCAAGGAACCATCCCTGGGCAGGGGGAGAAGGGGGGTCTTGGTAGTTGGTGATTCGATCCTTAGGCAAGTAGACAGCTGGGTGGCAAAACCGCGTATTGACCGTATGGTGACTTGCCTGCCTGGTGCGAAGGTAGCGGACATTACACGTGTAGTAGATAAGCTGATAGACAGTGCTGGGGAGGAGCCTGTGGTCGTGGTGCATGTTGGCACCAACGATGTGGGGAAATGCAGTCATGAGGTCCTGGAAGAGAAATTTAGGCTGCTAGGTGGGAGACTTAAGGCCAGGACCTCCAAGGTGGCCTTCTCGGAAGTGCTACCTGTTCCACGTGCAGGGCAGGAGAGACAGGCGCAAATTAGAAGTCTCAATGTGTGGATGAGACGATGGTGTAAGGAGGAAGGGTTTAAGTTTGTTAGGCACTGGGATGCTTTCTGGAACAAGCGGGAGCTGTACAAAAGAGACGGTCTCCACTTGTCTCCGGATGGAACCAGGCTGCTGGCGCTTAAAATCAAAAAGGTGGCAGAGCAGTTTTTAAACTAAATCTTGGGGGAAAGCCGACAGGAGATGGAATGTCTCTGGTTCGGGAGGACTCGTCTCAAAGAGATGAAGGGTTGGCTTCTATTTTTCTACCGAGTAACGGATCAGAGTTGTCCACTGTGATGGTGACAAACAGTATGGACTGTCTGCCAGAGTCTCGAGGCGGCAGGACAGAGGTGGCGGGCCCAGCTTGCCTGGGAAATTATAAATGTTTGTATGCAAATGCTAGAAGTGTCCGAAGTAAAATTGGTGAATTGGAATGTTTAGTGTTGGGAGAAAACATAGACATTGTGGGAATTTCAGAAACTTGGTGGAATGAGGAGAATCAGTGGGACACGGTGATTCCTGGATATAAGTTATATCGGAAGGATAGGGAGGGAAGGGTTGGAGGTGGGGTGGCTCTGTATGTCAGAGAGGCTATTCGGTCCAGTAAGACTGAGGTCAGAGAATTAGATTCCCTTTTAGAAATGCTTTGGGTTGAAATAGAGGGCCCAAAAGGAAATTTAACTATGGGAGTTTGTTATCGCCCACCAAATCAAAAGAGAGAGGACGATTATAATATGATGGAAGGATTAAAGATAGAGGCTAAACGTAAAAACTGTGTCGTAATAGGTGATTTTAACTACCCGCAGATTGATTGGGTCAATATGTGTTCTGGTCGAGAGAAAGAGATTGAGTTTCTTGATGCTCTCAATGACTGTGCTATGGAGCAGATGGTCTCAGAACCTACCAGAGGTGGGGCGATCCTGGATCTGGTCCTAAGTAATGCCCAAGACTTAGTGAGAGACGTAAAAGTGATTGCGCCGCTTGGGAACAGTGACCATAATGTTATTGATTTCACCGTTTGTATAAATAGGGAGTTGCCCCAAAAGACCGCCACAACCACATTTAACTTTAAAAGGGGTAAATTCTCTGAGATGAGGAGGCATGTGAGGAGGAAACTGAAAGGAAAGGTAAATACGGTCAAAACCCTTGGGGAAGCTTGGAGACTATTTAAAACTATAATCCTAGAAGCTCAGATAAAATACATACCACAAGTTAGGAAAGGCACAAACAGGTATAAGAAGAGGCCAGCATGGTTAACAAACAAAGTAATGGAAGCTGTAAAAGGTAAGAAGGACTCCTTTAAGCGGTGGAAAACCAGTCCAAGTGAGATTAATAAAAGGGAACACAGGCAGTGGCAAATCAAATGCAAGACTGTGATCAGGCAGGCAAAAAGGGACTATGAAGAGCATATTGCAAAAAACATAAAGACCAACAATAAAAATTTCTTCAAATATATTAGAAGTAGGAAACCAGCCAGGGAAGCAGTGGGGCCCTTGGATGACCATGGGGTAAAAGGATTACTGAAGGAGGATGGGGAAATGGCTGAGAAGCTGAATGCATTTTTTGCCTCCGTCTTCACCGTGGAAGATGAGAAGTGTTTGCCCGCCCCAGAACCACTAATATTGGAAGGGGTGTTGAAAGACCTGAGTCAGATTGAGGTGACAAAAGAGGAGGTCCTACAACTGATAGACAAATTAAAAACTAATAAGTCACCGGGTCCGGATGGCATACATCCGAGAGTTCTGAAAGAACTCAAAGTTGAACTTGTGGATCTTCTAACAAAAATCTGTAATCTTTCATTGAAATCTGCCTCTGTTCCTAAGGACTGGAAGGTAGCAAATGTCACCCCCATCTTTAAAAAGGGTTCCAGAGGAGATCCAGGAAATTACAGGCCAGTCAGTCTGACGTCAATACCGGGAAAGGTGGTAGAAAGCATTATCAAGGACAGAAAAAGTAGGCACACTGATGAACACAGGTTATTGAGGAAGACTCAGCATGGGTTCTGTAAGGGAAGATCTTGCCTCACTAACCTGTTACATTTCTTTGAGGGGGTAAACAAACTTGTGGACAAAGGAGACCCGATAGATGTTGTTTACCTTGACTTCCAGAAAGCTTTTGATAAAGTTCCTCATCAAAGGCTCCTTAGAAAGCTTGAGAGTCATGGAGTAAAAGGACAGGTCCTCTTGTGGATCAAAAACTGGCTGAGTAATAGGAAGCAGAGAGTGAGTATAAATGGGCAGTCTTGGCAGTGGAGGACGGTAAGCAGTGGGGTGCCGCAGGGCTCGGTACTGGGTCCCATGCTCTTTAACTTGTTCATAAATGATTTAGAGTTGGGAGTGAGCAGTGAAGTGGCCAAATTTGCGGATGACACTAAATTGTTCAGGGTGGTGAGAACCAGAGAGGATTGTGAGGAACTCCAAAGGGATCTGTTGAGGCTGGGTGAGTGGGCGTCAACGTGGCAGATGCGGTTCAATGTGGCCAAGTGCAAAGTAATGCACATTGGGGCCAAGAATCCCAGCTACAAATACAAGTTGATGGGGTGTGAACTGGCAGAGACTGACCAAGAGAGAGATCTTGGGGTCGTGGTAGATAATTCACTGAAAATGTCAAGGCAGTGTGCGTTTGCAATAAAAAAGGCCAATGCCATGCTGGGAATTATTAGGAAGGGAATTGAAAACAAATCAGCCAGTATCATAATGCCCCTGTATAAATCGATGGTGCGGTCTCATTTGGAGTACTGTGTGCAGTTCTGGTCGCCGCACCTCAAAAAAGATATTATAGCATTGGAGAAAGTTCAGAAAAGGGCAACTAGAATGATTAAAGGGCTGGAACACCTTCCCTATGAAGAAAGGTTGAAACGCTTAGGGCTCTTTAGCTTGGAGAAACGTCGACTGAGGGGTGACATGATAGAGGTTTACAAGATAATGCATGGGATGGAGAAAGTAGAGAAAGAAGTACTTTTCTCCCTTTCTCACAATACGAGAACTCGTGGGCATTCGATGAAATTGCTGAGCAGACAGGTTAAAACGGATAAAAGGAAGTACTTCTTCACCCAAAAGGTGATTAACATGTGGAATTCACTGCCACAGGAGGTGGTGGCGGCCACAAGCATGGCCACTTTCAAGAGGGGGTTAGATAAAAATATGGAGCAGAGGTCCATCAGTGGCTATTAGCCACAGTGTGTATGTGTGTGTATATATATACATATATTTGGCCGCTGTGTGACACAGAATGTTGGACTGGATGGGCCATTGGCCTGATCTAACATGGCTTCTCTTATGTTCTTATCAATATGGGACAAGTCCAGACATGTAATGACAGCAGTGAGTTCTTTAAAAAGGTTCCTTTTTATTTTACAGACAGTGACAAATGAAATTGCAGTCTATTTACAGGTTTTATTTCAAAAACAGACATTAAAAAGCAACGGCAATATCTTTTATTTACATAACAGAAACGCCATTTTATTTTTTCTGGCGCAGAAAAAATGAACGAAAATGCAAATCTTTGATGTAGCCTTCAACATATTTAACCATTGCACTGTCGGAGTTTTTCAAAATTGTTTCAAGTGTTTTACGAGAATTTGGCGAGTCCCCGATTCTATTTAATAAATCAAATATTTGGTCCATATTCTCTTGTGTGAAGTGCAGACATTTCAATGAATAGGCAACTGAGGTCACAACATGCATTATAGAATGTATTGACATTTCATCTATAACAAATTTCACCTTGCGGTCTGCCATCTGTTCAGACCACGATAGACATGCGTGAGATCTCTGCCCGGGTGATTGAAGCTGGCATCCTTCACAAGAATCATATAAAAATTCATTGATACAATGCATTGTTATTGAATAGATGGCAGCACGAACTAATGCTGACATTGCTGATTTCCGTTTTTGGGGTGGCATACAATCAGAATCTTCACAAACTTCTATGTTTAAAAGCTTTCTCATGGCAATGACTCGTTACCCGGGCGTCATGCCAAATGGAATTTTTGGCTGTTCCTGTTAAAAAGACAGCATTTATTTTACTTTTACAAGCCTTGACAAGCCCCCACACCCGCCACACAACACTAAACAACTGGAGTCCATACCTGCTTGGAGATTTTTGCCTCTGAAGGACTATTCTCCTCTGGGGCTTCAGCCAATTTTAAATCTGGAATTTGTGGCCCAATGCATGCAGAATACTAGAAAATTTAAAGCAGATTTTTTTTCAGTTAAAAGCACTATGCAAAGCCTGTTTTTCCAATAACCTTTTCTATTCCCCGCCACCCACCCCTTTCCCCCTTTCCCAAATTACCTGTGCCATAGAGTTCTCGCCTGGAATCAGCTCTTGGGAATCAGGAATCTCTTGGAAAACCTGGGTGCTGTAGGGAATAAGTTCCTGAGTGTCTGGGAAATCTTCCAGGAGGCCTTGCAAAATTTGGGAAACGCCATTTTTAGATAGCATGTCAGCTGTTGCCTCTCCGCTGTCCATACTAACGCGTGTCTCTTCATCAAAAACAGGCCCCGGGAAATGGAGCTTTGCGGGAACAAATTCTTCATCCTCAGAACTGCTCACATATCTCTTTTTAAAATTTTGTCTCACCAATGGCAGCGGGCTGGAAAGCACCAAAGGTCTGGCCAGAGTTTTCATGTTCTCAGCAAGAGCCTGCGCACGTGTGTTCAAGAGCAAATGGCTTCTTTCCTAAAATAACCTGGTGAGGGTGGGCTGGGTGAGGGTGGGCCCCATTTGCTATTGGCCAGGGGTGACTGGGCGTGTTGTTAGAGGGGTCACACGACCCTACTCAGGCCTTCTCAGTGGCGGCCCCCAATTTCCGGGGTGGGGTGCCACAGACAGAAGTTCAATGATGCTGCAGTGGGTGGCGCTGGGGAAGGGGGCAGGGGAGGGGGCTACACATGTGGTTTCCAGCCTGCTCAATTAATATGCAGGGTTGCTAGGTCACAGCGGGGTGGGCGTAGACGCTGATTGGCCTGGCTACGCCACGTGGTGTGCATCAGTAAGGTCATTTCCTGGAGGAGGTGCTTAATTAATTAAATATGCGAGGTTGCTAGGTTACGGCGGGGTGGACGTAGACGCTGATTGGCCTGGCTACGTCACGTGGTGTGCGTCAGTAAGGTCATTTCCTGGAGAAGAAGAAGAAGATGAAGAAGAAGATATTGGATTTATATCCCGCCCTCCACTCCAAAGAGTCTCAGAGCGGCTCACAATCTCCTTTACCTTCCTCCCCCACAACAGACACCCTGTGAGGTGGGTGGGGCTGGAGAGGGCTCTCACAGCAGCTGCCCTTTCAAGGACAACCTCTGCCAGAGCTATGGCTGACCCAAGGCCATGCTAGCAGGTGCAAGTGGAGGAGTGGGGAATCAAACCCGGTTCTCCCAGATAAGAGTCCGCACACTTAACCACTACACCAAACTGGCTCTCCTGGAGAAGGTGCTTAATTAATTAAATATGCGGGGTTGCTAGGTTACGGCAGGGTGGACGTAGACGCTGATTGGCCTGGCCACGTCACGTGGTGGTGGTGGGGGCATGACCTGGGTGATGTCATTGGGGTCATGACCCTGATGACACAGTTTCCGGTGACGTCAGTGGAAGTGACGTTGCTGGCCACGCCCCCTTCATTAAAAATTCAAGGGTTGACAGAGCTTCCGGTGATGTCACCAGAAGTGACGTAGTTGGCCACGCCCCTTCATTAAAATGCATGGGTTGCCAGAGCTTCCGGTGACGTCACCCAAAGTGATTTCACTGGCCACGCCCCCTTCATTAAATATGCATGGGTTGGCCATATACTACTCCCGTTGAATGCTTTGGAAGGTTAAAGTGTTCTCCGACAGATTTCTCAGTTCTGTAATTCCTAATGTCAGATTTGTGTCCATTTATCCTTTGGCGTAGGGTTTGTCCTGTTTGCTCTATGCAGAGAACTGAAGGGCATTGTTGGTATTTAATGGCACATATAATGTTGGAGGATGAACAAGTGAATGAGCCTGAGATGATGTGGTTAATGCTGTTAGGCCCAGTTACTATGTTGTTTGGGTGTATGTGGCAGCAAAGTTGGCACTTGGGTTTATTGCAAGCTCTGGTACCAGTGTCCATGCTCAGATGAGATGCTGTATTGTTGTGAGTGAGGAACTATTTGAGATTTGGGGGGGCTGTCTGTGTGCAAGCAAAGGTTTACCCTCCAGTACTTTTGAAAGACACCTGTCACTATCCAATAGGTTGTAAGTTGTTGATACGTTGTACTGTTTTAAGTTGAGAGTTGTGTGTGACCACTAGTGGTATTCTGTTATTATCTCTTTTGGGTTTGTCTTGTAACAAGTTTTCTCTGGATAGCTTTGTTAATCTTTGTTAATCTATGTCCTGATTTCATCAGGTGGGTACTTTAGTTCCAAAAAGGTTTGTTGTAGATCCCTCAGGTGAGAATCTCTGTCAGCAGGATTGGAGCAAATGCGGCTGTAGAGTAATAATATACCGTATATACTCGACTATAAGTCGAGTTTTTCTGCCCCAATTTTGGGCAGAAAACCCCCCTCCTCGACTTATAGTCGACTCACGCATGAGGCCGGCGGGGAGATGGCGGCCGTGAGGCGGGCGGGGAGATGGGCTTCTCCCCGGCCCGCTGAGGTAACCACCGCCGCCATGTACCGTCGTTTGGGGGAGCTCCTGCCTTCCTTAGTCATTCTCTTTTAGCTGATGATTCCATTTCCCCCATCCCATAACACACAAATTAAGTGTTACCTTTCATTCTTCTTTCTCTTTTCATATTTTCTCAGCCGCGGGGAGCCCTGCTCGCAGCCGCTCTGCTGGCAGGGAACGGGCCCGGGAGGAGGCCCTGCGGCGTGCCATTGGGCCGCGCGGGCACCGGCCTTTCCCTCCTTCCCGCTGCCTCCTCCTTTCTCTCCTCCTCCTCCCTCCCTGCTGCGTCGACGCCCTTCAGCGTCTCCTCCCTCCCCAACGCCAGAGCTCAGCTTCTCCCCTTGATGCAACCAACTAATGTCAATTGACTGTTTTAAGGCAGAGTTGAATGACACCAGGCTCATTATTTCTGATGCTAAAAACAGCAGTTTCAGATCCTACTCCTGTGTCACCTTGAACACTGTGAACAGTTACGGTAATACTAGATGACTGGTGATCTAGAGGGGAGTATACATAATTCAAAATACACGGGAAAAAGTACAGGATGACATACTGGCTAGCTGCATCCAGCATAGTACTGTAATTGCAACAGGCTTCAGAAATCAATCTCTCCTCCTGCCCCTCTCTCTCTACACTCAGACGCGCGCGCACACACACACACACAGAGTTCCTTTTCATCAAAACATGCTGAACCACTCAGCTGATCCAAGGCAAGAAGGGTCACTCAGAAATACCTGGTGTCCAGGCATTTGATGACTTAGTATAATTGGACAAAAGTGCTTACCGGCCTTTCCCTCCTTCCCGCCGCCTCCTCCTTTCTCTCCTCCTCCTCCCTCCCTGCTGCGTCGACGCCCTTCAGCATCTCCTCCCTCCCCAATGCCAGAGGTCGGCTTCTCCCCGGCCCGCTGAGGTAACCACCGCCGCCATGGCTAGAATATTTTTATCATGGCATTGGAGTTTGTTATCCGCAGTCACAGAAGGAAGAATGTTATGATTCACCTGAGTCTTTCTCCTCCTACTCAGTCCCTCTGTGGATCTGTACGTGAGGCAAAGAGGGCTCCACAGTCAGACCTTTTAATCCTGCCCTTTCATCCCTCCTTATTGACTATATTCCAGAGAGAAAGTTTATGGAATAAGCTCCAATCTGTGGTAAAATTTTATTCTAGCCATAGTTTTCCCTACATACCACATGAATAGAAATGTATAAAATTATGCAGGGGTGGAGAAATTGGATAGCGAGGACTCCCTCTTCCACAGTACTAGAATTTTATTATACCCAATAAAGTTGATGGACATAGATTCAGGCAGAAGCTGTGTATTTGGGTGCCTTTTAAAATTAAAGGTAAAATGCATTTTCCTGCACCCAGTGGGGTTTTGTTTGTTTATGACCAGCGACTAATCTTCAGATCTCCAGTGACCAATCAGAAGCCATACTGGGCAAATGTCCCACTTGCCCCCCCCCACTTTCCAAAAACACTTGGCAGGTTCCAGGAGAGGTGTCGGAGACCCTTGGCTTACAGTGTGATAAAATGTTGCCAACTGACCCCCATAGATGGAGGTGTTTAGCAAAATGACCACCATGAAGATGAGGAGGCCCAGGAAGGGAGGGCCTGTGTATTGAAGGGTCCCTTTAATGTTAGTGGACTTCATGGGCTTGCTGAGTTGCAAAAACTTGTATGGGAAGTCATGGTTACAAGCCACAAAGGAGAAGCAGCAGAGTCACACACACCTAAATAATGCACTTTCGATCCTCATTCAGTGCATTTTGCAACTAGATTTAACTGTGCAGACTAGCACAATCCAGTTGGAAAGTAGATTGAAAGTGCATTATTTAGTGTGTGTGATCGCAGCCTATAATGTCTCATTCTTGGCTCTATGGAATTTTGCAAGGTCTTAATTTTTTCCAACTCATTATCCTTTGGCCAGCCAATCTTCCTCCTTTCAGCACAGAAACTCATATGATCTACCGGTATTTAAGAATGGGATGATTCTGTGTTTGTTAAGTGGATCTACTACCTACACTAAAGTTCATTTTCAGAACAGATGAGTACGGTATGTTTGGAATCTTGTGGGCAAAATTTTCCCTTTCTAGACAAAAGTAACATCAGTATACCTAACTCTTTTTCTATAGGACTAGATACGGATCCCACTACCTCTAATACTGGATCAAAACAAAAACGCAGGTCATACGAAGCTGGTTTCAAACTTAAAGTTGTGGCAAGAGCAGAAGAAAGCAATAACAGCATTGCAAGTAGGGAATTTTGTGTTGATGAAAAACAAGTGAGGGACTGGCGGAAAATGAAAGCTGACTTGGAAAAAATGCCAAAGGCAAAAAAAGCTCGACGTGGTTTAACGAGTTCATATGGGGCTCTAGAGACTGAATTGCATAAGTGGGTTATGGAGTGTCGTCAAAATGGCTACTGTGTAACACGCATGGGAATTCGCTTACGTGCCCTTCAAATGGCTAAAGACGACAAACTAAAAGCACCAGGCATTGAAAATTTTGCTGCGACAGCAGGATGGTGTTCCCGCTTCATGAACAGGTTTGACCTATGTTTGCGGCAAAGAACAAAGATTGCACAGAAGTTGCCAAAAGACCTTGATGAAAAAGTGATGTCATTCCATTCATTCATCATAAAACAAAGAAGGATCCATAACTACGACTTGGGAGATATTGGGAATATGGATGAAACACCTATGATTTTTGATATTCCCAGCAACAGAACTGTGGCAAGTTTGGGAGACAAAACTATTTTACTCAGGACCACAGGAAATGAAAAAACCCATTTCACAGTCGTTCTCTCATGTTTGGCTAATGGAACTAAGCTGCGGCCTGTCATTATTTTTAAAAGGAAGACATTGCCTAAAAAGGTGAAATTTCCACCACGAATAAGTGTGCGGGCACATATTAAAGGCTGGATGGATGAACAAGGAACAAAAAAATGGCTGGAAGAAATTTGGAAAGGACGACCAGGAGCAGCCTTGAAGAAAAAACCTTCATTGCTAGTTTGGGATATGTTCAGGGCTCACACATCTGATGACATAAAAATATTGGCAAAGTCTTCTCAAGTGACTTTGGCCGTTATTCCAGGTGGGCTTACATCTGTATTACAGCCCCTAGATGTGTGTTTAAATAAACCTTTCAAAGACCGTGTGCGAAAGATGTGGCATGAATGGATGTCATCTGGTCAAGCCCAACTGACAAAAGTTGGAAATCTAAAGAAGCCCGACATAGAATTGATAGCAACGTGGGTTCGTGATGCATGGGAAGATATTCCAGAAGACATGGTGCAACGTGCCTTTAAGAAATGTGGCATTAGTAATGCTATGGATGGCAGTGAAGACAGCGCTGTGTATGAGAATGACAGCAGTGATGGCAATGACTGCGAACTCAGTGATGATGACAATGTCTACGCTAATACCCTCACACCGACTGAAGCTGAAGCTTTATTTGGACATACAGATGATGAGGAGGAATCCAGTTTTGAAGGATTTTAACTCTTGTGTTTTAGCTTACCGTAGTTGCTGATTGAGCTAAGGTTTTGTACTTTTGTACAAATAAAAGAGTCTTGCCTCAATTAATGTCGTTTTATTGGTATCTACCAGTATTTTAATTTTGTAATTTACCAGTAACTGCTGCGCTTCCCACCCTCGGCTTATACTCGAGTCAATAAGTTTTCCCAGATTTTTGGGGTAAAATTAGAAGCCTCGGCTTATATTCGGGTCGACTTATACTCGAGTATATACGGTAATAATAATAATAATAATAATTTTTTATTTCTATCCCGTCCTCCCCGCCGGAGCAGGCTCAGGGCGGCTCACAACATAAAATACACATTACATCCATTATACTTATAAAAACATAGTTAAAACAGTTATAAATTATTAAAATTAACATGACAATATGGCGTTATAAACATTAGATTTTTAGTGGAATTCAGAAAATAAGAGCATTTCCAGCAGCATACCTAGCTTTATTACTAGTTTTGTCACTAGTTAAAGGCCATCTTGAAAAGGTGGGTTTTACAGGCCCTACGAAATCGATCTAAACATCTTAGGGCCCTCACCTCCTCAGGGAGTTGATTCCACAGTAGTGGAGCGGTGACAGAGAAGGCCCGATCCCGGGTGGCCTTCAGTCTGGCCTCCCTTGGCCCAGGGACATTCAACTGGTTTTTCCCAGATGACCTCAGTAGAGTCTGGCTGTATACAATGGATCGTTTGGTATGTTTGGGATGGTAGCTAGAGGCATGCCGGTATGTTTGTTGGTCAGTAGGTTTCCGGTATGAGGTGGTGTCAATGCCTCCATTGTTTATTTTTACAGTGGTGTCCAGAAAATGTATTTCTTGCATAGACTGGTTCATTGTCAGGTTGATGGTAGAGTGAAAGTCACTGAAAGCCTGCACCCTTGGCAAAAGTTACCAACAGAGCTTTCCATACAAGTCTGTAAAAGCAAGTTTTTTAAGAGTACTTTTGGGGGAACTTAAAGAGCTCCATGACGCAGGGTGGTAAAGCTGCAGTACTGCAATCTGAGCTCTCTGCTCATTACCTGAGTTTGATCCCGGTGGAAGCTGGGTTCAGGTAGCCAGCTCAAGGTTGACTCAGCCTTCCATCCTTCTGATGTTGGTAAAATGAGTACCCAGCTTGCTGCGGGGGGGGGGGGGGGAATATAGATTACTGGGGAAGGCAATGGCAAACCACCCCATAAAAAGTCTGCCATGAAAACATTGTGATGAGACATCACCCCAGAGTTGGAAATGACTGGTGCTTGCACAGGGGACTACCTTTATCTTTACTAAGGGGTACAGCTTTGGGTTCTGACATATCTATTTAATGTTACTGATTTTAATAGATAGGTATTTTGTACAGTATTTGTTATTACTTACTGTGAGTCTTGACTGTGTTGAGATGGAGGTGGAAATGGACATATAAATACTCTAAAACAAATATATTCCTACTGTATCTTCTACAATTGTAAAGAAAACAATATAGAGATAAACATTCTCCTTTTTTTTCTTGACCACTATATCAGCCATGGACTCCATTTTTGAAGTGAAACATTGAGAAAAGTGAGATATTTCTCTACACAAGGCCATTTGGAAAGAGAATAAAGAGATGTAACCTAATAGGATTTACCAAATGGCTTCAACAGACACCAAGCCCCATGTGGGCCATTTCAAAGGGAAGGAGCCTTCACATGCAAAAAGTGAAGAGTTTGTTCACAAATAGAGAGGCAGATGAAAAATGCAGACCTTCCCACCATCCTGCTGTCTCTTACCAACCTAAATCTGAAACATCATACATTGTGATTAGTATGCCATTTACAGTGTTGGGCAGGGGGAGCTGCTTTTCATTTCACAGGGGCCCATTAAGAAAACACCTAGGCTTTTTCTTACATATAGATGTCCAGCAGTTATTAACAGCAGAGGAAGTGCTGTGGAAGGGAGAAACACCACCTCAAAAGGCACTAAGGTCATCATTCTTCCAGCTCATTCCATCTATAACAGATTACAAATCACAGAAGTGTGTGTGTGGGGAAGCTTCCATGATCTAGATGTTTATGAAATTCTAATGAAGGCCTATTCATATTTCCTTAATCATAGTATTAAAAGATAGGCAATGTAGGGGGAAAGAGCTTTGAATAGGTATAACATACATGCCAAAGTCAAAAACTAACAGCCCAGTCAAAAGGTGAATTTAAAATTATTTCACTGAAATTTAGCTAAACTGTCTGACAGATGTCCAGTCTTGTTTTTCTCCTGCAACTAGTACAGTATAGAGTAGTTAGTGATGCTAATAAAGCTAATGAAAAATGTTCTTGTAATATGGATTTTCACTGTTTGTAGTATTTACTTTTATCACAAGTTACCTTACCTGAACCCTAGTTTGCAAATACGTCCTATTTTTTGTGCCTGCATGCTTAGAATTCATAAAACTTAGGAACTGACAAACCTACTAAAACCATATGGAAAGGTTTTAGGATGAGAACTAAGCCACAGCCAGGACTTATCCTGCTGCCGTATTTGCGGTCTCCAGGGAGGGGGGAGCACAGAGACAACCATGTGGCCAAAAGCTGGCCATATGGTCAAATGTGGGGTGAGGTTCTGCAGTGGCCTCAGTTGTGCCCAGAGTTCAGGGGCCATCATCACATGGGGACAAGGAGTGGGTAGCATCAGGGGGTCTGGCTGCCCCTCCCTGTCCCTATTAAAGGGCCACTGCATGGCTCCAGCCAATATTTTCCTGCCCCTATCTCTCCCTCCCTCCTTAAGTTTCCATTGTTATGGGTATTGTCTCTGATCTGGGCATGTTATTTATCACAGCTTTAAGCAGTTTGGGCATTGGGATGGATCCTTTTGCTAAGGAAGCAGTGCCTGCATGCCCACTTAATAGAGAGCAGGACGAGGCTTTGCTCCCCCTCCCTTCCAGTTCTGAAAGGGAGGGAGAGCAAAGTCTCATTCTGTGCTCTCTTAAGAGAGAAAGCTGTACTGAGATGCCTGCGTTGAAGCAGGGAAGGATGAAGCTAGCATTGCTCCTTTGAGCGTGCTGGGGGGTGTGGAGTACTGCGCCACATTGTAGCTCCGTGGAGGAGAGGGGAAGGGAGGGGTGCCACTGCAGAGGGGGGCGGCCTGGGGAGTGCTGCTGTGGAGGGGTATTAGGAATTTGTTTAAAGTAGTACTGGGAGGGGGGAGAGCGCAATTCGGCACCCCTCCCTCCTGAGGCAAAGGCTTAATTTGTTTAGTGGAAGGGCTGGCCATGGCTGTGGACCTTATTTCTCCAAAATATCTGGTGGTTGATCTGTCTCACCCAGTCTCAACACACACCCTCTATTCCCTGAACCCACAAATATTACACTGACACATCTGGAAATATATATATTTATTTATTATTTGGATTTCTATCCTGCCCTCCCCATAGGCAGACTCAGGGCAGGTCACAACATTGTTAGAAACAATTAAAAACCAGTTATATAATTCTAAAACAGTTAAAAAATTAAAAGATGGTGAAATTGTATAAACATAAGCCCATAGGCTAAGCAAATAAGATAAGAGTCAGATGACACAGTGTTAATGCTCCACATGGGCAGCAATAGCAGGGAGGCCAGATATTTGAATGTTCACAACCTCAACTTAAAGCCTGGTAGTACAATTCTGTTTTACTGGCCCTGTGGAACTGCAGCAAGCTCTGCAGGGCCCTGATCTCCAGTGGGAGCATGTTCCACCAGGTAGGGGCCAGGACAGAAAAAGCCCTGGCCCTGGAGCGTAAATATACCAGAACAAGGCACACTGTTGCCATCATGGTTTGAGTAGCCTAGCCAGTGTTCCCACATGGAATCTGATTTCTTTAATACTTTACTTGGTCTCTGTGAGAAACTGTGGTTCTTCCTTGAAGGCTGAATTGAATTTTTTTTTTTGGGGGGGGGGTATTGTAAGATACAGAATAGTGGCCAGTTCTGTTTGCCATCCAGCGACCTAATCTCCATCCTGGATGTGTTGCACAGCTGCTTAAACAATGTGCTGCTGCCTGCAAACCTCTACACTCCCAAAGTACACTGTGAGAAAGGTTATGACTTAAAACATTAAACAAAAAAGAGACAATCTTTTTTAAACAGTCATTTACTAGGGAAATTTATCTAGCAGTTCAGCTAGGATCTGAGAAGAGGTGGAAGCTATTTCTCAGGCAGATGAGATGTTGAAGCTAAAGCAATGTTGTATGCCACTGCTCTTCACTAAAAAGTTTACTTCTAAAGATACATGGCATGACATTATATGTAAGCAAGGAAACCATTGCCATTTGGACAGTCATTTGAAACTTACACAAATATCTATCTCTTCCTGAACTTCCTTGTTCTGCTTTGTCCCTTCAAGCCTTGGCCTTAAGCAAAAAATGCTAAGTTGAGCTGTTCAGAGAAAGAATTTGAGTATGGTACTGCTGTTGCAGAGCACATGGATTTTGATGTGGCTGTAGTGGACTGTCGCCACGGAAAAACTCTATGTATAACATCAAGTTTTTAGCACCAATTTAATCTTAGAAGCTTTTTAATTTAAACTGATCAGTGTTATGGTAGTATGATCTATAATATGTATGTACTTATAATATGTATATCCTGCCCTCCCTGCCGAAGCAGGCTCAGGGCAGCTCACAACATTGACACATCAACAGTTAAAAATACATATTATCTCTCGGCTTGACTTCGCGAACGAAGATTTAAGAAGGGTGCAGTAGTCCACGTCTGCTGCAGGCTCGCTGGTGGATGACAAGACCAATGCGGGACAGGCAGATCCGGCCACAGTGGCTGCAGGGAAAAGTCTGATTTGGGGTTGGTGCTGTAGCAGTGCAATTCTTCCTCAATCTCCTTTTGTCCTCAAGACCAGCTATACGTGCGTTCTCAAAGGAAGAGACAGCCTGGTGGATGGTGTGTCTCCATGCTTTGCGATCTGAGGCTAGATCAGACCACTGGTGATGGTTGATGCGACAGGTGCCAAAGGATTTCTTCAAGGAGTCCTTGTACCTCTTCTTTGGTGCCCCTCTATTTCGATGGCCGGTGGAAAGTTCGCCATACAGAGCAATCTTGGGAAGGCGGTGGTTTTCCATCCTAGAAATATGCCCTGCCCAGCGCAGCTGCGTTTTCAACAGCAGTGCCTCGATGCTGGTAACCTCCGCCCTCTTGAGGACTTCAGTGTTGGTCACAAAGTCACTCCAGTGGATGTTGAGGATGGTGCGAAGGCAGCGCTGATGAAAGCGCTCAAGGAGTCGCAGGTGATGACGGTATAAAACCCACGATTCGGAGCCGTAGATGAGGGTTGTCAACACAACCGCTTTGTAAACATTGATCTTTGTGCCTTTTTTCAGATGCTTGTTGCTCCATACTCTTTTGTGCAGTCGGCCAAATGCACGGTTTGCCTTTGCCAGCCTGTTGTCGATCTCTTTGTCAATCTTGGCATCTGAGGAGATGATGCACCCCAGGTAGCTGAACTGCTGGACTGTCTTCAGTACTGATTCACCCACAGTGATGCAGGGAGGGTGATAATCTTCCTGGGGTGCAGGCTGGTGGAGAACTTCTGTCTTCTTCAGACTAACTTCTAGGCCGAATAGCTTGGCAGCCTCTGCAAAGCAGGATGTCATATGCTGCAGAGCTGATACCGAGTGGGAGACGAGTGCAGCATCATCAGCAAACAGCAGCTCTGGGATGAGTTTTTCCATTGTCTTGGAGTGAGCCTTTAGTCGCCTCAGGTTGAACAGGCTGCCATCAGTGCGATAGCGGATGTAGACACCATCGTCATCATCTAGATCTACTGCGGCTCTTTGAAGCATCATGCTAAAGAAGATCGTAAAGAGAGTTGGTGCGAGAACATACATATTATAGATCATACTACTATAAAATTGATCAGTTTGAATTAAAAAGCTTCTAAGATTAAATTGGTGCTAAAAACTTGATGTTATACATCATAGAGTTTTTCCGTGGTGACGGTATTCCTTCAATAGTAAAATTGATTGCTGTGAAATTATTAAGTGAAAGTCAGTTGGAAAAGAGCAGTCTTGCAGGCCCTGCAAAACTGGGCAAGGCTCCGCAAGGCCTGCATGTCTTCTGGCAATTTGTTCCACCAGTGTGGGGCTGAGATTGAGAAGGCCCTTTCTCTAGTAACTTTCAGTTTGGCCTCCTTCAGCCCAGGGATTGTGAATAAATTTTGAGAAGCAGATCGTAGTACCCTCTGGGGAATATATGGGGAGAGACGGTCCCTAAGGTAAGCTGGCCCTTGGCCATATAGGGCTTTAAAGGTAATAACCAGCATCTTGTAACAAACCCGGTACACTATTGGCAGCCAGTGCAGTTCCCGCAGCCCCGGCTGTATGTGCTCCTATCTAGGGAGCCCCAACAACAGCCTGGCCTCTGCGTTCTGCACTAGCTGTAGTTTCTCGGTTTGGCACAGGGACAGCCCCATGTAGAGGGCATTGCAGGAGTCCAACCTCGAGGTGACTGTCGCATGGATCACTGTTGCTAGGTCACCATGCTCCAGGAAGGGGACCAACTGCCTCACCTGCCTAAGATGAAAAAAACCGGATTTAGCAGTGGCTGCTATCTGGGCCTCCATTGACAAGGCAGGCTCTGTCTTTGCTGAACTCAACTTCAACCTATTCATCCTGTGCCAACCTGCCACAGCTTGCAACACCAGGTCTAGTTTTTTTGGGACACAGTCAGGCCGGCCATCCATCAGTAGATAGAGTTGGGTGTCATCAGCATATTGGTGACAACCCAACCCATACCTCTGGGCAATCTGGGCAAGGGGGCACATGTAGATGCTGAATAACATTGAAGAGAGCACTGCCCCCTGCAGCACCCCACAATTAAGCGGGTGCCTCTGGGACAGTTCACCCCCAATCGCCACCCTTTGTCCCCGACCATAGAGGAAAGCCTTTGCAAGGCCAACCCCTGGATCCCCACGTCGGCGTGGCAGTGGGTCAGCAACTGATGGTCAACTGTATCGAATGCAGCCTATAGGTCTAACAACATCAGTACCGCCAAGCCGCCTCTATCCAGATGCTGCTGGAGGTCATCTACCAGGGCAACCAGCACTGTCTTCATCCCATGACCTGGGCGAAAGCTGGACTGGTGGGGATCTAGCATGGAAGCATCATCCAGAAAACTCTGTAACTGTAACGCTACTGCCCTCTCAATAATTTTACCCAAAAAGGGAAATTAGAGACTGGCTGATAATGTGCCAATTTGGCCAGATCTGATGTAGCTTTTTTTCAGAAGAGGGCAGACCACAGCCTCTTTAAGAGGTGTTGGAAAAAGCCCTTCCGAGAGGGATCTATTTATGATGTCTGGTATAGGACATCTAAACTCCCTCTGGCAAGCTTTAATTAGCCAGGAAGGGCAAGGGTCCAGATCACAAGTTGTTGGGCGTATAGTGGAGAGGATTCTGTCAACTTCCTCCAGGCTGAGCACGTCGAAGCAATCCAGAATTGGTCCAGAAGACAGGCACGGAGCTTCGAGTTCACGAACTGTTTCCAATGTGGCAGGGTGGTCGCAACGGAGTGACAAGATCTATCCACAAACAATTCCGCAAAAGTCTCACAGCCAATTTCCAATTCCCTAGCATTTGGCCTGCCTTGCGGCCGTGTTGTAAGATTCTGAATTGTCCTAAACAATTGTGCCGGGCGTGAGCTTGCAGACGCAATCTTAGCTGCAACGTAAGTCTTCTTTGTGGCTTTGACTGCCATCTCATAGGACCTCATAAACTCTCTATAAGATGTTCTAGTCGCTTTGTCTCGAGCACGCTGCCATTGCCTCTCTAACCATCTGAGCCCTCGTTTCAACTGCCGTGATTCCGGGGTATACCATGGAGCCAGCTTGGAGCAAGGGTGCAGAGGGCGCCGAGGTGCGATCTCATTGATGACCCTGGAGAGCTGACCCTGCCAAGACTCCACCAGGTCATCGAGAGAATCGCCAGGGGGCCAGGGATCCTGTAGAGCAATTTGGAACTGCTCAGGGTCCATCAGGCTCTGCGGGCGAGCCAAAATAAGCTCATCGCCTAAATGGGTTTACCTAATGGGTTTAAGGTTACCTTAAACAAAGAAAAGAATTAGTCAATTTAGAGCCACATTGTAAATTACTGTAACACCATAGCTAACACAATGGGGATGGTTTGTATGACAGGATTATGTCCTCAGCAACGATCTTTCTCTTAGGCTTCTTCTTTGTATCCAGTGATCTTCTAAATGGATTACAGGAACAGTCTTTTTGCATGGGCAGACGTAACAGTAAGCTCTATTGTTTAGCGGCTGTCTACTTCCATTCGCATCTGTATTGACACACCCAGAGTATGTGATGCTCCTGCTTTGTTCTCATGGCACTGAGCAGGAACAAGATGGATCCAGGATCTCTTCCATCATGGTTTCTGGTGAAGGCTGCTTTTAGAGGCTGTCTTCAGTGGACAGGAGTGCAGTGGTGTTCTGCATGGCTTGGCAGCTTCTTGGGGAAGCCTGATCTGGAATCCTTCTATGCAGGGAGATGCATATAGTCACAGCGATGTCAGGAACATGCGGTGAGTTTTCCTTAACTTGGCTGGAGTGCTTGCTGCTTGGCCCCACACAGAGTGAAATGTTCATATTAGGATGGTACCCATGTAACCAATTGATAAGGCTGATAGTCCAATGTTGCAGGAAACATGTGAGTGTAAGAATATATAACTACAAGCCCAGGGAGTGAACACAAGGCCAGAGTGAACACAGTCCATTAAAGATGGTGGAGGGGGCTTTGGGCTTACAACCCTACTTGACAATAAATGTCCCATTAGGCCCCATACTTGCAAAGATGCAAGCTAATTAATGTCACTACATCCTCAGTGCATTCAAGGATGTAAGTCCTATTGATTTCATGGGAATTTATGTCAATATGATGTGTTTATGAACAAGATGCAAGCTGCACATTTTCAGCTGCAACAGGGAAAGCAGCTTGGAACTGGGATAGAACTGCTGGTAAGGTGAGTGTTGATTTGCTTTTCTAAAACTGCTGGGGAGCATTACCCAGGGTTACTGTGGGAGGGAACTGTGTGAGTGCTTGGTGCCTGCTGGAGAGGGGTTTCTGATTGCTTTTGTGTGTCCTTTGTGTGGCTATTGCTGAGAGAGGAGAGCCTGTTTGCCTGGGGGTGGTTGCTGGCACCACCCTCTACTGTTGCTCTGGCTGTTGAGTCAAAGGTGGGTGGGGACTTGAGCCTTTAAATTGCAAGGCTCCTCCTTGCCAGTGGCTTGAGCCTTTGGTGCAAGCCTTTGGCAGGAGTTGAAGGGATCTTGGCCTGTGGCTCTTATCCTGGGGGGTTCTAGCCTGGGGGTTCTGTTGGAAGATGGATAGTTCCTCAAAAGTAGTCTCAAGTGGCAGCTGGTAGTGGAATCTATAGGGAAGTCAAGATAAAGAGAATTTTGAAATGGATTGCAGCAGCACGACTGGTGAGGGAGCTGAGGCAGTAATGTGAAAAGACTGGGATGTCTGTATTTCTACCTGATAGTAGCAGCAATTACACTTGCAGCAAGTGTAAGTTAGTAGCCCTGCTGGAGGAGAAGATACAGGGACTGGAGGCACAATTGTCCTCACTGCAGAATTTAAAGGAAGGTGAGGATTTTCTTGACAGAACCCATAAGGTGCTCTTGAAAGGACAAGAGGAGGAAGAGGAAGTGGTATCTCAGCAAGCAGAAGAGAACCCAACACAGAAGGAGGGTTCATGGAAAAATGTAACCCGAAGGAACAGGAAAATCAGGAGATGTTCTGAGCCTCTGCCATTCAGCAATAGGTTCCAGGATCTCCCCACAGTAACCGATTCTGAATCATTCGAACAAGTATTATTTCCCCAGCCTCCACGAAGCTTGAAGAAAGTTTCTCAGGATCCTGTGGATAAGAAACCTAGAGTTTCCACTCCCCAATACAGAAAGAAGAGGGTGGTGGCAATTGGAGACTCCTTGTTCAGAGGGGTGGAGCCCAAAGTGTGCTGAATGGATTTGTCATCCCTAGGGGGCTGCTGTCTGCAAGGTGCATGCATCCAGGATGTGACAGAAAGGATAGGAAGATTTATCAAGCCCATGGATTATTATCCTTTCTTGCTGATCCACGTGGGAACAAATGATACTGCCCTTCACAGCCCTGAACGTATTAGAAAGAACTTTATGGCTCTGGGTCAGAAGGTGAATTTGCTGGAAGCACAGGTTGTGTTCTCGTCAGTTCTTCCTGTTGAAGGACGAGAAAGAATACTTCAAATAAATGAATGACTACGTCATTAATATCATCAGAAAAGATTTTGATTTCTGGTCCATGGCTTACACTTTCAAGATGGTGGTCTTCTATTGGGAGATGGTTTGCACCTTACAAAGGTAGGGAAAAGGGCGCATACACTAGGTAATGTTAACTTGCAGGTATGTACAGAAGCTAAACCTTCAGGATGCATAAAACATGGATTCCGATGTCTCTACTTTAATGCACAGAGTATGGGAAACAAACAGGAGGAACTGGAGGTCCTAATGCAGGAAGGAGACGATGACAGACCTTACTGAAACTTAGTGGGATGACACTCACAACTGGAATATTAGGATTCAGGGGGTACAACTTATTTAAAAGGGACAGACAAATCAGAAAGGGCAGAGGTGTAGCAGCATATGTGAAGAAGGTATGTACTTGTGAGGAAATATGTGAATCTGAGCATGGCAGCTCAATTGAGAGTCTCTGGGTAAAAATAAAAGGAGTAAGAAATAACAGTGATATTATGGTGGGGGTCTGCTATAGACCACCAAGTCAGGCAGAGGAGTTGGATGAAATGCTCCTACAACAGATTGCAAAGTTCTCCAAGAGAAGGGACACAGTGATCATGGGAGATTTCAATTACCTGGACATTTGTTGGAAGTTCAACTCTGCTAAAAATGAAAGGTCAAATAGATTCCTGACTTGTCTTGCTGACAACTTCCTTTTCCAGAAAGTGAAGAAGGAAACAAGGGGATCTGCTATCTTTTGATTCTTACCAACAAGGAAGAATTGGTTGAAGAATAGTGGGCACCCTGGGCAGTAGTGACCAAGTGATTTTGGAATTTACAGTCTTAGGGAAGGGGAAAGCTATACATAGTCAGACTCATAGGTTGGAATTCAGAAAGGCAAACTTCAATTAACTTAGAACCATGTTGGGCAAAATCCCATGGTCAGAAATACTTAGGAAGAAGGGGGTTCAAGAAGGTTGGGAATTTCTTAAAAGTGAAATACTGAAAGTGCAATCATAAACAATTCCTGTAAGAAGAAAAAATGGAAGAAGCCTAAAGAAGCTGAGGTGGCTCCATAGACAGCTCTCTAAAGACTTGAGAAATAAAAGACTCCTTTAGGAATTGGAAGGGGGACCTTATAACCAAGGATGAATATAAACAAATCACCAATGCTTGTAGAGAAAAAGTTAGGAAAGCTAAAGCTCAGTATGAGCTAAGTCTGGCCAAAAATGCTAAAAACACAACAAAAAAGGGTTCTTTTCTTATGTTCAGAGTAAGAAAAACAGCAAGGACATGGTAGGCCCATTGCAAGGGCAGGAAAGTGAAATTGTAATGAAGAGAGGGCGGAACTGCTCAATTCCTACTTTTCCTCAGTCTTCTGAGGGAAATGGTGCTCAACATGGCAAAAACAGAACATATAATGAGAGTATGGCGTTCCAACCTAGGATCAGTACATAAACACCTAGTTTCTTTAAATGAAACAAATTCCTCAGGGCCGGATGAACTGCATCCAAGGGTAATAAAAGAGCTTGTGGATGTAATTTTTGAGCCTCTGGCTATTATTTTTGAGAATTCTTGAAAAACAGGAGAGGTGCCAGAAGTTTGGAGGTGAGCGAATGTTGTTCCCATCTTCAAGAGGGGGCAAAAGGAGGATCCGGATAACTACCTACCCATCAGCTTGATGTCTATACATGGAAAAGTTTTAGAACAAATCATCAAACAATCAGTCCTGGAACATTTATAAAGGATGGCTGTGATTACCAAGAGCCAGCATGGGTTTCTCAAGAACAAGTCATGTCAGACTAACCTTACCTCTTTTTTTGAGAAAGTGACTACCTTGCTGGATCAGGAGAATGCTGCAGACATTTGGATAAGACTTTGGATAAGGTTCCACATATTATCCTTGTTGACAAGTTGGTAAAATGTGGTTTGGATCCTGTTACCGTTAGGTGGATCTGCAACTGGTTGACAGATTGCACCCAAAGAGTGCTTGTGAATGGTTCCTCATCCTCTTGGAGAGGAGTGACAAGTGGAATGCCTCAAGGATCTATCCTGGGACCTGTTTTGTTCAATATCTTTATAAATGATTTGGATGAAGGAATAGAGGGAATGCTTATTAAATTTGCAGATGATACTAAATTGGGAGGTGTTGCAAATACAGTAGAAGACAGAAACAGGATACAGGATGATCTTGACAGGCTGGAAAACTGGGCTGAAACCAATAAAATGAATTTTAACAGGGATAAATGTAAAGTTCTGCTTGTAGGTAGGAAAAATCCAATGCATAGTTATAGGATGAGGAAGACTTATCTTAGCAGTAGTATGTGCAAAAAGGATCTAGAGGTCTTAGTGGACCATATGCTGAACATGAGTCAACAGTGTGATGCGGTGGCTAAAAAAAGGCAAATGCAATTTTGGGCTGTATTAACAGAAGTATAGTGTCCAGCTCATGTGAAGTGATGGTATCACTTTATTCTGCTCTAGTAAGACCTCACCTGGAATATTGTGTTCAGTTTTAGACACCAAATTTAAAGAAAGATATAGACAAACTGGAATGGGTCCAAAGGAGGGCAACAAAGATAGTGAAGTGTCTGGAGATCAAGTCCTATGAAGAAAGGTTGCTGGCTATGTTTAACTTGGAGAGAAGGTTGATGAGAAGTGATATGATCACTATCTTCAAGTACTTGAAGGGCTGTCATACAGAGGATGGTGCAGAATTGTTTTCTGTGGCCCCAGAAGGTAGGACTAGCGCCAGCAGACTGAAATTAAATCAGAATTGTTTCTGGTTCATCATTAGGAAGAATTTCATGACAGAGAGGTTCCTCAGTGGAACAGGCTTCCTCAGGAGGTGGTGTGCTCTCTTTCCTTTGAGGTTTTTAAATAGAGGCTAGATGGCCATCTGACAGCAATGAAGATCCTGTGAGTTTAGGGGGAGGTATTTGTGAGTTTCCTGCATTGTGCAGGGGGTTGGACTAGATGACCCTGGAGGTCACTTCCAACTCTATGATTCTTTATAAATGGTGAGATGGTCTGTGAAATTGTGATGATTTTGTTTCCAATATGCCAAGAAGAAAAGTCCTTGGATTCAGATGTCGTAGAATTATTAGTCATTCAGGAGAAGGAAATAGGGAAAAAATAATTAGGAACAATTATTTGATGACCAATATGGCTTTGTTTTCAAAAGTTAAAGCAGTGTAAATAGTAAACAAAATTAATGGGTTGGAGAAGACAGACATAATTTGAATATTTAGGTTGCCATCCTCTTTAAAATTACTTGAATACGTATGTTACTGTACTCTACACAATTATTTGAGAGCAACTTCATTAAAATCAGTAGGATTTTCTACCAAATAAATGGATTTAGGCAATAAATGTTAGAATAATGCTTAGGGTATATTTCATATTCCAGTTGTGCTTTTTTTCCTGCAGAATGCAGATGAAAGTGGCTCTAGAACAAGGGTTGCCATACTTGCTTAACATAAGAGCCACATAGAATAAACAGATGTCTGAGAGCTGCAAGACTTGAACAAATATTACACACATGTCTTCATTAAAACTCTTAATACTTTTTTTTTGCACAGAAAGATAAAATGCATATGTATGCACTTTACAACATGACCATGTTAGAAGGAAACTTAAAAAAAAAAAAAAAAACAGAAGCCAGGAACAACAGAGCAGCATAAGGAAAGGTTAGGGAATTATGTTTTGCAACAGTAAGAGAAGGAAACACATATGTACCATATAAATCACTGACCACCTTTTGCATCATTATGCATCTCTCTTTGCCTTGACACCAAAATTAGTAAATACAGCTCCTACAAGAGCTATGAAGCTAGGGATTTTGGTACTTCAGCACTGACTTGAAGTAGATAATTCATGTACTGAAGTAGAATTCTGTTGCAAATCACATCTCTTCAATATTTTTATATTAAAATGATTCCAGAAGCCAATATGTTAATGTCTCTGAGCATGAAGAATGCTGTGATATTCGAGAAATCCAATTTGCTTCCTTAAATGGAACAATAGTTCAGGCCTGCAAATGTTTTCCATTAGTTTAGTGTCCTTTGCATTACACAGATTTATAATGAAATAACATGATTTTATGGGCTGGTTAACTGACTTATTGTCATTCATAATCTTTCTACATAACCCAAATTTTCTGATGTGTTCAGTGTTCTAGATGAATGGTGGCTAAACAAGTCTGTATAGCTAGTATCATTGCTTTTCTAGAATGACAGGTTTATCATTTACTTTGTAATGGAATGGAGGTTCTGGATGAAAAAACTTAGTGCATTACTTCATCATGGATATTATAAAGAATAATGTAGATTTATTCATTTATTTTGAGTGGCAGGATATAAGTACATTTCTTGTTCTCATCTCTATAAGTTTAATATTTATATTTTAGGCCATCTATTAAAATATTTTAATATCTATTTAAAAAGTGTAGATGACTGGGGAAGGCAATGGCAAACCACCCCGTAAAAAGTCTGCCGTGAAAACGTTGTGAAAGCAACGTCACCCCAGAGTCGGAAATGACTGGTGCTTGCCAGCAGTCATTTTGTAGAAAAATAGGTGGTGGAGCTCATCCAGTATTGTTATGCAGCTGCACATACTATTCAATGGACAACGAGATGGAACTCTCAAAAGGAGGAGGTGGAACTCTCAGAAAGGTGTAGGAGCTGAGCTCCTGTGAGCTCCCACTAAATCTGAGGCCTGGTGCTTGCACAGGGGACCTTTACTTTTTCCATTAAAAATAACTAGCACTTTCTAGTACTTTCCCCCCAAACATCTTCATAGTCCGTTATTAATGTCATAGAATCATAGAGTTGGAAGGGGCCTCCAGAGTTACCAAAATCAATCTCCTGCACAATGCAGGAAATACCCCCCAGATACCCCCATTTACTCCTGCTTCATGCCCAGAAGATAGCAAAAAAAAAAAAAAAATTAAGCCCACCCTCCAGGATCCCTGGCCAAATTGGCTCAAGAAAATTGCTTCCTGCCCCCAAAGTGGCAATCAGCATTTCCCTGTTGGTTCTGGTCTGACTTTCTGGGGCCACAGAAAACAACCCTGCACCATTCTCTATATAACAGCCCTTCAAGTATTTGAAGATGTTGATCATATCACCTCTCAGTCATCTCCTCTCCAGGCTAAACATACCCAGCTCCTTCAACCTTTCCTCATAGGACTTGGTCTCCTGCCCCCTCATCAGCTTTGTTATGTATTGGAACTGGAGTTTGGCCTTAGGGCCAGCAGAGACTTGGCTGATATAGATTAATAGCCACCTGGATTCAGGAAAAGGCCCATCAGGGATCATTAGGCCAGCTATTAACCTATAGTTGTGTGTAATGGGATGATGGTAATGGGATTCAGGAAGGAGACCCATCAGGGATCGTTAGGCCAGCTATTAACCTATAGTTGTGTGTAATGGGATGATGGTAATGGGTTTTTGGGTGGGGAGGTTTGCATGCATATAAGCAGGGCTGTTGGGCCTATCTCACTATGCTGAATCCCTGAATGAAGAGCAGAGCTCACTATCCCTTGGGCATCCTCATGCTTTGAATCCAGTACATTTTAAGCTTCCATCGTTTTTACTGAAGTGGATCTAATTTCAATCACCACCACAAAAAAAAATATTTAATTCACTACCCCACTGGAGGCAGGAAGACAAAAGTTTGTGAAACATGAAAGTAATGTTCAGTTTGGTGCTCTGCCTTTCTCTACATCTTCTATGCCTCCCCTATTATCTGGCCTATTTCTATAAAATAAAAAAAACCTATTGGTTAAAAAAAAAGGCTATCCTTCTTCCCCTTCCTGCTCCAAATGGGGGAAGACAAGAGCCATAGAGAAAGCAGAATATATTCAAAGTCCCCAGGAATATCATCTACTTTGGCTCTTGCTTCAAGTACATGAACAAGTGTCAGAGGACTGCTAAGTGAGAGAGCTTAATTACAAGCTCAATTACAAACTCAAGGCAGAGCTCAATTAGACTTTAGCTATTGTACTAAGGCAGGAATCTTGTAAAAAAGAGTTGCTGGAGCTCATTAGCACAACTCATTTGCATCTGCCACACATCCTGACATCAGTGGAGGATGTACAAAATTATATCCACCTTAACATGCTTCTTGAAATATAATTGTCATAAAATCTTACTCCCATTATACTTTTTAACTTACTTTCTCCTGTGTGGCCACAGTGGCATTATGAAGATTTCCATCTGCCTGCTTTATATGCTTTGGTTATTTTCCCAATTTTTTTTGTGTGGGGGAAAAATATTAAAAAGTTTGTTGAATTTTAGAGTTTATCAAAATTCTCACAGGAGGTTTGAACAATGTAGCCCAAAAGCAAAGTGTTTTTTTGTGGAGGGGGCTGGGTTAAGAAACAAAGAGCACAATAAAATTTAGAGGTTCCAGAGCTCTGCTCCTGTGAGCTCACATAGGGTTGCCAAGACCATTTCAAAAAATATCTGGGAACTTTGGGAATTCATTGGAAATAATGAAGGATAGGGGCACCTTCTTTTTGGGGCTCACAGAATTGGATCCCCTGGTCCAATCTTTTTGAAACTTGGAGGGTATTTTGGGGAGAGGCACTGGATACTGTGCTGAAAATGTGGTGCCTCTACCTCAATAAAACAGCCCCCTCCAGAGCCCCAGATACCTGCAGATCAATTTTCCATTATACCCAATGGGAATCGGTCTCCATAGGGAATAATGGAGTGCCCAGCAGACATTTCCCACCCCCACTTTCTGATGACCCTGAAGCAGGGGAAGGGCCACCCAACTGGAAGATCTCCTGCCCCCACCTAGGGATTGGCAACCCTATGTGAGCTCCTGTCCAAAATGAGGCCTGCATATAATAAATATGTGTTGACAAGTGGTTAGAACATAAGAGTAGCTATGTTGCATCAGGCCAATGGCCCATCCAGTCCAACACTCTGTGTCACACAGTGGCCAAAAAAGAAAGGAGGTTCACAAGTGGGGCTAAAAGCCTTTCCACTTTGCCCCCCCCCCAAGCACCAAGAATACAGAGCATCACTGCCCCAGACAGTTCCAATAATATGCTGTGGCTAATAGCCACTGATGGACCCCTGCTCCATATTTTTATGCACATTGGGGCCAAAAATTCCAGCTACAAATCCAAGTTGATGGGGTGTGAACTGGCAGAGACTGACCAAGAGAGAGATCTTGGGGTCATTGTAGATAGCTCACTGAAAATGTCAAGACAGTGTGCTTTTGCAATAAAAAAGGCCAACACCATGCTGGGAATTATTAGGAAGGGAATTGAAAACAAATCAGCCAGTATCATAATGTCCCTGTACAAATTGATGGTGTGGTCTCATTTGGAATACTGTATACAATTCTGGTCACCACACCTCAAAAAGGATATTATAGCACTGGAAAAAGTCCAGAAAAGGGTGACTAGAATTATTAAAGGTTTGGAACACTTTCCCTATGAAGAAAGGTTAAAATGCTTGGGGTTCTTTAGCTTGCAGAAACATCGACTGTGGGGTGACATGATAGAGGTTTACAAGATTATGTATGGGATGGAGAAAGTAGAGAAAGAAGTACTTTTCTCCCTTTCTCACAATACAAGAACTCATAGGCATTCTGAGCAGTAGGGTTAGAACAGATAAAAGGAAGTACTTCTTCACCCAAAGGGTTTGGATAAAAATATGGACCAGAGGTCCATCAGTGGCTATTTTAGCCACAGCATATTATTGGAACTGTCTGGGGCAGTGATGCTCTGTATTCTTGGTGCTTTTTTGGTGGGGCAAAGTGGAAGGGCTTCTAGCCCCACTTGTGAACCTCCTTTCTTTTTCGGACACTGAGTGTTGGACTGGATGGGCCATTGGCCTGGTCCAACATGGCTTCTCTTGTGTTATATTCTTAAAATGAGCTTATATCTGGGTGCTCATAGGACCTTTTCTTGTAATATTGTATAGGACCTTTCTTGTAATATTGGAATGTGAGAATGCACCTCTGTGATAATACTGTTATCTGAAATAGTTATTTCTAGGGAAGTACAAAAAGATATTTAAAAGGGTTTTAAATGCTTTTAATAAACTTTGTTAGCCAGTACATCACAGTATTTGTTTCTTTCATTGCCCACCTGGGGACTGGCAACTAGGGGTGTGCATTCGATTTGGCTGAACTGAATAGACCCCCGAAAACAGCTGATTCAGCTGTTTTAAAGCAGTATAGGGCCGAATCAGATTCTCTGATTTGATTCGGAGCCATATACTGCAGTCGTGAATTGCCACCAAAATTCGGCGGCCATTCAGCCCCATTATACCTTATTGGTCATTGAAATTAATGGCAAAATAGGGTATAATGAAGTGCAGCTGGGGGGCAGGGGGTTTGAGGTAGAGGCTCCAAATTTTTTGAGAAGCTTCAGGGGGTTCTCTCCTACAGAACCCCCAAGTTTCAAAAAGATTGGACCAAAGTGTCCAATTCTGTGGGCACCCAAAGAGGGTGCCCCTATTTCTCCATTATTCCCTATGGGCCATTGAAGTCAATGGCAAAATAGGGTATAATGAAGGGGGGGGCAATTCAAAAAGATTGGACCAGGGGTCCCATTCTAGGGGAACCCAAAAAGGCCCATTTTCAGTCCAGATTTCCCCAATGGTGAGGGGAAAGCATTCAGTTTTCCCACTAATAACAGCAGGAAAACTGATTCCGAGGAGCAGAGGGTTTGAGGGAGAGCCCCCAGATCTGCAGAGCAGCTGCAGGGATCTCTCCCTCACAGGCAGTGCCATGTCCCTGAGCAGAACCAGTGCCACTATGCTACTGCCATTGGCACAAACAGCACATTCGATCAAACTAGAGAATCCCTCTCATTCAAAAATTGGGGTGCAGGCTCTCTACAAGGACTGCTGCACAGAACCAGTACATTGAATGCACTACTGCCATACAGCAGAGATGGGGCATGAACTTTCTGCATGTCAAACATAATAGGGCCGTATATTCGGGAATAGCCGTATATCTCCTGAATCAGATTCGGCTCCCGAATCTGCTATTAGAAGATATACGGCCTCCTATATTTTTTAGCCCCGAATACCCCCGAATCCGAATATTTTTCTTTTGCACACCCCTACTGGCAACCCTATGTGAGCTCCTGCCCAAAATAAGGCCTGCATATAATAACTATGTGTTGATGAGTGGTCAATAAAGCTAAATACAAATACTAAGCTATTGTATGGAGATATTGATGGCAGTCCAGATTTCAGAGGTTTGTTTGTTTGTTTGTTTGAATTTATGGATCACCGAATCCCTGAGTACACAGGACTCTGGGCAATGAACAGCAGTAGGATAAAATATATCATAGACATTGTTAGAATTATAATAAATCATTCATTACATTTTAAAAAGCATCCCCAGATAGCATGTGAATTTGTCTAGAGCTAGTTCTGGACTGTGTTGCAGACTCATGGGCAGGGCATAGAGGAGGTGAAGAAGAGAGAAAAAATTGGGAGAGAGGGGGAGGGTTCCAGCTGTAATAAGGTCCATTGCTGATCTCAGCCTAAAGCCTGGCAGAACAACTCTGTCATGCAGGCCCTGTGGAATTGTATTAAGTCCTGCAGGGCCCTGATGTCATTTGGCAGAGAGTCCCACCAGGCCAGAGCTTCCTTTCCACTCATAGAGATGGCTTATTTTAATAACACAATAATTCAGGGGCGACAAATGTCTGGCCCATGAGCCTGACCCTGCCTCCAGAGGAATCCTGTCTGGCCCCTGAGTAACTGCCTATGGTCTGCTTCCTTCTTCCTCTCTACTGCTTCTCTCATTGCCATTTTTATTTTCCTCCATTGGATGAAGGCAGCTGAGCAAAAGCAGCCTCTCCTCACTCTTTCCCTCTTCCCCCTCCCCCTTTCACAAGGAAGGGGGTGGGGGTAGGAGCCTCAACTAGTGGAGGAGCTTGGTTCTATAGCAGTGGTCCCCAACCTTTTTGGCAGCAGGGACCAGTTTTGTGGAAGACAATTTTTCCATAGACCTTGGGTGGTGGTGGTTTCGGATGATACAATTGTGCATTTTATTTTGGTTTAGTGGTTAAGCGTGCAGACTCTTATCTGGAAGAATCAGGTTTGATTCTCCATTCCTCCACTTACAGCTTCTGGAATGGCCTTGGGTTAGCCATAGCTCTTGCAGAGGTTGTCCTTGAAGGGGCAGCTTCTGGGGAGAGCTCTCTCAGCCCCACTCACCTCACAGGGTTGTTGTGGGGGAGGAAGATAAAAGAGATTGTGAGCCACTCTGAGATTCAGAGTGGAGGGCAGGATATAAATATTATTATTATTACCACTACTACTACTACATTGTAATATATAATAAAATAATTGTACAACTCACGGCCCGGTTGCTAACAGGTCACAGACCGGGACCGGTCCATGGACTTGGGGTTGGGGACCCCTGTTCTATAGCACTGCTGTGTGATTGAGAGAGTCTGGCACAGCTAGAGCTCTCTCAATTATAGCTAGAGCTGTGCCAAGCTCTTTCAATCACACAGCAAAGCTATACAGTCAGGGCCAGCGCATGGTAGTCAGTGAAGTAGGCGGCTACCTGGGGCACCACCTTGCCTCAGGGGTTGGGGCAGGCGCTCCCTCCCTGCTCATGCTGACCCAAACATCCCTTGCCCGGCCTTCTCCCGCTTCAGAGGGAGCCGGGAAGAGGCAAGAAAGAATGAAGTTATCTCTTTCCAGGTCCCTCTGCAATGGGAGAGAGTCAGGCAAGGGGTGGGACAGGCCACACGTTCTTTCTTCAAGAATGCACAGCTTGGCCTGCCCCTCATCCACTTCAAAGGGAGCTGGGGAGAGGCCACATCCTTCTTTCTTGTGAAGAAGGAGGCAGTCTCGTTTCAGGTCCCTCTGAAGCTGGAGAGGGCCGGATGAAAGGCAGGGCGGGCTGAGCCACATATGCGCAAGGAAAGAATGTGCTGCCTGCCCTCGCCCAACCCTCTCCCACTTCAGAGGGACCCAAAAAAATTCCACCTTCTTTCTTCACAGCCTCTTCCCGGCTCCCTTTGAAGCAGTAGAGGGGCAGGCTGAGTGTTCATATGAAGAGCCTAGGAGGGGGTGGGGGGTAAGGTTTGGCCTGGGGTGCCAGAATCCCTAGCGCCAAGCCTTTACAGAGTCAAGCTCCTCTATTAGCAGATGCTCCTCCTCCTTCCACCTTGGAAGAGCGAGATGCTGTTTTGCTGACTGCCTCCATCCCACAGGAGAAATACAACAGTTTTATTCAAGATTAAGTAAGAGCTTTTTGCCTTGCTTCTCTCTCTCTCTCTTTCTTAGTGATCACTATACATTGCAGTTTCTCCGTTCTTGAACTGCCTCATAGGAGTTACAATTATTTTTCTGGGGAAGAGTATAGCTTTGTAGATAAACACATAACTCTCAATCTGTGTCATGGTGCCTTCACATGTTCTTGACCAGCACATAAAGTAACTTATGTACTGTTGCGGGATTTATTTTGTACCCTCAGCAACACAAACCCAAAACCAACCCCAGAAACCAAAACAACCTGCAGTTATCAGAAGGTTAATACACACTTAATAACAGATAGGCTTTATTAGACTCCATGTTTCTCCTTTAGACAGAAGGCTTAAAATATATGGATAGACAAGCAGTTTAGATAACTTTCAGAAAACAGTTACACAGTTAGAATTCAGTCAAGCATAAAGCATAGTTCTATGATAAAGCAGAGAGCGTACTGAAAAATATAAGTCCCAGCAGGGACTTCACCCTATTAGTTACATTTTCCCATTTTAAATCTAAGTCCCAATTAGTTTGGCATGATCAGCACAGAGGCAGCCTCTGGTGCAGAACAGCAGCTTCTTCTCAAAAGTCCAGGGCTTTTAGAGGCTTTCCCCTGGAAAACTGACATCACTTATCTCTAGAACAGGGGTGGCCAACGGTAGCTCTCCAGATGTTTTTTTGCCTACAACTCCTATCAGCCCCAGCCATTGGCCATGCTGGCTGGGGCTGATGGAAGTTGTAGGCAAAAAACATCTGGAAAGCTACCGTTGGCCACCCCTGCTCTAGAACTTCGTCATTTTATCATATATGTCAACAATCTCCAGCTGCATCTTGCTTCCTGCAATACCATATAAACCTCCTACCAAATAAGGCTATTCCTGTTCTGAGACAGCTTCAACTTTCACACACTAACCTAGATTCTCAGCTTATGCTTTTCTCTGAGAGCAATATGAATGCTTAAGGTCCATAGAGCTTAGAACTCTTGTCAGTTTCATAAAGAGCTGTTTTAGCCAATTTCATAAAGAGGGCCAACCCAAAATAAATCCTGCCACATGTACAAAAGCTTACAATGTCCAGCCATTTCATGTTCGTGAGGGTGGGGGATTGGGAGGCCCCTCCCAATCCCCCACCCTCATGACTAGAAGAAAACAGAAGAGTGTTATAAACAAAATTGAGTGAAGCCAAGGATGATGACGGGTATTTAAAATTCTGCAATTCACAGTTTCTCCTCTAAAGGACACAAGATGTTATTGTTAAAAACCATAGCTATTGAAAAAAATGCATAAATGTTAGGATTAACACTAAAAAAACTTTTGCAATAACTGAACTTTGTAAACATTTTGTGGAATAAGCATTTTTTTTTAGGAAAATGGAGTTGCAATGTTATTCTTAAAAAAAACCCAAAACCCTTGAGTTTACAAATTATATTGACTGGGAAGTGTAAATAATATCATTATGATTACCTGACAGTGTGGCACCTTTAGAATCTGCTTTATGTTGTAATTAAATAGTCAGTTTTAAAATACATATTAAGAAGTAAACTACAACCATCAAATACAGTAAGACTAAAAATATTTTTTCAAGGCATCCTCATAGCAAAATCATCCAAAACTTCATCAAAATTTGTTTGTCTAAGTTTCTCACTTTTAATGTACAGAATGCTCAGTGAGGACAACCTCTCTTGAGACATTGTGTCCCTTAATTCATTTTTAGTTCTTTTGAGTCTTGAAAAACTCCTCTCTCCTGAGCAGTTAGTCACCATAAAGCTAAGAAATAGCTGTAAGATTGACTCCACATTAGGAAAGGCCATCTGAATTTTTCTTTGTATATAATTTGATAAAGATCTGTATGAGACAGAGAGTGCTCTTCTGTAAGCCTATGGCTTTGTCTCATGTACAGGTGAAAGTGCAAAAGTTCATCAATAAATTTCAGGTCAATATCTTCTGAGTATGCTTTCATCAACAGTTCAATACCTGGCTGAATTTCTTGTTAGATGCTGTCAGATTAGCAAGAATGGAAAACAATTGTGCAACATCACTGTACAAAGTACTTCTTTTTAAAAATTGGCTTCAAGTGCATCTATCAGAGGAATAAAGGATTTTATCCTAAATTTATCTCTCGAAGAAAGTGCATCTAAGACATCAGGTGCACTTCTGTCATTTCTTTGCCGTTCCCTTACTCTTTATCTCCTTGTTTTGTAGTTAACATTTGGCAAGGTGGCTTTTGCTTGTTTCTCAAGCTCATCAAAATCTTTTCTAATTTTTTCTTTAACAATCCAGAAGTGAACTGTACAAACTTGCACAACAACTCAATAACAGGTATGATTTCTGAAGGACTTTCCTGACCTTGTAAAAGTGATCTAGCACACAGATCCAAAAATGCAGCATAAACACAAATTCCAGTTCTTCCATGTTCTGCAAAAGATTGTTAGCTTGAAGCCTGGCCTCCCCCTTCCCATTAACTTCAGAGTACAAATGACTGAGGGCATCAGTGATAGCACTGTAACTTTCCAAAACATCTTCTGTGGCTTTTGCATGTGCGTCCCACCTAGTGTCTGACAAATATTTAGGCACTTTAGCATGAGGTGGCAAAAATGATTTTAGAACTGAGACTTCCGGGATCCGTCATCTTGGCTTCAGAGTTGCCTGCAGACTGTCTCCCTACAGCAACTCTGAGTCTGGCCATTGGAAGGATGTCACAGAAGTGATGCCCCCATAGGAAAAGCCCAGAGGGCTTTTTCTTTGGCATGGGACTTTTACGGGGGGGGGGAGGGGGCCAGCGGCAACTGCCTTCTGTGTTCTCCGTGCATGCTGAAGCTCCGCAGCCATGAAAGCTGATATCAGCAGAAAAAGAAGAACTCCCAATCACTTTTATGCTTTCTCTTTCCCCAGTACATCTTTAAAGCAGCATTTTTCCACTTCTAAAGCGACGACTTTACTTAACAAGTAGGTGTTTTTTTCTAATGCTACTCCCTGATGGGTCACTCTGCATAACAACAAAAGACTAGCTCAAAAGATCAGCTCAAAAGGCCTTGAAATGCTACGAGCAGTCTTAACTATTTAAACTGGATTGAATATAATCATCAAAATTGACCCGGACTATAATTGGATATATATCAAAGAGATTACCAAGAATTTGCAATACGATCTGAACACAAAGGAGATATACAATAAACAGTTCCGTCTCTATTGCCTGACTGTATTTGAAAGAATGGTTTCTAAAATTTTAGTTGAAGCTGTTGTAGAATGGGGACTAACAGGAGAATGTACAATCTGACTTAAGAGACTGAGTTTTGATATGGCACCATTTAATGAAATGGCACATGGAAAAGATATTTGCACAAATCTCAACTTTTTGAAGGAAGATCTTATCTCATTTATGCAGCTCCTTAGATATTATTTTATGTTGACAGCTAATGATCTGAGGGAAGAAGATCCGACAGCTAATGAAATGGTGAATCTGCAGGGGTCCAGTATGGCAGTGAAAGTAGAAGGGAAAACTGATATTTTGTGAAGTAAACAAAGGAAAAGTAAAATGGTCTCTTCTGACGCACTTTCAAAACTAGGCCGGAAGTTAAACTGCAGTAAAATCAAGCAGAGAGGGGAGAATGGCAATGAATTCTTCCCCCATGGTTGAGGGGGCAGGCCATGTTGAGAAGAGAAAAACTGCAGGATTTTGGATTTTTTTTTCTTCTGCTTTGGTGAATGGCTGAACAAAGAACTCTGACTAAGAAATGAAATGTGATACCAAAAGTTAAACTATGATTAAATGGGCTGCCTCGGATACAATTTGGGTGCAAAAATCAAAGGAAAAGTTTTTTTAATCTTTGGGAAGAAGGACTCTGGAATTTGGGTTCTTTTTTTTCCCCTTTCCTGATGAATAAACAAACATGTAACCATTAATACTGAACAGATGTTAAACTTTAAAAGAATAAGGGAGATCTTGAAAAAGTAATGAGCGTAGTTAACATATTTCTCTATATAGTAGATGTATCGACAGTTTGCCTATTTAGTGAGACTGCTTATAATGATGTAAGAATTGATCAAGGGTGAAAAGGCAGATAGCATAATTGCTATGGAATTTGGTAGACTTGGTAATTTGACAAACTTGACTTTAATATGTTATCAGGAGAAATGGTTTAGACAGAGATAGACAAAATATGCAGTTGTATTTTATGTAATTTGCTATGGACAAATAAATGATTTTTATGTGTTTCTTTTAATTTTGCTAAATCAATAACTTACTTTGTGTTTATTATAGGTGTGAGTTAAATTAGATAAATTTGACATTGAGACAGTCTTGAAAGAAAAAAATCTTCTTTCTTAACTGGTTATATTTAATTTGTGTTTAAGAAGAACTGTTTAGATTTACACTGCTTTACTAGTTTATTAAAAAATCATTTTTTTTATTCTGGTAAAAGAAGAAAGGAAGGTAATATTTAAGGAGATTTTTATATTTGTAGGTAGAATGATCTGAGCATTTGATTGGGAAGTGGAATTATAATTGATATATTTGTACTGGTTTCTGTTTCTGTTTTCCCCATTCTGTCAAGGCCCCTTTTCCCTCTTTTTCCCTCTTTCCCCCTCTTTTTATGCATTTTCTTCAATGCTTCTTTATTGTAGTTTAAATCAATAAAACTTTTTAAAAATGATTTTAGAACTGCCCATCTCTTTGTGGAGGATGAAAAGAAGGTATAAATTTCATTGATAATGCCAAAACAGTTCATTGAATCAAGGCAGCAATCCACAGCTGAACGGCCCACCAGATTTAAAAAGTGACCTGCGCATGGAATCAACCTTGCTAATTGTTTTTTTTCTGATGATTTTTTGCTGCATGCCATTATACTTACCAGCCATGTTAGCAGTGTTGTCATAAGACTGCCCGCAGCATTTTCTAAAGTCAGTTTCAAGCTCAGTAGTGAAATAGTTGAACACTAAATCAGCCATACCATACCAAACCTTTAATGGCAAAAAAGTTGCAAATAAAAATACACAGAATATAAAAATTTAAACATTGGAGATAAAATCAAAATGAAACCGAGCTTACAGATGCATTCATACATGGTCAGATTTAAATTTAAGGATGTCAGCCAAAAATTTTGCCACAGCCTCGCTAACCTCCCCCTCAGTATCATTCAATAAATAATAACAGGGTGGCAGAATAGACAAATTTGGGGAGAAAGAAAGCTTACACACTAAATCAGCCATGCTTTCTCCTGAGTGGTCTTTTAGCTCAATGAAAGCTAAAAATCTCTCAGCAGGCAAACCATCTTCAGGTGATACATATCTGATAATTAAAGTCAACTGATCAGTATGTGAAATGTCAGGAGCAGAATCTACTGAAAAGCTGAAATATCCAGCCTTTCTCACATCAGCCAGAATTACATCCTTAACTTTTTTGCCATGAGTTGAATCACTTTCTCACATATAGTTTTTGACAAATAAAAGGAATTGCCTAATCCAGAATGTCTATACCAATTGATATGAGCAAGTAAACATGGATTAAATTTTGCCACTATTTCTAAAAGACCAAGATAATTGCCATTATTTGGAGATCCAAGGCATTCATTGTCTCCTCTGAATGGTAAGCCTCGTTCTACAAAAGTGCATATTACAGCAATAATTCTCTCCATGACATGCTGCCAGTACTGCTGTTCTGCTTTTATTTGTTCCTCTAGCTTACCAGGTGTAAACTGCAAAATCTGACTCTTTACATTATTTTCTTATGACTCTTTAGCCTCTCCCTGTCTAATAAGTGACTATTGAATTATTTCTATATTTTCAATTTGAGCCAGCATCATGGCTGCTTCTTCATAATCAGCTTGCTGTTCCACATCCTGCTTCACTGCTTCTCTTTCAGGGAGGTTTTTGTCTGGTTGCATGCTAGTAGTTGGCTCAGGCTGGATAGCTTCATTGCTGACTCTTGTTGATTCAATGATTGGTTGATGCATGAAAGCAGTGATTGGTCTTAATTTCATTACCATAGCATTTTCAAGTCTCTGTCTCTTGTGCTTGCTTAGCACCACTTTCAAATCTTTTACTCATGCTCAGATTAGAATCTAAAAATAAAAAGTAAAATTAATCTTCAACTGAATAAACACATAGATCAGAGGTCCATCAGTGGCTATTGGCACATGGTATAGATGGTTGCTGCTGAAGGGTTACAGAATTCAGTTTTCCACTGTGGTGAAACAGGTGCCCATCCTCAGCCCTAGGGGACTGAGTTTGTGCCTCATGAGCCCCGCTGCACCTTCCCACCTCCTTGGTGGGCTTCTGTCACTCTTCAGTAGCTGCCACCACTCACTGACTTCCCTATGCCTTTCTTGAGGGGCAGTGAGATCCCTCTGGCTGACGCCTCAGGTTTGGAGATAAAAATCCCTAACTTTGGGTTTCTCCTGGAGGGTTGGCACCTGCTCATTTTTGGGCTTTTTCCTTCCCAGGACACTTCTTAAGGCACTGGTAGTAGACAGAGCAGGGGAGACTCCATGGTCAGAGAACCAGACTGGGGTTTTAAGCAAAGAACAAAGATTTTATTGACTATTTACAAGTAACAGGATTTTAAACACAAAAAGGCATTTTACATCAAACACAGAAAGGAAAACACCACTGGGCACAAATAAAATAAGACAAAACGCAGTTCCTCTGTCCCTGAACTGATCTCTATACTTATTTTCCCTCGAGATAAGGTTCAGTTACCAACCTGCAGCCTGGCCTCCTGCCTTCTACAGGTAGTTGTGGAACCCTCTGAGAATTTCTTCCCACTGCTGCCTTCCCTGATCCCCAAGGACTCTCTCTGCCTGTGGGCAATCTGCAGCAAGAGCCTCCTGGCCTCTCTGAGTGTTGAAGGACAACTCCCCCCTCCCAGGCTGGCTGGAGCATTTATATCTTCTGACTCCACCCCCCGGCTTTCTTGCACTTTTTGGCCATAGAGGCATCTGGGATTTGTATGCCTACCCTGGAGTTCTGCCCTACTTCCCAGGGTGGGTGGCCATTTTAACTAAACTAAACAACCTAAACTAAAGCAAACATAAGCTAGAGTCTATTCTGTCACATCCAACAAGCCAACCCTATAACACAACATCATTCTCCAATCTAAACATTTTCAAAAGTTTATAAACTCCCAAAATTGCCAAAAGGATTCAAAATAATTATCTCCAAGAGACATGCATTTAGGAGACTTGAAAACGATGCAAAAACATAGGTTAATAATTAACTATAATTTTTCATCTAATAATTCCAGCAGCAGCAAACACCAGGCTCTCATCCAACAATCAATAGTAGCCATTTAAAAGAGCCAACTGCCAAAAAATGTTATATAAAATAAATATGTAAAACTTTGATTAGATTCTGCAATGACTTTAGAACAATTAATCTACTATTAATGTATGAAGCAATATTGTTTGGATTTATTAGCGTGACAATTGACACCATCAATATTTCTTTTCATATCCAAGAAGTTCTGAGAAAGGGGTTGCAAGTGCATGCTGCAGGCACCGACAGGGCTCTGTGAAGTGTGAAAGATAGACTTCCCTGCCTGGGAGGGGTGAGGCCAGTGCCAGTCACATGTGCTTACTCTGTTCAAGCCAAGGAGGAGGGAAGAAATGGAAGGGACTTGGGAGAGCTTGCTTGCCTGGTCTATCTGCCCCAGCTGGCCCCCCACTCGCACTCTCCCACTGATTAAAGTGCAGCATGTACCACTACTGACCTGACCCTTGAGCTGGGGAAGGCTGTGCATCTAGCTGTTGATTCTGGGCTGCTGTCTCTGGAGTCTTGGATTCTGTACTCTGAATAGTGGGAGCAGGGACCTAGAAGGGGCAGAGTTTGTCAGTCCAACCCCTGCACAGTCTCATCAGGGCTGGCCTTAAGGCAACTGGAGCAATTTGGTCAAATCGGGCCTAGTGGGCCACTCCTAAGGGGGCCCCCACACCAGGGCAATCTACTTGGATTTCATTTATATCTCTAAGATTCTGCAGACTTTGGCTGTGAAGTGGGGCCCCACAAAGAAATTCCAGTTGGGCCCCAGAGTTTCAAATTGGGTCCCACTGGCTGGCCCTGAGTCTCATAGCTGCTGGGCCCAAGTTGCCCTGCCCTCGCATGAAGTCTTGGGTTTGCAATTTTTGGAAGAGGGGAGACTGCCTGCTGGGGGGGCAGGGCTGTGGAGGCCCCCTAGATTTAGAAGCCCTAGGCATCAGCCTTAGCCTATACATAAATCTGGCCCTGAGGAACACACAGGAATGCAGTTCCAGCTGGTTTGTCTTCAAGGGGTGTGGCCTAATATGCAAATGAGTTCTTGCTGTTTTTTTCCTACAAAGTTAGCTATGGACACACTGTAGTGCAGCCTGCCCTCAATTAAATATTAGCATAATTGTTGATGTAGATCAGCATATTTGAATAAATTTAAATAAACTAGTTAAACCCACACTGTTGTCTTAAATCTTCATTTGGATACAAGGACAAAAATATATTATTTATTTATTGCATTTGATGAATCACCCTGTCCTGGCTAATGCCAGGCTCTGGGTAATGTACAGCATTAAAAATACATATATATAAAATCAGTTACATTAAGAAGATTACAAATCCTGATGTCGTCTTTAAAGTGCTCTTATTCAGTCATTATGTCATTACATGTGATTACATCACATCAGGGGTGGGGTGATCCCCCAAGAGGGGGTTGAATGAAAAAGTTGCCAGCACGGCAACCATCACTGTCCTCATGCAAAGGCTTGGTGGAACATAGGAGATATATTGATGGTTTATGGTGCAATCCTAACAAAATTACACTTTTCTAAGTTCATTGCAGTGTAGGGGGGGGGGGTTTGAAGGGGGGGAGAATAACTCTCTTAGGACTGGACTAGTTAATGATATAGAGCAGCCAAGGTAACCAGTATTTGGTGTCTCATGTTTCCTTTGGGAGTGTAGATGTGCAAGGGCAACATAGAAGGACATCCAGAAATTGAATCTCCTATACATTATTTTGGGTATTTGTGATCTGTATATCCTACATTGCACAGTAAGGAAACCTATTAGATACTAACTGGTGTGCTTGCTACTTTTTAACAGAAAAAGGTCTCTCTCAAATTAAGCACAACTGATACATGAGCACCATGGCATTTCTTCAAAAATAATCCCTCCCCCCCAATCATTGGTATTGTATTTCTGCAGCAGATTAACAGAGAAGCGGAAGGAAGGGACAAACCCTTGGAAATGTACTCTAAATTAAGAGTGAGCGTGACAGAATCCAGAGCCCTTGTAATAATCAAGTGAGTATGCTTTATATTTTGTTCAAATATGTTTTAGATTTTGGCTGCATTTGAGAGAGGACTATAGCTGTTGGAAGAACATGTTGTTTAAAAAATGACTATTTCAACCTATGTTACTTTAAATAAATGTATATAGTTCAAAGCCTGATATGTTCTGTATTGGACTATGTTCTGTATCTGGGCTATGTACAGATATGTTCTGTATCTGGGCTATGATTGTACTGTGCTTAGATATTACTTTTCTATGCTGGGAAAGGTTATTATTAGAAATCTGCAAACTATGAGTTGTGTTATATGACTTATGAACACAAGGGTAGTCATTGAAGTGCATCTTTCTAAACGTTCCTTTCCCTCCTTAAAAAGCTGAAGCCAGAGCCTGGTGGGTCCTTCTAGACATAATGGTTTGAATCTCACCTAGATCCAAATGTAACTCTTGTTGTGGCAAAGTTTTTCTCTATGGTTTTTAATGAGTTTTTTCTCTCAGTGGTATATTTTATATTTTGTACTTACTATTTCTGGTTATTTGATTACCTTTTGTATTACTGGACCATATTATTCTGTACTGTTAAAATATTTGCTTATGATCAGTTGGTCTGTGAGCACAAAGTATAGAATAAAGGAATTATCACACTTCAATGCATGCCAATCACACCTAGATACCCAGGGGCAAACGGATGGGGGCAATTTTGCTAATTCCTCCTTCTTGTGATACATGAAAACACCCCCCAGCAAATGCTGTTCCTGGGGAAAAGGGGACACCCAGGAATTGTTTAGAGAGGATTAGGGGTCTCCCACAGGAATGGGGATCATGCTCTCAGGGACACTGACACGGCCACTCAAAAGGGCAAGGGGGAGGGGTCATGAAGCATTCATTTGCCTCATTGGTGAAATGATCGCTTCTCGGCCTTTTGGCTAAGATCAAGTGTAGTGTATATTGCCCTGGTTGGCCAGCCCATCTCTCTTATGGAGGACATAGACTTTGCCAGCTGCTAAACCACCTGGCTCCCTGGTACTCTGTCCCCTCATGGAGGACCATGAGCTGGCAAGTCTTGCCTGCCATGCATCAATCTACAATTGCACTGGTTGAGGCTGAACTCACCAGAACCAGGGGCAAACCCTTCCACTAGGCAAATTAGTCATTTGCCTAGAATGTTGACCCTGGTGGGCAACAAATTAAGAACCCCCCATCACTTCTGACTGCAAGATCGCAAGTTGTAATGCCAGCAAATTGTAATGCCAGCAAAGAGGACTCAAGCCACTCTCTCCCACCTTTTATGCCTTCGCTTTGTCATCCTTACCACCACTGCCCCCCCTCGCCGCACCTATATGTACTCTCCTGCCACTCCGACAAGTTTCTCCTCCAGCCCTCTGATTGGCCTGCCACCGCCCCAACAGGCTGCCATTGACACAAAGTTCAGAATAGGGGTATGGCCAGTGAGGAGGAGTTCAGATGTGGATGTCATCTGGGACTGGGTCTCCCTTCCCTCAGCTTTTTCTCTCTTCAGGCTTCTCTCCCCATCATCATCTCCCACCTGCACCTGGTACCTTCTCCTTGGTGAAGCACAGGGGGCTCTTCAGGTTTATTCTGAGGCTTGGTGGTGGGTGGGAGATGCTCACTAGCATCTCACCCCCCCCCCCCAGTCCTGCAGCTCCACGGCCCATCCCAAATGAAGTGAAGGAAAGAGGGAGGGTGGGGGAGGCATCTTTTATGCCTTCCTCATGTCATCCTTACTGCTGCCATCCCCCCCACTTGCTGCACTTGGCTGTGATCTCCTGCCACTCTGACAACCTCCTCCTCCAGAGCCATCTCCTGGCTCTCCAATTGTCCCGGCTGCAGTCCTGGCAGGCTACCATTAGTGCAAAGTTCAGGCTTTTCAGAGCAGCTCAGCAAGCAGATGGACTCAGATGCATCAGGTCTTTATTCCACCAGGGTCTGTGCTCAGGACTCAGGAGGCCACAGAGAGCCGGCTGCATCACTCAGGGGGTTTCATCTGCCCCCCTTCCTCCTCCTCTCTGCCTCCCTGCAACCCTTTCTCTCCCTCCACCCTCCCACTTTTCACCCTCTCTCCTCTGGCCCCAGTGGGATGGGGAGGGCATGGGGGCTTGCACTGCATTGCATGGAAGAGACTGTGAGCCAGGGGCTGCAAACTGGGGCATGAAGGAGGGGTGTGTGTGTGCCAGAATTGAGCCTTGCCTAGGGTGCCAGAAAGTCTAGGGCTGCCCCTCTCCAGAACTCAAGACCAAACTGTCAATTTCACCATATACCTATAGAGCAGCCGGTAGCATGGTTTTGCTCCATGTACAGAGGATGGATGCAGACCACACAGCAGCAAACATCACTGCCATGATTCAAAATAGCCTGAAGGAGTAGTTGGGCAGAGGCAACATTGTACATGGCTACATTGTCATGGACATCAGCACTTACATGCTAGCAACAGCGGCTGCACTTCAAGGGCACTGTCTTTGTGAAGCACATGCTGCACCTGATGGTGAAAGAGGCTCTGGGGCCTTGAGATGTTGGAGCATAACTGGTAGAAATTTGAGCAATATTGGATACTAATTCATATGTTTTAAAATATAGTAGTATAATTTCTTATGTATTAAAAATCAGCTGCAGGGATCATCTATTTATGAACTGGAAAAATATCTGATTGTTTTAGGCCTTGAAAAAAGACTTATCTTCTGAAGGAAAGCACAGCAGACAATTGTGTTCAGTACAAAATTAACCATAAGTGGTGATTGCATTGTTTTGCCATATAGCCCACTCTTCCTCTATCCGCTAATATCTCAGGTTGCAAGAATACAGTTTGATCCTATGAAGTGACAAACACTCAGACCGATTTTCCACTGGGCTTGTTCTGGCATTGGAGCTCTTTTCCCCTGATGCTTCCATCTGATTTTGCACAAGCTGCCATAGGGCTGCGACTTATCCCGCCTCTTTTCCGTGGCAAGCAAGATCCTCTGAAAACCGGTTTCTGCTTGCCGTGGGAAAGATGCAGGGCAAGTCGCAGCCCTGTGGCAGCTTGTGCAAAATCAGACAGAAGCGTTGGGGGGAAAAGAGCTCTGATACTGGAACAAGCCTAGTGGGGAATTGGTCTCAGACATGTAAATTTCCTTCTGTGGAGAAACGCCATTTTAGTCAGTGGTGGTGCTTCATTTGGCAGGAGTCAGTAAATCCCTCAGCAGGCTTTGTAGCCTTCCCCTCACTCCCCCCTCCCTTCCAGAGCCAAACCAACAACGCTAGGGGGAAAATCTCCTAGAGAGGCAGGAAGTGCTGTTGTTCCTTGCATGTGTTAGGCAGGAAGAGAAGGCAGATTTGAACTGGCGCTCGAGCGAGCATGTGGTGAGAAATGGAGGCTCCTGCCTGGGGGGGCCCAGGCAGGCAGACAAAGTAAGTAATTCACAAGACAGGGCAAGTTTAGATCAGGGCCAGCAGGACGCGTTTATAACACATTTTGTTTGTCAGGCTGTTTGCTGTGCGTGTGCTGTGCTGTGCTAACCTTTTAAATGCAACTGTTTTTGTTTTGTTTTTCTTTTCCTATCTGTTTCTCTTTTTAAATAAATATATTTTTACTGTTTAAATGCTGGCAGTCAAACTCTGTACCACATAGATCCCCAAACCGCTTGAGACCACGCTGTGTTGGGAAGGGGGAAGGCATGCAGTTGGATAAGGTGCCAATCCTCCAGGGGTGCCCCAAAGAAGCGCTGAGGTCTCTGTGAAACCCAAGTGCAGGGTGGCAGAGGACCTTGGGGCCTGGCCTCACAGCTGGAGAGGGGGATTGGGAGTCCTGTTCCTCTCAATCTGAACCCCGGGACTGAGCAGGTGGTGGCAGCGCGCCCAAGGGGCAGGAGGAGAAATAGCTCCCTCCAGGAGTTGGCGACTCAATAGGGAGCGGATGGGACCGGGTCTGAAGGCAGAATCGGGCCGGTTCCGCCACACCTTCCTTCAAGTTGGCTCCCTAAAAACTGATTCTAGGAATCAGGGCTGCCTCAAGGACATTCCCTCTAGAAACTCCACTGACAGAAGAAAGTGGAGGTGATTTTACCTGACTACTCTTTCTTAATATATCTCCTGATCCCCAGTGGCATTTATTTGGATCAGTCAATAGCATCTGTTTAAGAAATTGTTGTTGCTATTTCCCTGTCTCCCCCACTATTGTGAGGCTCAGAGCAGGTGACATCATATTATAATCAATTGATTAATACAATCAGGGAATAAATTAAACAGTTTGAAACTGAGCAGTTAAAACATTACAATACAGTATTTTGCTCATCTGATGGCACAAAACCATCATATCTCTCTGGATTATTATAATCATATCATACCAACTTGGAGGGGACAGAGGGGAGGAGAAAAGGGGAGGCCTAATTTAGATGGAATTGTCCATAGATCTTGTGATGGAACTGCCGCAAATTGACTTTCAAACCCGATCCCGTCAGCTCCCTCTTGGGTTTACGACCCTTTTGGAGGGTGCTATTTTGCTTTTTGCCACAAGGGTGCACTGCCACCACCTGCTCAATTTAGGGTTCTCACTGAGAGGATTAGGACTCGAATCCCCCTTTCCAGTTCTGAAGCCCAGCTTCAAGGTCCTCTGTACTCAGCACCTAGTTGTCACAGAGACCAGAGTCTTTCTTCAGGAGACCCCTGGAGGATTGGCACTCCTGCTAACAGTGTGCCTTCCCCGTTCCTAGGACTTACCTCTTAAAGTAGCATGGCCTAAGGCAGTTGGGGAATTATGCGGTACAGCGTTTTACTACCAGCATTCAAAATAGTAAAATGTTTATTAAAAAAAGAACAACGTTACAAGCATAATCTCAGCACAGTACACAATCAGCAATCAGGACAAATAAAAGTTGGTTTGAAATGCATCCTTCTGTCCCTGGTTTAAAAATTTGGCCTGCCAGATGTTTAAGCAGAGCAGACACATCTAAGCTTAGTAAGCTTCAAAATGTTCTAAGGATACCTCGTTGTTTCAGGCTTCCTACATCCAGCCAGCCCAGCCACAAGGTTAAATATGGCTGCTGGTTACTGGCTGGAGCATAGCAGTCCTCTCATCCAAGGTCCAGCTCTGAGAGAAAGAGAGGGGGGGAGAGGGAGGGAAAGAGAGGGCGGGGAGAGGAAGAGGAAGGGAGAGGGGGAGGGAGGGAGAGAGAGATTGCCCAACTGAGCTCTTTTATTACTCCTCTGACTCCACCCACTTTAAATCACTCTCCACCCCTTATTACCTGGTCTGCCTGGTTAGGCTTCTTTTCCTGTTGTCCGCAGGAAGCCTTCTTTCTGGGAGGCATTCTGGGAAACCCCATGCATTCTGGGAAATCTCCAGTTCATTCCTGGAGATAGTCTCTGGGGCTGGTCTGTCCCAACACCCTCACCACTGTTTCCTGTCTGGAGGACAGGGATGCCCACTGTCTCTTCAGGCAGCTCCATTAGCATCTCTTAAAAGGTAGCTCAGATGCTACTGTACTGTCAGGGGTTAATTTCTTCCCCCCTTTCCTGCTTGTCTCTGAGTTCAGAGTAGGGCTGCCAAGTTCCTGCTGGGGGTGGGGGATTCCCCGGTTTGGGGCCCCCCAATCCACCGGCACGGAGCAGACTGCCAGGGGATCCCCACCCCCAAAGATGTTCATTGTCATGCAACGTGCCCAGCATGATGACATCACCTGTAAGTGACATCATCATGTAGGGCACATCGCACTGGGGACACTAGCATTTGGGGTAAAATTCTGTGGTACCATAGTGTTTTAACGCAAATCCTAGAGTGTCCACTTCACACACACACAAATGCAGTCCCCCACTGCAGCCAAGATAGGACTTGGCAATCCTAGCTCAGAAGAAACTTTTAAATCCTGCTTGCCACCTCTCCAGGAGGCAAAGGTATTTCTCCACAGATCTCAGTTTTAATTATGAGTTATATCATATGAGAAATTATTGCAAGAACTGATTGCAAGCTTACCTTTAATCACAGACAGAATTCTAAGGCACATAGAGACACATACACAGTGAGTCTCCATTAAAATTAAATCCTTAAATTGTATACAATTAGTGTAAACCTGGACACAATAAAAAAGGTGTGTGTGTGATTTAAGTACTGATCTAACCTGCTTTTGAACACACACATGAACACATGAAGCTGACTTATATTGAGTCAGACTATGGAACTACTATGATCAATATTGTCTACTCTGACTAGCTCTCCAGAGTCTCAGGTACACTCTTTCACATTACCTACTACTTGTTTCTTTTAATTGGAGATGCCAGGGATTAAACCTGGGATCATCTGCATGCAAAGCAAATACTATACCACTGATCTATGCCCCCACCCCCAAACTGGTCAGCTTTTGACTGAAATCCTCCAAGTGATGAAATTATTTCAATTTCTTTTGAAAAGAAACCTATGTTTTCATCAGGCAAGCACCATGTTACCTTCACAGTGTATTGAACTCTGTTTCAATAACATCCATCTGATTAAAAAAAATGTCTTTTTATTTTAAAAGAAAAAGAAAATTAATCAAAAACCTTACCAGCCTCAAAAGGAGCTGGGAGTTACCTAGCCAGGCTGTTACTAAATACACTCACGTCTCCTTGGCTGATGCTATGATTACAAAACATTTGTTTGGTTCCATCTACACTTGGATATGATTTATGAGGGTGGAGAGATATTGACTGACTTCATTGTTTCATAAATGGAGGCTGGTGGCAAGAGAAAATTTCCACTGCATCAATCATTTTCGACATGATTTTCATACCAGGAGTAAACTTTGCCCCATATCTGTATGACTGATGTCTTTAAGGCCAAACTGAATCTTATACAGATGCTCTTGCATCATTTCAGTTGAAATGTAGCTGGATGGTGCCAATTTGCTCACAGCTAAGTCATTTTCCTAATTTCAGTTGTCCCCACAAACGGCTAACAGCCTCATGGGAAAGTGGGGAGGTACTTCCTATAAACAAATTGCTATCCCCCTACCCTAGCATGGCTGCAGCTTTGGAACACTTCAAAGCCTCAAGAAATCTCACTGCTTTAGAGTATTTTCAAAGTTCAACACAAGTGATAAAGTCTTCCCCTGACGTGTTCCCTGAGATCCCTTACAATTCGGCTAAACTATTTCTTGGGCAGCAGTCTACAAATGCATTTGCCAAGTCACCAGAAGTAGTACGCCTTTTATTCTGGTGAGTATGTTTTTTTTTGCATTTACATCAGACCCAAGTGAGATATCATCAGGATCTTATCTCTAAATTCATGCTAAGATTCTGAGCTGGAAAACACACTTGTGGACCCTGGGATCAAGTTCCATTCACTTTGCAATTGGTGTGGGTGATTATGTATGGGGAGGGAATTATCCCACTCTTATTCAAGGAAACAAATCAGCTGGGATCTTGTACGTCTCAAAGACAGCTGTCTGAAGGGGAAAATCCTATTAGTGGGAAGTGCTGATCTGTATTTTCCTCCCATGACCTTTGAAATGAAATTATTAGACCAATTTGTTACCCCATTAAATGTGATGTTGTAACTACGGGTCCATGTTCAACTAATTCCTATTGGAACTGGTGCCTATTGGAACTGTGAGAAAGGCTGGTGACACTCCACAGTCATATATTGGGCTGGCTTGGCCTTGTGGTCCATGGGGTCCTGCCACTCCTGCGGCACCTGACGTTGCTGCTGGGAGTTCTGGCTTAGCTCCCTCCCCAGTTATGGGCTCTCACCAAATTGGTCTTGGCTACCTGGACAGTTTGGCCCCTATGGAAATTGACCAGCTGTTGGACAACAGGGTGTTGCAGGTTCTTCTTTTTTGGGGGGGGGGGGTTGAGGTTTGCCTTCTCCCTACAGGGCGATTCCCTTTACGGCCTTACCTTTTGGGGACATAGCATTACCTTTGGGTGATCATTTGTTGCCCGCAACAAAAGATAAGATCCTAAAGGGGGAGTTTGTCAATAACTTCTTCCTCCTGTTCCGGGAGTTGGGGAAAAAAAGATAAGGAAGATTTAGATGACAAAGAACAAGAGAAAATGAAGAAGCACAAAGTAGACCAGACTTGGGCCAATTGGCTGCCTGGGTTTTTTTATATATGCTGGTGTGATTGCACACGCCCAGCCTTGGCGGGCGGCTGCTCTTATCCAGTATATGGATATCATTTATTAGGGGTACACAATGTTTAGTGGGCCTGCCTGGATTCAATATGATGAGGAATTCTGGATGAGGGCTGCTTTGTACCCTTCCCTGCAGTGGGATCGCATTCACCAGCAGCTGTGGCTCCAAGTCAAGTCTCCTGCACGACCAAATTTGGGTGACCGGTTGGACAGCGGTCATTTGGTGGCCAGGACAGTGGCGACTTCTTCAGCTTCATCATCCTCTACCTGCAGTTCTGTGAGGCAGGCGGTTCAACCCTGCCTGCTGTGCTGGGAGTTCAGCTCCCAAGGCGTATGCAGTAGAAAAGCTTGTCAGTTCAAGCATGAATGCCTCATGTGTGGCAGCTCTCACTCCTTTCAGTAGCTGCCCTAAAGCACAGCCACGTAGGAATCAAAAGAAACAAGGCGGGGGTGGAAGTAATTTCCAAGCTGGAAAAGGGGCCCAGTCCGATAAAGGTGGGACCTCTTGAGCACTGGCTGTCCATGTATCCGCGTAGGGTGTTACTTGTTAAAAGGTTTCAAGTTCAGTTTTAAGATTCCTTTTCAAGGTCCCCAGGTTGCTTTTCGGTCCGAAAATCTTGGTTCTGTTAGAGGTTTAGAACATGTAGTTAGGGATAAGATTGCCAAGGAGTTGGCAGAGGGCAGGGTTTGGGGCCCATTTTCCAATCCTCCGATGCCTAACCTTAGGGTTTCGCTCTTGGGTGTGCTGCCAAAAAAAGCACCTGGTGAATTTCAGCTGATTCACCATCTTTCCTTCTCCAAAGGGAAGTCAGTTAATGATGGGATTCCCAAGCACTTATGCTCAGTCAGGTATACCAGCTTTGATCAGGCCATGGGCATGGTACGACGCTGTGGTAAGGGGGCAGAGTTGGCTAAATGCGATATTAAATCTATGTTTCACCTTCTACCTGTCCATCCAGCTGATTTTGAGCTTTTGGGATTTTCCTTTGATGGGCAATTTTACATGGATAGAGCTTGGCCAATGGGCTGCTCTGTCTCATGTGCAGCTTTTGAGTGTTTCAGCACGTTCTTGGAATGGGCTCTTCGTGAAAAAGTTGGCTTGCGGGATGTCATTCATTATTTGGATGACTACCTCTTTGGGGGTCCTGCAGGAACTGAACATTGCGCACAGCTGTTGTCTGGCTTCATAGAACTGGCTGCAGAACTGGGGGTTCCGTTGGCACAGGATAAAACTGTAGATCAAACCCAAAACCTTATCTTTTTAGTGATTGAGTTGGATACCCTGGCACAATTGTCCAAAATACCTTTTCAAAAAATAGTAGATTTGAGGAGTAGGATTAATTCCTTTCTTCTTAAGCAAAAGGTCACATTACTTGAGCTCCAGCAGCTGGTTTGGCATCTTAACTTTGCTTGCAAAGTGGTTGCTCCTGGTCGAGCTTTTCTTCATAGGCTATGTGATGCTATGGCAGGCCTCTGCCTGCCCCAACATAGAACATGGGTTACCAACAGCATGAGGGAAGATTTAAGGGTATGGCAAGAATTTGTGGAGTCCTTTAATGGGATTTCTTTTTGGAGAGACGACATGAGGCTTGAGGCAGAGCTTCAGGTCATGTCCAATGCTGCTGGGTCTTTAGGCTTTGGGGTTTACTTCTGCGGACATTGGTGTGTGGATACATGGCCAGATTCATGGGTTCAGGCAGGTGTGAACCGAGATCTTGTTTCTCGAGTTCTTTCCCATTCTTGTTGCAATTTGGCTGTGGGGGAATTTTATGGCCAATCGCACAATTCATTTCTGGTACGATAACATGGCTGTGATCCATGTCATTAATTCCCTTTCATCTATATCTCAACAGGTTATGAGATTGGTAAGGGCCTTCACTCTGTGTTGTCTGTGGCTGAACATACTCTTTTTAGCCAAGCATGTTCCTGGGATAAACAACAGGGTGGCTGACTCTCTCTTTCGTAAACAGATGGAGAGGTTTCGTCAGATAGCCCCAGATGCCGATTGTGAGCTGGCGCCAATGCCCCAGGAGCTATGACTGATGGGAGAACCGAGGCCTGCAGAGCAATAGGCCTTGCCATTGCGCCTAGCACCAGGAAGTCTTACGAACGTACTGTGTGGCAGTTTGAGGACTTTAGGACAGAGGTAGGGTATCGCTTTATTTGGCCCCTCCCGGTGGAGCAGTTGCTCCACTACTGTGTTTCTCTAAAAGGTAAGGGATTGGCCGTGCGATCCATTAGGGGATGCCTGTCTGCCTTGGCTTTTGCTAGCAAGGCGTTGGGATACAAGGAGGAAACAGCAGACTTTCAGCTTTGAAAGATGCTGAAGGGATGGGCCAGAGAGGCTGGGACTAATCTCGATACTAGGAAGCCTATTTCCCCTCTGATTCTTAAGGGCCTGAAGGGGGTTTGAAGCACAGTGTGTGCATCTTATTTTGAATTTGCACTGTTCCATGCTGCTTCCTTGGTTGCTTTTTTCAGGGCCCTTAGAGTTAGTGAGTTAGTGACAGGCTTCAGAAATGATGTTTCTGGTAATGCTTTGTTGTTACGGGACCTGAGGTTAGTTGAGGGTAAGGCAGTCATTACCGTGCAATGCTCTAAGACTGACCAGCATCATAAAGGGACCGTGTAAGAGCTGGGCTCGTGCTCTGAGCTTGAGTTGTGCCCAGTTTCCACTTTGGCTGCTTATCTGGCAGTGCGGGGACCCAACAATGCGGGGGGGGGGGTTGTCACCTCAACAGCAGCCCACTGACAAAGCATCAGTTTTGGGTTGAGACATCCCGGGCTTTAGCTAAGTTTGGGTTGTCCGCGGTGCAGTTTTGTACCCACTCCTTTAGAATTGGGGCAGCCTGTACAGCTGCACCCCTGGGATATCCTTCTTTCTCCATTCAGCGCCTGGGCCGTTGGCGGTCATCGGCCTCTAAATCTTATGTTCGCCCTCTGCTCAGTTCCTAGCTTTGTTTGTTTGTAGTTGAAATGTTATGGTTTTTGAACATATGAAGCTGCCTTATACTGAATCAGACTCTCGGTCCATCAAAGTCAGTATTGTCTACTCAGACTGGCAGCAGCTCTCCAGGGTCTCAAGCTGAGGTTTTTCACACCTATTTGCCTGCACCCTTTTAGTTGGAGATGCCGGGGATTGAACATGGGACCTTCTGCTTCCCAAGCAGATGCTCTACCACTGAGCCACCATCCCTCCCCTTGTTCTAGTTTGTGTGTTTTTTCCTTTTCGATGCTGTTGTTCCTGACCAGAGGAGCCGAGTTCTCGTCTGTGGACACAGCTATGTGTTTTGGGCTGCACATCTGGCTCGGAGAACTTTGGTTGGCTCTGTGACGGAACCGGCCCGATTCTGTCTTCAGACCCGGTCCCGTCAACTCCCTATTGAGTCGCCAACTTCTGGAGGGATCTATTTCTCCTCCGGCCACTTGGGCTCGCTGCAACCACCTGCTCAGTCTAAGGGTTCAGATTGAGATATTTGGGTCAGTAACAGAATTGTTTTTTAGATTACCTGAAATGATTCTCCAGAAAGCCTTATTATCGTTAGATTTTATCGAGTGGTAAAGTGGTCCCATTTATTCTGAAAGAAAACTTTCTTTTTGGATGTAGTAAGCTCCAGGTAGGCTGTCTTGTAAGCAATGTAGGCCTTAATTTTTGATTGGTCTTTGGAGTGACAAGCCTCTTTAAAATGAGCTCTCAGTTCTTGTTTTCAAGCTAAACAATCTGTATCAAACCAGCTGGAGAAACTAGACCTAGACAAGATCACAGGTTTAGCTTTGGCACTACAATAATCAATTAATAATGAGAATCCAGAAAGGATTGAATCGTCTGAATTGGAATTTATGATTGAATCCCTTAATCTGCGTAGCGCTTCAGAGCCAAAGAGGGAAGAAAACTCCCTTTCTAGGGCCGCTTGATTTTTTTTAGAACATTCTCAGGGGCCTTCACGGATTGGGAAGGTGATACCATATTAACCTCCAGATCCAATCTTAGGGATAGAGTTAGGGGCAGGTGGTCACTTTCTGTGCGCGGATCGATGGCCTTCCCGCTGAGGTACTCACAAAGTTTGCCGATTGGTGGCTCTTGCCCCTTGCAAAATTGTTCTCTTTTATCGATCTGCATGGCTCCATCCCTGACTCTTGGCTTGACTCTATAATTATTCCAATATACAAAAAGGGGGGGTTGGAGTTACCAGAAAATTTCCGCCCCATTAGTTTATTATCTATAGTGGGCAAACTGTATGCAAAACATTTAGAACTCCGATTAACTGACTGGATGCGCCTAGGCAACATCATAGGTCCTGAACAGATTGGTTTCTCCAAAGGCAAATCTGCTATGGCTCACTGCTGCACTCTGGCCTTCCTTGCTGAAAAATATATGCATACCGGGTCAAAAAAATTATACGCTGCCTTCATCGATTTGAAGGGTGCTTTTGATTCAATAGATAGAGCCCAACTATGGATCAAGCTAGGTCACCTGGGAATGGACCCTCGTCTGCTGTTTCTCTTGAGGAAACTTCATTCTAATACCTTTTGCCAAGTGAAATTTTCTTCTAGCGGTGACTTGACTAGTAAAATCCAGAGTTAAAGGGGGTTAAACAAGGTTGCATGCTGGCCCCGCATCTTTTAAATCTATTTTTAACTGACCTGGCACAATTTTTGAACCCTGTCAACGGTCATCCGCCTAAACTTGCAGGCCGAGCGGTCCCCTTATTACTTTATGCCGATGACACTACCATCCTGTCTTGTACAAGAGTGGGCCTGCAAAGGTATTTGAATGCCTTTTATGACTACTGTAATTGTAATTCACTTACTATCAATTACACCAAATCTAAAGTAGTTGTCTTTTCAAACTGCTGGCGCCCACAGAGATGGTTTATTGGCAATTCAACAATCGAGCAAACAAAAAAATTTAAATACTTGGGGATCACTTTTAACCACAAGTTAAGCTGGGTTTCACATCGTAACAACACCGTCAACTTGGCTAAATGTTCAGCTGCTCAAATTAAACAGTTTTTCTTTGCAAGGGGCAACCAATTAGTTCCAGCAGCTATTAAAGTGTTCAAAGCCAAAACGCTTGCCCAAATCCTTTATGGTATCCCTATTTGGATCTCAGCTTTTACCAGGAAAGTGGAGGGCATTCAAGCCTCATTCTTTAGGCAAATTCTTGGTTTGCCAAAATGTGTGTCCTACTTTGCTCTCTGCTCTGAAGTGGGTCAGTCTTTGGTGGAGACAAAAGCCTGGATTGCAGTGTTTAAATTCTGGCTCAAAATTCATTTTAGAACAGATCCCAACAGCCTTCTTGATTGTATGAAAAGAGACCCATATATTTCATCCTGGACAGCAGTGCTTCTGTCTAAACTCAATCAATTGGGGTTAGAGGTAGATGATTTTTCTACCGCTGATGAGTCATATATCTTCAGATGTATTAAACTGAGACTATGGGAATCGGAGGAAACGAAATTACGGCCAACTGACCCTTATATTTGCTCTCCAGCTTCCTTAGGTCTTTATGCTTTTTGTGGCAAAATGCTCAATTATCTATCAGACCTAACCACTCCAAGTCATCGCAGGGCATTTATGTTGGCTAGACTAAACGCGTTTCCCTCCAAAGTTTTACAAGGGAGATATCAGCGAGTCCCTTTAGCCGACAGACTTTGCTCCTGTGGAGCAAATACCCCTGACTCAATCCAGCATATATTGCTTGATTGTTCTTTATACCATAACCTCCGTAAAGATTTATTTGGCAAGCTTTCTTTTTCTCCAGATTTGTCTATTCTGCCACCCTGTTATTATTTATTGAGTGATACTGAGGAGGTGGTTAGTGAGGCTGTGGCAAAATTTCTGGCTGACATCCTTAAATTTAATTCTGACCATGTTTGAATGCATCTGTAAGCTCGGTTTTATCTTGATTTTATCTCCAATGTTTAAATTTTTATATTCTGTGTATTTTTATCTGATTCTATTATGCCATTAAAGGTTTGGTATGGTATGGGTTCAGATTGAGAGGAACAGGACTCCCAATTCCCCTCTCCAGGCTTCAAGGTCCTCTGCCACCCTGTACTTGGGTATCACAGAGACCACAGCACTTCTTCGGGGAACCCCTGGAGGATTGGCACATTATCCAACTGCATGCCTTCCCCCTTCCCCGGGGCCCCCTTCATAAAGCAGCATGGTCTAAGCGGTTGGGGATCTATGTGGTACAGAATTTGTCTGCCAGCATTCAAAACAGTAAAAATGTTTAATAAGAAGAGAAAAAAATAAAAACAAAAACAGTTACATGTAAAAGTTTAGCACAGCACCTGATCAGCAACAAGAAGGGCAAATAAAAGGTGGATTTAAACCCATCCTCTCGTTCCTGGTGTAAACTTGGTCTACCTGGTGAATTACTTACTCCGTCTGACTGCCTGAGGTCCTCCTCCTCTTGAGTAGGCCTCTCCCACAGTCAGGAGCCCACAGACTCAGAACCTCTCTCTTGGAGGGGCACCCGAGAACTGCCCTTTTCCCGCCTAACTCAAATAAAAAAACAAAAGAACTTCCTGCCCCTTTGGGAGGCTTTCCGCCTAGAGTTGCTGGTTTAACTCCAGAAGGGAGGAGGGAATGAGGGGAAGGCTAAAGAACTTCCTGCCCCTCTAGGAGGCTTTCCCCCTAGAGTTGATGGTTTAACTCCGGAAGGGAGGGGGGAGTGAAGGGAAGGCTAGGCCACACAGCCTGCCTAGTAGTTTCATGTTCCCCTCCCACCAACATTAACCAAGATGGTGTTTCTCCACAGGCTCTCAGCTGGAACTCAGTCAATATGTTACTATCGAATGATGGGGGCCCCGGGGTCTTCAGTGGCCTGGCCTGCTGCCATTGTTATTCCTTGGGAATGTGGGCCCTCCTCAGGTTCTAATCATTCACCTTGAAAGGAATGATCTTGGCCTAGTGAAGGGCAATGTTTTAGTAGTAGGAGAAGAAGACATTGAATTTATATTCCGCCCTCCACTCAGAGTCTCAGAGCGGCTCACAATCTCCTTTATCTCCCTCCCCCACAACAGACACCCTGTGAGGTGGGTGGGGCTGAGAGGACTCTCACAGCGGCTGCCCTTTCAAGGACAACCTCTGCCAGAACTATGGCTGACCCAAGGCCATGCCTGTAGGTGCAAGTGGAGGAGTGGGGAATCAAACCTGGTTCTCCCAGATAAGAGTCTGCACACTTAACCACTACACCAAACTAGATGTAGTATGAGTATTATTATACTTAGTCTTGCAGGCCCGAGAGGATTTTTGATATATTAGGGAGAGATGGCCTGGAACCACTATAATTTGGTCAGCCATGCTTCCTCGCCTTTTTGGCACAGTGCTTGGGGTCCTGCAGATGTCAAGAGGGCTTGTTACAAAGCTAATAAAGAAATTTGGAAGACATTGGAAGGGGGGTTGGGCCACTACCTGCCCCACCCAGATATTTCTACGAAATTTCATGGCCTCTGCAGAGGGGATGGGGTGCATCTCTCTGAAAAAGGTAAGGTGCTTTTCTTGAGAGATCTCCGGCAAGGGCTGCAGGTGGCATTGGGTCTCCCAGTGGGTGCTAAGTCCTACGTAGAGACTTGACCTTAGTAGTGGCAGGTTTTTACTGGGTTTATGGTACTATGCGCCTAGGGGAGAACCAGAAAGCATCCCCCTTTTGGGGATTTAGGGGTCTGGCCGAATCAACCCTTGGGTTTGATGCCCTTGGGTGGGAGAATGCAGACTGTCCTGGAGGCTCAGCTAGAGGATGCCTTCCATTGAGATGTGCGTCTGGTGGTTGGGCCCTCTGGGGCTTGCCTCCTTGCTAGGCTGGCCTGGCAGGTGCTGTGACATACAGCTCCGGCTGGGGGCTGGGTCTCTCACCCGCTAATGGCAGGGGAGCGGTCTGCTGAGATCCCTAGCCCTGACTAGGCCACAATTCTGGTTGCCCTTGCCATTTATTATTATACTTAATAAAGTGGCCCTTAGTTATACCAATACCTTGTGTCCGACTCTTCATTCCGACTTGGGGGGAAGCCGTTTCTAGCAGAGCTATAGGCTGTGGGAACGTATTTGCCTCCCCGGAAGGGAGGACTTTTGTGGCTCGTTTGGGCACGCTCTGGAGGGGATGGGGCTTTGCCGTACTTACAGTAGGACCATCTGCCCTCTCAGTCCATGGCAGAAGCTTGGCCCTCCTGCCCACCCTGTTTGTTATGTAGGCAAATGCTGGTCGCCTCATGGTTTGGGGGGATGGGTAGGAATTTTTTGCTCTCCAGCTGATTGGCTGCTGCTAGGGTGTTTTTTTCACCTACCCTACATAGCAGGTCAGTGGATTGTGGATTTGTCAATCGGGAGGTGCTATTAAATATGTTGGTCACTTTAGCAGGTTTTTACTGGGTTTATGGTACTATGCGGCTAGGGGAGGACCAGAAAGCATCCCTCTTTTGGGGGTTTAGGGTCTGGCAGAATCAACCCTTGGGTTTGATGCCCTTGGGTGGGAGAATGCAGACTGTCCTAGAGGCTCGGCTAGAGGGTGCCTTCCATTGAGATGTGTGTCTGGTGGCTGGGCCCTCTGGGGCTTGCCTCCTTGCTGGGCCGGCCTGGGTTTCTCGCCTGCTAATGGCAGGGGAGTGGTCTTTTGAGACCCCTAGTCCTGACCAGGCTGCAGTTCTGGTTGACCTTGCTGTTTATTATTATACTTAATAAAGTGGCCCCTAGTTATACCAATACTTTGTGTCCAACTCTTCATTCCGACTTGGGGGGCAATGAAATATTTTGTTTATTTTTGCATGTTATAAAGCCTCTCATGTACCATTTCAGAAGTTTAAGTTCAGGGGGTGGTCTTGTCTCTTCCCTCAAGTTCCTAGGCTGAGTCAGCATACAAATGCAGCATAAAAATATTACTTGGCCTCCTTTGCCAAAACTTTCAACTGCCCACATTAATGAGATATCTACTATTTATTGGGTTTGCACCTAGTTGCTTTCAGCCATTTGGGATAGTTGAACCTTAGTAATGTATTGTAGTTAAAAAAAAAAAAAAAAGGAAAAGATAGTCCCCTGTGCAAGCACCAGTCATTTCCGACTCTGAGGTTACGTTGCTTTCACAATGTTTTCATGGCAGACGTTTTACAGGGTGGTTTGCTATTGCCTTCCCCATTCATTTACACTTTTCCCCCAGCAAGCTGGGTACTCATTTTATTGACCTCGGAAGGTTGGAAGGCTGAGTCAACCTGGAGCTAGCTACCTGAACCCAGCTTCCGCCGAGATTGAACTCAGGTCATGAGCAGGGAGCTCAAACTGCTGTACTACAGCTTAACCACTCTGTGTCACAGGCCTCTTCAATGTATTGTAGTACCTGCCTTTTAAATTGTTTAAATCAGGGGTGTTGAACTCATTTGGTATGAGCGCCGGATCTGACATAAATGAGACCATGTTGGGCTGAGCCATGTCAGGTTGGGCTTAGCCATGTCAGACCGGGCCATATGTGTACCTATTTAAGATTAGGTAGCAGAGATATAAACTTTATAAAAGACAAACACAATTATATATATATATATTTAAAAACTTAAAACATACTTAAAACCAGAGGTCGTTTTGTAGAAAAATAGGTGGTGGAGCTCATCCAGAGATTGTTATGCAGCTGTACCTACTATTCAATGGACAAAGTGGGAAGGAGGAAGTGGAACTCTCAGAAAGGTTCAGGAGCTGCACTCCTGTGAGCTCCTGCTGAATCCAAGGTCTGCTTAAAAAGTTAGCACTCACTGGTCTTAAAGGTGCTTTCTTTGTATTTCTCCCATGGGATCCAGGGAACTGGGCAAAGGAAGCTGTGATTCTTTCCTTCCTTCCCCAGGGAACCGGGGAAGAGCCACAACCAAAAGAAGGAAGAGAGGCTTGGCTCTGCTGTGTAATCGAGAGAGCCTGGAAAAACAAGCTCTGCCCCCTTCCCCACTTCCTCCCCAAGGAAGGAGCCTCAACCAATGGAGAAAACAGAGGTTTTGCTCTGCAGCTCCTGTGAAATTGAGCAAGCCTTGAAAAGCAGACTGTTATGCAGAAGGAAGCAAGAGAGTGGAAGAAGGAAGCAGATGACAGCCAGTTGCTCGGGGGCCTGATAGGAGACCTCTGGGGGCCTGATTCAGCCCCTGGGCCACATGTTTGGCACCCCTGGTTTAAATTGTTTATTTGTTAAAAAATTTAATTGGTTTATAAAATTATTGTTGTTAATTGTGCTGAGCCCACTTGTGAGGAAGGTGGGAGAAGGAAAGGAAAATAGATCAATAGTTGAGCAAGAACCACAGTCCTTTTCACCTCAGTGCTATTTCAATCAGTCATATTTTTAATGGAATCTCTTTCCATTGATAGAAAGCATACCATTGCTAATACTTCCCTTGCACCTTTTATGGGGCTTTGTAACATCAACCATTCAGCTTTCTATTTCAGAGTGTTTTCTGAAGAATGTTAGTCCTTCAGGAGGCACCACATATTATATTATCTGACAAATGTTTCAAGTCCTCCACATTTTTATATGAAATATCTACCTTACAAATTTAACTCATGGGATTGCTCTGACCATTGCCATCTGTAAGTGATATGAATAGTAAGAGCATGAACATGGGCCATGCCAAACATATAAAAGTTGTACAGCTTGGGGTGGGGTGGGGAGAGAGACTGCAAGGGAGAAGTCATGTTGCAGCCCTAGGTATATATACTCAGAAGTCAGTTGTATTGAAATCAATGGGACCTGCTCTCAAGAAAGTACATAGTAGGAAAGACTTCAAATTCCTGAGTAAATCTCAACCATGGAAGTGATAAAGGTTGGGGGCAAGGAAAGAGACAACTCTTGTGACTCCGTTTATTTAACTCCCATAATTATCACAGCTGCTTCTGTAGCTAGACTTCTTTAGTCATTATGTTTGACTAGACTTATTTTGTCAACATGCATAATTAAAACCTGTTCTTTTTATTAAGACCAATATTTACATGGTTAAGGCTTAGTTTAATTTGATTCCATCATTTAAACAGCGTGATATTATCTGCTTCATACCAAATGATTCAGCTCTTTTTGCTTCTTTAAGGGCATATTAGGTAATTGTAAAATGTAGTCATTATATTTGTCTCGCATTTCTACAAGTTGTAACATAGCACTTCATAACAGCTTTCAACTCATCCAAATGAAAAATCCTGGTTAGAAATTCAGTTTGGAAGAAAATTTGCTGGCAAGATTTGAAGGAAAGTCTTTTAATACCATATGTGGTGTGTATCTAGAATATTTTTATCCTACCCTTCCTTCAGGGAACTCAAGGTAATGTACATTTTCTCCCCTGCAATATTTTATCATTAAAACAACTCAATTAAGCATTCTATGCTGAGAAAAAATGACAGGTCCATGGTCACCCAGTGGGTTTTCACAGCTATGGGAATAAATTTGAACCCAGGTTTAGCCAGTACATCAAACATTTTATTACACTGATCCCACTCCCCACCCCCTTCTGACCCAGACACAGAACTTCCATCTTTGATGGATTCAGCCAGCTCTGACATAACCAATCAGCCACAGCCTGCAATACCTCATCCAGTTCTTCAGGGGCAGAGTCCAGGTGGCCGTCCATAAGCAGATAGAGCTGGGTGTCATCAGCATATTGGTGACAACCCAGCCCATATCTTCAGACCATCTGGGTGAGGGGGTGCATATAGATATTAAGTAGCATCAGGGAAAGGATTGCCCCCTGCGGCACTCCACATTCTAGTGAGTGCAACTGGGACAATTCCCCCTCGAGAGCCACCCTCTGTCCCCAACCATGGAGAAAGGAGGTCAGCCACTGTAAGGCTAATCCCCAAATTCCTGTGTCAGTGAGGCAGTGGGCCAACACCTCATGGTCAACCGTATCCAATGCTGCTGACAGATCTAAGTATCAGCAGTGCCGAACAATCCAGATACCTCTGGAGGTCATCTACAAAGGCAACCAGCACCATCTCTGTCCCATGGGCAGGGCAAAAGTCAAACTGAAGGGGTCCAGAGCATCAGTTTTCGCTAAGAAAGCCTGGAGCTGCGTTGCCACCACCTTCTCCGCTACCTTGCCCAGGAATGGTAAATTTGATACTGGGCAGTAGTTAGTAAGGACCGTAGGATCCAAAAATGGTTTCTTCAGAAATGGTTTCTTCACTGCCTCCTTCAAAGCCCCCAGGAATGTTCCTGATAACCAGGCAGCATTGATAATCTCCTGCAGGGGAATCCCTACCTCATCACCACTGGCTTTTACCAGCCACAATGGGTACGGATCAAGGGGGCAGGTGGTCAGTTTCACAGCCACCAGGGTCTTGTCAATCTCCTCCTGAGAGAGTGGACAGGACTGGTTCAAGACCAAATCCAGAGACAGGAAAGGGGCCTCTTGTTCACATATTGTATCAAATGTAGCTGGGAGGTCACGGCTCACTTCATCTGCCTCAGCTCCATGGAATACCAAGGGGCTGAGTGATCACAAGGGAAAAGAGGACACTGGGAGGCAACCACATCGATGGCTGTGGAAAGACAGTCAAGCCAGTCTTCCACTAGACCATCTAATGGGCCACCAGGGGAAATCAGATCCTGCAGAGCCCTTTGGAATGCATTAGGGTGTCAATTGTAAGCACATGTAAACAGTTTATAGTACATGCTGGGAAAGAGAAAGTAACTGCCAGGTAGATCATCTAAGTGACAGGAGGTGGCTGGTTGCCAGATTGCATCAGCCTGAGCAAAGTCAGCATGACTCAGCAGGAAGCTGATTGGTTACCTGGCTGGACCTTATGTATAAATGTACAAAGACACTTTACTGTGTGTGGGATATGTATGGTGGAGAGCAGCGGAGCACTTTGTCGGATAGGAGAGTGAAAGGTGTAAATAAATTGTATATAGTGGTTTTAACACTACTGTGTGCAAGCCTTCATTCTTTGCGTCACTAAAGACCACCCTCCTAAGCACGGACGCATCAACAGAGTTATGGGCTCAGCACGCTTCCGCTGCGCCTGTAAGCTCTGAGAGAGGTGGTGAAGAAGGACGCTGAGGTGCTCCAGAGGCTGTCTTGGAGGTGAGACCAGCAGTGGCTGAACGTTGGAGGCTGAGCAGGATGGCTACAGCAGCAGCTACCGTGCTGGTGGATAAACTGACTACCACCAGCTACAATACCTGGTCGTTGAGGCTAGAGCATTTCCTGAAGTGAGAGGAGCTATGGGACTGTGTGTCAGCTCCTCCCGATGATCCCACACTGGCAGAGGCCGTTCAGGACTGAAAGGCTCTAGCCACAATCATTTTGAGTGTCTCAGATGACCAGCTGGTGCATGTTCAAGGGCATCAGACAGCAAAGGAGGCTTGGGAAGCCCTCAAGGCCGTGTATGTCCAGAAATCAGCAGGCTCGCTACTATCTCTAACTCGGAGGCTCTACAGGAAACAAATGCTGGCCAGGGAGTCAGTGAGGGACCACCTCGATGGTATGTCTGTGTGTTTCCAGGAGTTAGAGGTGCGAGGGAAAGCTGTGGCTGATGAAGATAAGGTCTATTTAATACTCAGCTCTCTTCATGAGAGGGTTGACATGCTGGTGATAGCCTTTGAGGGCCAGGATACAGATAAACTGACTTTGCCTTATGTGGCTGGGAAACTCTTGGCTGAAGAGCAGAGACAGCTGGAAAGTACAGAGCAGGCTGACTGCGACCGCAAGGAGAAGCAGAAGCCTGTGGGAGGCATTTCCAGCTGGCAGGCAGAGCCGGAGGAAAGAGCTTTGCAAGTAAGAAAGAAGCGGTGCTATATCTGCAATCAAATTGGACACCTGCAGAGGAGTTGTCCTCAGCAGCAGAGGAGAGGCCGGCAGCCGTCTTCAAGGACACAGCAGGCAACTCTGGTGAGAACTGGCTCAGGGCTACAGAGTGTGCCATGGATCATTGACTCTGGGGCAACGCAGATTTTTTGCTGCAAAAGGGAGCAGTTGCAGTACACCAGACTGGCCAGTCAAAAAACTGTAAGCTTGGCTGATGGCTGGGTGGCTGATGTGATTTGCCAAAGCACGGTCCATTTTCCAGGACTAAACTACACCTTTAACAATGTGCTGTGTGTGCCAGATTTAGAAACTAGTTTGCTAAGCGTCTCAGTGCTGGCAGCAGCTGGTTTTACAGTGTCTTTTGATGCCAAGGGCTGTGTGATACTGAGAAAAGGTAAACTGCTGGCTAAAGGTGTGTTAAAAGCTAATGTGTATGAGCTAGACCAGGCGGTGGGAAAGGCACAGGCAGTGTGGAATAAACAACCCCACAGCAGGTGCATTCACCACTTACATAGACGATTGGGCCATGCTAGCTACAATACAATAAACAAAACACTGGGTATATTGCAAGGGCATAAAGTAGACAAATGTAATGTGTTTCTGGATTGCAATGTCTGTAAGGAGGCAAAATCAAAAGCATTCCCAGCGTCTAAGAAGAGTGACCGGGTGTCGGTAAGACCACTCCAATTAGTACATGCAGATGTTGTGGGGCCGTATGCACCCAGTGTATCAAAAAATAGATATGGCTTGGTTATAGTGGATGACTACAGCAGGTTTGCGTGGGTGTATGCAATCAAACAAAAAAGTGATGTTTTTCCAACTTTTAAGTACTGGGCAAAGAGAGTCCAAAAGCAATTAAATTGTAAGATAGCCGCTTTCCAATCTGATATGGGGGGGTGAATTTATGAGTACAAGCTTCGCAGACTATCTGAAGGAGGAGGGCATAAATCACAGGGTTGCCAGCATCTCCTCTCCGGCCGAAAATGGGGTGGCAGAATGCAGAGGGGGCCTCCTCCAGACCATGTGCCATGCTTTACTGGCAGACAGTGCACTGAAGTTGGCATATTGGGGAGAAGCATTAAAAACAGCTTGTTTTATCTGTAATAGATTGTGGACTCAGGCTCTGGACGATATACCATATAGAGTGCTGTATGGCAAAAAGCCGACCTTAGGATCTTTGGGTCTAAGGCATGGGTCAATATTCCTCTGGACAAAAGGAGGAAGGGTGGAGCCAGAGCCAGAAAACTGTTGTTTGTGGCCTATCAAAATGGCATGAAATCCTATAGGTTTGTGGATGGAAACAATGTAATAAAGCTGAGCCGTGCAGCGTTGTTCTGTGAGGATGAGAACTGGTCAGAAATCCATGCAAATGAAATGCCTAAGAGAGCTGAACTGCAGCTATCTCTAGATAGTGAGGAGGGGCAGAGAACAGATGTAAGCAGAGAAGCTCCCTCACTGAAACAGAGAGAAGAAAGTGCTAGCAGTTCAGGCAGAGTGAAGCAAGAGAGCTCTGAGGCTGTAAAATGTGAAACGCCTGAAGTCAGGGTATCTGCTAGAACAAATAGGAGAGTGCCACCAAAAAGGTACGGCTATGACAGCGACATACATTATCTGGGCAATGGAGGTTATCTATCTAATGGAGAGCCCAGGTGTTACCAGAGTGTACTGGACCTAGACTATGGTACCTCTTCCACGGAGGAGGAAGGGGGTAAAGGAGGTTATCTGGCTAACGAGGAGCCTAAGTGTTACCCAAGTGTAATGGAACTGCTTTATGGTACCTCTTCCAAAGAGAAGAAAGAGTCATGAGCTAAAAAGCCTGGAAAGTGAGGCTTCAATAAAGTGACTGAATAAAGGGCTCTATGTGTAAACAGACTGAGAATGTTAAAGAAATAAATGTAACTCCAAAGACAAAGCTAGCTGCTACAAAATGTGTTAAGCAAGGAAATAAACTGTGACTGTTAAACTGATGTGAAAACTCAAAGCTGTAAAAATGTTGTAAAAACAGAGTGCCTCTGTACTAGAGATGGTACTGTATATGCTCTGGCAGAATAGGCCAGAGGAGATAAGCAAAGTGATGAGCGGGGGGAGGCTATCTAGCTGATAAGAATGTGCTTGCAATGGTAATTAACAATCAGAGCTAAATGTGTGCATGCCAACACAGAGTTTCAGAGGCTGAATACTGAATTGTGACAATTGTAAATAAGAAAGCAAATGTAAACTATGTATCAATGTTACTATGGAGAATATGGAATATGTAATGTTAAGATATGTTGCAGCATGAGTTTATAAACTGAAGAGGGGTGTCAATTGTATGCACATGTAAACAGTTTATAGCACATGCTAGGAAAGAGAAAGTAACTGCCAGGTAGATCATCTAAGTGACAGGAGGTGGCTGGTTGCCAGATTGCATCAGCCTGAGCAAAGTCAGCATGACTCAGCAGGAAGCTGATTGGTTACCTGGCTGGACCTTATGTATAAATGTACAAAGACACTTTACTGTGTGTGGGATATGTATGGTGGAGAGCAGCGGAGCACTTTGTCGGATAGGAGAGTGAAAGGTGTAAATAAATTGTATATAGTGGTTTTAACACTACTGTGTGCAAGCCTTCATTCTTTGCGTCACTAAAGACCACCCTCCTAAGCACGGGCGCATCAACATAGGCTCCATCAGGCTCTGCGGACGAGCATAAATGCGCTCACCACCTAAACAGGAAGGGCTAGGTGTGCATAGCAGGACCTTCAAGGCAAAGTGGTCCGACCATGGCACCACATCCGTGGTAATACAGTCCACCATAATCCCTGAGGCAAAGATAAGATCCAGCGTGTGTTCTGCTTGGTGTGTGGGAGCCAAAACAAATTGGGAGAGCCCCAGTGTTGCCATGGATGACACTAGGACTTTAGACTGCAAGGAGGCTGTGTCTTCAGCATGGACATTGAAGTCCCCCATAACTTAAAGTCTGGGGTACTCCAATGCCCAGGCAGACACCACCTCCATCAGGCCAGGCAGGACATTGGCTGCAGTTATAGGTAGACACCAGCCAAATGGTCAAGCTCTCTTTAGCTTCCCACACCAGGCCCACATATTCAACGCTGGCAATCTTTGTGTCAGGGAGTGCCTTGAAGGAATAAGAATCCCAGATCAGCATGCCATGCCCTCCCCCGCCCATAAACCTGGGGGGGAGGTCAGCTGCCTCAGGGCAACTGTTTCACTATCTTGTACCCAAGTCTCAGTCACGCAAGTCAGGTCTACCTCCTGTTCCACCAGATAGTCCCAGAGGACAGAGATCTTATTATTAATAGACCTGGCATTACACAGCACCAGTGTCAGAGAGGGGTATTCCTTCCTATCCCCACAGCCTGCATTTCTTGGGATGGGACGAAGGCAGGAATGGGACTGAGCATGTCCATATCTCTGACCTCTTCCAACATTTGACCTTCTCCCACCTCCATATCTCCCACACCTCACCAGGTCCCCTGTTAAACTTCCCCCATTCAGCCTATTGGCCCTCGTAGGCCCACTAAACTGACCAGAAAGTAACAAGCCCACAAAGTCCCATGAGGATGGCAACAACCAACCACTAATCACTACCTGGAAAGATCCAACCCTCTCTAAAAGCCCAGCCACCCACCCTCAACATCCGGCTCTTCCACACCAATTCCAAAGACTCACTAATTTTATACAAAAATCCCAATGGACAGAATAGTAATCAGCAGGGAACAATCTTCACAATTTAAATTCTCACAATTAAATAACCACTAATTGATATTGGTGGTGTGGTGCTAGAGAAGAATCTTGAGAGTCCCTTGGACTGCAAGAAGATCAAACCAGTCAGTCCTAAGGGAAATCAACCCTGACTATTCCCTGGAAGGTCAGATGCTGAAGCTGAAGCTCAAATACTTTGGCCACAAAATGAGAAGGGAGCACTCACTGGAGAAGATCCTGATGCTGGGAAGGACAGAAGGCAAAAGAAGAAAGGGATGGCAAAAGATAAGATGGCTGGATAGCATTACTTATGTAACTAACATGAATTTGGGTAGACTTCAGAGGATGGTGGAAGACAGTGGTGTAAGACAGGAGGGCCTGAAGTGACTTTGTCCATGGGGCCGCAAAGAGTCAGACTCAACTTTGTGACTGAACAACAATAACAAAATTGATATCCCACAACAGAGCCATAGGAAGATCACATATCCACTAAACAACAGTCCAGTAGGGAGGGTAAAAACAAATAAAATCCATAACTCAATCCTCAAATAATAAGCTATTAAGTAAAAATACAAATAGCTTAAATGCAATCCAAAGAACAGGTAGTAAAGTTCAGTAATTAAAAAAAAAAAAAAGTTAAACTCTCATGGTATCCACATGCCTAAGTACCCAATAATTTACCCAAGCTAGATCCTAAAACAATACAAAACCACCCAACCCAGCTTCAGCCTGATAGACCTACCCACCTCCCTCCCTATTAATAATACGGTCAAGAATTCAATTGATAATAAAACCAGATTAATCTAAAACCTAAACTCAATTGAATCTAATTTAATAGGTGTGCCACCCAATTTAATCTAAAAGGTGAGAGTCCACAGCTCCTATAGTTTGGTGGAATTCAGTTCCTTGGTTAGGGTAGTGTAATTCAGCAGCCATGCACCTCCTGGTTAAAGCACCAGGCAGTCCTCTGTTATGCTGTTAGCCATCAGTTGCATGCTGTTTACCGCCTGTGTCTGTAAGATTGTTTACTGTGCTGAAGTGGATTTTTTCACAACAGGATAAAATGGTGTCAATTTCACAATGTAAAACCAGCCTATGTCTGACACCTCAAAGATTGCCTCCTCCTGCCTCTGCCACCAGATGTGGGTTGAGCTTGTGTCCACTGGCTGCCTCTTTCTCAGAGGAGTTTTCAGCATCTCTTTGCTCTGCTGAGTAAAGGAGGAAGAAAGGAAATGAGGAACAAATGTCCACAACAGGCATATTTGTATGTTTGTGTTTGTGTGTGCATGGAGAAATATAGATGTTAGGAGCCTGCTGATCAGAACTGGGTAATCACTGCCATTCTGAACAAAGCTGGCAATAGGGAAACCAGAAGTGACATAGGGAAGCAATGATTCTGAGCTTAGATGAGGCAGGTTTCTCAGTGGGGTAAATCACAGCTATGGACCAGTATGTGAATTTACCATATGCTTTGTACTTGGAGTAAAATTTACTACAGAGTGAAATGCTTTTGTCTATTATGGGTGATTATCAGAACACCTGGTTAGCAATTTGTTTTTTACTGAGAAAGAACTGAGGGTCCTACAACATTGGCATTGCTTATTGTCTCATTTCTGCACAAATCAAATCACACAAAAGACTCATTCACATATAAACACATACACCACACTGTTGTGAGAATTTTGGATTGGGTCCTAAAAATTGTATTCTTATACTCTTATGCTCTATATACTATGAATGTATTGGACCACCTTTAAGTGAACCAAACTCCCAAAATGCTTTTCAGCTCTCTGACTTCGCAGTGACTGCAGCTGCCAAAAGTTGTGTGTAATTCTCTGTTCCCAGGAAAAGATAAGGAATGACATCTAAGGGTAACAAAACAATAACATTGAGGCATCCCTCTGAAATGCAAGAATTTAAAATATTTATGTTACCAAATGGCCTGAACCTGTAAACATGTAAACAACTGAAGGTATGGAAACAAGTGTCTTGTCAGAATAAACCTGTTGTTACCAAAGCAAACAATGGCCAGCAGAATTTACACATGTAACAGGGTCTTTGAATCCTTTGATTACTTTGATGTTCAACCTATATAAGCTGTGCTTTTCAGAGAATCAGGACTGCTTGGCCAGATCAGCAGAGAGGGTTACTCTTGCAGGTAATAAAGTAAAAGACAAAGTAACAGAAATCCACCCCCACCCCAAAACAAGAATTCTGACTGTCCACAGTTTGAGAATTCTTGTTTTGGGGTTGGGGGTGGATTTCTGTTACTTTGTCTTTTACTTTATTGCCAGTAAAAGCTAAGATAGAAGGGCTACTGTATAAGTGTTTTGTTGAATCGGCTGGGCACCAGAGAGCTGCCTACCCCAAAATTCTGTACTGCGTTAAAGGTTAACTTTATTTCCGAATAAAGTTTACATTGTTGCATGAATTTAGCCTTGCTTGTTTGTTTTTTCTTTCTTTCTTTCTTTCTTTCTTTCTTTCTTTCTTTCTTTCTTTCTTTCTTTCTTTCTTTCTTTCTTTCTTTCTTTCTTTCTTTCTTTCTTTCTTTCTTTGACCTAAAGGTCTTAAGTAGAATTTGGCTGGGAATATGAGGGAAAAAAGGAAGAATTCAGGCTAGAGGAGGTTAGTATGCAGGCTAAAAAAACAGCTAATTTTTATGTTGCCTGAATTCTCATGGTCTGTGCTAAATTTTTTGCTAAAATGAGTTAATTCTCTACTCTTGAATCTGCTGATAACTTAGGAACTAAAAAGCAGCTGAAGGCTCTGGCCACTGTAGAACCAGAGGATTAATCCATTTTGTCTCTCATTGTTGTACCATGTCATTCAAATAAAACAGGGGTGGCCAACAGTAGCTCTCCAGATGTTTTTGCCTACCACTCTCATCAGCCCCAGCCATTGGCCATGTTGGCTGAGGCTGATGGGAGTTGTAGGCAAAAAAAAAATCTAGAGAGCTACCGTTGGCCACCCCTGAAATAAAACATGGCTTTCAGATTCAATAACACCCAAGTCACAGCCACAGTATCTGTTTGAGAAAGGTATGCCCAACATGCAACCTTCAGAAACTGTAGAGGGTAGTGCATTTAGTCTTGCAATTGCTTGTCTATACTTTGGGACTATTAAGCTGAACAAATACATAGAAACTGTGAAGCTTGGAAGAAAACTCATATGAAGAGGAGAACAAACTCTCCTAGCTCTGCATATAGTGCTGTTTACATCTATTTTCATAATTAAATTATTGATGATTTTATGAGCTGAAGGCCATCCTAGAAAGCAATTACATTTTCTATTCATTCTGAATAAAATTATACAATCTTTCAAAAAAAGGAAGAAGCCCAGTTGTTATTCTTTGTTTGGGAAAAAAATAAATGTTTGGGAAGTATATTTATGAAAAAAGAAAAATAATGAGAAATGGGAAATTATTTTGAGTTGGAAATATTAATCTCCTAATTGTGCATAAGTACCAGGTTGAAGAAGTTAAAAAAATCACTGCAGAAAAATTAAATGATAAAACACAACAGTGTTTCACAATTACAATGGCTGAACGTTAGTATGGATTTCTTCTACAGTCTATGCAGGGCAACACCAGCCAGTGCAATACATATTGACCAAAGATTTTATGGAAGTATCTAAAAAATTATTTCCCATGAATTCCTTGCTTTAGGGAAATTGCTGTCTATTGTATAGTGGGTTCTAGCATTGAGGAGTCTCAGGATTAGTGATAACAAGCTCTTTAATAGGAGTAGCATAGTATAAGGCTACATTACAAGACTGAAGACTGGGGCCACAGAGCCAAATTTATATACATCTCTGGGTTCCTGCGCAACCACGTAATTGAGTCATTCAAACCGGTGGGGGCTTGTGATTGGTCCAGGACTGTAGAGATTTGGTTCCTGCAGCCCATTGTTCTCAAGTCCCCAGGCTCAGCCTGCATGGCTCCATATGGGGGGGGGGGAGGGGCTCGGATTAGCTGAATGCACACCCCTAATACGGCCAGTATAGTAAACACTGCAATAGACTTAAATCCTTTATTCCTTGTTATCACTAATCCTGAGACTCCTCAATGCGTAGAACCCACTATACAATAGACAGCAATTTCCCCAGGCAGGAACATTCGAAGTCTTCCCTTGAGTCCACATACATAACGCTGTCATTTTTTGGTGAAAGATTAAAATGTAACCTCTGGGGTGATATCAAATAGTAATTGGAGAAATTAATGGAGAAAATATTGATGTATCCTATAATTTCAGATAGTTCAAAATCAGTTTAAGAAGAGTTTGGGTATTTATTAGAAATAACTTCTGCTTTTCTATACCTGGTTTTTCAGCTCAGAGTCATTGAATTGTAAATTGGGTCAGTTACAAACATACATAAACACACACAGAGATCAGTACACACAAATAAGACTACACATCTGGCATGTAATGGAAGATTTCTGGGGACATCAATGAATAAAGGATTGAAGTCTATTGCAGTGTTTACTATACTGGCCATATTAGGGGTGTGCATTCAGCTAATCCGAGCCCCTCCCCCCCCCAAAAAAAATCCACATCTATATTTTTAGGATGTTTTTTCAGTCAGATATGGATTTGGCATTTTTTCAACTATTTGAAATGACTGGTCTCCAAAAATCCTGAAAATATTTGGGGATTTTTTTGGAACTACCAGATAGTCGAAATTCAACTCCAAGCAGTGAGTTTACCCAGAAGGTGTTTAAAGGGATTACGATCCCTTTAAATACCCTTTAATTTCAACTATCTGGTAGTCCCAAAACATCCCAAATATTTTCAGGATTTTGGGGACTGGCCATTTTGGAAAGCTGGAGTTCACTCACAGAGTTGTACCATTCACATAGCTTGGAGAAGGCATTGAAAGGGGGCACTTTTGGGGGAGGGGCATAGAATTGGACCCCTGGTCTAATATTTTTGAAACTTTGGGAGGGTTTTGACATAGAGGCAACAGCAGCTATGCTGCTAGCTTGGTGCCTCCACCTCAAAAAATATAAGACCCCCAGAGCCCCAGATACCCCCAGGTCAACTCTCCATTCAGAGGCTGACAGTGTGTGCGTGGGAAGTTCACCTGTATGAGTAAACTGAAGAGTGCAACTTCAAAAGCTGTGATAGAAAGACAAACTCCAAACAGCCAGTCAACAGTTATATTTGGGTAAATACGTTAGAGGCAGTCACAGGCAGTCCAATGGTTCATACACATAAAGCAGTCCTTCCAAGATACAGTACCAAATCAGTTTCCAGTTAGAGAAGTCAAGAATCCAGTCCATACATTACACAAGCCAGTCTTATCCAGTCCTCCAGAATAACAGTATAACAGCCAAGATGTTTCTCCTTCTCTCAAGCACCGTCCTTCTCCTCCTTATCATCACCCCAAACTAGCTGAGAGTAAGGCTTGTACTATTATAGTGCAGCTATCCAATCCCCATCACTGATTGCTAACAAGCTGCACCTGTTACTCTCGTGACATTCATCATCCCTGTATAGCTTAGTTACATAATCATTACTCAGCAGTTTTGTTCCCTTAAAGAACCTAACTCTGACAGAGGCATGATGAGATTCATTCCTTGGGCAAGAATACTGGAAGGAAAAGGAGCAAGTGAAAGGTAGGCTCTCCTTTTAAAAAGAGCATTTGCAAGCTCAAGGAATCATTATTCCATAAGATGGAAACATGGTAGGGAATCCAAGAAGTCAATATGGATGAACAAAGAACTTTGCAATGAACTAAGGATGAAAAAGGAAATGTTCAAGAAATGGAGGGAAGAACCTACCTCTAAAGAAGAATAAGAATTGCTAGCACTGTAGGTCAGACATCAGAGAGGCCAAAGCTCAGAGTGGGCTGAGGCTGGCCAAGGAGGCTAGGTACAACCAGAAAAGCTTGTTCAGCCACAAGAGGAGCCAACATAAGTTAAAAGAGGCGATATGTGGCATACACCCACAGTTTGGGTGGAAATGGAGAAACTCTGACTGAGGACAAAAAGAAAGCAGAAGTGCTCAATGCCTTTTTTGCCTCAATTCCCCCCCCCCCCCTGAAAAAGGGAACAGGTTTATCTAGGGATTGTAGTAGGCAAGGCATGATGTTTGGGCTGCTAGTTGACATGAACAGAAATATTGTTGAGAGGCGCCTGGCTACATTGGATGAGTACAAATCCTCTGTGCCAGATGGTGTGCACCTGAGAGTGTTCAAAGAACTTTCTAGAGAGCTTGCAGAGCCTTTTCCCACTAGCTTCAAGACATCTTAGAGCACAAGAGATGTACCACAAGAGTGAATGCTATTCCAATCTTCAAAAAAGAAGGAAGGATGACCCAAGAAACTACAAGCCTAATAAGTTTGACCTCTGTCCCATGGAAGATACTGGAGCAGATTTAAAAGGGATCAGTCTGTGAGCACCTGGATGATAACTTAGTGATCAGGGGAAATCAGCATGGGTTTGTCCCCAATCTGTCCTGCCAGACCAATCTTGTTTTCTTGTTTGATCAAGTGACAACTTTACAGGATCATGAGAATGCTGTTTGCATTGTTTACTTTTATTTCAGTAAAGCTGTAGAAAGGTTCCCATGATGTTCTGTTAGGTAAACTGGAGGACTATGGACTGAACTGTAGGATAGTCAGGTGGATAAGGAACTGGTTGAAGAAGAGCACTCAAAGAGTAGTTGCCAATGTCATTCCATTCAGTGGAGAAAAGAGTCCAGTGGGTGCCACAAGGATTGGTTCTGGGCCAGACACTTTACAGTATTTTCATAAATAATCTGGATGAGGGGGTGGGGGGACTATTCATTAAATTTTCTGATGGCACCAAATTTGGAGGAGTAGCAAACACCCTTGAAGATAGCAATAGAATTCAATGAGATCTGAACACACTGGAAAAGCAGGTGGATATGAATAAGTGTGGAGTTGGTAACAAAACTGGCAAGAATCCATACTGGTTCAGGAACACACTTTTGGGTAGCAGTGTGTGTGAACAAGACCTTGGGGGTATGGGTGTAAGCTAAATATTGGGGTATGACCATAAGTTAAATGAGTAGTCAGTGTGATGTAGCAGTAAAAAAGACTAATGCAGTCTTGGGGTGTATCAATAGAGGTATAACATCCAAATTGCAAGATGCCATAGTCTCACTGTACACGGCTTTGGTCAGGCCACAGCTGGAGTACTATGTGCAGTTCTGGAGGTCTCATTTTAAAAAGGATGTGGGCAGAATGGAGTTGATTCCAAAGAAAGTGACAAAGATGACTGCAGTCCGGAGACAAAGCCTTATGAGGAAAGGCTGAGGCTGTTCTGTCTGGAGAAGAGGAGGCTAAGGGGGGACATGATTGCTCTCTTTAAGAATTTAAAAGGCTGTCCCCTATAGGAGGGCAAGGAGTTGTTCCATTTGGCAGCAGAGGATAGGACTCACAATAATGGGATTAAATTATGGACAGAAAGATTCTGGCTGGATATTAGGGAAAATTTTCTTACAGTAAGAAAGTGGAATTGATTTCCACATAGAATTGATTCTATGATATCACCTCTTTCTTTACCACAATGTGCTCTTACCTTTGTAACCTGCTTTCTTCATTTTGGTACATCATGCCTTAGACAATTTTTTTAGTGATAGGGCATCTAATTTCCCCTGTCTTCTCATCTTCCCCTCTCCCTTACCCCACTCCATCCTCACTGCTCTATCTATACGCCCATCCACACATCCTTGCTGCTGCCTCCCCTTCCCTTTTCTTTTTCCCATCTCCCTTGCCACACCTCAACCTTGCTGCTCTACTCTCTCACTTCTTTGCCTAATCTACCTCTGTGTCTTCGGCTTCAGTCCCCATGCCCCTCCTTCCTCCCTTCTCCCACAAAAGAGAAAACTGTTGCAAAACCACACCCCATATTTGCTGTTCTACCCCACCCTTACTATTCTTATCCCACCCTTTTGTCAGTGCTCTGTCCATTTCCCCCTCAGTCATTGATGCTCTGCCTGGCCATCTCTCTCCCATCCCAGGGGAGCATGGGTATTGCTCACTCTTTGTATTTCTCTGGTTGCAACTAGGCTTCTCCTGGATGTGGTATGGCTGGCAGTGTGATTTAGAGCTGAGTCAGGCTCTAGGGCTGCAATGATGCTGGGCAACCCTGGGAGCAGTGGCAAGAACAGTATCAGACTATGAGGTTCCATCAAAGTGAAGTAATGTGGTGGTGATCTAGTCACTTGCCAACATTCCCTCCCCGTCACAGTGGCTCCAACAGACAAAACTCCTCTGTACCTCTCAATTTCTTCCTTGTTTTCAGCTTTTTCTGCAAACCTGAGGGGAAGGTAGATTTTAACCTTGCATTCTAAGCTTCTACATCTCTTTCTGAAGTGCTGGGCTAGATTACCACAGTGATGTATTTCAGTGCTACAATTATTTGACAGAGAACATCATTTGCCCCCCCAAGGACGAAATAACTAGACATACACCAAGTGTTGGAATAAAATTGGGCCACTTTATTAATTAACTTCATAAACAGCAAGGGTACCCCACCAGAGGCAGCCTGGCCAGGGCTAGGGGTCACTGCGACCACTCCCCTGCCATATCGGGTGAGAGACCCAGCCCCCCCAGCCAGAGCTGAGAGTCTCAGCTCCCTTCGGGCAGGCCCAGCAGGGAGGCCCGCACCAGAGGGCCCAAACCCAGACGCACGTCTCGCCAGAAAGCACCCTCTAGCCGAGTCTCCCGGCAGTCTGCATTCTCCACCCGGGTCTTCAAACCCCAGGGTTGATCATGCCAGACCCCAAAGTCCTCAAAAGGGGGATGCTTCACAGTCCTCCCCGGGCCGCATAGTGCCTAAACCCCAAAAACCTGCCACTAAAGTGACTGCCTATTTAACAGCACCTCCCAATAGCCAAATCCACAATCCACTGCAATGCTATGCAGGGTAGGCGAAAAACACAACCTGAGCAGTGCCAATCAGCCAGGGTGCGAAAAAATTCCTACCCGGCTCCTCAAAGAGGCAACCAGCAAAAGCCTACATAACATAAAGGGCGGGAGGGAGGGCCGAAGACGCGCCCGACGCAGACTGAGAGGAGCGCAGGTCTGTCAATCAGCCAGACCTCGCTTCCCAGCCTGCGCGCCAGAACGGGCGCCCTCTGTCTCTCCCCGTCTGGGGAGGCAAACTCGTGCCTTTGCAGCCCAGCCGCTGTGCGGCAGGCTGCAGGCACCCAATTCTTAGGGGTTTCAGTTGAGAGCAAAACCAATGATTTCACTGACAGTTACCAAAAGCAAAAACAATGATTTCACTGACAACCATCTGAGGATAACAAGTTCTGATATTATATTTGGCTTTGAGTAATGCTTTCCCCTTTTAATCCACCTGCCATTGTTCTGCTTTCTTGGCAAATGAATGAACTGCTATCAGCAGTCAAACTTATCTGGATGTCATAAAGCAGGAAGACAGTGAGAGCCACTCTAGTTTTTAAAAACCTACTTGCTTCCCTCTTCAAGGTCTCTTGTGCCTGTTTTTGTCCATTTCCAGCTGCTTGCTCTGTTCATTATGGTTGACCACTTTCCTAAGCATTGGCTTTCATATCTTTCCAGAGAAGAACAACCACTTTTGTGACTCAACTTTCTTTCTTTTTCTGTCTGTCTTTCTGCCTGTCTTTCTGTCTGTCTTTCTTTAGTACATCTCTAACAGTGCCATGATAAACAGAGTTATATCTTTTAAACTGCATTGAAGTCATTGGGATGAGAAGGGTGCAACTCTGTTTAGGATTGCACTTCCAATTTGCTGTGCTATAATAGAAGAAGATTTTAGAAGAACATATTGGATTTATATCCCACCCTCCACTCCAAAGAGTCTCAGAGCAGCTCACAATCTCCTTTACCTTTCTCCCCCACAACAGACACCCTGTGAGGTGGGTGGGGCTGGAGAGGGCTCTCACAGCAGCTGCCCTTTCAAGGACAACCTCTGCCAGAGCTATGGCTGACCCAAGGCCATGATAGCAGGTGCAAGTGGAGGAGTGGGGAATCAAACCCGGTTCTCCCAGATAAGAGTCCGCGCACTTAACCACTACACCAAACTCCCATTCATAATGTTTGGGATTTTTAAAAGCAAATTACCCATACTCTGAAATAATACTATTTTCTCAGTTTAAAATAGGGTGTATGTAAAATTAAAGTGTTACTTCCACACTTCCACAATCAGCATCATTAATAATTTCTCACACTAAATGTCTAGCTGCTTTTGGTACATACTCAGAGAGCATATTTGAGTGCCTTTTTGTTTTGCTTTGTATTCCCTCACTAACACTTATTAATCCTCCCTATGTAATTCCAAAAATGTACATGATCTGCTTTATGTAGATGATACTTTGTTATTATCAAGAAGAGAAGCTGGACTTTGGAAAGTACTGGAACTATTTGTTAATTACTGTAGCTTGGGTGGCGTTGTCAGTTAAATATGAAAAACCTACAGTAATGGTGTTTTCAACAAGCAGAAAAATGAATTACAAGGCTTGACTCATAAATGGGAGGGAAACAGAGAGTGTCCCTCTTCAAATATCTGGGTGTTAGGCTCAGTCACAATTTGGCATGGACACTTCACATTTCTTTAGCTCAAAAAATTGCCAACATAGATATAAGCCCTCTTGTATTTTTTTTCTGCTCTAAAAGAGGGCAATACATGCCTGCAGCCATTGAAGCTTTTAATGCAGAGGTACTTACACAAATGTTATATGGTGCAGGTGTCCAAATAAACAGTGGCTCTGATTCTATTGATTATTCACTCATATCTTTGTCAAATAGCTGGAGCACCATCTTGTGTTGTAGAAACTGCCCTAAGAATGAAATTTGTTCAACATTCACTGGAATCTACCGCTTGGCTTTGTGCTTTTAATCTGTGACTGAAGTCCCTTTTTCAACATTAAACTCCTATGGAGGTCTTTTACATCTTTTGAGGGAAGATTCTTACAAAACTGACTATGTGAAGTTAGTAGATAGCAAATTTAAGTGTCTTGGTCTCTCCTTACAATGATCCAAAATATGGGCTATTATGAAACATTAAGAGAGATTAAAAAGAAATTAATCAAACTTGATATAATTACTGAGGAATTTTGCTATGTATGCTCCACCCTAAACTTTGGAATTTCTCACCCCACAAGTATCCCTCCAAATTTAAAATTCTTACTTTTCCTAGCATCCTCTGTACATTTATGCTAGGTAGACTGAATGCTTTGCTTACAGGCAAATTGAAGGGGCAGTTTACTAATGCTCAGTTCTCTAGACACTTCTCTTTTTGTGCCTCTGGCATGATTGAGACCATTTATCATGTTCTGTTATTTTGTGACAAATGGTCTTCATTGAAAGAACTTTGGATTTTCCCCATTTTGTGCAGCTACCAACTTGCCATTAAATCGCAGATAATTTCCTTTTTGTTGGCTGACTTTAGTCTTGCAGTTACATGATCTGTGGCTAAATTATTGTCTATTATATCTTTTTCCTGCTAAGTCTTAATGTGACAGTCTTGCTGTTTTACTAGTGGCATAATTTTCTTTTTATCAATCACTCTGTAATTGTTATTGATATTTGAACTGTGGTTTTATTTTATGGTTCAAGATCTCTGTTTGAAGGAGTTGATTGTTAATAAAGGAAAGGGAAAATGTACATTGTTAGTAAACATTTTAGGAAACAACAAGAACATAAAAAGAGCCCTGCTGGATCAGACTAATCATCGATTTAGTCCAGCATCCTCTCTCACACAGTGGCCAACCAGTTCCTTTGGAGAGCCAAAACAGGGCATAGAGGCTGAGACCTTTCCTCAATGTTGCCTCCTGGCTTTGGAATTCAGAAGCTTAGTACCTCTGAATGTGGAGATTCCCCTCAGTCATCATGTCTAGTAGCCATTGATAGACTTATTTTCCATGAATCTATCTAATCCCCTTTTAAAGCTGTTTATTCCTGTGGCAATCACTACATCTTCTGACAGTGAATTTCACATGCTAATAATTCTCTGTGCAAAGTACTATTTCCTTTTGTCCAAACGAAACTGAATGCCCATCAGCTTCATTGGATGCCCTGAAATTCTAGCATTTTGAGAGAGAGGGGAGATTTTCCCACTCTCTCCATCTCATGCATAATTTTATAAAGAGTCAGACTTGACTGTGCAACTGAACAACAACAAACCATGCCCCCCCTTAATCATCTTTTTTCTACACTGAAAAGTCCCAAATTCTTTAGACTTTCCTCATAGGGAAGGTGCTCCAGACACCAAATTACCTTGGCTGCCCATTTCTGTACTTTTCCCAGCATTGCAGTGTTCTTTTGGAGATACAATTACCAGACTTATACACAGTATTCCAAATGTGGCTTTCCCATAGATATATACAGGGGCATTAGAATATCAGCTGTTATGTTCTCATTCTCTTTCCTAATAATACATAACAGAGTTTTTCACCACAGCAGCATACTGAGTTGACACATGAACTATCCATTAGAACCCCAAGATCTCTTTTTCTCTTAGCAAGTTCACTTGCACTTGAAGTTGGGGATTTTTGTCCCAACATACACCTACAAACACTGAATTTCATTTGCCACATTATTGCCCACGATGTTAAGTATTAACTCAGCAAATACCAGTAATACTTTACACAATCATTTTTCAATCGACAAAATCAAGAAAAATCTGTATTTATTAATCATAGAATAATTCCCTAATGGAATTGGCCAAAACCAGTGTTCCCATTGGCTGTGGTGTGCACTCCATCAGTGAATGGCCCTTCAACCACCACTCAAGAGAACTTGCACGCCATTGGCTGGGCCCACTCCTCTCTCTCGTTCACTGTTGCTTACCCACTTTCTGTGGCATTCGGAAGAGAAAGTAGGCAACAGCGGTGGGGAAACAATGAAGAAATTGCAACGTTTCTGGGGATTTGGGGGATAGAGCCTGGAGAGGGTGGGGTTTGAAGAGGGGTGGGACCTCAGACAGGTTCAGTGCCATAGACTCCACCCTCCAAAACAGCCACTTCCTCCTGGGGAATCATTGTTGCCAATCTCCAGGTGAGAGCTGGAGTTCACTCAGAATTACAACTGCGGTCCAGATGGCAGAGATCAGTTCCCCTGGAGAAAATGGCTTCTTTGAAGGCTGGACTCTGTGTCATTGTAGCCTGCTGAGTCACTTCCTGCTTTAGTCCACATTGTGGAGAAAGACAATACTTTTCCTAGGTAGAGGCTGCAGGGAGTGGGGAGGAGATGGAAAGCTGAAGTCAGATCAATTCCCCTACAGAAAATGGCCACCTTGAGGTGCATACTCAAGCCAGGCAAAACAAACAAACAAACAAAACCCGGCTCACACCACAAGATTACGCTAATGCTACATGCCACAAGGCTGAATATGACAGGAAAAGGCAATAAAAATGCACTGCAAACAAAAGGAATGCTGAGCTTCAGTGTCTGTGTGACTATTGTAATTTATTTATCAGATTTATATCCCACCCTCCCCTGATGGGCTCAGGGAATCATGCCCCTCACACACTCTATAATTATTCTTCCTTATATCCATTCTGGGCCTCTTTCAGAGCTTTGAGCGACCATAGACAAGGGGACACATGCGGGGCAGGGAGGAAGCCAGCATCTGGAGGGTGGGTGTGAAGACAGAAAGGGGGGGGTGCATAAATGCTAAGGGTTGGAAGTGGGTGTCAAGAAAGCAAGGATGGGGTAGTTAGTGAAGGTCAAAGATAGGTTCAGGTAGAAAGAGTGGGGTGAATGAATGTGATGGGTGGAGGGAGTAGTGACCTGCCAAGGGGGTGGGGTAGTTGAGAGGAAGTGGTGTCAGGGGGGGTAGTTAGAGGTAGGTGGGAATACATCAAGGGTGGGTGGGGGAAGTGAAGGCCTTCTCTTGGGTGGGTAAGTGGGAAGACAGTAAGGGTGGAGGGCACTCAGAACTTCTTCCTAAAGTATTTTCCCTCACAATGGGCCTTATGCATAGTGTTATATAAAATTAAGCCAATTCCTAGAACGCTTGGGAGTTTATTTTCTCAAATTTATTCTGAGAATGAACAAAACACATTTTGGTTGGGGTACAAATTAGGTGCACATTATGAACTAGTACAAAAAAATAAATATGGGGCTTAACAAAATGGTGTAGTTGAAGGCTGCATAAACAGATTTAGGGTTTTCTTAATCTGCATTTATAATCAGCCAAAGTCAGAGTAGACAACAAGTTCTATGTGTTATCAGGCAAGAGAAAGATGCATCAGGGATTCAGAGAAGAAGGAAGTGAGTTCTTATATTACATTAGAACTGACAGTCCATCATCAACAATAAATAATCCCAATATGAAGGCCTGAAAGTGCTTGTGAGCTTCTGTTGACAAGTTCTTGTCCATTAATGTATCCATCCCCTATTACAACAGAACATCTGTTTTATATTTAGGCATGTCTGACCTATAGTTTAGGTTGTTTTGATTATTAATTCATCTTTTAAATATCAGTATGCAAAGGACATATCTTTATTTTTTGGAGAGTACATTGGTATCTCACTGAAGCTCCTGAAACACCACAGAAGCCTCCCCCAGTTTACCTTTGGAATAAAGGTTAAGCATGAGTAATAGCAGTGAAAAAGGAGAAGATATGAACAAATGGCTCAGAAATTTCACAAGGAACATCTTAAGGGTCTGCAATATCTCTTATGATTCAGAAGCAAATTGTATCTGCAGTTCTATTCTCTCTGGAATTTGGAAGGGCTAATTTATAATTTTTTTAAAAAAAATAGACGTGCAATTTTTGGAGGTTATAAGTCCCTAAGTGAATTCTTATATTGTGCATAAATGCATAGCATCATACAAATTTTGGGCACAACCAGCACTTTGTTTTCCACTCTTTTTCTACATATCTTCTGAACTTTTTCCACTCCATCTTAAAAACTTCTAAATCATAGTTTCTTAAAATTCTTGTTAATTTGTCCATTTCACTCCATGTCATAACTTTTACAGTCCAATCCATTTCTCTGGTATTTTTTCTTGCTGTGCATATAATGTCCTAGCAGCTGAAAGCAGGTACCAAATTATAGTTCTATCTTCTTTTGGAAATATTTCCATTTGTAATCCCAACAGAAAAATCTCTGCAACTTTCTTAAATTCATATCCCAAGATCCTAGAAATTTCTTGTCGAATCATCTGCTAATACTTTTTTGCTCTTTCACAAGTCCACCACATATGGTAGAAAGAACCTTCATGTTTTTTTACATTTCCAACATCTGTCTGGCATCTTATTATTCATCTTTGCCAATTTCTTAGGAGTCATATACCATCTATACATCATTTTAAAACAGTTCTCTTTAATACTATGACACGTCGAAAGCTTGCACAACCAGCACTTTGTTGTCCCATTGATGTCAAGTGAGAGTTAAGCATAACATTTTCCCCATTGAAAACAGTGAAATGCTTAACTTGAACTAAATCATGCCCTTTGGTTTGTGCATTGGTGACCTAATTTCTTTTGTGTCCCTTCTCTATTGACTGTGAAGCCTAAAACCTGAACCTTGGATCCTTGCCCTGTTGGCTGGTGAGAGCTGATAAGAGGCCCCCTGAGGGCCCCTAATCAGCCTTTATCTCAGGGTTATTTCCCTAGATCCTTGAAGGAGAACATTGTTAGGCTCTTCTTTAAGAAACCATCTCTAGATTGGGTGGTAATTAGCAAGGTCCTTTTTAGTGTTAAATTTACCATTCCTGGGGAAGGCAATTGAGAGAGCAGCAGCTGAACAGCTTCCAGTTTTCCTGGATGAAACCTCTGCACTTGAACCCTTCCAATCCCACTTCAGGCCTAGTTTTGGGAATGAGATGGCACTTGTAACTCTGTTGGATGACCTCCTCCAACAAGTAGATTGAGACAATTTGTCAGTGCTGAATTTTATTAGCTCTTTCAGCAGCATTTGATACAGTCAACCACCTGGTCTTGCTGAGGGCAGAGGTGGATCTACTGTGAAACTAATGAAGCTTAAGCTTCAGGGCCCCTAATCCCAGACGACCCCTGAAGCAACTATTTTTTAATGAATGAATTTTTCAACAAAAATTAATGGAGTTTTAAAAGTGTTTGTTATTAAAATAAGGCTATTTTAGAGACAGAATTAAAAGCCAATGAGTTGAAGTACTTAATATTGACTTTAGAATGGAGCATGCTCAGTGTTTCAGCTTCCCCTAAAGTGGGTTGTTTGTTCACAACAGCCTAGCAATTCAGCCTGGTCCAAGAAGAATCAACAGCATTGTTAGAGTGGGGAAAGGCCTGCACAGATCTTGTTGTTTCAAGGCCTATGTGATGGACTGAAAGGAGTTTGTCCTCCCCATTGGAGTATATGAGATATTGGCTTTTCTTGAGTGCTGTTTTACAGTTTCTTATTGCATAAGTATGGAAGGTATTTGTCTTGTTTTGTTACATTCTAAGCTTTCTTCCCATTTTATACACTGGGAAAATTGTATTATATGCATTCTAAGGTTAAGTGTGTAGGAGACATTTTGCCCCCCCAAGGTCGGAATGAAGAGTCAGACACAATGCATTGGAATAAAATTTGGGCCACTTTATTAATTAACAGCATAAACAGCAAAGGAACCCCACCAGCGGCCTGGCCAGGGCTAGGGGTCACCGCGACCGCTCCCCTGCCATTAACGGGCGAGAGACCCAGCCCCCTAGCCAGAGCTGAGCAACTCAGCTCCCTCCAGGCAGGCCCAGCAGGGAGGCCCGCACCAGAGGGCCCAAACCCAGACGCACGTCTCGGCAGAAAGGCACCCTCTAGCCAAGCCTCCTGGACAGTCTGAAATCTCCAACCCGGGTCTCCAAACCCCAAGGTTGTTCATGCCAGACCCCAAATTCCCCAAAAGGGGGATGCTTCGCAGTCCTCCCTTAGCCGCATAGTGTCCTAAACCCCAAAAACCTGCCAACTAAAGTGACCACCTATTTAAAGGCACCATCCCTAAACCAATTCCACAATCCACTGCACTGCTATGCAGGGTAGGCGAAAAACACACCCCAGCAACAGCCAATCAGCCGAGGCGTAAAAAATTCCTACCCGGCTCCTCAAATGAGGCAACCAGCAAAGCGTACATAACAGACAGGGCGGGCGGGAGGGCCGATCGACGAAAGACTGCTGGGGGAAGCAGGAGCCAGCCGATAAAGCGGCTGGCCCCACCTCCCACATTGCGCGCCCAAACGGGCGAGCTCCGACTCCTCCCTCCCAGGGAGGCAAACAGAGCCGGCGCAGCCTAGCAGCTACGCTGCAGGCTGCTGGCTCACGAATAGTATTGTTTGCATTTCAGGGGTTCAACCATTTATCCCCATTTCTGAATTGGGGTGCTTTAGTATATTATCTGCACTTCAGGGTTTCTTTCAATTTAAAAGTATAAGGTGTTCAGTTCTATTATTGACACTCAAAAGTTTCTACTTGTTTAATAACATAGGTAGCTTACTTATATTATTTATATTCTAGGAATATTTCCTGATTCAGGGCATGGGATATATGCTGGAGAAGGTAGGACATTAGCTTTAATTATCTATTTTAAAGATTCCTTTTCATATAAGTATATAGAGAATTTATATTTTCTATTTAATATCTGAGGGGGAGGGAGGATTTGTTTTACTTATACATATGAAGTGTTTAACTGTACTGTTTATTTTAAAAAGGCATTTTTCCCAAGTTACATTGTGTATCTTCTTTACATTTTAAAGTAAAATATGTTTGCTCCTTGGGAGGACAGCTATGGTGAACCTGGGCAGTATAATAAAAATTAGAGACATCACCTTGCCAACAAAAGCCATATAGTCAAAGTGATGGTATTCCCGGTAGTAATGTATGGCTGTGAGAGCTGGACCATAAGGAAGGCCGAGCGCAGAAGAATAGATGCTTTTGAGATGTAATGCTGGAGAAGAATCTTGAGAGTTCCTTGGGCTGCAAGAAGATCAAATCAGTCCGTCCTAAGGGAAATCAACCCAGACTGTTCCCTGGAAGGTCAGATGCTGAAGCTGAAGTTCAAATACTTTGGCACCAAATGAGAAGGGAGCACTCACTGGAGAAGATCCTGATGCTGGGAAAGACAGAAGACAAAAGAAGAAGGGGACGGCAAAAGATGAGATGGCTGGACAGCATTACCGATGATCTCATTTAGTGTTTTCCCTTCCCCCCGCCCAAGGATTGCTTCCCTTTTTCTTGGTGAAAAGGAGAAGGTTTTGGTTGTGGTGACATTTATTCAGATGGTGTTTAATTTTTACATCTTTTTATGAAATTGTTCATTCTTGTTCAAATGTTTTACAATATTTGCTTTTGGGGCATGGGGATATGGGAAACACTCTGTTCCTGTCCTGCTGAGGGAGGGATGGTGTGGTATAGATGCCGTAGTGGCAGCTATTCTGTGGGGTTTTTTCATTTTTGGCTTTTCATATGTTCCTTGTGGGGAGGGGGGTGGGATGGCCACACTGGGACTCAAATGACTGTGTTTGTTAAGGTAGATGTGCTGCAGACATTTGTGTTGTATTCTGAACTGTTGCATGATTCTGGTGGGTGGGTTCCTGAAAGGGTGGAGGGAAGAGGATTGCAAATATGGCACAGTGTTAGTTTTGTAGGAATCTGGAAAGGGAAGAAAATGAGAGTGTTTAAAACTTTAAACTTTCAGGTATTTTGCTATCCTGTTGATATGTTTAATTGTGTACCTGAAGGTGCAGTTTGGATCTTCTACTGGCTATTCATACTTATTCGAACATTGAGGTGGATGGTATGTTTTCTGGGTGCTACGTATTTTGTTTTTGTTTTTTAGTTTTACTGATATTCATTGGTATAGGAGTGTTGCTAATCCTTTATTTTTTTCTTATTGTTATTTTCTTGAGCTTAGTTCATATTTTTCTTTGGCATAGTTGAGGGGGTTTTTTTTGGTTTATTCTCCTTTTTCCCATATCCTTTGCCCTTTGCCCTTTTCCTTGTTTCCCCACAGGGGGAACAGTGATGCTAGATCTTCAAGCTAGCATAAGTCAACATTCTTGAGTTGAGGCTTGCTATAGATTGGATGGTGCAGTATTCTTTTTTATGCTTAGATCCTGAAGTATCATTTCTTGATATTATACATTTATGGCATATTCTTTTTTTTTTGTTAGATTCTGAAGTGTCATCTCTTGATATTATATATTTATGGTGTCAGTGAAAGCTATGACTTTGAATTGTCATGGGTTAAATCATGTTATTAAATCTAGGCACATTCTTCAGTATTTAAAGTATATTGGGGCTAATCTTTTTTTTAATTTTAAACACTTATTAATATTATATAGAACATATAACAAACAAACAAAAACAAAAACTTACAACTGTAACATTATCCATAACATTAGCTATCCTGCTTTGATTACAATATTGAGGTAAGAATCTTAGTAAAATACAAAGTTTAGATATTTTTCCGGTAGTTTACATAAAGCGTTCTGCTGTTTTTGTACAAACTCAAAGAAATAAAACCATTTTTCTACAAACATATTGTTTTCATTTCCTCTTTATAATATTTCTGATTGCTGTATAGTGCTTGCTATCTTGTCCATAACTATTATATCCCAGATTTTCAAGAACCATTGTCTTTTAGAAGGCGAAGCCATTGACTTCTATTGATGGGCTATTAATATTTTTGCTGCTAATATAAACAGAGACGCCAATTCTGATTTATGTTTCGGCATCTCTTCATTTTTCCATAAATTTAGTAGAATTGATTCCGGGGAGAAAGGTATCTTATGATTTATAATTAGTTCGATGAGTGGCAAAATTTTTCCCCAGAAATTCGAAACTCTAGGACAATCCCACCAACAATGAATAAATGAGCCAATAGGACCACATCCTTTCCAACAATTGGAGTCTTTCGATCTCTTAGAATGGAAAATCTGTAATGGTGTTAAGTACCATCTAGAATAAATTTTAAAGTTTTGTAATCTTAGATTCAATAAGGGAGTGTGAAATAAATTGGATTGCCAAATGTTAGACCAATTTTCTATAGGTATTTGTGTACCGCAGACTTTATTCCATGTTTTTAAAAGAGGAATTTCCGTTTTCATGTTAAATTTATTAAGAGTTTTGTAAATAACTGCTGTTTTACCTTTTAATGTATTAACAGAGTCTGTCAAGGCTTCTTCAGAGGCACTCATTGGCCTATTAATTTGGGATAAAATATTGGGATTATGTAATAGGTGGTGAACCTGATTATATTGCATCCAATCAGCCTTGAGATGAAATTTCCTTTCTAAGTTTTTGTTCGTTCTCATAAGATTATTTATAATTAGATGTTTAAATCTGAAGACTTCTTTATCCCTCCAATTTTGAAAACTTGATTTATCTTTTGCTGCCAGGAACCAATCTTGGCCCAGAAAAAACAGTCGCCAGAGAAGGATTAGGAGCTAACAATGATTTATATTTATCCCAGACATTCAAGGTTAACTTTAAAAAGTGGTTAAGGAGAATGTTCGAACTACAAAATTTAGGTATATTCTTAATAGTTTCATACATTAAGTCCGGTTCTATAAATGTTTGTTCTATTCGAATCCAGTCTTTTTCATGAGAGGGTGAAGAGTAAAGGATAACATATTTTAGTTGAGCTGCAAAATAATATTTTTCCAGATCAGGTAAGGCCAACCCTCCTTGAGCTAGTGGTTTAACTAATACTGAATATGCTATTCTGTGTTTTTTCCCTGCCCAGATAATATTTTTTACAGGAAACACATTTTAGGAATAACTTTAATCCTGTACTGCAATTTAATTATTTTTCACAATGTTTCTCAGCTTTTGGTTCCTCTCATTCAAGGTATGTGGCTATCCTAATCTCAAGATATCTTCAACTCTCTGAATTTGAGGTATTAACAGATCCTCATGGAAAGTATGTTTTGGTGAAAGGTGTGATGTCTGGAATTAAATTTACCTTAGCTACTGCATATGCACCTAATTCAGGCCAATTGAGCTATATTAGTGATCTCCTTCTCAAATTACAAAAATGTCAGTAAAGTTCTCTTTAGGTGCAGATTTAAATTATGTAATGGACCTTTGCATGGATAAGAAGTCAGGCATGCACAAAAGAAAACCAGCTAAACTTAATTCAAACCTAACTGGTCTACATAAACTACTTAAAGACTTTGATCTTGTTGTTGCTTGGAGGCATCCCAATGATTGGGATTATACATATTTTTCTAAGCAATTTCAGACGCATACAAGGATTGACTATATTTTATGTTCTTGATCTGACCAGCACTAAGGATCTGATATTGATCCTTAGTGCTGGTCAGATCATGCAGCTGTGCTCTGCACATCCATTTTGGGAAACCTAAAAATAGAGCATTTTCTTGGAAGTTTGATAATTTCTTGCTGCAAGATGAAAATGTAGTTAAGCAATTGGAGCAAATCACTGCAGATTATTTCAAACTGAATATGACACCTGATGTTTCCCTCCCAGTTATATGGGATGCTTACAAGGCAGTCTTAAGGGGCCATGTCATATTTATTGAAGCTGCTTATAAAAAATCTCACACTAAACTGCATAATGAACTCTTGAATAATATTAAACTACTTAAAGTACAACATAAAGCAACTTGTTCTAAGAAAATTTATAGGCAACTTTTGCAAGAAAGGCAGAAGTTAGAAGCTTTAGGTCTGACCAAAATTAAGCATTCCATTTTACATCTAAAGCAGGCTTGTTGGTATAAAGGTCCTAGATCTGCATGTATCTTTGCTTGGAGGGTTAAAAAATGTCAGCTTATAATAATAATAATAATAATAATTTTTAATTTATATCCCACCCTCCCCGCCAAAGCAGGCTCAGGGCGGCTTAATTCTACAGTATAAGGTCTTTGTGATAGATATGGTTGTTTACAGGTAACTGATTACTCTATTCTTCATATCTTTAAATCCTTCTACTCTACTCTATATACTTCTACTGAGCCTTCATCAGATTCTATTAATTAATTTTTAAATTCTTCTACTGTTTTGAAATGTTTAACAGATTTCCATCGTTCCATCTTGGAACAACTAATTGATGAAGAAGAACTTTCTTTAACTATTAAGAGCACAATCCTATGGGGGAGGGCAAAGTGCTTTGGGAGCAAACCTTCCCCCATGTTGGCGGAAATCGCATTTGCACTGGCATAAGTCCAGTCCTGCTGCGCCAGAGGGCACTTATGTGGGCGTGGGTCCTCCAAAGCACCACTCTGCCTGAGAGCATCATCGTCGTAGGGCTGCAACCAAGCATTGGCGGAAGTGCAGCAGAGAGAGGCACTCAAGTGCAGGAGGGGGTGTAGTTGGGGGCGCAGTCTGGCTTAGGCAACTCCCTAATGAGTTCAGTTCATGACACACACCCCTGAAAACAAAAACAAAGGTTGCCCCCTGCTACCACAGGAGCTCGCAAACCCCTTAGGAAGGGGTGTAATTGCCTCACCAATCCCCTCGTACCCCGGGCCAACGAGCCCCCTCCCCAGCAGTCAATCACCATTCCCCCCTCCTAGAAATACTTCCGCTATAGCCTCGCACAACTCAATTGTTAGGGACAGCGTGTGCGGCGAGGGGTTCTGCTGGGGAGCTCCCTGCCATGCAGACTTAGAGCAAGGGACAGGCATGTTGGTGATGGGCTCTTCACTGTGCGATTGCTTTGACAGTATCTTTGACTTGCGAGGGGGAGAGCGAGGTCTCTTCCCTGGGGCTAACTGCTCTTGTTTCCAGGTCTCCACAGGTTCCCGGCTCCTGGAGGCTCAGCGTGCAAGGACTGCCCCCCATGGCTGGGTAAGTGCAACTATGCACCCCCACTGTCCTCCCCCTCCTCTTGCTCCAGACCAGGTGGTGTGCAAGTGTCTCTGGCACTTGAACCAGGCAACAGACTCAGGCAGGGGGCATTTGCTGGCCCCGTTCCCCTGTGGTGCTGCCTGCTCCCTTTCCTTGCTCTATCCTCTGCTGTTTTCCCACCCCTGGCATGGCATGGGGGTGTCTGGCAGCTGTCCCAATGCAGGGAGGTGGGTCAGAGACTGTCCCTTTAAGAGAGTGCCTGACTGAAATGCGGCCTACTCCTCCAGCTGCCACCCCTGCAGGTGCTGATCTCTGTTTCTGCAGTCTGAGTTGTGCCCTCCATTGTCTCTCCTGTTTGGCATCTGCTGCATGTTCCCTGGATGCCTCCCCCCCACTCTGTCAGTGGCCTCTCCAAGGGAATGCCTGGGAGGGTGGGCACACTTGGTTCTTGGGGGTGGGTGGAGAGAGGGCTATGAGCCGCCACACTGCCCCCACATGGCTGGACAGGGGAGGGGGGGTTGCTGCCCCTCAGCCTGGCTGGGCTGACCACCTACCTGACCCCACAGGACTGTTGTGCATAGGGCACAAAGGGGGAGGGGCTGATGAAGTGGATGCATGACCAGTGACTCACACTGCAGCACCCAGGGGAGGTGTTCCATGCACAGAGCAAGGGATGTCAGGGCAACACAGGGGGTCCCTGGGTGGGGGGAGTATCTTTTGGACTTGGTGGTCTGCTCACTCCCAGACACATATTCCAGCTGCTGCCTATGGCAGCGAACTCCTGCACTTCAAGTGTCCTGTCTGTCTGTGCATGCCTCTGCCCATCTGCCTGCCATTAGCAGAGTCTCTGACAATGGGAGGGTGTGAGGGGATTGATGACCTCTCAGGCACAGGCTTTCCACCCCCTCTCCTGGTCACATGCAATGGGCTGGCCAATATCATGGTCCCGCATGACTCTGTGCCTCCCCCACCCCTACCTCAGCAGCAGGCCAATGGCATGGCCATCGGAGGCATCACCATGGTGACGGCTTCTCTCTCACTTGCCCGCCCATGCTCCCCCTCCCCACCTGACATATTGTCTCCCCTTTGGGAGCCGACTGCGGCTGCCTATACAGCTACACCACGGTTCTCAGGATTGGGCTGTAAATCTATGAAGAATAATAAGTCTCCAGGCTTAGATGGTCTCACATCAGAATTCAATAAGGTAATGAAATCTTCATTATCTCTACACTTACTTCAAATTTTTAATCACGTATTTTTTTCCAATAATTTTTATTGGTTGTTTTGTTGTCTAGCAATACAAATTTATGTATTATTTAGCAGTATTAACAAATAAATACTTTTCCAAGTCACTGGTGTCAGACTTATTTTTACAAGTAAATAACTGCATACATTTACCATAAATGAAGAGCTTCTATAACAGTATGTATTTCATATCTTTCTTGTAGGAATTCTAAAACTGGAAACCAGACAGTCACCATATCAGAATAGTACTTAGAGTCCCTTAATTGTTTTGATTTGTTGTTAAGTTTTGCTAGGATATATAGATTCCAGAGTTTATTGTACCAGGTTTTTAAGGATGGAGTTTTGTCAATTTTTCATGTACTGGCTATTGTTGATCTAGCTGCATATAGTAATAAGGTGATTCTTTCTTGTACAACTTTGGGAGCTTTGTTCTCTGGTCTAAAATTCAGTAGCAAAGCTCCTGGCGTCATAAAAATATTTTGTTGAGTTAAAGTATGAATTTTGTTTAATACTGTTTTCCAGAAGGGTTGGATTATTGGGCATTCAAGCCAGCAATTAATGTAGGAGCCAATTTGGTTATAATGTCTCCAGCAGTATGGTTGTTCAGTTTTGGTTATGTGGGATAATTGCAAAGGAGTCAAGTATAAAAATGTCATTATTTTAAAATATTGGAGGTGGAGAGGTATTGTTGAAGAGCATGTTTTTGTATTTTCCATATTTCTTCCCTCACTCCAATTGTTATTGGCAAATTGCATAAAGTATTCTATTTTTTTCTGGTATGACAAAATCCTGTTTTCTTTAAGGGTTCCTAGTAGATTGTACACTTTTGAAATTAAGCCAGATCTATTATCATAAGAATACTGAATCAACATCTCAAATAGGGTAAGTTTTTGTTTCATGATATTGGATAGTTTTATGTGTTGACTTTAATGGTGTAACTGAAATTATTGATGCTAAGGGATAGGTGAACCTATTTTATATTCCAATACATTTTTTCCCCATAAATTGATTTTTTTAAGTTAAGTCTTTTAAGGTTGTTATTTTTGCTTCTGTTAAATTGGTATATTATTTTTTGCTTAATCCTGGTGTGTACCAGGTTTGGCACAAAAAATCTGAAAACCTATAAAACTTTGGTACTAATTTAGGTTGGAATGAATCCCAAATTTCTAAGGATGCTAGCAAAAAATTGTTTTGTTTGATTTTAACTGGCCTTTCTTTTGGAAGCTGCCATATTGTTTCAGGTATATTGTAAGGAGAGATATATTCTTGGTGAGCTAATATCCAGTCAGGTATTAAGTCTTTCCTTAACATGAGAAGGATTCTAGCTAAATGTATAAAGCAATAATATTGGTATAAATTTGGTAATTGCCTTCTGCCTAAAAGTTTTTGCCTATAAAGGGGTTTGAGCTTTGATCCTATACCTTTTATTTTGCCATAGAAAGTTTAATAACAACAACAACCTTTATTGGCATAACAGCACAATTAGCAAGGGAGAAAACATATATTACCCCAACATTTGAAACATTCCTCTCCTCTTAGAAGCACAGCACAGATATTTTGCCACAGTCTCAATAATTTCAGGGCTATAAGAGGACAATAGGAAAATCTTACCACCATCAGATTGTTCCTCATGATTTCGAAGAATAGGATCTAAGTAAATGGCACGGATATCACAGTAAAATGTACAATGCAGGAGAACATGTTCAGTACTTTCTATATCCCTTGAACCACAACCACAAAACCTGTTGGAATATGGAATTTTCTTAAACCTCCCATACAGCAATAGTTTTTGCCAGTCCATGATTTGTTTTTTGGATATTTGAATTGGGATTGCTCTAAATAAAAATACAAATTTAGGTAGAATAAAAGATTTAATGAAATTATATCGATCATACCAAGAGTATATTTGTTTATCCCATTTATCCAATTGTTCTTTGAGGTCTTTTATTAATTGTATGTAGTTAAATTTTAAAATATCCTTTAAATTAGATGGAATTTTATGCCTAGATATGCCAGATATGCCTCTTTAGCATAAAAAGGAAAATATTTTGTGGATTTCTTGTTTTTAGGTTTTGATTAAATGCAGGGACATCAATGTCTATTTTGTTGTATTGATTTTTAGACCAGAGACCTTACCAAATTCCTGGAGAATGGTGGCCAGATGCTGCAATGATTCAAGTGGATCTGACAAAAATAACAGAATATCGTCAGCAAATAATGTAAGTTTAAATTCCTTACTTCCCATTTGAATACCTTTTATATTCTTACACTCTGTAATTATAACTGCTAGTGGTTCTATTGTTATTGCAAATAATAATGGAGAGAGTGGGCAGCCTTGTCAGGTTCCCCTCTCTAAAGTAAAAATTTCTGAAGTAATACCATTGATTTTTTTAAAATGCCTGAGGCTTTTCATATAAAGCTTTAACAATAGTCAAAAAGTTTTTCCCAAACCCCATAGTTTCTAGAACACTTTTTAAGATATTGAATGTTGAGAGAATCAAAATCCTTTTTAGTGTCAAGAGATAATAATGTTAATTGTTTTTAATTATTAGTCGTCCAATTCAGAATATTAAATACTTTGTGAGCATTATCAATGAGATCACAGCCAGGCATAAAACCCATTTGATCAGGTTGTATGTAATCTGTGATAAATGTGTTGCTATATTGCACAAGGATAAATGTTAAAATGTTAAAGTCTACATTTAAGAGAGATATAGGGCAGTATGAGGCAGGAAGAGTATGGTCTTTTGATGGTTTGGGGATTAACGTTATGGCAGCCTGAGACAATGATGGGGGTAATTGGCCAGATTTGATTATATGATTACAGGCTTACAACAAAGGATTTGTTAACACTTGAGCAAAGGTTGTATAAAATTCTGCATTGTGGCCATCTGGCCCTGGGAATTTATTTGGTTTTAGTAATTTAATATTCGATTACTCCTTGGTGAGTAATGGGTTTATCTAAATAATCTTTATGCTCTTGTTTTAGTTTAAATATGGGGTGCTTTTCAAAATAATCCTTTAACATATTTTGTGGTAGAGATTCTTTAGAATATAATGATTTGTAGTAAGTGGAAAGTATTTTTATTATATTTTGGTTGTCAGAATATATTTTCGCTGCTTTGCCTTTAATAGAATGAACTGCTCTATCTAGGCATTTTGCATTAGCTCTTTTAGCAAAGAATTTTAATAATTTGGATGAGTTACTGCATACTTGGCTTTTTAAATATAAAGAATCCTTCTGAATTTTATCAGTTTCCAATCATTCTAACTTTTGTCTTTCTAATAATAATTTTTATTTATTTGCTACAGGTTCTTATGTTTTTGTTCCAAACAGTGTATATTTTCCAATAATTCCTTTCTTTTTTGTGATTTTTGTTTTTTCAGGTATGAAGATTTTGCTATGAGTATACCTCTCCGGACTGGTTTCAAGGCATCCCATGTTATACTAAGAGAAGTTAATTCAGATGGATTTTCATTAAAATAATTTTTGATATGCTGCTCTATTTCTTGTATCACCTTTTCTTTTTCCAATAAGGTCTATTTAGCCCACTGATAGGACATATGTGGCTCATCTTTTATCTTTATTAAGCAGTCTATCCAAGCATGATCTGTCCACATTTTGTATCCAATTTGAAATGAGATTGTTTGTTCTATTATGCCAATAGAAACTAAAATATAATCTAAGCAAGTATGGACATCATGTCTACTAGAATAAAAGATACAATCCCTTTCTTGAGAATGAAGTTGCCTCCAACTGTCTAGTAATTTATATTCTGCGAAAAAATGTTTGTTAAAGCTGTTGGATTTCCCCTTCTTTTTGTGATAATATTTTTTTTTGTTTTTTGTTTCTGTCTAATTCAAATCTGCTAGATAGTTTAAGTCCCTTCCAAGAATTACTTCCCCTTCTTTAAAGGTCTCTAATTTTGAAAAAGTGTTTTTAATATACAGGATTTGATCTTTATTTGGGACTTATATTGAACCTATCATTACCATCTTGTCCTCCAGCTTTTTTTAAAAAAAAATAAAAACCTCCCATCAGGGTCAATTAATGAGTCATTGAGCTGAAATCTTGCCTTTCTTGAAAATAAAATTGCCACACCCCTGGATTTGGATGTTCCAAAGGCCTGATATTGTTGGGAGAACCATTTTTTTAAAACCAATTTTGGGGATTTTTTTCAGGTTTAAGTTGATATAAAGCTGAGCACACCATTTTGCATTTTATAACATTGTTTAAACCACATACATTTTGCAATACTATCATAAAAGCCTGTACCATATTTTTCAGAATATTTTCAGAATATATATAGAAAACTAAATTAAAAAAAACAAGCTAGCAAATTGGCAACTAGTATTTCTGTTTGTGTTTCTAACCTAAGTTATTGACACCCTATCAATACTTATTCCTATCTTCTTAAATACTATGCTAAATAAAAATTAATTCCACTTAAACTTATCTAACACACTAATTACTATTGACAACTTATACTCTATAGTATTTTACCAAAAATGTAAACTATTACAACTATTGTAGAGCTCTCAATTCAAAGTTTCCAATGGCTCCTGCAACAGAAAAAACAAAAAACAAAAAACAGTGCAGGAGAATATGAACAGAAAGTTGTTTTTATTGCATATTTTTTGAGAAAAAACAGTCCTTCCCGTCCACCATTGGTTTTAGTAGAAGTGACATCTCATGGTTCATGATGCTGTGCCCCTTGGAGATGATGAAACTGGTAGCCGGCTTGTTTTTAGCTTTGATTTGGGAGGTATTGTTTCAAATGCTAGTTTCCTTTTTGGATTCTTTTTAGTTGAATCTGCCGGTCCTTGCAGGCCCAGATGTTTGAGGAGTTATATTCCAGAGTCAAACTCTGAAGCTTGGAGTCTGGATCCCTTGTGGATCAGTTGGATAGTGGCAGGGCGGACCCATTTGTATTTGTACTGCGCTTCACGAAGGGGGTGAGTCATAGGTTTCAGGTCATGTCTCTTGGATATGATTTCAGAAGGTAGGTCTGGAAAAACTTCTATTTTGACTTCATTATATTGAAAATAATTGCAGAATCTTGCCTCCTAGATGATTTTTTGTTTGGTCCTATAGTCTAAAAATGAAATTACGTCTCTAGGGCCTTTTCTTGTTATATTGTAGGGAGAGTCCAGTCTGTAAGCTTTAGTTATATTCAAATTAAGGCCTTCCTCCATGCCTGTTTATTATTGGAGCCAATGCTCTAAGAATTGTTTCAAGTCAGTCCTTTCAGGGATATTTTCCAGAAAGCCTCTCAGTTTGAGGTTCTGATGACGAGAGTCCATTTCCAAAGTTAAAAGTTTATTCAGCATGAAGTCAGTTTCTTTTGCAAAGATTGATTTTCCTGCTAAATTGTTTCTGCCAGGGTCATAGCATTTTCAGCAGTTTTTTGAACTTCAGTTAAGGCTTTTTAAATATCAGACAGTTGTTCCTGCATTGGGTCTAGCATAGCCTTTATTTGTGCCAGTAAGGTATTTTGCATAGCACTTAAAGCAGTCTTAGTTACAGACGCTGTTTGCTTCTGTGTCTCCATTTCCTCAAAGCCATTGTTATTTCAGTGCTAATTAGCCCCTCAGGGCTTGGTTTTGCATTCAAAAGAGAGAGGAATTCTCTTACCAGGTGGTTTTGTGAGCCGGTGATTTTTGAGCAGTGCTTTCCCTCCTTATTTCATTTAGTTTTGTGCATGAGAACATTCTGTGGTCGTAAATAGAGGCTATTTTTGATTGGCAGGGACAGGAGCTGGTGAGTTAGGTGTCCATTCCACTCCGTAACTCTCTGCCCCCCCTCCTCAAATTTTTAATAATTTATTTGATACTATTCCCCAATCTTGGCTTATGGATAAAATTGTTGTTTTACCCAAACCTGATAGAGATCCAAATCTTATCATCCCATCTCCTTGACAAATTATGATTACAAAATATATACAACCATTTTAGCTCAAAGGCTCAATAGAATCATTGGTGATCTTATATCTCCTGAGCAAACAGGTTTCATTCCTGGTAGGGACATGACGGATAATATTTGTAAACTAATCAATACTTTATCTTATAGTTCTATGAATAAAGTCCAGGATGTCTGCCTTCTAGCCCTTGACATAGAGAAGGCTTTTGATACAGTGGAACCCAAATAACTATTAGCACTTTTGCAAACCATGCACTTTGGAGATAAATTTCAACGCACTATAGCAGCTCTTCATAAATCATCAATGGCACTGTTGCATATCAATGACTGTCATTCTTCTGCTTTTCCTTTATCAAGGGGAACACGGCAGGGTTGTCCCCTGTCCCCCGTTTAGTTCACATTAACAATTGAGCCTTTAGCAAATCTATTACAGGAGGATGTTGTCAACCCAGGTATTACAGTGGGAATTCATAAAGTGAAGGTCAGCTTTTTTGATTTGGTTCTTTTTATTTCAAAACTTTTGTCTTCTTTACCTGCTATTTTTACACAGTTATCTGCTTTTGGTAGGGTTGCAGGTTTACAAATCAACTCATCCAAATCTACCTTGCACCCAGTTAATTTGCTTCCTCCAACCACCTCTTTTATTAAACAGCATTATTGCTTTTGCTCGGTGCAAAATAAATGGCACTTGTAATGCAAAACCAAAACTCAGTTTTTTCCGGGTTTTTTTTTTGGGGGGGGGGCGGGGGAGCTCACTAAATCATGTTGTGCTGCTGTTAGATGCTTTTGATGGGGCTGGGGAAAAGAATATGCATCATGGATTCTCTTTTGTGCTTCAACAAAACTGTTGTTAGAAGGAGTGAAAATAGAGAAAACGTTCAATCCCTTAGCATGGCTGACATGACTTGGTCAGAAGTGATACAACAGTAGACATTTTAAAAATCCAGTATATTCTAAGCAAGCACACTAGCACTGGGACTGCTACCCAAGCTAGTTCTGCAATGAGAGATCCTGAATTCTCATATTGCTACATGAAAATGTGCAAAGGTGGTAGTCATAATGATTGCTCGGAAAGCCCTGTTGAGACACCTATTGCCAGAACAGTAAGTGGAGATAAGCAGAGGCTATATTGGGAAATTGAATGTGTAATGTGTATAATTTGCCCATCTCTTATCTCTTGTCAAGAAAGATTTTTCAGTGCTGCATTTAATTAAGATCCATCACTGTTTATTGGACTGGATTTGTGGGAGACCAAGATAATTCTATTAGACTTTATTTTCAGTCCATAATTTGGATTGTGGGTATTTGGTTTTATCTATACACTCTTGTTGCAAGGCAAAATGTATAATTTTATAAACTAAAGTAACAATAACAAAAAGGAAAAGAACCCCAGTTTGCTTGCAAAATGTAATGACTCACTAGAAGTCATCAGCCTTCTAATGAATTCATTTTTAAAAGCTCAGTAAAATGATAGATTTCCTAAAAGTGTTTTGCTGTGACTCACTGAGCATTGTACACCATGAACACTACATATAAATCCACATCTTCCAAATGATAAAACTCAACCTTACAGTGCACAGCAGCAGTGTGCATGTATAAACACATGTTGAACAAGGGCATTTCTTGGTATGACAAGTCAGTAAAATAAAGAGAGTTCTTGTGTGAATAAAAATCCCTTTTGGGGGGATGCTGCTAGGGCTTGAGCAAATACCCAAACATAGTTCTACAGACTACTGATGACAGCTGCACAAACACAACTTAGTATAGTAGATCTCACAATTAAAATCAGGCTGCCCTAATTTGAGGGGAAAATAAACACAGACCCAGCGCTATGTGGCTTGCTTTCAAAAAGAATCAGCCTGAGAAGAGACAGCCCTTTCAGTTCCCTCACACAGGAAAAAAAACAAAACCAAGGCATAGTTCTTGCTCATAGCATCTATGACTCACTGCTGCCCCCCAAAAGACACAGCTGGAGAGAGGCTGCCCAGTTTTGTAAACTAATGAACATGGATGGTACAAGGCAAAATTTTCTCTGTAATGTTTGCCTTGCTTGGGGAAACTGAACTATTCCCCTAACAAGTGATTGTGAGACAGTAGAGTTTTGGGATTTTTTAAATGATGATGAAATTTGTCCCAGGGTCATTCAGATTTGTTGTCACTAAGTTTTTACAGGATCAGACAGATGTCCGTTTGAATAACTACTGTTGACTTCTGAAAACTTAGTAACTCACATATGGATTGTGATTAGGAGATTGTTCCATTTATCCCTCACTATGTAGATTCCATAAGCTGGTCTTAGGAGACTTCAACAACTGTGTTTCATGACATTTATGCTGTAGAATTCTACAAAGTTCCATCTTATCTCCTAATATGAAAGGAGTTCACTCAGGTCACTCAGGTTCTTTGGGTTGCCTCAACTTTCTCCTTTTCTCTCCTTTTCCATTCAATTAAATAGTAGAAATTCACAGAAAATGATACAAAAGCTCCAACGCTTCAATGTAGCCTGGCTCACAATTATCCATGCTTTGTGTTAGATTACTGTACAGTTTTAATGTAAAATGTAAAATTTTAAGGTTTTTAGGTTTTAAATGTTTGAATTTAAATGTATTAATTTGTTCCGATTTTATTGTTTTATTGTTTGTTGTAAGCCGCCCTGAGCCACTTGTGGGAAGGGCGGGATATAAGTTATGGAATAAATAAATACTGTTATACTGTTTGAAAATTTCAGCCAGTTCCAAACATGGCACTTAAGGTTTTTGACAGGTTCACTGAAGTGATCACATTTCATGCTGGTGTTGACTTAGAGAGCCTTAAACAACTTGGGATCAGGGCATTTGAAGAACCTTCTTATATCCTTATATCCATATGAGCCTTTCTGTTCTCTGTTATGTTAGTCTAAGCGGTTGTGAGGGTATCCTGAGTATGTTGGGGAATTAGCCAGGAAACCCAAACAATGCAAGAGGAAGGTTGGAAGGATCAGGGGTGAAATTCTAGCAGACGCTCTTTTGCATATTAGGCCACACACTCCTGATGTAGCCAGGCCTCCAAGAGTTTACAAGGCTCTTTTTTGCAAGCTCTTGGAGGATTGGCTACATCAGAGGTGTGTGGTCTAATATGCAGAGGAGCTTCTGCTAGAATTCCACCCCTGGGCAGGATCTCCATGCATACCAGGATTTCCCCCAGTAGAACTCTCAAATGAACCAGACCATAACTAATGAAATAGTTTTTATTAAAGAGAGGTTTTTTTAAAAAAAAACAAACAAACATTAATTGACGAGCACTCTATAAACCCACATATAAGTTCAGAAAATACAGGTGGTAGTTTTATAGAGACAAAAAAAAAGGGAACTTATTCTATGGGACTTATTCTATCCAAAGAAGAGAGATTTGAGAAAAAGGATTGGCAAAATGAGCCAGCATTCCACTCAAGGGATACCCAGCCTTGTATTGGGGATGTCCAAACACACACACACTACTGAACGGAGAGTGTGGCTGGATATACCCTTCGGGGCATGATGTGATTGCTCCTAGAATAATGTTCTGGTGGTGTAAATGAAACAATGCAAGGAAGCTTTGCAGTGTCACCACAAATGTGCATGTGTAATGTAACTTCATAAGAAAATGCCTATTGTGTTTGGTGACTTCCAATAGGCAGAACAAGACAACTAGCACACAGAGGATTATGGAATTAAAATGGTTTTTACTAGGTACTCACTTAGATTAACCAGGTAAGGAAAGGTCAGGTAAGGTAGGGGGTTGATTAGTTTTCTGCTGTTTCTGACAGTCAATCTTTGACACTGATGGATTTTAAGAGAAAAGGGAGCTGCAAGAAACCAGGCTATAATACCCCCAATATGCCGTACATTCAAAGAAAGCCTGATACACCCATGTTTATAGGCACTCTCCTCTTCTGAGCATCTTCTTGTCTGTAGTAAAATCCTGAAAGGGATACAGATGCAGCTAAAACATGGACCTGGAACACTGTGAAAACAGCATCTGCAACTGTTAATCTTGGATATTTGCCAAGATATAGATGTTCCTGTTTTCAGGCAAGCCTTAATAACCAGTATCTTAGTAGCAGCTAAATCTTCCTTGCATTGAAATGGAAGTCTTCTGAAGCCCCTAAACTTACTTGTTGGTATTCTAAAATTTGGGTCATGCTTATCATGGAAAAAATTATAGACTTTATACAACAATCTGACTATAGCCTAAAGAAACTGAGCTTTTTGGAAAAATGATTCCCATTCATGGACTACTTATCTACAAGTGACATTCAGCCTCACAACCCAGACTACTTAAACTATTCTATCTCTAATATGCTTGCCTCTCTCACTTCTCTCTCCTTCTTTCTATCATAAGTGCCAGTTGTATAATATTCGTATAACATTCACATTCATTTCCTTTTGACTCCATATTACTGTTCCTTTCTCCTATACCAGGGGTGGCCAACGGTAGCTCTCCAGATGATTTTTGCCTACAATTCCCATCAGCCCCAGCCATTGGCCATACTGGCTGGGGCTGATGGGAGTTGTAGGCAAAAACCATCTGGAGAGCTACAGTTGGCCACCCCTGCCCTATGCTATTTATGTTTATTTCCAATTCGAGTTAAAACCATTTATTCTACTGCACTGGCTGCCTGAGTAGGAACAACTTGATGCCTAGTGAAAATTTAAGAATTGCAAGGGAAAGCAATGCTTCATAATTTTGGTGATGGTCAGCAGAAAGTTAGCATTGTGTAAAAGTTGTATTGCTGGACTAGAGTCTTGGAGACTCAGATTCAAAGCCCCATCAGCCATGACTTTGGGGCACTTATTCTTTCATCCTAATCTACTTCACATGGTTGTTCTGAAGGAGGAGTTAACACTTTGTGCCATTTAGAGTTTCTTGTGGGAAAGGAAGGATAAGTATTATGACAGAATTTCAACAAGTATTCGGCCCCCTCCCAGCCGAACGGCGATCGCCGCTAAGGCTGGGGGCTGTCAATTGCCTCCCCAGAAGGATCGGAGGCAGTGGACTCGCCCAATATCCGGGTGGGGGCGAGGCGCGACCTTAAAAGGCTGGCCCCGCCCCCAGTTGCGCAGCTTAGAATTCGCTCTAAGCGAATTCTAAGCGTGGAGCAGAGCGCGTCTGCTGCGTCCGGAGCGGTTGCGGGGCCTCGGCTCATCGGGAGCCAGCTGGTGGCACGGGTAGCCGCATTTCTGCAGATGGGCGGGGGCATGATCCGCACCGCATTCTCTGGGACATCGGCTGGGTAGTCTCAGTCTTGGGCAAGCTGGGAGAGTAGAGCTTCGTCGGCATAGAGCTTCATCGGTGGATGTGAAGGCCCAGGCCGGTGGAGGCCCCTGGCCCAGGGGGAAGCTATAGGGGCATTGTTGGTGCCCAGGCAGTCCAGTTTTTTGCCGATTGGGTGCGAATAGGGGGGCCTTGCCTGTCTTGGGGGGGGGGTGAGGGAGCCCTCTCAAAGACACCCACTGTAATTTTCTGCCAGGCACTGGTGTAGGCCATAGCTGTTTTTAGCATGGGGCCAAAAAAGGGCCAGGGAAAGTCAAAGGGGAAACAGCCCGCTAAGAGGCCTCCCCCTGACCAGCACCCGGGTGAGGAGGGGGAGGACGTACGGACTAGGCAGGCCATTATGGAGCGGCTGTCTGCCATGGAAGAGGCAAGAGGGGTTGGTGGCCCTTCACAGAGAGCCACTGGGCTCATGGGTTCTGGGAGACCAGCCACCATATCATTCCAGAAGGAGGTGCTCGCTTGGCTTTCTGTTTTGCAGGGTGTCGAGGGCAGCAGTGGCAGTGCGAGAGAGGTAGTGCCACCGGAGGATGAGAAGAGGAATGAGCCTGATGCAGTAGTGGTAGTGCCGCCCGTGGTTGAAGGTAAGTTACCTGCACGGCAGCAAGGGGTGGTATGGCCATGGGGTTCTTGGGGTCCCAACTTGGCTTCATGTTCTGGACCGGCTGTGGGGTCCCAGGCTTTAGGGGCTACCTTTTCAGGGGCAGGGCCGCAGGTGGTGCGGCAATCAGTTTCTGGGACGCCGCTCCCGCAAGCAGGCAGTTTGGCTGCAACGCCTACATTGGAGGGCACTTGGGCGCAGTGGTATTCGACTCTGGGGGGAGTCGGCCATGGTAGTGGCTTAGCGCCAAGAGGACATGCGACAACAGGGGGGTTGCCATGGGGTTGGCAGCAGGCCCCCCATGTCATCAATTTGGCCCCCACAGCAGAGGGGGATTTGGGGGTTTCCATCTCACCCACCAGTCCCTTACAGCATGGCAGATTTTCACGCATTGCCGTTTGGAGACCCTGCCATGCCTCTTGGTGATCATCTTACCATTGCCACTAGGGACAAGATTTTAAAAGGCAAATATGTAAATGTGTTCAACCTTTTGTATAGGGAATTGGAAAAGAAGTCTAAGGACGAGCTCAATGAAAAGGATAAGGAGAAACTGAAGCAGAGAAGAGTGGATAGGGCGTGGTCGAATTGGCTACTGGGCTTTCTTATCTACACGGGGGTTATAGCCAGGGCCCAGCCATGGTGGGCCACCCCCCTTTTCCAGTACTGTGATATTATATATAGGGCGTATAACAATTTTACTGGAGGGGCGTGGCTTCAGTATGATAAACAATTCCACCTGCGGGCGGCGGTTAATCCCGGCCTTCCGTGGGACCAGATTAACCAGCAGCTGTGGTTACAGTTTATGGCGACCGCGAAGCCAAACACGGGGGAGAGATCTGATAGCGGACACCTCGTTCAGAAGGCATCGACTCCTACTGGCTCCCACGCGACCACGGGGCAGTCGGTTCAGCCACGGCTGCTTTGCTGGGAGTTTACCTCCCAAGTCGTGTGTGCCAGGAAGGCCTGTAGATACAAGCACAAATACCCGCTTTGTGGAGGGCCTCATGCATTCCTGGCCTGTAACAAGTCAAAACCAAAGGGAGCTAACAAGAGGCCAAGTGGGGGGCCGGGGCAGCATGCTGCAAAAGGGGCCCAGCCCCATTCAGCTGAGGGTTCTTAAGGAGTTGTTGTTGGATTATCCACATTTGGATGAAGCATGTTATCTTTTGGAGGGGTTCTCCTGCAGATTTAGAATTCCTTATCAGGGTCCACGGACCCCGTTTTCTTGTTCTAATTTGCGTTCGGTTAGGGGTTTAGAGCACATCGTGAGGGCGAAAATTAAGAAGGAGTGTGATGGGGGCAGAGTATCAGGCCCTTTTGCGACCCCTCCGATGCCTAATTTGCGGGTGTCCCCCTTGGGAGTGGTTTCTAAGAAAGTGGCTGGCGAATTTCGGTTAATGATGCGATCCTGGCCGAGCTTTGCTCAGTAAAATATACATCGTTTGACTGGGCAGTGAAGATAGTTCGGTGGTGTGGTATGGGGGCCGAGCTGGGGAAGTATGATTTTGAGTCAGCCTTCTGCTTACTCCCACTGCACCCTAGGGATTTTGAATTGTTAGGTTTTGCTTTTGAAGGGAGTTACTATGTTGATCAAGCACTGCCAATGGGGTGTTCAGTTTCCTGCACCAAGTTTGAGCATTTTAGCACATTTTTGGAATGGGTATTATGAGCTCGGATGGGGGTCTGGGACAAGGCGCATTATCTGGACGATTTTCTCTTTGTGGGCCCTGCAGGCTCTGGGCAGTGCCTTTTCTTGTTGATGGCTTTTGAGGGGTTAGCCAAGGAGCTAGGGATACCGTTGGCTCGTGAAAAAACGGAGGGCCCAATTACGGTTTTGACCTTTCTAAGTATCGAGCTCGATACTGTGCACCAGTTTTCCAGGCTGTCTGAGGATAAGCAGGAGAGCCTTTTGGCTCGAGTTAAGTCAGTGCGGAGTAAGCGCAAAGTTACTCTTCTTGAGTTGCAGCAGTTGGTGGGTCATCTGAACTTTGCATGCAAAGTGGTGGCCCCCGGCAGGGCTTTTTAAAGGCAATTTTGTGACAGAATGGTCGCCCTGCGTTTACCAGGGAGATGCGCAGGTTACCAGGGAGATGCGCAGCGACCTTGGTGTTTGGGAGTCATTTTTTATGAATTTTAACGGCATTTCCTTTTGGCGAGGGGATATGCTGCTGGAAGCTGAGCTACAGATGGTCTCAGATGCTGCCGGTACCACTGGTTTTGGGGTTTATTTCAGGGGGCATTGGTGTGCCGAACAATGGCCACAGGAGTGGTTGGGTTCCGAGTTATGTCGGAATCTAACTTTTTGGGAATTTTTTCCTATCTTGGTGGCTATCTACCTTTGGGGTGATGCTCTTGCTAATCACACGGTGCACTTCAGGTGCAACAACATGGCAGTGGTGCATGTTGTCAACAACTTGACATCTAAGTCTCCCCTGGTGATGAGGTTGGTTAGGGCATTCACTTTGTGCTGTCTGAAGTTAAATATCTTATTTTTAGCAAAGCACGTTCCTGGTATTTGTAATGGTGTGCCGGACGCTCTGTCTCGCCAACAGATGGTGCGCTTTTGTCAGTTAGCTCCGGAGGTCGACCTGTTTCCCATTCGCATTCCAGCGGAATTGTGCCGGATTGGAGGGATGAAGTTAGCTGGGCAATCCACCTCACCATAGTGCCCAGCACTAAAAGGTCATATGACCAGGCAGCTAGCCAGTTTGTAGCCTTCAGGGAGGGGGCCGGGTTACCGGAAGTATGGTCAGTTCCTGTCGACCAGCTGTTGCAATTCTGTGTTTGGTAAAGGGTGTGGGGCCTTGCAGTAAAATCCATCAGGGGACAGATGGCGGTGTTGTATTTTTTGAGTAAGGCGCGCGGGTATCTGGATGTGACTAAGGATTTTCGCATCCTAAAAATGTTAGAGGGTTGGTCCTGAGAATCAGGACAACGGGTCGATGACAGACAGCCTATTTTGCCATCAATCCTCTTGGGGCTTCATGCCACTTGGGCACTTGTTTGTGGCTCCGCTTACGAGGAGGCACTGTTCCATGCAGCAGCATTGATGGCTTTTTGGGGGGCTTTTAGAGTATCCGAGTTGGTCGCGCCCTCCCATAATGATGCTTCTGCAAGGGCCCTGCAGTTTGGGGACATAAAGTTATCTAGTGACCAGGTGGCCTTACACATCCACCAGTCAAAGACTGATCAGAAGCAGCATGGCTGCACGGTCACCCTCAGGCCTTGCTCGGAGAAGGAGTTATGCCCAGTTGCTGCACTCAGACACTACATGGAATTGCGAGGTGGGTCAGATGGTCCTCTTTTTCACCATGTAGACATGTCACCTTTAACTAGGTATCAATTTTGGACCATCACTAGCTGAGCCTTGGCACAGCTAGGGCTTGGGGGGGGGGGTAAAATTCGGCACCATTCCTTCAGGATTGGAGCCGCCTCCACGGCCGCAGCGCTGGGTTACGGGGGTGAGGACATTTGTCGTGTGGGATGTTGGAGGTCTGGGGCCTATCGATCTTATATTCGGCCATTGCGGCCTTGAAGCTGGGGCCTCTCCGCGTTGGCGGTCCCCCTCCTCTTTCTGCTCAGCTGCTGGGTTAATGTCCAGTTTTGTTGTTCAATAGTTTTAATGGCTTTTTTCTTCTAGGTGCTGTGGCTGGCGTTGAAAGGAAAAGGATCCTTATATGTGGCCACAGTATTGTTTTTTGGGCAGCACATCAGGCCCGACGGACACCGGTTGGTTCACAGCTGGGCCTGAGTGACAGAGCCGTCATTGAGTGGCAGGGCTGCCAGGGCATGAGGTGGTTGGGGCTCCTGCCACTGCTGTTTCGGGGCATGAAGGGCCCTCCTCCACAGATTTTGGTGATACATCTGGGAGAGAATGACTTGGGCTTGATGAAGGGAAAGGCCCTTTCGATTCAGGCCCAGACCGATATTGCCTTGATTGGCATGAGGTGGCCGGGCGTCCTTATCCTGTGGTTGGCCATGTTGCCGTGCTAGATTTGGCGGGCAGCTTGGGACCCAGCAGGTTTGGGGCGTGCTCGGATTAAGTCCAATAGGGCCTTGCGAAAAGCCCTAGGTAGGGGACTTGGAGTTTATGTGCCTTATCCTTCCATTCAGGTTGGTCTTTTGGACTTGTATAGGTCAATGAGGCCTTTTTGGCTGACTTGCAGCAAGGGCTGATGGAGGTCTTGGGGGTTGGTTTGGGTACAGTGGCCTAAGCAGAGGCTTGGCACTGTCAGTGGCTGTTTATTGTTGGGAATATGTTTTGGGGATTGGTGAGCTCCTGTAGCACCGCACCATTTTTGGTGAATGGCCTCCCTGGGGGACCGTTTAGCTGTACGGCCCAAGGTCGACTCCAGGGAGCCCGGGGATCCCATCACATGGTGAGTGACCACATTCCAGGCTGTACGGCTTTGGGGACGGTGGAGCTTTGGTGAGCGGCGATCATTTTGCTGGGCTGGCTGGGTCTGAGCCGTTGGTTTGGCTCATACCCGGGGCTTTGGGGGCTCGCCCATTTTCAGGTCAAGGAGGTGGTCTGGCTTGACCCCTGGCTTGATCTGTCCCCAGGTTTTTGCCCTTACCGTTAAGTTAATAAAGTGGCCCTTTAATCCACCTTTGTGTCTGTCTCATTATTCCGACTGGGGAGGCAATTACTTTTCTTATCCCTGCACTGTTAGCACTTCTACACAACAATACAGCTATCCCATGTTTGCATCTGTAAACATTCAACAGTTTAAGTTCATTTCATGTTCAAGATAGCTAAACAACAAAACATGACTTTAAAAAAAGAACAATAACAATCTGTTCAGTCAAGTGACATCATGGGGCAGGGGGAGATTTTGGTGTCCCCCCCCCACACACACACACACACAAGAAGAAGATTTTAGTACCAGGAGACCATCCTAGTGAGTGTGTGGCTGCAGCTGATCTGTCAGTACATAACCCCAGACTCCTGAGAACTGCTAAACAACATTCTTCCTTCCAGTTTTGTTGGTCCAGTTCATGCATGCAAGTATGTGTGCTTTTTTACTTAGTCACCTAGCAAGCTGCACCTGCATCACAGCTTGCAATTTCTCCCAGATGACATTTTCCTCCCATACAACCACTAGTGTTTGGGAAGAGAAAGGCAGACCCAGTTCTTCGGTGAATTGTTTTCTCCAGCTATTGAACACAGACTCTCTATGTTCAATGCCTCAGAGTGACTTACTAGGATATTTTGCTTACTACAGCATGAAAAGGCAAACTATTTGGCCTAATGTGCTGAATGAAACATTAGCACCATCTGCTGACAAAACTGACAAACGCCACTCCAGGTTGAGAATGAAGGAGAGAGGAAAGAAGAAAATTGCTTCCTGACCTGTCAGTGTTTCTGCCAAGGTGGATTTTTAAAAACTGCATTTGTTTTGACACTGCATAAAAAGGGGGAAAATACTCTGTCTCATATCAAGTTGACAATAAAAGTGATCAGTATTAAACAGTTTCTATCCATTGCTCCCTTTAAGCTGTGGAGTTTTGTGAGCAAAAATTCTACTTGGTGAGCTACTGGCTACCAAGTCCACAGTGTCAAACCCGACCACCACCAAAACCCCTTGTAGGTCTGGGGCACAGTCTGCATGCATGCAGTCTAGCAAGGTTGACAGCCTTCAGCCCATGAGGAGCTCAGGCAGGCTACGACTGGTGACTGTACTGGGGATAGAATGTTGTGCCAGTAGACACTCTGCAAGGTTGGCTTCCCAGTTCCCATAGATAGTGCAGTGGAGTGTTTCCTTAGTTGCCCACACCATCTGTTCCACTTGGCCATTGGTGGCTGGGTGGAAGGGGGCTGACCTTACGTGTTTAATTAAGTTGCAACCACAGAAATCCTGGAACTTGGCCAAGGAGGAGGCCATTCCATTATCTGATACTAGCGTGTTGGGCAGGCCATGTGTGGCAAAAACCCTGCGGAGAGCCCCTAATGCAGCCCTGGAGGATGTGGATGCTATTGGTATTACCTTGAGCCACTACGAGTAGGAGTCCACAATAAGGAAGAATGTTTGCCCCTGGAAGGGCCCCATGAAGTTGAGGTGCAGGCGAGACCAGGGGTGGCATGTGGACTCCCACTGTTGGGCTGGGGCTCAGGGCGAGGCCAGATGGGTCTCCTGGCATGGTTGGCATCTGGCAACCCAGGCCTCAATAGCATCATCAATTCCTGGCCACCATACATAGCTGCGGACCAGCTCCTTCATGCACATGATCCCCGGATGGGTTTCGTGCAGTGCTGTGAGGACTCGCTGCCACAGTACCAGAGGTACCACCACCCTGTCCCCCCACAACAGGCAACCTTTATGAACAGACAGTTCATCCCAGAGGGATGCAAAAGCTGAGAATTCCGAACCCACCTGGCCTGAGGGCCATCTCATCCATATCCAATCCAAGACCTGAGAGAGGATTTTGTCCTTCACGAAACAGTGGGCAATGTCTTTGGCATGCACCAGGCAGTCTGGGAGGGACTCCAGTGACATGATTTGGTATGCTGGAGCTGGATCAGGATCCATCGAGGGCAGAGGCAGGCGACTCGGGGGGTTGGCATGGCCCATTGCCTTCCCTGGGCGGTACTGGATGTCTTACTGGTACCCCGCGAAGAAGATGGACCACTGCAAAACCCTTGGGGAAAGCTTCTGTGGCATCTAGTGGCTGGGGGCAAACAGACCCAGGAGGGGTTTGTGCTCCATCTAGATGGTGAAGGGCCGGCCATACAGAAAGTCATGAAATTTTTTTACCCCTGCCACGATTGCCAGGCCCTCCTTGTCAATTTGTGCATAATTGCACTTTGGTTTTCACAGCATCCTAGAATAGTAGGCTACCGGGACCTCGTGGTCATCTGGTAGCACATGGGCCAAGATGGTGCCCATCCCATAGGAGGAAGCATCACAGGCCAAAACGACTGGAAGCCGCTCAACGAAATGCACCAGCAAGCTGTTAGAAGTCAAAATGTCCCTTACTGCCTGGAAGGCAGTGGCTTGCTGGTGACCCCAAACCCACGGCGCCCTTTTGTCCAAGAGCCTATGCAAGGGCTCCGCTACCACCGCCTTGTGGGGGAGGAAGGCGTGATAGAAAATTAGGAGGCCAAGGAACACCTGTAACTCCACCTTGTTAGCAGATAGCATGAATTTTGTCCTGAGTTGGATGGATTCCACTTGTGTCCACCATGTAACCCAGAAAGTCAATGGTGGAAACAGCTCACATTTCTTGCATTTCATCTTTAACCCCGCCCCATCAAAGCACTGCAGCACGGCCTGGAGGCGAGAGGCAAATTTTTCTTTGGTGGCTGCGGCTATCAGCACATCATCAAAGAATGACTGGAACCCAGGGATATTTTTAAGGAGAGAGTCCATTGAGTTCTGGAAGATCTCTGGGACCAAGCTGATGCTGAACTGCAGGCACTTGACCTGGAAAGCCCCCTGTGTGTTACAATGGTTTGGGCCTCTGCAGTGGCATTGTCAATTGGGAGCTGCTAATACGCCTGGGTCAAGTTCAGTTTTCCAAAAAAATTAGCCCCCACCAGAGAGGCAAGCACATGACTAACCACGGGGACCAGATATGCATGTCCTTGCAGCACCTTGTTAATCGTGCATTTGTAGTCTGCACAAATGCAGACACTGCCATTTGGTTAATGGGGGTGACTATAAAGGTTTCCCATTTTGCATTGACTACCAGCTCCAGTACCCCCTGGGCCATGAGGCAGTCTAGCTCCTCCTCAATCTTGGGTCTAAGGGCCAGTGGCACTTGCCATGCCTTCAGCCTTATGGGTTGCACACTGGGGTTCAGTTCCAATGTCACGGGGGGTCCAGTATATGTTCCCAGCGTGCCATTGAAGATGGCAGGAAATTCTTCACAGACATTCTGGAAGTCTCTCCGTGAGGGGGCCTGATGGAATCCCGTTACCCGGATCCCCAGGGTCTCAAACCATGACTGATCTAGTAAGCCACACAGGTCCACTTCTATGACTGTTAAGGGAAACTTGCTTGAAAACTGCCAGTATTTCATGTGAACCTCCCCAACTCCTAGTACAGCAATCTCTCATTTCTGAAGTCCCTGGCTACTAACCCATTTTGCATTGAATACCAGCTCCAGTACCCCCTGGGCCACGAGGCAGTCTAGCTCCTCCTCAATCTTGGGTCTAAGGGCCAGTGGCACTCGCCATGCCTGCAGCCTTATGGGCTGCACACTGGGGTTCAGTTCCAATGTCACGGGGGGTCCAGTATACGTTCCTAGCGTGCCATTGAAGATGGCAGGAAATTCTTCGCAGACGTTCTGGAAGTCTCTCCGTGAGGGGGCCTGATGGAATCCCATTACCCGGATCCCCAGGGCCTCAAACCATGACTGACCTCGTAAGCTACACAGGTCCCCTTCTATGACTGTTAAGGGAAACTTGCTTGAGAACTACCGTTATTTCATGTGAACCTCCCCAACTCCTAGTACAGCAACCTCTCATTTCTGAAGTCCCTGGCTATTAACGGGGATGGGTGTAACCGGGATCCCCCCGCCCCCAGGGCACAATTTCCAAAAAGTGCAGGCTGAAATGACCGTCTGGCCCACCCCAATTTTGCAGGGCTTGCCCTCTATGAACACAGTCACCTTGAACTTATCAGGGGAAGGCACGGGGAGCTGGAATGCCTGATCCCCCGCTGTGGTAAGTGCCTGAATGTCCTCCATGAAAGTGACCTTGTGGCAGCGGCCATTTTTCTGCCACACTGTACTTCCATGGCCCTGGCACAGTGACTTCGAATGGCAAACTAGCACCAGATAGCCAGTATTGCCGCACATGTGGCAAACAGCGGTACTTGCAGGAGCGTTGTTCGTGGGTGTTTCCACAGCTGGCGCAGCCTTGGCTCAATGTTGTCTCAGGTGCATGTGGCAGCAGGCTCTTCAGATTTGCCTGGTGCATTTCAAGGGTGTCATCATCCTTGGAGTCATCTGGGTTGGAACCACTGGCAACCTGCTGTGTCCCTGTTGAGTGCCGCTCCTTGTGTGACTTCTCGTAAGCAGCAGCTTCACTCAAGGCATCTTCCAGGGTTAGAGTCATTTTGACCACCAACTTTGCCTGCATTCTTTTGTCTTGGAGGCCTGTTACAAAATGGTCAAGCAGGGCCTCCTTGAGATTTGTGAATGCGCACTCATGGGCAAGGCAGCGTAGCTCTGTGAGGAAGGCAGCGACGGTTTCTCCAGCCTTCTGGTTCTGCTTGTGGAACTTGATGCGCTGGGTCATATGGGTTGGCTGGGATGAGAAGTGGTCAGTCAGCTTCTCCACGATGGCCTTGTAGGTGGCCTCATTCAGCATCATAGGGGAGAGGTGGCTCTCCGCCAGCTCCAGCGTGTCCTCACATACGCTGAGCAAGAGATGCTTCTGCTGCTGTTCATCTGTAATCTTATGGTACAGGATGAAATAGTTCAGCCTCTTCTCCCATTTCTCCCAACGCTCTGGTTGAGTAGGGTTGAATTCCGGAATATACCCTTGTGGCCCTGTCACAGCAGCCTGGTTGGGCCTGGGTTCTGGGGGAGTGGTGGTGCTGGACGCTTGAGTGTTGCTAATCTTTGGGTCCTGGCTTGGTGACCATTCTCAGCGATGGTGGTGCAATGCACAGAGCTGGAAACAGCTGCTGTGAGGCACAATGCGGGGACAGTTGCTGGATTGCATACCAGGATCTCATCCTTGACACTACTATAATATAGTGGGTTCTTAGGAATTGAAGAGGTGAGGTGGTAGTGATAACAAGCTCTTTATTGAGCACAGCATGGTAGGTGGCTGCACTAACAAGACTGGAGAATGGGGCCCACTGGGCCAAAAAAAGCCCTGCATACAAGAATGTTCAGACTTGCACACAAATCAAGCACTTGGGCTGATTTCAGATTAGAATTCAAGATTTCTCAATTCATTGAGAATTCAGGCAGTTACTGGCAGTTTCTCTTGAACAGAAGTATTCAGTAACTGGGGCAGGTGGTATTTTCTGCTTTGCTGTGGTTTCTGGTTCTAATGGCATACTTGGCTGGGATGGAGTTTCCTTCCATTACTTTTCTTGGTTTTTCTAAATAGTAGCTATTGGATAATGGATTTTAAGAAAATATAGTCCCCTTTAGTAAATAAAGTATCTCATAACAAAATGTTTCTTTTCAGTGAACTACAAAAGGCAAGAAGAATAAAGACTTCTTCAATGCACTTATGATTGAGGTTTAGAGAAGACCCTGACCTGAAGAAAGGGACGGCATGTGGTCACACAACATGGTGGAATGAGCTCCCTTTAGAGATCAGGGCCCTGTGGGATTTGTTACAATTTCACAGGATCTGCAAAACAGACCTTTCAGTTGAGTCAGTGGACATAAAAAAAATAAATCAAGTAGAAGTGGCCCCTCAGGAGCCATGTTATGGTCCCTGTTGCTAATAGAGAGAGGAGTCGGGAGAGAGAGAGAGTCGGGAGAAAGGAGTCAGGCTGTATTGTATTGCATGTAACATCCTTGGGCCGTCTGGTGAGAGGCCTGTGAATACTATCCTGTGAAAGTTCTCTTCCCTCTAACTCCATCTGGGCATAAAGGAGGGAAGCAACCTTAAAGAAAAGACTGTGTGATCTCCCTGGCCTGTCTCTTAGAATAGATCCAAGTGGGCAGTCGTGTTGGTCTGAAGCAGTAGAACAAAGTAGGAGTCAAGTTCACCTTTAAGACCAACAAAGTTTTATTCAGTACGTAAGCTTTCGTATGCAGGCAAACTTCTTCAGGTGAAGGGATAAGGTACCGTGGGCTGAAGTACATGTAGTTGGTGGGTTAAGAGTGCAAACTGATACAAAGACAGGATCACATGGCAAAACAGTGTAACAAATTAGAAGGCCATTTGGTCTGGATAGCCATAAAAGGTAATAAAAGTTGCCTGCCAATTGGTGTTGCTGCAAGCCTAGGTAAAACAAAAGGACATGTATTTCCTTGTTCTTGTCCACCTAATTTACTTCTCAGCATCATTCTATACATTATAAACATCATTATAGTTTTCCATTAGAAAAAAAGAATACATAAAATGAAAATGGGTTAAGTATATGTAATGAGATAAACAGCCAATATCCCTTATTTGAGTATGTCAATACAAAACATTCTGATACACTATTATTAAATAGAAATACATTGGAATACTGTGGATGTATAGCTATAATCACTGAGAGCGCGTTTAGCATATGTAATGAGATAAAAAATAAATATCCCTGCTCAGTCCTGGAGAGGTGTTTGTTCCAAATTTCATAATAATTTGTAATTCAGCAATTTCTCTCTCCATTTTGTTCTTGAAGTTCCTTTGCAGTAAAACAGCTACTTTGAGGTCACCTATTGAATGCTCTGGAAGGTTAAAGTGTTCTCCGACAGGTTTCTCAGTTCTGTAATTCCTGCTTTCAGATTTGTGTCCATTTATCCTCTGTTGTAGGGTTTGTCCTGCTTGCCCTATGTAGAGAACTGAAGGGCATTGTTGGCATTTAATGGCATATGTAATGTTGCCCATGGTGCAGAGTGGTAAAGCTGCAGTACTGCAGTAAGAGCCCTCTGCTCACGATCTGAGTTCAATCCCAGCAGAAGCTGGATTCAAGTAGCCGGCTCAAGGTTGACTCAGCCTTCCATCCTTCCAAGGTCGGTGAAATGAGGACCCAGCTTGCTGGGGGGAAAGTGTAGATTACTGGGGGAGGCAATGGCAAACTACCCCGTTAAAAGCCTGTCATGAAAACATTGTGAAAACAATGTCACTCCAGAGTCGAAAACGACTGGTGCTTGCACAGGGGACTACCTTTACCTTTTTAATGTTGAAAGATGAACAAGTGAATGAGCCTGAGATGGTGTCGTTAATACTGTTAGGTCCAGTGATTGTGTTGTCTGGGTGTATGTGGCAGCAAAGTTGGCACTTGGGTTTATTGCAAGCTCTGGTACCACTGTCATGCTCAGATGAGATGCTGTATTGTTGTGGGTGAGGAGTTGTTTGGGATTAGGGGGCTGTCTGTGTGCAAGAAAAAGTTTACTCCCCAGTACTTTTGAAAGAGAGCTGTCACTATCCAAAAGAGGTTGTAAGTTGTTGATGATTCGTTGAACTGTTTTCAGTTGAGAGTTGTGTGTGACCACTAGTGGTGTTCTGTTATTGTCTTTTTTTGGGTCTGTCTTGTAAAAGGTTTTCTCGGCGTATCATTCTGGCTTTGTTAATCTGTTTCCTGACTTCATCAAGTGGGTACTTTAGTTCCAAAAAGGTTTGTTGTAGATCCCTCAGGTGAAAATCTCTTTCAGTAGGATTGGAGCAAATGCAGCTATAGTGTAGAGCCTGGTGTATACAATGGATCGTTTGGTATATTTAGGATAGTAGCTGGAGGCATGCAGGTATGTTTGTTGGTCAGTAGGTTTCCAGTATAAGGTAAGTATAAGGTAGTTAATAGAGTTAATGTCTCTTAGAGTGTTTATGTTAAGGGAATCTGGGAGGGAGCAGGCCCTTACCTAGGGCTATTTAGGAATGATCTTATTATGTTTGTTTATTCCTAGTGATACCTCTCTGCAGGAGAGGTTCTGTAATAACCTATCGATAAAGCTTCACCTATCTTCATATAGTGGAAGTATATCTGAGTGTTACTTGATAAACGGCACATCCTCCTGCCCAGACCTGCTAACCTACTTACATATACTCATATTACCTAAACTGTCGATCTAAACTGTTGGTTTGAATCATCATTGAACAGATTAGTTATTACCATCTGGCTAATGTTTGCCATCTAAATGTTATTTTAAATTGATGAAATAAAAAAAAATCAGAGATAAGTTATTCTATGACTTCAATATATTGTTGTTGTAACCCACTCTGAGCCCACTTTGGGATAGAAATCAGATAAATAAATACATAGATCAAAGGTCTGCAGAATCAATTAAATAATTATATGATCTTTCATCAGTGTTATTGACAAAGTTAATTAGCTAGGAGGGTTGATTATTTTGTAATCACTGATGGATACTGAGCCTGCTATAATAATATAGGTAAAATCATTTCAGATAAAAACTGGATATAGAAAGTAAATTTCCCCAGAATAGCCAAGTGGATGGGGGAGAGAGAGAGAATAACATTAAAAGGGGAGTTATTGTGGCAGTATACTTGCTAGAAGGGGTGTCCTTAATAGTAAAATTTGAACAGCTGTTGCTTGTAAACTTTGAAAAGTCATTATCCTTTTTCAGAGGAAAATGAATGTAAAATCTTCTATACTGATTAAATCTAAAAGTACACTGCTTCATTCTGTCTACAGGTCTTCACATTTCTTTTATTTCTTGTGTGCATTGTTTATAGTCCAGCTTTCTCACTGAGATTCAAGGCAGATTACACAGTGTAAGTCAATGCAATAAACAGGGTGGGACAACCTATAAGCAGAAATCTGAAGCAAAGCTGAAACAAAGGAAAAGCATTAACCTAACATGTTAAACAATGCAGACATTACATAGTAGGATAAGATATGGAGTTTAAGAGGAGCTGGTGTAGTGGTTAAGACTGTAGGACTGGGATCTGAGCAGCTGAGGTTCAAATCTCCATTTATGCCATGGAAGCTTGCTGGGTGATCTTGGGCCAGTCACCTTCTCTGTGTTGTGTACTGCCCAGGTAAGAAGGACAAGACATCTTTTCTTTAGGTTGCAGGCAACTCTAGCTTCATTTATTCTTCTATATTCACTCACATATAAAGTGAATCACGTGACTACCAGAACCCAATCTTTCATGTGTTTCCTAATACCTTACCTGGATTTCTTTTGTATAGATTTTTGTAGCAGACACCTACATTGCTCCTGAAACTTCTTTACATGGGCCATAAGTGACAATTATTCACTTGTTATCAGAGCGCTGCCAAATATAATGGGTGACCCTAGAAACTTGGGGCTCCCTCAGTCAAATCTGTGTGTCCAGAAAGCCCCATGATGGAGATGAGGAAAACTCCATTTGGGAAGGCCTGGGCTGCATAGGCAAGGCATACCTCTGAAAGTGCTTCCCCCCACCCCCATTTCTCCTTCAGATAAAAGCTATGGAAAAATACAGGAATGTGCCAGCGTGAATGGGTAATCCCTTCAATGTCTTTCCCCCACCAGTGACTCATCTTTATCTCGACTCTGTCAATATCCTGTGTGTTATCCCATTGTGGTGTTATTACATTGTTTCCTGGGAATGTTGAAACGAAATTGTCACCTAAACTACCCTTCCTGAATGGCCATACAGGTACAATTTTCACCTTTTGTTTTAACCTCTAGACACCCATTGTTATGACCTTGTAAGGCCATCATCTCCGATCTCCCCACCATCAAACCTCCGCAGAGAGACTTCCCCTTCCAATCCTATAACTACCCAGGTCCGGAGTCATAGAGTATGCATTCTGTTAGGCGCCTTGACAGTTTGTACCCACTGATACACCCTGTTTTCGAGTTCCTTTGGGGCAGGTTACACAGGTCGTGCCTGCTTCTGTATCCATTATTTCCACAGATGTCCGCCATCTTCTAGAAAGTTAGTATATCCTTGTTTTCCTCTATTATCTCACCCCTTTATTCCTTAGGTCCTGTATGTATGCTTAAATTTATGTATAAAGGGTGAGTGTATTGCAACACCTACATTATTTTCAGTAAACAATTTCAAACTTTATTCTTGTGTGGAGTTATTTTTTGAGCTATCTGACCTCCATATTATTGGCAAAAGATCTCAACTCCTAAAAGCTCTGTTTTATTCCAGCTAATTTCCCCATTAAAATAGGAAACTCAATTTCCTATTTGTAAAACACTGAGCTTATCAGTGAATAAAGTCTTTTTTTTTCAGTCCATGTTGGGAAGAACAGTGGTGTATAAGTGCCTAAAATAAATAGAAGAAATTCTCAGTGACAATTCCAAGTGACAAACTGAAATTCTCAGTAACAATTGTTCACTGACTCAGTTTGGTGTAGCGATTAAAAGTGGCAGACTCTAATCTGGAGAACTAGGTTTGATTCCCCACTCCTCCCCTTGTAGCTGCTGGGTGACCTTGGGTCAGTCACAATTCTCTCAGAGCTGTTCTCTCAAGACCAGCTCTTTGAAAGCTCTCTCAGCCCCACGTACCACCACCACTACCACCTCCTCCTCCTCTTCTTTTTCTTCTTTGATATCCATTGAATTAAAAGACCAGTGTTGCTCTTATCAAATGTGTTTGGAGTTCTTAATGTATTAACTGTTTTGAAATCTTGAAGAAGTACTCATAGCCCAGAGAAAGCGAGAAACTGATTGGCTTGGGGGCCGGAGGGGTTCATTAAAAATATTCTGATTGCTCTGTTATTGAGTCCTCAGTGCATTCACTTAATCAAGCTAATAGCACAGCAGTCTCTGTGTGAATGACAGAGCACAGCCTGACCTTACACCCTGCCAAGGTGCCCTCATCAAGTGTTTTTCTTATACACACAAACCTCAAAGAGCCATTCAACAGGACTGTTTTTGATGCAATCATGCATCTTTGGGAAGGGCCACCATATTAACAATATATTTCGTTGTGACTGACATTGATTGTCCAGGGTGGTTTTTTTAATTATTATTATTAAAAATCTAATTATAAATACTTTTTACACATGAAAGTCAAAGTGCTTCTTGCTTCAACTTGTTTTGTAATGCAAATAAGCAATCTAAATAAGCAAGAATGTCTTTCACATTACAAATGTCTCCCCCCCCCCACACACACACACACACCCCTTCATATTTATATTAAGAAGAATGAAAAATTCACATAAATAGGCAATGCAAGCTTCAGGGTTCATTTTGATGAGATCTGTGACTAATCTCCTTTTTCTTTAAATATCTTTAAAACAGTGGCCAGAGCTCAAGGCAATTTGGATTGGAACTGCAGCACTGGCAAGGAAGGACATTTAAAGACTTTGCCTTCTGTTGCCTATCAGAAGAAGAAGAATTGCAGATTTATACCCTGCCCTTCTCTCTGAATCAGAGACTCAGAGCAGCTTACAATCTCCTATATCTTCTCCCCCCACAACAGACACCTTGTGAGGTAGGTGGGTCTGAGAGGGCTCTCACAGCAGCTGCCCTTTCAAGGACAACCTCTGCCAGAGCTATGGCTAACCCAAAGCCATTCCAGCAGGTGCAAGTGGCGGAGTGGAGAATCAAACCCAGTTCTCCCAGATAAGAGTCCACGCACTTAACCACTACAGCAAACTGGCCTTTCACCTCAGAGAAGGATCTTCAGAGGCAGAGTTGCCAACTTTTAAACTTCTCCTTTTAGCTTTCCCTTTCCCTTTCCATTTAATATCAGTTTGATCTGCAAGCAATTATCATGTGATGTTATTTACCAGTATGCCATAAAAACACTCAAGCAGCCCATTTCCACTCAGGACAAGACTTCCCCACCATTGTAATATGTTGTCAAAGGCTTTCACGGCCAAAGTCCATTGGTTGTTGTAGATTTTCCAAGCTGTGTGGCTATGGTCTTGGCATTGTAAGACCTGACATTTCTCCAGCAACTGTGACTGGCATCCTCAGAGGTGTAACCCAGAAAACTGGAGTTCTCTTTGGGTCAAATTGAAAAGAAGTTGGTCAGCTTCTCAATTTGACCCAGAGAGAACTCCAATTTTTTGGGTTACACCTCTGAGGATGCCAATCACAGTTGCTGGTGAAACGTCAGGTCTCACAGTGCCAAGACCACAGCCACACCACCTGGAAAATGTACAACAACAACGACTGCAGATTTATACTCTGCCCTTCTCTCTGAATCAGAGACTCAGAGTGGCTTACAATCTCCTATATCTTCTCCCCCCACAACAGACACTCTGTGAGGTGGGTGGGGCTGAGAGGGCTCTCACAGCAGCTGCCCTTTCAAGGATAACTCCTGCGATAGCTATGGCTAACCAAGGCCATTCCAGCAGGTGCAAGTGGTGGAGTGGGGAATCAAACCCGGTTCTCCCAGATAAGAGTTCGCACACTTAACCACTACAGCAAACTGGCTCTCAACCAATTTCCCACCGTTATTTGGTTGAGTAAAGCAAGCAGTTTAAATAGAATTCCTAGCCCAATGTTTCTCAAACTGGGCAGGGGGAGGGTTTTCTTATGCTGTTAAGGTGAAAATGGAGTTCACTTTCTAGGAATTGAGGAGGGACTCTCCACCTCAAACAGATAGAATTTGTTTTTCTCTCTTTCTAAAGATAAAGCTATCATCCCTCACAGTCATCTCAGCACTACACCAAATACACTGGTTGGTTGCTGGGAACCAGTAGCTCAGTCCAAGATACTCTAACTGAGTGACACCAAGGGAGCATAGTCACTATAGTTACTTCTAGTGTAATTAGGGTGGCCAACTGCCTAAAGAAAAAATGTCCTGTCCTTTTAACAGAGGATTATAGGGCTATTACTTACTTACCTGCATAGCACAAAAAGCTTCAGTTGGCCATTGCCACACACAGGCCTATTTTGCATAGATGTTTTCCCTTGCATTTACTATGCATGTCCATCAAGTTTCTTTTTTCATTCTGCATTTCATTCTCCTCCCTCCAGTGCTCAGTTTGCTTTCTGGTCACTATTTACCTGGGTGTTTTTTAGAGTGCTTTTGTGCCAATTTCCCCCTTGTTTCACTTCCACACTTAAGGTAACTCAAAAGTGTACAGATTCCCTCACTTTTCCTCCCACTGCCCTTTGGCCACCCCTCAAAGGTTGTTCCCCACCCACGTCAAGGACATTCCACCCACTCTGTGCCTTTTGCCATCCTCCCCCCCTTCATCGATGTACAAACTCCATTGATTACTTTTATCCTTGTCATTTCAATTTTTTAATTTTTTTATACAAGCAGCATGACTAATGATATGAGATCACTAATCTCAGATCACTGAATTTAAAAAAGATTAAAATGACGGGGGAAATTTTAAAAGGAGCAGCATGAGTTTTAGTTCCCTGATGGTATTGACTTAAAAGGGGGATTGGAGAGGAGGCATATGGCAGCATATCCAGTGCCAAAAAATCCCCCAAACAGATAAAGGATACCCCTAAACACATCAAAAGGGATATTCCCACCCTGATTTAGAAAAGTGTGGGCGTTTTTTTAAAAATTGTAGCCTCAGAATAAATACACAGGAGGAAAAAGAATAGTATGTAAAATGGGCACAGAATCCAAAGTCAAGCTTAAAGGCTTACTGCTTGGAAAATACACATGTGTAATAGGCTACACTCTATTAAAGTGAGAGGCCATTTTTCATCAGCCCTATTGGCAACCCTATATAAAAATCAACTTGTTTCCCCTCTATTTTCCAATATAAAGAATATCAGCACAAAGAGAAATGCTACTTTACATTTTATTTTTTAATTTTAGATAAGTATTTTGCAACCCTTTATAACCTTTTGCTAATATACCTACAGGTTTTTATCTGAGCAAAACTATCCAAATTCTTGTTTGTTTTAGGGGAGTTAGGTAACATTCAGTAGCAAAGCTTTTTTCCAAATGATTCATTCTCATTCAATCCAGACCACAATAAGGAATACCTTTACTACTTCCTTGATCATTATGGGCTCAGTTTTGCACCGCTAGAATCTGGTGCCTTTCTCAAGCCTTCCTTGATGGGGATCTCTTCAGTACAGCATTATTTTACATTTACAGATCCACAAAGAAATTCTCTGCATATCAGCACATGGGTTAATAGCAAACAGCTAAAGCTGGTTCATTTAGAGCTAGTTTATTTAAATCATCATTGTGATCAGCCAGAATCTCAAAGCGATTTGAGGTTGGAATTTGTACAGAGTAAAAATCTCCAATTTTCTTTTGCTTGTGAGGGGGGAGTAGAGGTTCCTCTTGGTCTCTTCTACGCTTGGACACACCCATGTTAGTCTCAAGATATAATAGCAAATAGTAATTGCTTCAATTCCTTGGCTCAGGATGATAATAAACCATAAGGTTGCATCACAGAATAGAATCTCTTTTAACCAGGGCAGAAAGTTAGCAGCTTCTCAGGTTACATGCAATTACATGCTATTCCTCTGAGAGCACCAGCTGGGAAATGAGCCAGTAAATTCCTAGCAACCAGCTATTTATAAAACAGAGAGATAAAAGTCGGCCAAGGAGACTTGACTATGTTGCTGTTAAACTGATTCAAACAATTGGCAGCTTGAAAAGACAGAGAAGAGGTAAATGCTGTTTAAAAACTAATAAAACAACTTAGCGTTTTTGGAGCTTCAACAGCAGCCGCCTACATTCATCACCCGGAAACCGGAAGTCTAAAAATATAATCAAACACACAAAAATATAATCAAACACACATAATAGCACCCTCTTTACAAGTATTAACAGAACAGGCATAATTCCTAAAGCCTGGCTCAACTCAATAGTGGTCCCAATTTATAAAAAAGGAGATCCTGCCATCCCAAATAATTACAGGCTGATTAGTCTGCTATCTACCATTGGCAAACTATTTTCTAAACATCTGTTGAGTAAACTTGAACAATGGATGACATGAGAAGAAGTTCTTGGTCCGGAACAACTGGGATTTTGTAAAGGCAAAACTACTCTTGATCATTGTAATACCTTGTCTCATCTAATTTCCAAATACACTATTAGGAAAAAGATGAAATTGTATGTAGCTTTTTTAGACTTAAAGGGAGCATTTGATTCAATTGACACGGACCTGCTTTGGGCTAAACTTGAACAAACAAGTATTGATAAAAGACTTCTCATGCTTATTAAAAAATTATATACTTCTAACTTTTGTCAGGTCAAATGCTCTTCATCAGGCAATCTTACGTCAAAAATCCCGTTAAACAAAGGGGTTAAACAAGGCTGTGTGTTGGCCCCTTTTCTGCTTAACCTCTTTCTTAATGACCTTGCTCCCTTTTGTCAGATATCGATCATCATAGTCCTAAACTCGGTGCCAGACATTTTCCCTTACTTTTATATGCGGACGATACAGTTTTACTATCTTGTTCCAGAACTGGATTAAAACGCTTGCTTGCCCGTTGTATCACTTTCTTTAACTACAATAAGCTCCTTTTGAACTATGACAAATCTAAAATTGTTGTATTTTCCAAATCTTGGAAACCAATTAAATGGTCAATAGGTGGCAAAGAGATGGAACAAGTAAAATACTATAAATATTTAGGAATTAATTTCCAATATAACTCACTTTGGACTAATCACCATAACTGTATAATTAAGTCAGTCAATGTTAACGTTGCAGCTATTCAGCGCTTCTTTTATAGTAGAGGCAACTGCACTAAAAATCTTTAAGGCTAAAGTGATACCACAGCTCTTATATGGGGTCCAAGTTTGGATCACAGCCTTGGACAACAACATTGAAGGTGTCCAATCAAAATTTCTACGGAAAATCCTGGGATTCCCGAAGTGCATACCATATGCAGTTCTATGTTTAGAAACAGGGGTGAATCTTGTGGAAACACAAGCATGGCTAATGTTATTTAAATATTGGTTATGGCTACATTTCTACTCTGATTCGGAGCCTTCTATATCAACTGCTCTCAGAATCCAATATGTCAAATTGGTTAGTACAGCGCAGCGACCTAGCGACGGTAATCCATGCTACGGTCACCTCAAGAATAGATCACTGTAATGCTCTCTACATGGGGCTACCCCTGACGCTAACCCGGAGACTACAACTAGTGCAGAACGCTGCGGCACGGCTGTTAATGGGGCTACCACGATGGGAGCACATTCGGCCAGTGCTGAGAGAGCTGCACTGGTTGCCTGTTGTGTTCCGAGTCCGCTTCAAGGTGTTGGTACTAACCTTTAAAGCCCTTTATGGTCAGGGACCTGCCTATCTACGGGACCGCCTTTCCCCATATATCCCCCAGAGAGCACTGCGATCAGGGACAAAAAATCTGCTGTCTGCCCCTGGCCCAAAGGAAGCCAGGCTATGCGTAACAAGATCCAGGGCTTTCTCGGTGGCAGCACCAGAACTTTGGAACACCCTCCCAGAAGCTATAAGGGCCCTGCGGGATTTGTCGGCGTTCCGCAGGGCCTGTAAGACCGAACTGTTTAGACAAGCTTTTCTGGTTGACTGAAAATGGGCTGCCACCGGACATCCTACAGAAGCTGGCGATCATAGTCAGAACCCAATACCGCCAGACTGGATTGAGACAGCGCAAATAGTTTTAAATTGATAAGTGAACTATGTTTTTATATGTTTTATGGAATTGATTGTTTTTATGATATTGTAAGCCGCCCTGAGTCCGCTTGCGGAGAGGGCGGGATATAAATGTAAAGTAATAAATAAATAAATAATAAAGTATTTATTGAGAGGAAAATTAAGTCTATGGGCATTGATATAGATTCACTTTTTATGCTATCCCTAAAAGATGCATTCTTGAAACTTAAGCTTAGAATCTTGGATATCGAAATGCAAACATTATATAGCCTGACAAACAAAACTTGCTACCCGCTGAATTTTGAACTTCCTCTTTCTGTAGGGAAATTAGCGTCATATTTCTCCTCTCTGCAAGCACCACAACAACGGCGTGCTTTCTCGTTAACGAGAAGCAATGCATTACCATCTGCTATTTTATTTGGCAGATTTAACAGGATTGATTACTCTGCCAGACATTGTCTTTGTAATCCCAAATGTATCGAAACTATCTCCCATGTATTATTGAATTGTCCCCTTTATGATGATATTTGTTGTACATATTTGAAAGATATTTTAGCGGATATGTTGAGCTGTGTTGATTCAGGCAAAGTCTACAGACTTTTAAATGACACCTGCTCTGAGTTAACTTTAACGGTTGCCGAATTTCTTCAACAGGCCATGGAAATCCAACAGAGACTGGCTCTGGAATGACCATATCTTATTTGTTTTATTCATTTAATTTTGTTAAACTTGAAATTACATATATTGTACTCATTTTATGTACATTAGCTCCCCTGCATACTCTATTATCCAGGATTTTATATTACTTATATTGTTATTTGTACTGCTAAATCTGTTTTATGCTAATAAAGGCTTGTTGTTGTTGTTGTTGTTGTAAATAGCAAACAGATGACAATGAGCAACCCTTGCATGTACTGTGGGCTCAAGGAAGAATTGAATTTCATTAGCTGAGTACTTTGCAAATAAAAACTGCTCTTCACCTTCATTAAATGAATACATTCTGGTAGAATGCAAAGGCTTATGTTTTGCCATGCAGAAACTCCCAACAGAGTATATTAAACACCTTCTCCATGGCCAAGGATCATACCTAAGCACTGTGGAAGCTATACCATGCAATCCTAAGAATGCTTTCCTGGGCACAACCCATCGACTAGATATAAGTAGGGTTATGACCTCACATGCTTAAGGTTTCTGCCATAATGTCAATTAGATGCTGTCAATGTGGTCCCCTATCTTCAGGGGGTAGGTGATTGGAAAGAAGAAGAAGATATTTGATCTATATCCCACCCTATACTCTGAATCTCAGAGTCTCAGAGCTGTCACAATCTCCTTTACCTCCCCCCACAACAGACACCCTGTGAGGTAAGTGGGGCAAAGAGAGCTTTCCCAGAAGCTGCCTTTTCAAGGACAACTCCTATGAAAGCTATGGCTGACCCAAGGCAATTCCAGCAGGTGCAAGTGGAGGAGTGAGGAATCAAACCCAGTTCTCCCAGCTAAGAGTCTGCGCACTTAACCACTACACCAAACTGGCTCTTAATAATAGGACATTATTGATGACATGAGACTGAGAATGTTGTCAGGGCTATTGCATATTTTTTTAAAAAAAAAATGTATAGAAGAGCAATGCTAAGCAGAGTTGCACTTTTCTAAGTTCCTTGACTTCAGTAGAAAGGTGTAACTCACTGTATAGAGAGTTCTGTAATTGGAGCAAAGCACCCAGAACACCAAGCCCTTTCCAGTGTTAGTAACTGAGATGGACGCTTCATACATCAGTTCTGGCAGAATATTAGTTTGCTGGGCTGCTTCTGCAGTCCAGGCCAAGACAAGTGTCACTATAGGGAGTATCACTCTTCAGATAGAACCAGACTCTCATCCTTTTTAATTTATTAATTGCTAATCCTATTTCAGATACTAGAAGTGTTCTGCAAAGATTTCATGTTTGTGCTTGTCTACAAGTGAGATTTCTACCTTGCCCCCAAAGGCTGAAATAATTTCTGCAGTTGGAACGCACTTTGCTGGGGGGCAAAGAACGAAATAAAATTGTTTAAATTGCTTGTTAATCACTTTTGGTGTGACATACACCCAACGTCAATTGTCTTCATGATGATATAATTACAAGTACATATATGTTTGAGCCTGAAGGCTAGCAATTTGCCAAGTTTTTCTCCCAACTCTTCATAGTTTGGTTTTAAGCAAGTCAGGGCTAATTCAGGTTGAGAGAATTGTAATTTGTTAGATTGTATCTGAGATTCATTATACAGTCATAATTCTCATCAGTCGGAACCAAATTATAGCAAACAGTTGGTTCTTTTCACTGAGATTAGTGATGCTGCCAAAACTCAGAAAGGGGGAACTTGGAAAACAAATGTATACACAGCTCCCCCTTGAGCCTCATCTGAATAAAGCTCAGCTTCCCACCACCTCCCAAAAAGTTTGGATCCAAATTATTATGGGCTCAGTTCTGCACCACCAGAATCTGGTGCCTCTCTCAAGCCTACTGTGAGGAACCAGTCAGGATCAGCTTGGAAGGGTGACCACTATGAATTTTTTCCTGTCACTTCCACCCAGTACCTCAAGCACAAACTCACACACACAAAAAAGTCAGAAAAATAAACTAGGCACCAAACGTTTTAAAACCAAAATATATTTATTGGATCACAAAAAGGCAGGGAAGAGAGTGAAAATAATATTAATTGGTTATAACCAAATCAGTTAGCAGATAGGAGTTCAACTGAACAATCTTCAAACACCAGAGATTTGGCAGGCTGAGATAGTTTAGAAATATAAGAAGAAGAAGATATTGGATTTATATCCCGCCCTCCACTCCGAAGAGTCTCAGAGCGGCTCACAATCTTCTTTACCTTCCTCCCCCACAACAGACACTCTGTGAGGTGGGTGGGGCTGGAGAGGGCTCTCACAGCAGCTGCCCTTTCAAGGACAACCTCTGCCAGAGCTATGGCTGACCCAAGGCCATTCCAGCAGGTGCAAGTGTAGGAGTAAGGAATCAAACCCGGTTCTCCCAGATAAGAGTCCGCACACTTAACCACTACACCAAACTGGCTCTCCACACCAAACTGGCTCTCCATATAGACACTGGCAGGCTTAATACAATCTCTAAGAACCTTGAACAGGCAGGCAGTGCTTACATGGTGATAGGATCACTATGCACTAGGATAGAATTATCCTCTAAGCCTGGGCTTCTTAAATCATAAAAATAATAAATGGTCACATACTCTTTGCCATACACACTGAGGAATTCTGACTTGTACCAGATAAATATTCCCTCACAGACTCACTCACTAGCATACAGGACTCACACCTTTTGAGTGCTTTTCCAGCCCCTCAATCCTGTGTCTCCCACCCAGCTAGAATCCTAGTCTGACTCTTGGGATTCCTTCCTAGCCACAATAATCCAGTCCTTCTTTCAGTGTGTTTGAATGTTCTAATGATATGCTGACAGATCTCCTCAGAGAGTTTTTCCTCACAGAAGGTGCCTGGTTTTGCCCCCTTCTTCCCAATAATTCTCTCACAGGCAGAAACTTTAATTCCATTTTGTCTCCCAAGGAACTCAGCCCACAGGCTGTTTTTGGGCCCTTCCCAGTTGCTCTCACAACTGAACAGCTTCAGCACCAAGACTGAACTCCTCCAGCACTTATACTGAACTCCTCCAGTGCTCAGACTGAACTGAACTGTTCCAGTACTAAAACTCAACAACTCTGAGGCATTTCCCCCCTCCAAGCCTCTTTGCAATTTGATACATTTTCGTAACTAGCCCAGCCAATTGGTGCAAGCTGTTCCCAGCTACCAGGCTAGCTGCCTGAGTCCATTACATCTACCCTTGTTAGAAGGAGCATTTGCACAGAGAGCTGGCAATAGAGCTCTTGTTATTGATTAATATATTTCCCATCTTTCAATTAATAAATGGACAAAGCAGTGAACAATAAAAATATACAGTGGGGGTCTGTACGCATGCGCTGAGGAAGCCGGCTGTTTGCTCGTCCTCCCCTTCGGATTGGAATTTTAAATAGCTCAAAAGAATGTAAATAGCCTTTTGGCAAGACTATTTGAAGAAGGAGCTTACTTATGAAGGTCTGAAGAACATAAGAATTCCTTTCTGGGGTCCCAGAGGGTAAGATAACAACTCTTACTATCAAATTAACGAGGCAATGCCCAGGTTAATTACTCAGTGGTCGCGCGTAACTCCAGAAAAAAACAACATGGCTAAGACAATTAAAGAATTATCAGAGCAAATTATTGCTTTCCAGGCTTTAATAATGTCGTCCCAGGACCAGATAAGATCTGAAATTAAGTCAGTGAGAGAAGCAGTTTCAGAGTTGACTGCGGAGCTCAAAGACACACGGAACATTGCTATTTCGGCTAACGAGCTTGCCTTATCTAACAAACAGAAAATAGTCCAGCTGAACTCGCAGCTTACAGAGCTCACTGACCGTAACAGAAGAGCGAATTTGATCCTGGGTGGAATTTCAGAGGAAATAAATAATAAACTGCTGGAAGGAACTCTTATAGACTGGATGGGTGAGCAAGGAGTTACTCTGCAATCTCAGGATATTGAGAGCGCTCATAGACTGCAAAGGAGACAAGATGGTGGTGCCCCAAGGGAAGTCATAATTAAATTTTCAAGGGAAAAGACTCAGCAGATAGTTTTCAAGACTTTGAAAAAAAAGAAAGACCTTTCTTTTAGAGGAAGGAAAGTTTGGGTGAGAGAAGACTTCTGCCAGGAAAGCATCAGAAAGAGAAGGCTAATGAGACCCTTTGGGCAAAAATTATATGACAATAAGATTAAATTCTCTTGGGGGTACCCCTCCTTAATAATTATTTTTAAAGACGAAAAAAGGCTGGTGGCCCGCAACCCTAAGGAAGAAAGAGATCTCCTTACTCGCCTGGGCATCGCCACAGATGACCTGAGAGACCCGAGAGAGGAACAAGAAGAAGAAACAGTGGATCTCGATGTGGACCCGGGAGAAGGAAGCTCAAATAGACAAGAGAAAAGGCCAAGAACGGACTACTAAAGGGAAGTATAAAACATTTTGAGCTAAATTTAGCTAGAAGCTAGAAGGGGAGGGTGGGGTGCGTACCCCCTGGAAGGTGGAAGACAGGATGATTGTCTCATCCAGAAAGTTGTCTGTGCCCCAGGGGAAGGGAATGGGGAGTGGGTTTTTAGTAAGAAGTATAGTAAAATACCCTCAGCCAATAGGGCCCAAGTTTGTTACAAATAAAGAGAATGGATAGATCTTTAAGAGTCCTTTCACTGAATGTGAATGGTCTAACAGCAAATCTTAAGAGATTCAGAGTAATTAAAATGGCTAAAGAACAAAGAATAGATCTGTTGTGCCTACAGGAAACTCACAAAAAAATAAATGATAGAAAACCATTGATAAAAGATTTGAGGTGGCAGGTTTTAGCAGAAGCAAGAGGGTCTTCCAAAGCTAGAGGTGTGGCTACATTAATGCATAAGGATATTAAGGTGGAGAACATTGAAAAATTAGTAGATAAGGAAGGTAGATACCTGTTAGTTAAGTTTAAGCTGGAAGCCATAAAAATCACTATAGTAAATTTTTATGCACCAAATAAAAGACAAAGGAAATTCTTAAACTTGGTTTTTAAGAAGATACAACAGTTTTCAGAGGGCGAACTAATTGTAGTGGGTGATTTAAATACGGACATAACCAAGAACAATAGTATTAAGCTAAGAGATTGGGGCTTGAAGGACGCTCATGAGTTTACCGACACGAGACCCAGCCTGACACACATTTCTTGTAGACATAAAACAGCATCCCGCTTAGATTATATAATTTTGGGAAAAAAATAATAATATGGTGGTTAAAGAGATCAAGACCCATCCAATTTTGATTTCTGACCATGCCCCTCTAAGTATAGAATTAGAACTAAATCTTCCCTCGACAAACAGACCTTGGAGGTATAACAACCTGGTAATGGCAAAAGAAGAGGATAGGGAATACTTAATGACATAGTTAAAATTATATTTTAAGGAAAATAGAGGAACTGTGTCAACTAATATATTATGGGACGCTGCTAAAGCGGTAATAAGGGGCCATTTGGTTAGGAAAGAAAAAGACATAAAAAGAGAATGGCATAAAAAAAGGCAAACAAAACTTAATGAATTTGAGGAGTTACAAAAAGAAATAATGGGAAAGTGTAATCCTAGTTTACAGATTAGAATTAAAGAGATTCAAAAACAGTTGGAGGCCCTAGATATGGCAACAATGTGGAAAAAGGAAATAATGGTTAGGAACGACTTCCAGAGGAATAGCATTAATACAGCAAAAAGGTTAGCTAATTATTTGAAAGTTAAAAAGGCAAAACAATCAATTAGAAGTATTAAAATTAATAATAATACAACTCAAAACTCTAAGGAAATCACTAAGGCATTTGTGGACTTCTATAAAAAATTATATATGAAAAAGAATATAACGGAGGTGTGGGACGCACCTAAGCTAATCATAGAGGAGGAAGCAAAAGCCTCACTGGGAGCTGAGATTACACTCCAAGAGATAAAGGAAGTAATAAAAGCGCTCAAAAAGGGTAAATCACCAGGGCTGGATGGCTTTACTTCTGACTTTTATAAAGAAATGGTAGAAATTATAGCACCCGAATTGCAGGTAGTTTTTAACGAAGTCTTGGAAGGAAAGAAAGCCCCGGACTCATGGAAGGAAACAGAAATAATTTTTATATTAAAGCCCCAGAAAGACCCGGAAGAAGTAGGTTCGTATAGGCCCATTAGTTTACTAAATCAAGATTATAAGATCTTTGCTAAGGTTTTAGCAAATAGACTTAAGAGAGTTATCTCGTCAATCATAAAAGGGGACCAATACGGTTTTATTGAGGGGAGATCTATTGCCCATCCCATTAGAAATATCTTAAATGTACTGCATCATGGCCAAAAGAAAAAAAATAGCTCTGTTAAAGTTGGATGTTTATAAAGCCTTTGATACTCTCTCACATGAATTCTTGTGGCAAATATTAAAGAAGATAGGTTTAGAGGAACGGTTCTTACACGCTATACAGGAAATATACAATGGAGGTAAGGCAAAAGTTAGAGTCAACACTGACCACTCACAAGCGTTTCCAATTCAAGGGGGGGGGGGGTAAGACAAGGCTGTCCACTATCCCCGCTCATATTTATAATAGCTATAGAACAACTAGCAGAGCGAATTAGGAATGCGGGGAGAATAGAGGGTATAAGTCAGGTAATGAAGAAATGAAAATTAATTTATTTGCGGATGATATCATAATAATTATGTCTAACCCAAAAGACGGAGCTAAAGAGATTAAGATAATTTTAGATGATTTTGAAAAGTGTTCAGGGCTCGGAGTGAATATGGCAAAATCAGAAATTCTATACCTTAATGTTAATAGAGAGGAAAAACAGGAAATAAATAGGATTACGAATATAGGAATGGGAGCCAAGAGACTTAAATACCTAGGGATAGTCCTGCAAAAAAATATGGACAAAATGATAAATGAGAACTATGGTAAAATATGGAAGAAAATAGAGAGAGAGATGAATAAATGGAATCATAAAATACTAGGGATATCAACTAGAATAAGATCTCTTAAAATGTTCTTGATACCAAAGTTAATGTATTTATTCCAAACGTTGTTTAGGTTTGAGGAAAAATCAAATTGAACAATGGAATAAAGCAATCAAAGTGTGGATTTTTAATAATAAAAACTGTAGGTTTCATAAGAGAATTCTATACAACCTTAAATTAGAATTAGGTTGGGGAATCCCAGATTTAAGTAAATATTATGAGGCCTTCCAACTAAGAGCGTTACTAGATGTGAGTGAGGATAAGGTACAGAAGTGGATTAATTTCGAGAATGCAGTTAACAGTGGTATTGGAAGATTTGGAATTTTTTCCACAGTGTCGACAAAAGATCTAAAATTAGCTATAGGGCCCAGAAGAGTAGCACTAGAAACCTGGATGAAATGGTACCCACAGTGGCTAGGAAAGCTTTCAAGGTGGAGCCCCCTAGAAGCTATTGTTAAGGAGGTGCATGCTATAAAATGGTGGGAAAGGCTTAAAAACAAAGGCTATTTTAGAGTGGACGATATGTTTAGGGGTGGTAAACTAAAACCTTTACAGGAAATTACAGAAGATTTAAGTAATCAATACTGGTTAAACATAGCAGTCTTGCATAAGATAGTTAAGAAGATCAGTGAAAAGGGAGAGCTTTGGTTAGACGCTCCAATGGAAGAGATATATAAAGTAATGGCCAAACAAAGGAAGGGTCTAGTGGGGTTACTATACAGAAAAATGATTTCAAATAAAGATAAAATAATAGTACATTTACAAAAGATTTGGAGTCATGAAGGTCAGTTAAAAGAGAGGTTGGCTGGGAAAATCTTGGAAGGACTAGAAGGGATTAAAGTAATCAAATTTAAAGAACTGGAATATAAATTTTTCACAAAATGGTACAAAACACCCGCACAAATAGCCAATATATTCCCAGGAATGAGTTCCAAGTGCTGGCATTGCAAACAATTTAAGGGTTGGTTTGCACATATGTGGTGGGAGTGTGAAGAGGTTAAACCCTTTTGGGGGGAAATTATTCAATTTATTAGAAAAGTCTGCAATGTACTATTAACCATTGGCTTTGATGTTGTTAAGCACAATAGGAAGTCTGGCACTAAGTAGACCCACTCAAACCTTGTCAAGGCAATGATACTAACGGGGAAGGCGGTCATCGCTTTGGGGTGGAAAGATAAAAGTAAATGGTCAATAGAAATCTGGCACAGCTATTTGTTTGATTACATACAGTCTGACATCGTGGCAACAATCAACAAGGATTCCACGTGGGAAGATAAAGTCAAGGAAATCGAGACCAGATGGAACCCTTATTTAGAATGGATCTCAGGAGAAACAAGGAAGGACATTCAGTGGAAGATCAAGACTTTGTGCCCTTGGCTGAGGGGAAAAGACTAAGAGAAGATGGGGAGGGTTGGGGGGGGGAAGGGTTATTTGTAATTCCAACATTCATATGTTGTAATGGTCAATTGTACAAGAGTCAATAAAACATAAAAATATTTTTTTTAAAAAATAAAAATATACAGCAACACTAGTCAATAATTAAGGTGGAAAACTAGATATATTAATCTGAGTCTTACTGTTCCTGGCCAGAGGGAGGTTGTAATAGCCTCAAATGGAAAGTCTGAATATTCGGACTCTGGGCCATGTAATCAATGCTCTTACTTCATCATAGCCAAGACAAACAAGGCACCTTCTTCAAGTACTTGAAGGGCTGTCGTATAGGGGATGGTGCAGAATTGTTTTATGTTGCCCCAGAAGGTAGGACCAGAACCAATGGGTTATTATTATTTTTTATTATTATTATTAAATTTAATTTGTATCCTGCCCTCCCCGTCTAGGCAGGCTCAGGGCGGCTAACAACATTCAATAAAACATTATACACAATACAATAATTAAAAACGACATTAAAATTATACATAGTTAAATACATATTTTAAAACTAATCCAGCATATATAATCTATAACTTAACAGCAGCAGAGATGTTCCGGGTGCTATTTATCCATTTACGTATTTAGGTAATGGCAAGGATCACTAAAGAGTTACTTTGTTGGATCATCCGTTCGGCCATCCTCTGTCAGCAGTTGAAATTAACCAATGGGTTGAAATTAAATCAGAAGAGTTTCCAGCTCAAAATTAGGAAATTAGGAAGAACTTCCTGACAGAGCAGTTCCTCAGTGGAATAGGCTTCCTCAGCAGGTGGTGGGCTCTCCTTCCTTGGAGGTTTTAAAACAAAGGCTAGATGGCCATCTGACAGCAATGCTGATCCTGTGAACTTAGGGGAAAGTATTCGTGAATTTCATGCATTGTGCAGGGAGGTGGATTAGATTACCCTGGGGGTACCTTCCAACTTTAGGATTCTATGAGAAGACATCATAAGGCAAGACAAATTAGATCTTTGGTTGGCCCTACTCATAGGTACACACCATTATGGTGAGGGACTGCTATAGACCATCTGTTTTTTGAAGTGCTCCACCTTCCATGGTCTCAGCTGTCCAGCCTCATTGGGGAAGGGCAGTGACAGCACTCCTGGTGGCCATGGCAGCAGCACTCCCTCCAAGCAGCACTCACCAACTACTGTTCTTGGTAAAGGGAGTGCAGGTGCTGCAGGCAACTGAGCATGGTAGTGGGAGGACTTGTGAGTGGGGAAAAGATGCACAGGCAGGTGTGGAGGTGGAAAGTGAGGCAAGAGGGGGATTAGTGGTGGGCAAACTGAGCTCTTGAGCACTATCTACACAGGTGATCCCAATACCTAGAACTGGCCCTAGAAAGTGGTGCTGGATGAATACTACTTGGCTCAGTCTTTGGTTTGTGGAGTCCCACAGGGTTCCATCTTATGCCCCACATTTTTTAAATATCTATATGAAACTACTGGGTGAGGTCATCTGTACACCATAATGGTGTGTACCTATGGATAGGGCCAATCAAAGATCTAATCAATATGCAAATGACACTCAGCTGTCATCATGGTGCACTATACTTCACTGTCTGAGTGAGCAGTTACTTATGAGTTCCTTAGAGAATCAGGAAGCAACTCCAGTAATTCATGCATGTAAAGGTCATGCAGGTTCTATGTTATTTTAAACTAATACTGTAACAAGATGTTTCTCAGAATGCCTAAATGATTGCTTCCGAAGTGTTTACACATAGGAATTTCATGGTTAACTACCAAGTCAAATAAAAAGAATGGGATTACAATTAATTTACTTTATGAATGGGGACTAGAGGCAATAATAACCCATTATGGGTTTGCTCTTTTTTTTAGCACAATATTGCTTTATATTTCATTTTGGGTTCTGTGTCTCCAGGATGGACATCATTCACAATAATTGTGCATTTCTAAAGGCACAGAAAGGGCACAGTCATCTACAGGAAGTAGATTCATAGTTGATCTTACTGACATTGAGCTAGGCAGTTTGTGAGAAAGTAGGACTTTTGGGTGGAGTGTAGCTGGTTGGCAGTGGCAGCATAAGCAGTTTTTCTGGATGAGTGCCTTTGACTAGAACTGGGATATTGTATGCAAATAATCCAAGCCAAAGTAAGTGTCACAGAGACTGGGTTTCTAGTTATCTAATACAAATGAGAGTGGGAGGGAGGAGTGCTCTAAATGCAGCACAAAGTTCTAAGAAGTGTCTAAGTCAGTCTGAGATGAACCTGAGCAAACAAGAGGCAAGAAGAAAGAGAACAGAGACTCCAGGTATTGTACCGTCCTCACAAAAAGCCAAAGGTAATCTAGACAGGGTTTAAAGTGGTCCACTGCAAGTTAGGAAGAAAGAGCTATTTAGCATATGTTATAGCCTTTTGTACATTTGAACTTAACATCTGTTTTATGGAACACTGAAACAAATTTGTAAGATTTTGTGTGGTATAATAATGGGAAGAACTCCATTGTTTCTCTTGTTAGATTATTACTGGAATATTGAAAGCTAAGAATCACTGTATTTTCTCAGCATTTATTATCTCATTGAAGCTGAAGGTGAGCCAGTTCAGGCATGTTCACCTTGCAATCTGTACAAAAGAAGTGGTGACTTGTTTTGTATAAACTGTATAAAGCAATGAGGAAGCAAAATTGTTTTATGAAATCCTGCAGCATGTAATCACTTCCTTTGGTTTCTGGATCTGGGCTAAAGTAGAAATCCGGAGATGAAGCTCTGGTACAGATCAAGGAGATCAGCTGGTTGCTACAAAAAAGATAGAAACTGGTCAAGTGCTCTTACAGCCCAGCTACAGGTTTCTGCTTTTAACAACAGAATGGACAATTATAGGAGCTAATCCCAGCCTTACCTTCCTGCATTCTATTGCTTTCAGTGCCTGGCAAATCAAGCAGGCAGTAAAATGTTGAAAGCCATCAAGCATTATACGGTAAGGTATAAAGGAAGGTTACAGAGCCACCTACATTGCTTTAAATTTCAACATGCATATATCCTTTTGTCACTCCTTTTGTCACTCCATATATCCTTTTGTCACTCCTTTTGTCACAATTAGTGTGGTCATCCTAAATCCTTTTATTTTTAAGACTGCTTCACAGTCTTCCAAATGGGAAACTAGTTTCCATTTTGAACCAAATATGCATTTCACAGGTTTACTATTGGGAATGCATAAGAATGGTTGTGGTGCGTGGGAAGGGGTCTCTCTGACATATCTCACACTCATCATTTTTAAATAAACAATTCATTAATGAATTAAATGGGATGATGCTGTAGTTCAGGGGTGTCAAACATATGGCCTGGGGACCTGAACTGGCCTTTACAGGGCTCTTATCCATCCCACAAGCAACTGGTGTGAGGGAGGGAACAGGAGGCTGCTTGGGGGAATGAGTGGGTGGAGCCCACTGATTGTGGCTTCAGCATAGCAGAACAACCTTGTCTGCAGCAATCAAGCAGATTTCATGAGGGGGTACAAATGATCCTCTGCTAGGGCCTGCTAGTGGTCAGCACTGCCACTGTATTTGCAAAAAAACCATGTGCCAACTGTTCTTTGGCCCATTGAAGGGTGTTCTTCAACAGTTTCTTCCACACTTCAGGGGCCTAATTCTTCCACCAAGCATGCAGCTCAGTCACTAGGCCTCCCACCTCTATGGACCATAGGGTTGCCAAGTCCAAGTAAAGAAAAATCTGGGGACTTTGGGGGCGGAGCCAGGAGACTTTGGGGGTGGATCCAGGAGACATTGGGGGTGGAGCCAAGAACAAGGATGTGACAAGCATAATTGAACTCCAAGGGAGTTCTGGCCATCACATTTAAAGGGACAGCACACCTTTTAAAATGCCTTTCTTCCATAGGAAATACTGAAGGATAGGGGCACCATCTTTTGGGGCTCATAGAATTGGACCCTCTGGTCCAATTGTTTTGAAACTTGGGGGGTATTTTGGGGAGAGGCACTAGATGCTATACTAAAAATGTGGTGCCTCTACATCAAAAAATAGACCCCCCCCCAGAGCCCCCAATACCCACGGATGAATTCCCTATTATTCCCTATGGGAATCGTTCTCCATAGGGAATAATAGAGTGCCCAGTAGACATTTCCCTCCCCCCCCCATGCTTTCTAAAGGGGGGGAGGGCCTCCAAACCTGGGAATCCCCTGCCCCCTCCCTCTCTCACACACACAAATACTTACCAGATCTTCTTCCGGAGAACTCTTGCTGTGAAAACGAAAGCAAAAGAAAGGGAGGGGCCGTTCTCCCAAGCCCTTCCTGGCCAGCATTAAAGGGGCATACATTTTACAAACGGCTCAGGAGCTCTATAATAACATGAAGCCTACAGGTATGTTCTCCCCCCCTCCACCCCCCACCCCCCGCTTCCTGATTTTTGAAGAGCGGGAGATGAGGCTGCGAACCCAGGGGTCTCCCGCCAGAGCGGGAGGGTTGGGAAGCCTAATGGACCACCCAGCAGCCTTCAGCCATAAGTGGCTGCTATCTCATGGGGGCACTGCTGGAGATCTCTGGTTATGATGACCACTGGGTGTTCTGGGGTCTCTGCCTGTCACTATTATATGTAAAGAGACAGCTTATAGCATGTGCTGCAAAACAGAAAGTAGATCTGGAGGCTTAGATGATCTACCTGACAGCAGGTGGCTGGCTGCCAGAGGAATTACATCAGCCAGCAGAGTCAGCATGACACAGCAAGTTGCTGATTGGCTGTCCCATGTATAAATGTACAGAGCAACTGTGGTAATTGTGGGTTAAAGGAGTTGGAGTGCAGCGGAGCATATTGTCAGTCAGGAGAGTGAGTGGTATTGTAAATAAATGTATATAGTGGTTTTACAGCTACTGTGTACAGCCTTCATTCTTGCGTCGCTAAGAACCACCCTCCTGGTCTCTGAGCGCATCGACACTGCCATGTATGCAGAGCCTGCTCTCCCATCAGATGATCTGGCTGCCTTCAGTCTCGGGCAACTGCTGCCACATAGCAATCTCACAGCTTGTTGATGATCTCTGGCTTGAACTTCAGCATTGCCCCACCATGGATCACCTGGTGGCCTTGGTTGGAGGTGGCTGCCACCACATAGTCATCTCCAGCTTGGCCTAGTTTCCACCATGCACATGGTCTCAGACCGGAGATGCCACCCTCTGCTTCTACAGAGAGGGAGGTTAATTCAACTTGTCTTCCCAGTCTCTTTCCATGGCAGTTCAGGGCCAGGGAGGAGCTTGAAACACCCAACCCCTTTGTATTTTTACCTTGGGGCCCGAACACCCAGTATTGGTGGTAGCAGCAGACTGGGAAAGGGTTTGCCTTCCTCTAGGCAGTGCGAGAGCATCTGGTCATTGTTGCAGCACTGGCTCTCCAGTCCACCCATGCGGATTTACCCCTGCACACATACCCAGCCCATGAAGCTTTGCAGTGAGGACACACAAACTGGGAGCTTACCAGCTGCTGTCCTTTATGAAGTTTGTATCTCCAGTACCTGACATTACATATTATGGCACACATTGCCCAGCCCAACAAAGACACATTTATGTCAGATCCGGCTCTTCTAACAAATGAGTTTGGCACCTCTGCCAGTGTAGTTAATCATGCTAAATGTATGAAAAGTGGCAACAATGAAGTTCTCAGAATAAATTGCTGTGTTTATTTATTTATTTAATTTATATGTCGCCTCTCGATAACAGTGGTCTTTAGGCAGCTAAAAATTAAAACATTAAAAATACAATATGAATAAAACCAAAAATTAAGCCACAACAAATCCAATTAACTAAAAGCTAAGTGGAAAAGCTCCATTTTCCAGGCCCTGAGGAATTTAGATAATTCTCACAGGGCCAACATATAATCTGGCAGCTGGTTCCACCAGGACAGGACCATCATAAAGCAGGCCCTCATCCTGGTGGAAGCCAGGCAAATGTCCAGGAGGCCAGGCACCACTAGCAAGTTATGAGTTGAATAACACAAATATTGAAGGAGAACATGTCAGAAGAGCTGGTCTGCCAGGTATGAAGGTCCCAGATCATTTAAGCCTTTAAAGGTAATCACCAGTACTTTGAATTTGATCCAGAACTCAATTGGCAGCCAGTGCAGCTGTTTCAAGATAGGGAAGATATGATCTCCCCAAAGAACCCATCAGCAGTTTTGCCACTGCATTCTGTACTTCCTGTACTTTCCAGAGTGCCTGCAAGGGCAGCCCTATGTAGAGTGCATTACAGTAGTCTTGTCAACCAGCTCTGCTTAAACGATTGAACTATGGCCTCAAGGCAACAAGCCAGATTTGCCAGTGCAGAGTTCAGATCCTTATCCAACAGAAAGAAGACAGACAGTCAGACAGACAGAGAATCACACCTTGCGGAACCCCACATAATAGAAAATGCTTGGCGGAACACTCATCCGCAACCAATGTGCTCCAATTTTGTCCCTGGAGGTATGAAAGAAACCATGATAACCATTCCAAACCTGGGCCTTAAGCTAGACTGCTGTTGTCTCATCCAGAAACCCCTGAAGTTGCCCTCTCAGTTGCCTTTCCAAAATAAAGAAGATTTGATATTGGGCTGTAATTGGCTAAGTCCTCAGGATCCAGGTTCTCAGGATGGTTTCTTGAGAAGGGGGCTAACAATGACCTCCTTCAAGAACCTAGGAAAGCAACCCTGAAAGAGAGGAAGATTAATAATCTCTCTCAGTGAGACTCTGACCACTTCACAGCAGGATTTAACCAGCAATTAGGGACAAGGATCCAAGCGTCAGATTGTTGGCTTTATACCTAACAGGATCCTGTTAACATCAGCCAATGAGAGTTGGTTGAAGGGGTTGAAGGGATCCCAAAAAGGTCCTTGATGTAGACATGGAGCCTCCAGCACACTACTGGGAACAAATGAGATGAGGGCATGGTGGAGTTTCAAGATTTGTTGCAATTTAATGAGCAAACAAAAGTCCAGTTGGCAGCTCCTTAAAGACTAACAAAATTTATTACAGCAGAAAATGTTTGGATTCAGAGCTCACTTCATCAGATGCAACAGAATGATGAAGTGAGGTCTGCCTCATTAAAGTTTATGCTGTAATAAAATTTGTTAGTCTTTAAGGTGTCACTGGACTTCTGTTTGCTGCAACCCATCTACAACTAACAATTTAATCTAAGTATATCTAAGAATTGAAAAGCCTGTTCTCATGCTAAAATCTCTACCAGCTTTTTCTGAAATGATGCAGCTGTTCATCCATGCAGCCAATGAAGCTGTAGTTCCCATAATAGACTATTTCCCCAGATGCACTACATTCTTAGGAATCACCTGTGGCTCAAAGAAGCATGTAGTCTTCATTCTGTAAAGGTTAGGATATGGCCAGGAGAGCTTAAATTGATAGGATGAATGACATAAGTGTCTTTCTAGGCCTTCATAAACATGCTGTACATTTAGGGAAGTCAGAAGCTATGAGATTTGTGGTTCAACGGGCACACAAGTATGGAACAAAGTAAGGCAAGTTAAATATTAGATCAAATGTTCTTTTCTCTTCTTCATACACAAGATGGTGCTGTGCTACCCCTGATTACATATACTGTTTTTTCCACCTCTGCTAAATTGCCATTTGAAATAATATTGTTAAGATCAGGATAGCAGAATTACAGCCTAGCTATATGCATATTTGCCAAAAAGTGAATGTAGATAGGCTTGCAGCTGTAGTAATCTGCACTAGTCATGTCTAAATGAGTTTTCTGTATGTTGCCAGTCTTTCAAAAGTAAACTACATGCCTCTTTGGGTGCCAGAACATCTCATTTTCACTAATTTTATTACACTCTGGAACAATCCCAGACTTTTCCCTATAAAGTTCAGCACAGTTCAGGATGCCAATTAATTGTTTAGTTTATGTTGCCACTTAGTGCTCAGTGATTAATAAGTGTGCTGAACTCAGCAAGGGTACCCTAGTATTATATGGCAAATGAGATCCATCCCAAACATCTGAGTATTTTTGGCTGAAAGATTAGGGTGATGCTACTTCATAATCTAGCTTCTCCTACTGAACAAACATAATATCCACTTGGAAATGTTGGGAAACTAGCCCATTTCATTGGGACTAAATGCACAGAATTCATATATCTGCTTCCCTAAATCATAACTATATGGTCCTCTTGCCAGAGAAAACCCAGTGCTTGATCACAATCTGGAATCATGGCAGTTTTTTCTAGCTGGTCATCATGTACTGGTCCACATTATGTTATCAATATGTGGGTACCTGGAGCCAGTAGTATGTGATGTGAACCCAACTAACATGAAACGAAGACATACAATTAGCATAATGCATGTTTCAAGTGACATCACTAGCAATGACACTGTGACACAGGGTTAGGCTTCCCCTGGCTGCTGGTAAGACCCCTTACTAGTTGCCAGAGGGTCCTAGCAACCCCCCCCCCCCCAACCACCTCAGTGCCCCATGGAGATAGATTGAGATGGTAGCCATGTTAGTAGTTGTAGAAAATAGCAAGAGTCCAGTAACACCTTAAAGAATAACAAAATTTGTGGCAGGGTATGAGCTTTTGTGAGTCACTGCTCACTGATACCTGAAGAAGTGAGCAGTGACTCATGAAAACTCATGCTCTGCCACAGATTTTGTTAGTCTTTGAGGTGCTGCTGGACTCTTGCTGTTTTCTGCCACCTCAGCCCCATCTCTCTACTTGCCACTGTAACCAGGAATGGCACCTTTAACTACTGACAGACTGTTTCTGGAGATGAGGGGTTTGTACTTCTGCCTACTTAAAGAGTATTGAAGGCCTTATTTCAGCTACAACTTTTGCTGGAACGATCTTTCTACACTATTGGATCCAGCAGTAGTAATTTGTTTGCTGCCTTGATTCCTAGTGAATCTGCAATGACTTGTGGTGGACATATGACTTTCCTCTATATCCCCTTCCTCATGATTCCCTCTTTCCCTCATCCAAGCAGTCACCATACCCTTACTTTACTGTGCTTCCATCTCTCCTTCCCACCCACCCACCAACCTACCTATCTTTTAATCTGCTCCCTTCAGCTATATGCATTATATATTTAATTTATAATGTACCTTCCTCCCTATTGAAGATCTAAAGCAGCCACAGCATTCTCATCTCCATCATTTTATTCTCACAACAGTCCTGTTATTAGCCTGTTAAGGGTTCCCATATCCACAGCCCAGTTAGACACAAGGTGACCAAATCCTGGATTAAATCATGTGCTTTATTTATGAATAAAGGAGGAAAGACTTGAGAGTTCTTTCCTAAAGTAAACATGCAATTAACAGCAAGTTTTATACCTTTTAACATACAGAGGAGGAATCCATTACAGGTAAAACATTAATCAGATATAGTCATGTCTTCCTAGCTGTCCAAATAAGGTCTTTCCCGTCATCTCTGCTCACAGTAACAGGTGTCCCTTTAATCCTTTTATTTTTAAGCAGGAACAAAAGTTACCTGTCCTACCTCCTAGTAAAACAAGTTAGTATTTCCATTTCAGTATGTTATCTCCTGTTCAAGAACACACCTTACTTATTTAGGTACAGATCATTATTTCAAATAGTTTACCACCTTTAATGTCTAATTATTTTTTAAATTCCTTTGATGTCAGGCGTGCTTATTAATACGCATAAGTGGTGATTGGCTAGTCATAACCTATAATAATCTTTAATATGTTAACCATTCCCCTAGCATACTTAGAAGCTAGCTATGAAGTTTTCCCTTTTATTGATTTATTATTGATAAACAATTTTCAGCCATAACACTATGAAGTAGGTTAGGCTGAGAAAGCCCAAGGTCACCAGCCAATGAGATTCCATAGCAAAGAGGTACTTAGAACCTGTATCTCCCAATTCTGGTCTAACTACTACACCACAATGGCTACTGTGGAATGGCTGCTTTTGAACAATAGCAAGCAGCCAGACCTGAGTGACTCATACAAGTTGTATGGTAGGAAGTGACTAAGAGGCTGCTGGCAGGCCTGGCTCTGATAAGTCCTCCCTCAAAGACCAAAACAGCCCTAAAAGGACCCTGCCCCTTCCCTCCCTGCCTTTTACTGACAAAAACCAGGATTTAAAGGCTAGCAATATTGTTGTGTTACCCAGCAATGGATACAACCGCTACTGTGAAGGCATTTGTTTCTTAAAGCAACAGACTCTGCTTGCATTATATGGAGGATGGATCCAAGAAGGCAGCCGTGTTGGTCTGAAGCAATAGAACAAACCACTGCCCACTTATATTAAGAATTGCTGCTTGCCATTCCAATTTTGTCTGATGAAGTCTGCTTAGAGCATACAAAAGCTCACATTCTGAATAAGACTTAGTTGGTCTTAAAGGTACAATTTGTCTACTGCCTTGTTCTATTATATAGAGGATTCAACCACCCATTGTATTTTTTACACTAGATTATTCTGCACAGGAGAATTAGATATATTGATCTATGTACAATATTTTGCCTGACAAAATCAATAGCATGTTTCAAAATAACCTGGATAGACCTCAATCTATCTATTAGATGTAGGGCTGCCAAGTCCAATTCAAGAAATATCTGGGGACTTTGGGGGTGGATCCAGGAGATATAGGGGGAGGAGCCAGGAACAAGGGTGTGACAAGCATAATTGAACTCCAAGGGAGTTCTGGCCATCACATATAAAGGGACAGCACACCTTTTTAAATGTCTTCCTTCCATAGGAAATAATGAAGGATAGGGGCACCTTCTTTTGGGGCTCATAGAATTGGACCCCTTGGTCCAATCGTTTTGAAACTTGGGGGGTACTTTGGGGAGAGGCACTAGATACTATACTGAGAATTTGGTGCCTCTATCTCAAAAAACCTCCAGATCAATTTCCCATTATACCCTATGAGAATCGATCTCCACATAGGGAATAATGAAGTGCTCAGCAGACGTTTCCCTCCCCCCCACACACACACCCCGTTTCTGGCAACTCTGAAGCAAGGGATTGGCCTCTCTACTCACGAGTTGCTGCCAACTTCTTCGAAGTAACACAGACACCCCATCGCAAGAGGAAGCCTTTCAATCAGAGACTGAAGCCTCCGGAGGTGGAAAGGCACATGGTCCTCTGGGGGCTTCCCCCCACCGGCCAGCTGAATGGGGGCAGGAAGGAGCATGGGAAAGCAGAAGAACCCCCCCTGGGACCTGAGGATTGGCAAGCCTAATTAGGTGCATTTTCCTCATCTATGTTCCAAGAAGCTAAGGGTAGGAGATAATTTGTCTATTTATTTAAAATATCGATATTCCACATTTTCCTGCAGCTGAAGATGGCTTTGAAATCACAATTTAAAATATACAGAATAACACTAAACTAAATAATGTCCTCCACCTAGAAGTATTTCTGTCTTCTCCATTTTGTCCCCACAACTAAGATCAAAAGAGGTGGCAGAGAAGATTTTGAGCAAAGGGTACCAAAAAGCCTGGGCAATAGAAGGGAGCAGAGTTAAAATAATGAAAGAGCTACCAAGACAAGTGATCAGTGATAGGAAAAAATACAAGAGGCTAACTGATCAGCTACGTGCAGAGGGCACAAGATATAGATGGATAATACCGGAGGGTCTTGGATTTGAACAAAATGGCAAGAGGATCACAATAAGAAGCGAACAAGACATTTTGTCCCCACAACAACTCTGTTAGGTAGATTAAAATGAGAGTGTGTGATTGACCCATAGAAACCTTTATGACATTGTGGAAATTTGAAACTGAGCCTCCAATATTCTAATTCAAAATGCTAGCCACCATGCCACTGGCTTTCTTTCCAACCTTAGGAATTTGACATACACCATAGTTTGGGAGAGGGACAGCAAGAAACAAAGGCAGTTTATGTTTGGACACAGAGACAGAGTAAGCAGCCAAATTGTGATTTTTACCACAACACTGTAACCTCTCATACACAAAGCAGTGTTCCCTGTAAACTGTGCACGTGACTGGCTGCTCATTAAAACAAGAAGCCTCACTCAGATGCAATCTGGAGCCACACAGGGTCTTTCACTGCCCATTGCCCATTTTAAGATTACAGCAGTTATATTCTGCTCAGGATCAATGTTCCCTCTAAACTGCAGAATCTTGTGAGCAAAAATTCTACTTTGTGAGATACTGGCATTAAAGTTGTGTGCTACTGAATAAATTATTGTGCTCTAGGGTCAAACTGGAGAGCCAGTTTGGTGAAGTGGTTAAGTGTGAGGACTCTTATCTGGGAGAACCGGGTTTGATTCCCCACTCCTCCACTTGCACCTACTGGAGTGGCCTTGGGTCAGCCAAATTCTACTTTGTGAGATACTGGCATTAAAGTTGTGTGCTACTGAATAAATTATTGTGCTCTAGGGTCAAACTGGAGAGCCAGTTTGGTGAAGTGGTTAAGTGTGAGGACTCTTATCTGGGAGAACCGGGTTTGATTCCCCACTCCTCCACTTGCACCTACTGGAGTGGCCTTGGGTCAGCCATAGCTCTGGTTGAGGTTGTCCTTGAAAGGGCAGGTGCTGTGAGAGCCCTCTCCAGCCCCCCCACCTCACAGGGTGTCTGTTGTGGGGGAGGAAGGTAAAGGAGATTGTGAGCCGCTCTGAAACTCTTCGGAGTGGAGGGCGGGATATAAATCCAATATCTTCTTCTTCTTCTATCTTCGTCATCCTTCCTGAGCTAAGACAAAAATGTGTGTGCTGCAGGCTAAAAATCTTTAAACTAGCTCATGCTAACTCAGCTTAAAGGGAACACTGCTCAGGATGCAAACTGCTCCAGTCTGGGGGGGGGGGGTGAGGGAATAGAAAGAACATTGTCACAAAGATATTTAATTCCCATAGTATACTCTGAGTCTGTACTAGACTAGAAACATGCTTTTCAAGAGTTCCGTCAAGAGATAAGCACTGCATGATAATCAAGCATGAATGGCCTTAATTTACATAAACTCAAGTGATCTGGATTGCCCATTCCACCTAAAGAACTATGATCAGATGATGCTTAGACTATTTAAAAGAAAAAAAACTGGAAACTACACAGAATAAAGAAATATTTGTAATGTGTTTCTGAATTCCTCTCCCTCTCCCAAGAAAATCTCATTTTAGATCTGAAATTAGATGCAATGCAACTTCAAGAGAGACTATCTAACCAGTTTGTTAAATTGTACTTTGAGGTGTCCAGGAAGGCTTGCCAGGAAGAAAGGTTCTCTGAAGGAAGCAGAGTACTACTATCCTAAGTATCTAACCAGCTAGCAAGTCACATTCAGAAACATGTGAATGCGACTCCCCAGTGAACATTGCAGAACTCATGCAAAAGAGAAAGCTCTGAAAAAAATAGGCTGTAAGTGCACATTTAGTATTTCAGGAGGCAAAACTGGTTTCTCTTTCATTATCCTCTGTAGTTCTGTTTGTCAATCCACTTCACACTGCAGCTGTTTCCCTGAAATCATTAATAAAATAATCATTGCATAGTTTAGCCATCTGACAAACAGAGCTAAATGACATTTCCTTCCCTACTAAACTGTCCTGACATATGGTTAAAGATCCACGTCATCTTCTGCACTTTGCAACAGGAGGTAACAAATGTCTAATTTAAATATAAAGGGAGGAGTCAGAGGAGCCTATTATTTTGTGCAGAATGTTTTACCTGCCAAGAAACCAGGGCAGAACATTTACTTCATCTAACAGGAACTGCTAGGGTGGCCATAATATCTGCAGGCCAGCCAGGGACACCTTGAGGGGGGAGTGAATGTGTGTGCGCGCGCGCAAAGCGCGTGCCCGCCGGAAACAGGAAGTGATGTCACTTCCGGTGACGTCACTTCCGGTGACGGCATGCCACCGCCTTAAACAGGAAGTGACATCACTTCCTGTGACATCGTTTTCCCGCGCCACCTGCCAGAAGCAGGAAGTGACATCACTTCCTGTGACATCATTTCCCCCAAATGCCAGTTGTTTTATTGGCTTGGAGTGACTTGAAACCAACTCCAATTCAATCTGTTCTGCATCCCACAAACAATGCAAGCTTTAACAGGGCTGAATACTATGTCCCTTTCCCAAATTCTTTTTAATTAATGTTACTGCTTGACTATGAGTTTTGGTGAACTTGAAAGCTTGCACTGTTATGGGTCATTTGGTTGGTCCTAATTAAAAATATTATGTGGGTTGTGTTCCTGCTAAATGAGACTGAATGCCCATCCAGTCCAGTAGTCCAGTCTCAAACCGGAACAGATCAGTGTCCAGTTCACTCTCCATTCCAGTGGTGGATGGAGTAAATTCCAGAAGTACCACTCAGGTCAGTGATGCTTAATGCTGCCCAAAGGCCAAGTGGTGCCTCTCTTTATGCTCATCTAAATATTCAAATCAGATGGAAGGACATTTCCCCCACTTCCCAACAGACCTCGACTTTCCTGTCCGATCTCATACAATGCTAACCACTACCACTCCAATCTCATCTTTGGACAAGTGTTTTAATAATGTCATTCATTACGATTTTGCTCTGGCACACCCTACTAAAACCAGCACACTCCACTAAAACCCCACTTCTTCCTTTGACATCACTTTCTGGGCACTCTCCCAAACCTGCCTTTTCCTCTGAAGAAACTTCTTCACACCCCCAAACTTCAAACATACTGTCGTATATAACTTCGCACGACCACCTTTTCCCCATTTTACATTACCTCTAGGCCAGGGGTGGTCAAAATTGCTTAATGCTAAGAATCACATAGAATAAACATCAGATGTTTGAGAGCCACAACACATGAACATCAGCTGTTTGAAATAGGCAAATAGATGGGGGCAGGGCTTGAATTTGGTAGGAGCTCACAGGAGCACAGCACCTGAACCTCCAGCCAGGGTCTGTATGCAGTGGGCAGTTCTCTCCCCACTGCACACAGATTCCAGGGCGCACACAAATGAGATATGCTACTGAACTCCCACACCTTTTTTTCTACAAAATAACCCCTGGATGGGGGAGGAGGGAGGGAGAGGTGGAAAGAAAGCAACTTTAACTTTAAATGCATTCTCCAAGCTGCCAGCTGGCTTGGAAAAATGATTTAGAGAGAGAAATGCCGTCTCCAAGCTGGCCAATGGGGCAGCAGTGGGGGCTTCGGGAGCCACACAGTATGTGTGAAAGAGCTACATGTGGCTCCTGAGCCTCAGTTTGGCCACCCTTGCTCTAGACTTTTAGGCCTCCTGCCTGTGCAAAAATAACAAAAATTTTGCATAAAGCATCAAGGATGTTGTAGAACCTTACCGATGGGGAGAGTTATAGACGAAATAGCAAAACATATATTTCCTTGTACCAAAATAAATAACCTAACCAAAGCACTCTGGATTGTTTTGTTTTTAAAGAAGGTCAAATTTCAGCAGAAAACAAAGCAGGCCAAAAGAAGAGAGTTTGACTTAAGCAGCAATAGGGAACTCCAGCAGATACATTTCACTCAGCACACATACCAAGCATAATTCATAGCTTCAAAACAGACCAAAATAAACCTCACCACCACAAAAATGCAGTGTTAATTTGAAAATTATACTGCCATCAGATTGTGCTTTAACAATAAGAAATAATACCAACAGAATACTTTCTGCATATACTCCACAACTAATTTAAGAAGATATATACAACACACAGGTAGAGGCTATCCAACATATAACATTAGTATTGTTATCAGCTTCATTTAGCCCACCTTCCTCACTGAGACTCAGGACAGAATACAAAAAATGAAAAGCAATTCAATCAGACAGCTAGAGCCTTTAATAAACAATGTATTAGGACTACAATTACTGAAGTGGAGAACAATGCAAATGAATTACTTGGTAAAATATTCAAAAACAGTATAGTGCAGGGGTGGCTAAACTGTGGCTCAGGAGCAACATGTAGCTCTTTCACACATATTGTGTGGCTGTCAAAGCCCACACCACCCTGTCAGCTGACTTGGAGAAGGCATTTCTCTCTTTAAATCAAGCCTAGTCAACCAGTGGCTTGAGGAATGCATTTAAAGTTGCTTTCTTTCCACCTCTCCCTCCCCACAGCTATTTGCCTGCCTGCCTTCTTGCTCTCAAACATCTGACATCTATTCTATGTGGCTCTTACATTACGCAAGTTTGGCCATGGCATGGCATAAAAGTTCTGCCAAAAATGAAGCCCTTTACACTGACTTTAGTAGGAAAGAGACGCATGCAATGTTGATTCTGTTAACTTCTTTGTGAATTTCCTGCATTGTGCAGGGGGTTGGACTAGGTGACCCTGGAGGCCCTTCCAGCTCTAAGGTTCAATGATTCTATGCACTGAACTGCACACTTCACACTATGCAAAATGCACAACAGAAAGCTGTATGAACCTAGGGATGCCAGCCTCCAGGTGGGACCTGGGGAATCCCCTGGAATTACAGCTCATTTTTAGACTACACACTGGAGAAAACTGCTGCTTCAGAGGGAGAACCATATGACATTATACCCTCTCCAGGTTATGTCCCCAAATCTCCACAAGTTTCTCATCTGGATATGGCAACCCAACTCCCCCATTCCCTGGCAGTGGCCAGTAGTTCCTATATTTCTCTTCTGTGGAAGGTAGCCTTTTGATACTTTTATTCTCCTAGCAGAAACTGCCTGCATCTTAACTATGATATATAACTAAAAGTACTACTGAATTTGTTTACTTTGCAAATTAAGTCTGTCAACTTAAAACTTGAGGGTATGTGTTTCACACATCTCCTTCCCTGAGTCATAGGCAGGAGTGGCCAACAGTAGCTCTTGGTTTTATAGCTCCTTGATTTTCTGCTTCTATCTATTCTCCACCCCTCCACTGTCCCCCTGGAAAATCCTCTTCTGTGCCCTTTATTTTATTTTATTTTTAAATTCAAAACTGGCCCTGAAATCCTGTTGCTGGAGCCCTGTTTTGTCCAGGTCTAAACAAACCTCTCCCCCATGCCCACCTTTAGACTCAGAAAAAAAAATTACAACTTACAGTGCAGTTGGAAAGTTTGTTGGGAGACCACGTGGAAGAAAGCCGAGGAAGGAGGAGGAAACGCTGAGTCTGAGACCAGCAAGTGCCGAAGTGAAACTGAGTTGGGAAGGGAGGAGCCGAGGTGGTGGAGGGGGGGGGGGGGAAGAAGCTGGGGAACCTGTTTAAAGGAGCAGGGGAAATTTATTGCTCCAAATGCCGCCCGATTGTATTTAGCCACGCACGAGTGAGCACATAGCTCAAAATAAAAGCTCCCAAGCCTCCCAGCCTCAGTGAAGCAACTGAGTCTGATATCCTCCACCTCCAAGCTCCTGCAGCAAAGTGAAGCCTGCCTGGAGAGCCTGCATTCTCCCCCCTCCCCCCTTCCGCTTCCAGATGAGACTGCTAATCAGGGGGAAAGACAGGAAAAACCCCTTTTCAGAAACGGGATTTTGCACTGGGAAACTTTGAGTTTAGCAGCCGACCTCGAGAGGCACCACATTTTACCTCCCACGAAATGCAGCCTCAGAGCATCAGCCTCACCAACCAAGGCGGCTGCAGCCCGCTCTCTTAAACAGCCAGGCCGGCTTCACCTGCACCCGATTTCCTCTCCCTCGTTGCCTCCTTACCCGCGCAGCCTAAGCCAACTTCAGGCGCTCTTCTGATTTGCACTCACTTGCTCAGGAGTAAACCTTTTATGAGATCAGCCACGTAGAGGATTCTAGGCATTTCCCTCCCCCCCTGCCCCCGAGAAACAGTGCAATTCAAAAGAGAAGAGCTCACATAAGAGAAAGAAAACGGGTGTTCGTTGTCTTCTTTTTTTAAAAGAAAAAAAACAACCCAAACCACAGCATAGACAAGAGACGGGCTGTACTCACCGTGACTGGGATAGGATGAAAGCATTAAGCTGGCAACCGGGAGGCTCCCAGCCGCTCCAGCCTCGAAGTTTTAATTAGTTCTGCATCCCTCCCGCCCGCTTTGGTTACAAAACTCAACAAAGCAAAAAGGGCCGCCGATGGGCTCTGAAGCGATCTGCCCCCAAAGTTCTTTCTTGCTCCTTTGGAACCACATGGCTGAAGAAGCCAGCGGCTCCACGTCAGGCAGCTAGTCTTGCTGCTGGCTTGCGGCGGCAGCCTGGAAAAGTCAATCAGGGGGTTTGCCGGCCACGCTATGCAGTCCCCTCACGACGTCCCGCTCGCCTCCAGGCTCCAGCCCAACTCCCTGGAATTGCACCGGGAAGGGAGCGACGACCTTCGCCCGCCGGCAGCCCGCTTAGCTCCCACTGACCCGGGCGGGGCCTCTCGCCACGCCGCTGCCTCCTGCCGCTGCAGGCGCCGGCGGCCCGCCTCCCGCTCCGGCCGCCGCCGCCATTGTTCTGCTGCCTCCCCCCGCGGGCCTCCCGCGCCGGCCTCTCTGCCGCCTCCCCCTCCCCGCCCGCGCGCACGGCCCGCTGGCTAAACCGGGACTTCTAATGGTCCCGGTATAGCCAGCACGGGAGACGGGAATTGGGCACCAAAAGCGGGACTTTCCCGGGTGACCGGGACGGTCTGGCCACCCTAGGAACTGCTGATTTGGACCTTCTGCTTCGAGTCCCACTCTTCAAATTAATTCAAAAAAATTCTGGGGAGATTAGTTAAGTTCATTACTTTATATCGTTCTTGTTGCATTCCACTAGTCACATTATTACTCCATCCAATATTTGACTGTTTAAGAAATACTGTACTCATATGAGACATACTTTGCTGGTGAGTGATTAGTTTGCACTTACATTTGGAGCAGATGTTGAAAGTCCTGAAGAAATAGCAAAATTTCATCACAATACTTTTGCAAAGTGTTAGAGTGTACTCTGAGTATAACTTGGATGACCAGCATATCAAATTTTCCAGAAGGAAAGGGCTTACAGATCTGCTACCTCAGCATTCATAAGTATGCTCTTCCCTTTGAGATTTTAGACTTCCCTTTTGGAGTGCCCAACACTTAACATCGGATAACAAATAAACTCTCCATGTTAACACCTCCCCTCTCAACCCAAGGGGTCACTCATCAGCTCCTGCAGTCACACATGTACAGGGCCAGATTTAGATGAAGAGAGGCCCTAGGATACTCCACTTGTGAGGCCCCTACCAATTCCCCACCCTCACAACTAGAAAGAAATGGAAGAGTATTATAAACAAAATTGAGTGAAGCCAAGGATGATGATAATGGATAGATGGATAATACCGGAGGGTCTTGGATTTGAACAAAATGGCAAGAGGATCACAATAAGAAGCGAACAAGACATTTTGTCCCCACAACAACTCTGTTAGGTAGATTAAAATGAGAGTGTGTGATTGACCCATAGAAACCTTTATGACATTGTATTTAAAATTCTGCAATTCACAATTTCTCCTCTAAAGGACATAAGACATTATCGTTAAATACCATAGTGATTGAAAAAAATGCATAAATGTTAAAATGAACACTGAAAAACTTGCCGTAACTGAACTTTGTAAACCTTTTTTGGAATAAGCATTAATTTTTAGGAAAGTTGTAATGTTGTAATGAAGTTGTAATGTTATTCTTTAATAAAACCAAAAACCTTGAATTCACAAATTATATTGCCTGGGAAGTGTAAATAATATGATCATGATTACCTGACAGTGTGGCACCTTTAGACTCTACTTTATGTTGTCATTAAACAGTCAGTTTTAAAATACATATGAAGAAGTAAACTACAACCATCAGATACAGTAAGACTAAAAATGTTTTTTTCTAGTCTTCCTCATAGCAAAATCATCCAAAACTTCATCAAAATGTGTATGTCTAAGTTTGTCACTTTCAATGTACAGAATGCTCAGTGCAGACAACCTCTCTTGAGACATCGTGGCCCTTAATTCATTTTTAATTCTTTTGAGTCTTGAAAAAATCCTCTCTCCTGAGCGGTTAGTGACCATAAAGCTAAGAAATAGCCACACGATTGCTTCCACGTTAGGAAAGGCCATCTGAATTTTTCCTTGTATATAATTTGATAAAAGTCTGTATGAGACAGAGAGTGCTCTTCTGTAAGCCTATGGATTTGTCTCACATACAGGTGAAAGTGCAAAAGTTCATCAATAAGTTTCAGGTCAATATCTTCTGGGTATGCTTCCATCAACAGTTCAACACCTGGCTGAATTTCTTGCTTAAATGCTGTCAGATTAGCAAGAATGGAAAGCAATTGTGCAACATCACTGTATTCAGTATTTCTTTTTAAATTGGCTTCAAGTGCATCCAGTATAGGAATAAAGGATTTTATCCTAAACATCTCTTGAAGAAAGTGCATCTAAGGCATCAGGTCCACTTCTGTCATTTCTTTGCTGTTCCCTTACTCTTTGTCTCCTTGTTTTGTAGTTAACATTTGGCAAGGTGGCTTTTGCTTGTTTCTGAAGCTCATCAAAATCTTTTCTAATTTTTCTTTAAAAATCCAGAAGTGAACTGTACAAACTCACACAAGAACTCAATAACAGGTCTGATTTCTTAAGGCCTTTGCTGACCTTGTGAAAATGACCTAGCATATGGGTCCAAAAATGCAGTATAAACACAAATTTCAGTTTTTCCATGTTCTGCAAAAGATTGTTAGCTTGAAGTCTGGTCTCCTCCTTCCCATTAGCATCAGAGTACAAATGACTGAGGGCATTAGTGATAGCACTGTAAACAGCTTCTGTGACTTTTGCATGTGCTTCCCACTTAGCTTCTGACAAATATTTAGGCACTTTAGACTGAGGTGGCAAAATGATTTTAGAACTGCCCATCTCTTTGTGGAGGATGAAAAGAAGCTATAAATTTCGATAATGCCAAAACAGTTCACTGCATGAAGGCAACAATCCCCGCTTCCCACCTCCTTGGTGGACTTCTATCACTCTTCAGTAGCTGCCACCACTCAGACTTTCCTATGCCTTTCTTGAAGGTCAGTGAAACCCCTCTGGCTGACTCCTGGGGTTTGGAGATGAAAACCTCCTAACTTTAGGTTTCTCCTGCAGGGTTGGCACTTGCACATTTTGGGGCTTTTTCCTTCCCAGGACTCTTCTTAAGGCACTGGTAGTGGGCAGAGTCCCTCTCATGGATTGCTGTCTTGTCATGGTGAGAGGGCTTGCGCGGTTCAATGAGGCCATGCAGGACCACCCAAGATGGACAGGCCACAATTGAGAACCCAGACTAAATGTGATCCACCGGAGAAGGAAATGGCAAACCACTCCAGTATCCTTGCCAAGAAAACCCCATGAACAGAAACAAAAGGCTAAAAGATACGGTGCTGGAAGATGACCCTCAGGTCAGAAGGTGCCCAATATGCTACTGGGGAAGAGCGTTCAAGTAACCACAGAAAGAGTGAAACAGCTGGGCCAAAGCCGAAGGACACTCAGCTGTGGATGTGTCTGATGTGAAAGAACAGTCCGATGCTGCAAAGAACAATACTGCATCGGAACGTGGAATGTAAGATCTATGAATCAAGGTAAGCTAGATGTGGTCAAACAAGAGATGGGAATCAGTGAACTAAAATGGACGAGAATGGGTGAATTTAACTCAGAGGATCACTACATCTATTATTGTGGCCAAGAGTCCCATAGAAGAAATGGTGTGGCCTTTATAGTTAACAAGAGAGTGAGGAAGTCAGTAATGGGATACAATCTCAAAAATGACAGAATGATCTTGGTCCGTATTCAAGGCAAACCATTCAATATCACAGTATGCACAGTAACCATTACATATCACAGTAACCCAATATCACAGCCCCAACCACTGATGCAGAAGACGCTGAAATGGACCAGTTCAATGAAGATCTACAACACCTTCTAGAATTAACACCAAAAAAAGATGTCCTCCTCATAATAGGGGATTGGAATGACAAAGTAGGAAGTCAAAAGGTGACCAGAACAACTGAAAAGTTTGGCCTTGGAGAACAAAATGAAGCTGGGCAAAGGCTAATAGAGTTTTGTCCAGAGAGCAAGCTGGTCATAGCGAACACCCTCTTCCAACAACCTAAAAGGTGACTCTACACATGGATATCACCTGATGGACAACAAGGAAATCAGATTGATTATATACTCTGCAGTCAAAGATGGAGAAGCTGTTTACAGTCAGCAAAAACAAGACCTGGAGCTGACTGCAGCTCGATTATGAGCTACTCATTGCAAACTTCAGGCTTAAACTGAAGAAAACTGGGGAAACCATTAGGCCATTCAGGTTTGACTTTGATCACATCCCTTATGAATATACAGTGGAGGTGAAGAATAGGTTTAAGGGACTAGAGTTGATAGAGTGCCTTAAGAACTATGGACGGAGGTTCGTGACATTGTACAGAAGGCAGCAATCAGCACCATCCCAAAGAAAAAGAAATGCAAGAAATCAAAGTGGCTGTCTAATGAGGCTTTACAAATAGCTGAGGAAAGAAGGAAAGCGAAAGGGAAAGATTCAGTCAACTGAGTTAGGGGAGGGACGGTGGCTCCGTGGTAGAGCATCTGCTTGAGAAGCAGAAGGTCCCAGGTTCAATCCCTGGCATCTCCAAAAAAGGGTCCAGGTAAATAGGTGTGAAAAACCTCAGCTTGAGACCCTGGAGAGCCGCTGCCAGTCTGAGAAGACAATACTGACTTTGATGGACCAAAGGTCTGATTCAGTATAAGGCAGCTTCATATGTTCATATGAATGCAGATTTCCAGAGAACAGCAAGGAGAGATAAGGAGGCCTTCCTGAAGGAACAATGCAAAGAAATAGAAGAAAATAATAGAATGGGAAGGACAAGAGATCTATTAAAGAAAATTGGAGAAATCAAGGAAACGTTTCATGCAAAGATGGCCATAATAAAGGACAGAAATGGAAGGGACCTAACAGAAGCAGAAGAGATCAGGAAGAGATGGCAAGAATACACAGAAGAATTATACAAAAAGGATCTCAATGACAGCAAAATGGATGACCTTGAGCCAGACATCCTGGTGTGTGAAGTCAAATGGGCTTTAAAAAGCATTACTAACAACAAAGCGAGCAGAGATGACGGTATCCCAGTTGAGCTTTTCAAAGTCCTAAAAGATTATGCTGTTAAAGTGATGCACACATTATGTCAACAAATTTGGAAAACACAGCAGTAGCCACAGGATTGGAAAAGATCAGTTTATATTCCAATCCCAAAGAAGGGTAATGCCAAGGAATGTTCAAATTATCACACCATTGCACTCATTTCACATGCCAGCAACATCATGTTAAAGATCCTACATGCCAGGCTTCAGCAGTATGTAGATCGGAAACTACCAGAAGTTCAAGCTGGGTTTCGGAGAGGTAGAGGAACTAGAGATCAAATTGCCAGCATTCACTGGATTATGGAGAAAGCGCAGGAGTATCAGAAAAACGTCTATTTCTGTTTCATTGACTACGTTAAAGTCTTTGATTGTGTGGATCACAACAAACTGTGACAAGTCCTTAAAGAGATGGGAGTACCAGACCACCTCACATGTCTCCTGAGGAGAGACAACTGTCAGAACAGGATATGGAACAACTGAGTGGTTTAGAATAGGAAAAGGAGTTCGACAAGTATGTATATTGTCACCCTGTTTATTTAATTTATATGCAGAGTACATCATGTGGAATTCTGGCCTGGATGAAGCAGAAGCTGGAATTAAGATTGCCGGGAAAAACATCAACAACCTCAGATATGCACTCCAATGGCAGGAAGTGAGGAGGATCTAAAGAACCTCTTGTTGAGGGTGAAAGAGCAGAGCACAAAAGTAGGCTTGAAACTCAACATCAAAAAAACTAAGATCATGGCATCTGGCCCCATCACACCTTGCCAAATAGAAGGGGAAGACATGGAAGTAGTGACAGACTTCACATTTCTGGGATCCAAAATCACTGCAGATGGTGACTGTAGCCATGAAATTAAAAGACGTTTACTCCTTGGGAGGACAGCTATGGCGAACCTAGGCAGTATAATAAAAAGTAGAGACATACCCTGCCAACAAAAGTCCATATAGTCAAAGCGATGGTATTCCCAGTAGTAATGTATGGCTGTGAGAGCTGGACCATAAGGAAGGCCAAGCGCAGAAGAATAGATGCTTTTGAGATGTGGTGCTGGAGAAGACTCTTGAGACTCCCTTGGACTGCAAGAAGATCAAATCAGTCAGTCCAGAGGGAAATCAAACCAGACTGTTCACTGGAAGGTCAGATGCTGAAGCTGAAGCTCAAATACTTGGTCACCAAATGAGAAGGGAGCACTCACTGGAGAAGATCCTGATGCTAGGAAAGACAGAAGGCAAAAGAAGAAGGGGCAGCAAAAGATGAGATGGCTGGACTGTGTTACTGATGTAACAAACACAAATTTGAGCAGACTTTGGAGGATGGTGGAAGACAGGAGGGCCTGGCATGACTTTGTCCATGGGGTTGTAAGGAGTCGGACTTGACTGTGCGACTGAACAACAACAAAAAGTGGGCAGAGTGGGGGAGACTCCGTGGTCAGAGCACCAGACTAGGATTTTAAATAAAGAACAAAAATTTTATTGACTATTTACAAGTAACAGAATTTTAAACACAAAAAGGCACTTTAAATCAAACACAGAAAGGAAAACACCACCGGGCACAAATAAAATAAGACAAAACACAGTTCCTCTGTCCCTGAACTGATCCCTATACTTAGTTTCAGTTTCAGTTTGCTTTATTACGGTCCATGACCAAATACACAGCACAATGCAGGCCAACAACAACCACATAAAAATTGTAAAAATCAAGATGGACCTAAATAGGTAAAACGTAAGATATTTAAAAAATAAATGTGAAAATAAAATATAGGACATTAGTATGAATAATGAGATATGACAAATAATACAGTAGTGGTCAAACATCTTCTAGCTTAATAAATATAGTACATATAATAAAAAAAATTAAAAATTATACAGCTCCAGAAAAAAATATTAACTAGAATACACTGGTTAAAATTACAATCTGTTACCTCGACATTAACTTGTAAGAACCATAAAATGCAATTTGATTGCATGGGAACAAAATTTGAAGAAGAAGATATTGGATTTATATCCCGCCCTCCACTCCAAAGAGTCTCAGAGCGGCTCACAATCTCCTTTACCTTCCTCCCCCACAACAGACACCCTGTGAGGTGGGTGGGGCTGGAGAGGGCTCTCACAGCAGCTGCCCTTTCAAGGACAACCTCAACCAGAGCTATGGCTGACCCAAGGCCATGCTAGCAGTTTCAAGTGGAGGAGTGGGGAATCAAACCCTGTTCTCCCAGATAAGAGTCCACACACTTAACCACTACACCAAATTTGGCAACTTTATGCATGGTCTCTGTATTTATATCAGTTTCAGTAGCATTTGGGATGGTATACAGAGTACTCAGGCATTTAAGAAAAGATAAAATACAAGCTTGGAAATATTAAAAAACAATCAGTTCAAGACCCCTTCTTTACATAATCACAAATTCTTCTAGCTGCCGCCATAAATCTGGCACAATTAATTGTGAATTGAGGGTTAAAATCTGATAACAGAGTATTTCTGGAGTTCTGCCCTACTTTCCAGGGTGGGTGGCCATTTTAACTAAACTAAACAACCTGTTTGAGCCAGTTTGGTGTACTGATTAAGTGCATGGACTCTTATCTGGGAGAACTGGGTTTGATTTCCCACTCCTTCACTTGCACCTGCTGGAATGGCCTTGGGTCAGCCATAGCTCTGGAAGAGGATGTCCTTGAATGGGCAGCTGCTGGGAGAGTCCTCTCAGCCCTACCCACCTCACAGGGTGTTTATTGTGGAGGAGGAAGATAAAGGAGATTGTGAGCTACTCTGAAACTCTGATTGGAGGGCATAATATAAATCCAAAGTCTTCTTCTTCTAAACTAAAGCAAACACAAGAGGGAGTCTATTCTGTCACATCCAACAAACCAACCCTATAGCACAACATCATTCTCCAATCTAAACATTTTAAAAAATGTATAAACTCCCAAAATTGCCAAAAGGATTCAAAATAATTTTCTCCAAGACACATGCAATTAGAAGGCTTGAAAATTATGCAAGAACAGAGGTTAATAATTAACTATGATTTCTCATCTAATAATTCCAGCAGCAGCAAACACCAGGCTCTCATCCAACAATCAATACTAGCCATTTAAAAGAGCCAATTGCCAAAACATGTTATATAAAATAAATATGTAAAACTTTGATTAGATTCTGCAATGGCTTTAGAACAATTAATCTACTATTAATGTATGAAGCAGTATTGTTTGGATTTACAGGCATGACAATTGACACCATCAATATTTCTTTTCATATTCAAGAAGTTCTGAGAAAGGGGTTGCAAGCGCATGTTGCAGGCACCAACAGGGCTCTGTGAAGTGTGAAGGGCTCTCTGCCTGGGAGGGGTGAGGCCAGTGCCAGTCACATGTGTTTGCTCTGTTCAAGCCAAGGAGGAGGGAAGGAATGGAAGGGACTTGAGAGAGCTTGTTTGCCTGGTCTATCTTCCACAGCCAGCCCCCCACTCACACTCTCCCACTGATTAAAGTGCAGCATGTACCACTACTGACCTAACCCTTGAGCTGGAAAAGACTGTGCAGCTGGTTGTTGACTCTGGGCTACTGGCTCTGGAGCCTGGAGTCTGTACTCTGAATAGTGGCACCAGGGACCTAGAAGGGGCAGGGCTTGTCAGTCCAACCCCTGCACAGTCTCATCAAGGCTGGCCTTAAGGCAATTGGAGCAATTTGACCAAATTGGGCCCCGCAGGCCACTCGTAAGGGAGGCCCCGCACCAAGGTAATCTAGATGGATTTTATTTATATCTCTAAGATTATACAGACTTTGACTGTGAACTGGGCCCCACAATTTTTTTTCCAGTTGGACACCAGAGTTTTAAATTGGGCCCCTCTGGCTGGCCCTGAGTCTCATAGTTGCTGGGCCTGAGTTGCCCTGCCCTTGCACGAAGGGTTTGCAATTTTGCCTGCTGTGGGGGGGAGGGGGACAGGGCTGTGGAGGCCCACTAGATTTAGAGGCCCTAGGCATCAGCCTACATAGCCTATGCATATATCCGGCACTGCACATGCATGAGAAGACTTCTAGCTTGAGTGAGTGGGGGAGTTGAGGCAGAAGCAAGGAGGGCAAAACGTCAGAGCAACTAGCTCTTGTTGAGGAAGGAAGAATGTTTTTGCCTGCAGCAGCTTCACTAGTAACCTTGGAAGCTACTTGGAGGAGACTTGATGAGTGGAGCTTCTAGAAATGTTCAGTATGCAAAACACTTTGTATCCTTCCCCCCCCCCCCCCAAAAAAAATTACCAGTCCTTTTACTGTCCTTTCCCCACTTTTTTTTTTTTTGCAAAAGCAGGCCAGGGATCTCTTGTTTCCATTCACACAGCAGCTTTATCTTCCTTACACACATATATAGCCCCCAACATGGCAGGGCTAGATCTAAGGAGGGGCACAGGGGGGTGCTTGCCCCAGCTGCTGCTGGAGGGGGGGCACCAAATTGGGTATGAAGTCCATTCTATTCTATGGGTTCATAAGATAGAATGGGCCCAAAGGGGGCATCATTTTTTAACCCCCCCCTCAAAAAACATGTAGATCTGGTCCTGCAACATGGTAATGCATGGAGGAGTGGGGTGAAAAAGCTGAGTGGTATGAGTACCTGAGCTTTGCTAGCTAGCAAAGCACCCAGAATTGCCAAATGCTAGAAAGGAGAATAAGACCATGAGGAGGGCTGACAGAAGGAACCATGGAGATCAGAAGAAACAATGTTGTTACTGTGGGAGTTTTTTCAAGAAAAGGATAGAAAGAACTGCGTAGATGGTGCCTCCTGAGGCAGGAAGAACAGTATTGTTGTGAGGGACAATGCCTTGAGGGTGCTAGCAGCAAACAAGTAGGTTGGAGGGCTGTATAGAAAAAAGATCAGAGGCTACATGAGGCCCATGGGCTGATGGGGGACTCCTGGACTAGTTCATTCAGCTTTTCCATACTGTGATATATTTTGATATATTATTTTCAAGAGACTAAAATGATCATTTCAGTCTTCCCAACTGTGGGATTCGTGATGTAGAAACACCTAGGCATTCCTTCTGCACTGTAGAAAATTGCACATCATTCACAAAAGGAAATGCTGGAAATAGTTTTCTGTAATGAAAATAAATCATACCTTTGCTGTCAAGCGCATCTGAATGCAGATGCCTTTCCTTTGCACTGCATTACTGTCAGTGGCATAATGCATGCACTTTTCAGTGCATACCCCAATACAAGAGAGCATTGGTCCAGCAGTTGCCTCAGCAATATGAACAATTATCTCCTTAAACAGCAGCAATCAAAGGGACCAGTAGCTTTGACCAGGGAGGAAAAGAGCTGCACAAAGAAGTGGAAGGTTAAAGCATACCTTCATCCTAAATAGCAACTTTTGAACAAAAACTAAACATCAAAATTTCAATGTTAGCTTTGTGGCAGGCCACCAGTTAATATTTATTGTTCAGATCAATAAAATATCGTGATCCTCAGGGAGAGCAGCAAACATATATTTTGATCACTGGCTTCTGTGATCTATGGTACCTAATTTTCTGCAGTTTATTATGACTTAAAAGTAATCTATAGGGTGGGGGTAGTGTTTTCAGGTTATTGGTTATTTAAATTGTAAATCTGTTTAAGAACACATGGTAATTTTAAATTTGCACTAGCCTAGTGTTGTGGCTGAACTAAATTAAGATGGCTAAGAGACCAAGCAGCTATTCAAAGAGTTAGTTCAGTTAGTTAGAATACTTACTCACTGCTTTTTCCCAGTTAACTATATAAAAAAAGACAAAATAAAATTAAAAGTACAGTTAAATACACAAACTGAATAACAAATTGTATCTTTGACTAATGGACCAGAGTGTTCAAAGCCACAGGCTAACAGACAAGTCACTTGATTCTTACCTTTAAACTCATACCTCTAACCACATCCAATTTATATGTCTGCAGGCAAGAAAAAAAATGAACTGCAAAGTGCCAAAAGAGTTGCCAACATTTCCTTGAAATAGATGCTTTACTATGAGATGTTTGCCAATGTAATGAAAAAAGGCTACATTTTCATCTAATAAAAAGCTAATTGATAGCCATGAAATGCTAAATGTTCTACATGAACGAATCTGTGATTCCACTTGGGACTAGAAATGGAAGAACTATATGTTCTAATAGACATTTGCACGAATGCACTTGTAGATGGGAAACTTTGGGGGAATTAGGCCAATGTAGCTCAATGGATATACAAAAAGGCACAATACATTTATATTATTAGCAAGAACACGTTAGCAAACTTACATGATTTCTGAACCAACTAGCCAAATACTAGCAGCAGTTGCACATTATGGCTGCTAGGTAGCTTCAAGGCAATCAGAAAAACAAGCTATTATACAAAAATTTGCCATTTGCTTGCTGGCAGCTGGCAATACCTCACCTTTGATAATCTGAGGAGCAGAATAAAAAGGAGAGTACTGATGGTGATGCTCTAGTAATCTTCCCTAGTGTCTATGGTAAAGACCATAGAGATTAGGGGAAATTCCTAGAGTATCATTTGTGTTATCACTTCCTCTTGAAACTCCACTGTCCCCAGATGCCACCTCCAAAATCTCTCGACATTTGCTGGTGCAAGGCCGGGGATCCTAATTTGGCTAAATTCAGTTTGCTGAGTGACAAATAATGCAAGCTTGCTTGATATATCCGTGTTCAATACTGGCTAAAGCTTGCAGTACTTGAATTCACTCTGTCTTTTTGAAAAATGCAATGACATTATGCATATAGGGAGATATACGGAGCAATTTGTCTGATGTAAAAAGAAAGGTGAACATCCATTAAAGCACAGGAGCTTCAGCAGGTGCTTTACATAAGTCTATATAACATATCACTACAGCTGTGAAATGCATGAAATGGTTCAAAACCTTAATTTCCTGACATAATTGTCTATTTCTTCATCAACACTGACAGTTTCTCAAATCTGTTAATTATTATTAAAGGGAAGTAATGAGGAGAAACGTGTGCCAAAGTCCATTGTGAGATAAAGAGGCAACAGCCAACACTTTTTTTGGCAGCCATGAGCCAAACTCCAGCTACTCCAGAGTCACCCAGCAACAAGTCTGAAGAGAAAAAAATTGCCTTTGAAATTCCTGACATCATTGTTGTGATTGTTTATTTCATCGTTGTCCTTGCTGTTGGAATACGGGTGAGTCCTGAAACCAAACTACTTCACTATAGTATAGAATGCCTAGTGTCTCTTGGTTTTAAAAAAAAGCCCCTTTACTAAAGAATTCACAGATTTCTAGGATACATATGACTGCTCATTAATTTAAAAAATCTTAGAGTTAATTTAGATGAGACAGAAGAACTTCCATGTTTGAAACTCCTAAGCATTTTGTTGGTGGTGTTGTAAATAGTAACCATGTGGTCCTGTTTCTGATCAGAACTTCAACAAGGGAAGACAAATGCAACAGAGCACATACAGATATTTGTCTCAGTTTTGTGGCATTAAAATGACATGGAGGGAAAAAGTTGAAACTCCATGGTCCTGATCCAAACTGAGCCCATTTAGGGCTGTTATTTTAAAGAAATGCCTGGGAGCTCAGAATGCAGAACTCCCAGTATCCTAACTGGGAATCTAGGACCTTGTGACTACCCAGGATAGAGCTTAATTTCTCCTTTATTTTGAATATATGATAGTATGCATAAATCTAATATCTGCTCTATTTCTGTGTTGTTTGCAGTGCTATCTGCTTACAACAGAATTTTTTAAAACATATATATATAAGTTTTTTAAAAATGTCGGTTTCTATTTCCTTGTCAGTTTCCATTTCCTTTTTAATGAAGATCAGACTGGATTTCTGCCCATTATTTTCCATGCACCAAAAATGGCAGATTTTCCTGAGCAGGTTTTTTTCACCAAATGGTTTCAAGGATCCTAGTCCACCCTCTCTTCTGAAGACTGTCCCAAGTTTCTAGTGAATTTAACAAAGAGGTCTGATTTTACAGGTCCTTGAATAAGGTTGCCCAGCTATCCTCTCTACCAGAGCAACTTAGTAAGGCACACTCCCTGCACTAAAATCACATTGCAGAGGAAAGGGAGTCTCTGAAAACTTAAGCTATGAAAAATGTGTTTACTAAGTAATCTGCAAGACGGTGGAAGACAAGTAACCCACAAACTGAAGGCAAGCAGAAAAGCCAACAAACAAATGAAAAAAACCACACAATGAAAAACAAGAAATAAATTCCTCAGAAGCACAAAAAGGAAAGGCAGAAAACAGGTCTGTAGCCACAGGGAGGACTGTGGGACACTGCCCCCTGACTTCCAGGTGGGGCATAGCCTGCTTTTTGCTTTTTTTACCATGGCTGAACTGGTGAAGCAGTAGCTGGAGCTGGAAGAGCTGAGCAGGTCACAGTGCACTGCAGCAGCAAAAGAAGCAGGCAGAGAGAAGGGAGATGGAGGAGCAGGAGGCAGAGGAAGCCTCATGGAATGGGCCAGGGTTGGGGGCAGATGGAGCTGCTGGCTGCAAAGTGCTGGGGTAGGGATGAGCGAGGTGGAAGTTAATCTTCCTGTTTCTACACAAGGTGCAGTTTCTTCTTGACTCCAAAATTTTGGGGTTGGCTACTTCAGCTACTTTTAGAGCCTTCAGCTTTTGTCCCTACCCCAGAAAGCTTCTGAGAAGTGGCAAGCCCTGCAGTGGACGGGATAGCCCCAACTTTTAAAATCCTGGCTACAGCCCTGGTAGAAGATCAAAACAAACCAAATATTAAACTGTGCAGAATACAAAACAACGGTGGAAATAATATTGCTCCTGAACTCCCCTGCCAGCAACCAAATGTGACTCTCATTAACCCTCTTCTTGGGGAAAGAAGGGAGGAAAGGTTAGCTAGTATTAATAATAAGTTTATTAGACCTATCTGTCAAGAACTGCTGACCAGACAGGATCCAGCAGTCAAGGTCTAGTATAATCCAAGCAAGGCATCCCTCCCAAGATACAAGAAGCACCGAGCTCAGTGCATATGTGGCACAAAAAAAGGAGCCAATCTAACAAACAACTGTAGTTTAAAATTTCCCTCCTCCTGTGTGATTGGGCAAGGCAACTTACCAGGGCTAAGACTGGCTGGGAGAATTGCTACTTCCTGAGGAATGGGGAGAAATATAAAAAAGCATTTGCAGTCAGACTCCTTTAAATTCCTGACAATTAATTCACATTAGTAAGAGATCCAGGAGTGGGAAGACTTTGACTGCCTTGACTACAGCCTACCCCATATGATGCTGGGTACATCAGAAGACTTTTATGGTTGGCAGTATCTGACTGCACACCCATACCTGAAGCCCATTTGCCCCCCCCAGTCGGAATAAAGAAGCAGACACAAGTGTTGGATTTAAAACCGGGCCGCTTTATTAAAACATTAAATAACTGTAACTGGCAGGAGGGGTGAAAACCTGACCAGACAAGCCCTGGGGTCAACCCCAGACCCCGCCTTGTCCAAAGGGCGAGCCACCCTGCCCCCAGCACAAGCCCGCCATATTCGGGTTGTAGCTGAGCGGCCAGGCCTCGAGCCACCACCATCCGGGCCGGCATCAATCCCCATGAAAAGATCCGCCCAGGTGAGGCTCCCTGTGATCTGCAATCCCCGCACTGAGCCGTGTAGCCCATCTACGGTTCATACAGACCACCGCACCCACGGTGCTAGGCCATAGGTGCTCCCCTGGAAAACCCTGTGGCCAACCTCCTCTAGCCTGCGACCAAGACAAATACCACTAACAATTCCTAACCTACAAGGCAGTACAAGGTAGGCGAAAAACACCCCCACATAAGCCAATTGTGTGGAAGCGAAAAAATTCCTACCTGGCCCCAAATAAGGCGACCGGCAAAGCCTGTACTGCCAAAAGGGAGGGTGGGTGGGCAGAGAGCCAAAACAAACTGCGTAGCAGGAGGGCGGGAGCCGGGGCTTATAAAGCCCCAACTCCCCGCCCCAGCAAACACCCGTATGTCGGGTGATGCTGCTCCTTCCTCCTTCCGGGAGGGGCAAAGACGGCCCCCAGCCTATGCTCCTGCAAGCAGGCTCGGCTGGGTAGGGGCCGGGCCTTGCCCCCCCAGTCGGAATAAAGAAGCAGACACAAGTGTTGGGTTTAAAACCGGGCCGCTTTATTAAAACATTAAATAACTGTAACTGGCAGGAGGGGTGAAAACCTGACCAGACAAGCCCTGGGGTCAACCCCGGACCCCGCCTTGTCCAAAGGGCGAGCCACCCTGCCCCCAGCACAAGCCCGCCATATTCAGGTTGTAGCTGAGCGGCCAGGCCTCGAGCCACCACCATCCGGGCCGGCATCAATCCCCGTGGAAAGATCCGCCCAGGTGAGGCTCCCTGTGATCTGCAATCCCCGCACTGAGCCGTGTAGCCCATCTACGGTTCATACAGACCACCGCACCCACGGTGCTAGGCCATAGGTGCTCCCCTGGAAAACCCTGTGGCCAACCTCCTCTAGCCACCGCCAATGCCAAGCCTCTGCTTTGGCATTAGCGCCCCAACAGTTGGCCCAGAGCCAACCGCATCCCCTGCCGAATCTCGTCCAAAAAGGCCCAGTTACCCAAATCAGAAAGGTGAACACCATCCGGCCGATACAGGTCAGCTTGCTCGACCCGTATGGCCGGATGCGGAAGAAGATTCCCAATCCCCCCTCCATAGCCTTCTGAATAGCCCGATTGGCCTTATGCCTGGCACGTTCAACACCACCCGGAGAAATGGCATGCCTCCACACTCTACACGGCAAAATTGCCGACCAAACCAAGATAACCCAAGGCCACCTCCGCCGAATTTCCCGGAGGTCAGCCAAGGCCTGCTGGGAGAGAGCTTTCCCATGCAGCAGCCCCAAGTCGTTTCCACCTAAATGGACGACAAGAATGTGTGGAGGTGGTGCCTTCCATTCCCTGAACAGCAGGGGCATGATCCCAGGCCAGCGGAGCCCCCAACGCCCCAGCCAATCCACAGTGGCCCACGCACTGAGGCCAAGCTGGGTGCCCGCTGAAGACTGTCTGGCGAAATGGGCAGCCCAGAAAACCATGCTGTGCCCGCAGATGAGAGCGCGACATCTCTCACCACGAGCCCCAGCACCTGAAAAGACAAACAACTGTCAACATAGGATATCAACAATACAACCCACCATGCCCCCACCTACACCTAGGTGACCAAAGGGCGAACATACGTTTTGTAAGCCGACGACCGCCATCGGCCTATATGCCGAATGGCAGAAGGCGTGTAACCCATGGAAGCGGCTGTGGAGGCCGCCCCGATCCGAAAGGAATGTGTCCCAAATTTGACGCCCTGTAAGCCCAACATGGCCAGGGCCCTGCTTGTGACCTTCCAAAATTGATATTTGGTGAGAGGGGAGCCGTCAGCATGTCTTAGAAAGGGCCCCCCAAAATTCCCCCTAACCTGAATGTAACGCCGAACAGCCCTAACCGGACATAATTCCTGTACAGAGCACCTACCAATCGTGATGACGGATCCCCTCTGCCTTTGGTCAGTCTTGGACCGGCGAATTGTCAGAACAAGCTGACTATTAGTAATTTTGACATCCTCGGCCTGGAGCGCCCTCCCAGAAGTATCAGCCTTGGACTGTACTACCAGCTCACTTACACGCAAGGCCCCAAAAAAGGCCAACAGTGAGGCAGCATGAAACAATGCTGCTTCAAAGGGGGAGGAACAAACACTGGGCCAACCCCCAAACAACCCACGAAGGACAGACGGGGATATGGGTTGCCTGTCGTCAACTCGCTGGGCCCGCTCCCAGGCCCAGCCCTCGAGCATCTTCCTAACCCTAAAATCTCCCGTGTATTCAGGAAAACCACGGGCCTTGCTAGCAAAAGCCAATGCTGGCAGTTGGCCCCGAATGGATTTCAGCCCCAGGCCTCTTTCCTTTTGGTGCACACAGAATTGCATAATGTGCTCCACAGGGAATGGCCAATGGTCCGGCAGCGCAGCCACACTTCTGAAGTCCCGAAATTGAATGTACGCTCTGTCGTACGCCCTCCTGGTGCTAGGAGCTAGTGCCAACTGAATAGCCCTACCGGCTTCCTTTTCCCAAGACGCCAAAGTTCCTCTGGCATTTTCGCTGGCCAAGGATCTGCTTCTGGGGCCAGTTCCCGAAAACGCTCCATCTGTTGGCGAGAAAGAGCATCCGCCACCCCGTTACATACCCCAGGTACGTGCCTAGCCAGGAATAGAATATTCAACCGGAGGCAACATAGGGTGAAAAACCTAACCAAATTCATAACCAACACAGATTTAGAAGTTAAGGAATTGATAACATGGACGACTGCCAGGTTATCGCACCAAAAAAGGACCGAATGGTTGGCAAGCTGCTCCCCCCAAAGCCAAATGGCCACCAGAATGGGAAAAAATTCTAAAAAAGTCAGGTCCCTACAGAGCCCGCTGTCCAACCATTCCGCGGGCCATTGCTCCGCGCACCAATGTCCTCTGAAAAATACCCCAAAACCGTTGGCACTGGAGGCATCAGAAGAAATCTGAAGCTCTGCTTCAACCTTCAGATCCTCCCTCCAAAAAGAAACGCCGTTGAAAGATTCCAAAAACTCCTCCCAGACTTCCAAGTCCGCTCGCATTCCAGCAGAAACGCGGGCCCTGTGATGGGGGAGGCGCAACCGGCCCATTGCGTCACAAAAACGCCTCAAAAAGGCCCTACCTGGGGCCACCACTTTACAAGCAAAGTTAAGGTGGCCCACGACCTGCTGTAGTTCCAGCAGCGAAACCTTCCGCTGCCCCTTCAAAGTGGCCAGCCGGACCTTTAGGTCGGCGACCTTGCTCTCCGGCAAACGTGATGTTTGCTGCAGAGTGTCAAGCTCAATGCCCAAAAAAGTTAGGACCGTACTGGGCCCCTCGGTCTTCTCGTGTGCCAATGGCACCCCGAGTTCGAGGGCTAATTCCTGAAAGGCATTCAGCAACCTGGAGCATTGCTCAGACCCCGCTGGACCTACAAAAAGGTAGTCGTCCAGGTAATGCGCCGTAGCACCGACCCCGGTCTTGTGCCTGAGAGCCCATTCCAAAAAGGAGCTAAAGCGCTCAAATGCCGCACAAGAAATCGAGCAACCCATCGGCAATGCCTGGTCCATGTAAAATTTTCCCTCAAAGGAAAAACCCAGCAGATCAAAGTCCCCGGGTGAACAGGCAAGAGGCGAAAGGCTGACTTAATGTCGCACTTCGCCATCTCCGCCCCAATCCCGCAAGACCGAACCACTTTGACCACCTGGTCAAAGGAGGTATAATGGACCGAGCATAGCTCCTCGGGGATGGCATCGTTAACCGATGCTCCCCTAGGGTAAGACAGGTGGTGAATAATGCGATATTCACCCGCCACCCTCTTGGGAACCACCCCCAAGGGGGATACCCTCAATGTGGGAACCGGTGGTGCCTCAAAAGGTCCAAGGACCCTTCCTTCCAGGCATTCCTTGGCTATTTTTTCCCGAACCACGTGTTCAAGCCCTACAAAAGAACGTAGATTAGGAGCCAAAAAGGGGGCCCTAGGCCCCTGATAGGGAATCCAAAACCCCAAGCTAAACCCGTCCTGCAAGTATCGGGCATCCGCCTTGCGCGGGTACATGCGTAACCACCTATTGAGTGCCGTCAGGCGGATGGGGCTGGGCCCCTTTTCCAGGGGGGTGCTGACCGCCCCCGCCGCTCCCAGGGTGCTTACCGCCTGGCCTAGACTTAGACCTGCTGCAGGCCAAAAATGGGTGGGCCCCACTGCAGAGCGGACACTCATGTCGGAATTTACAGGGTTTCCTGGGACACACACTCTTGGATGCGAACTCCCAGCAAATGAGCCGGGTTTGAACCGGCTGGCCCGCAGTAACGCGGGCCCCTGCAGAAGACTGTTGTTGGTGCTGTACCCTCTGAACTAGATGGCCGCTGTCAGACCTATCCCCGGCATTTGGTTTTGCTGGGGACATCAGCTGCAACCACAGCTGTTGGTTTATCTGGTCCCACGGCATTCCAGGATTGACTGCGGCCCTCATACGGAAAGCCTCGTCATATTGCAGCCAGGCTGCACCGGCGAAGTCCATATATGCCTGGTACACAATGTCTATATACTGAAAGAGGGCCGTCGCCCGAGCCGGGTGTGCCCTCGCAATGACCCCAGCATATATCAAAAATCCCGGCAACCAATTTGCCCAGGACTATCAACTTTTCTCCGTTTCAGCTTTTCTTTCTCCTTGTCATCGAGCTCGTCTTTACTTTTCTTTTCGAGCTCTCTGAACAGGAGGCTGAAGACATCCACGTACTCCCCTCTGAGAATTTTCTCATGTGTGGAAGCTGTCAAGTGGTCTCCCAAGGGCAAAGATGTATCACCATAAGGGAGAACGTGAAAAGGGATGTTGGCATACGGGTTAGGGGGGTAGAACCACCCACTGCCCTGAGCCACCGGCCAAGCCCCCTGGAGCTGGGCAAACTGCTGACCGCCCCACGGCAAAATACCAGAGGTGGGCGAAGGGGTAGAAACCACAGGTGGCGCAACAGCGCCCGTCTGTTGGCCAACCGGAGCAAATACCGTACTGGGCAGGGAGCCCGGTGTATGAAAACCCCAGGCCCATGGCTGAACCGAACCCAATTGCTCGCTAACCCCTGGCTGCCCAACACCCCAAACTACCCTGCCCGGCGTTGCCGGGGGGGGAAGGTGAATGGGGCCCCACGGCCACCCCTGACTTGGCTGAAGAAGGGGCTTACCACCATCACTCGGAAAGACACCGCTGCCACCAGGTGTCTGCAGCCCACTGCCACTAGATGCGCCGCCACTCGCAACCCCCGATGGGCCTTCCTCAGGATCCTCCTCCTGGTCCAGTTCCAGTGGTGATTCCGGCTCGGCTGGCCCACCCTGCAAGGCAGAAAGACGTGCGAGAACTTCCGCTTCAAAGGTTAGCCGTGCCGAGCAGCCAGAGGCACGGCGGCGACCCTCCCAGATGGGAGCACCCCTAGCAACTCTTTCCTGCTCCAGGGTGTCCAGCTGACCCATAATGGCCAGCCGCACCTGCTCACTTTGCCCAGGCTCTTCAACTGTGGCCCCCTTCTGGCCCCGTCCCCAAGGTGGGCGGGCGGGCTGCTTGCCCTTTGATTTGCCCTGCCCTTTTTTTGGTGCCATCCTACTTGCCCCTATAAGCACGGGCAAGAAATCAGGAGTGACTGCTCACAGACACTGGATGTTCCCTGGCTGCACCCCAACCCCAAAGGGTACAAAGGTGTAGTGGTAAATTCAATTGGCGTGAACCCAAACCCTGCAAAACAGGCCAGGAGTCCAGACCCACTCCAAACCGCTCACCCAGCTATGGCCTACCCCAGACCAAAGGAGAGGAGGGGTGGTGGGAGGGGGTGCCTAAATGAACAGACCCAACACACGCTACCCCAGCAACTAGTACAGACAGGCTCCAGCAGACCCACCAAAAGAGTGGGAGGAGGGAGTTGAAGGAACCACCAAGCCCAATACTCCTGTAGAGAGCTCAGCCCTAATGGTCCCTGTATGAGAACGAAGCCCCACTCTGACCTAGCACACCCAAAGAAAGGCTGCTGCCTTATAACTGGCCAGGCGCCTGCTAACAGCCCTCACCAACAGGGGCCGCTGTGCCCTTCCCGCGATCGGCGGGGGAAGAAGAGAGGCAGAGCCTCACTGCACCTGTTGACGCAGCTCTGAATCGGCCGCGGAACCCGGAGGGAGGGGGAGTTGGTCAGTCGCAGGCGCCGCCTGGCCTCCACTCAGCAAACCCAGCCACCAACGGCCCGCTCCGCGCCAAGCAGCCGACCCTCGCAAGCGCTGCGAAGGCGCCTCTCACAGCCCGAGGGGCAGAGGAACACAGAGGCCGCCGCGCAAACCCCCCGTCCAGCCCGACCAGGCCGCCAACCCAGGGATGTCGCTCTAAATCGTCCCCAAGACCCGGGGGTTGGTGAGTAGAAAAGCAGCGCACTGGCCTCCACCCGGCAACCCAGCCGCTCAAGGCCCCCGCTGCGCCAAACAGCTGATCGTCGCAAGCGCTGCTTGCCCGCCGCGCGCGCTCCTCGCAGCCCGAAGGGCTGAGGAATACCGAGGCAACCAAGCTCGCCCCCCGCTCTGGCCAACAACCCCCGCACGCGCTCCAAAGGTCTTAGCCAACGCTGGCGCCGACACGACTCCAAAAACCCCGGTCCCGGTCCCTCGTCGGCTCCACGCTACGCGCACGTGGCTCTCAACACAGAGAGCCAAAACAAACTGCGTAGCAGGAGGGCGGGAGCCGGGGCTTATAAAGCCCCAACTCCCCACCCCAGCAAACACCCGTATGTTGGGTGATGCTGCTCCTTCCGGGAGGGGCAAAGACGGCCCCCAGCCTATGCTCCTGCAAGCAGGCTCGGCTGGGTAGGGGCCGGACCTTCTCAAACAACAGAGATATATTGGGGCTAATAAAGATTACTACATAATGAGATAAATAGCTTGTTTATTTGAAAGATATTCTTTATGATTTTCATCATCATCATTATTACATATTATGTTCCATTAAAACTGTTTGTATTTAATCAGACACAGGGACTATCTAGACCAGTACTGTCCAATTTATTGGTTCAAAAGACTCTGTGAGCAAAGCATACTCTGTTGCATCTGATAAATTAGAAGTATCCCACTTCTGCTGCTGTATCTAATTGCACTTGAAAGATCTTTTCCATGTCTTTTCCTGTTTGTTATTCTTATTAGTTTATTTATATTTCATGCATTCTTCCATGGGGGCTCAGAGTGGAGTACATCATATATACAATAATAAAACAAACAATCAAAAACAGCTAAATTCATAATAAAATCAGTTATAGCATTGAACTCAGAATCTAATCAGCACTTTATATACCATATATTATGATGTTACATAACCCACTGGCTCCCATTGGTAACAAATGGTCCAAATAATGATGAAATAGCAATGCTATATTAATAGCATAATTTTTTTGGCACTGATGGTGGTATGACATGATGGTACAGCAGGTGAGGTCAACTGATCTAACAAATGAACACCCTCTGCCACATCCAAAAGCCTGGTAGAACAGCTCCATTTTACAGGCCCTACGAAAGGCTAACAAGCCAGGTAGGGCCCTGATCTCCATAGGGAGCTGATTCTACCAGGTCAGAGCCAGAACCGAAAAAGCCCTGAACCTGGTAGAAGCAAGATGGGCATCTCTTGGGCTGGGGACAGTCAAAAGATCTTGGGAGGCTGAACGAAGCAACCTCTGGAGTGCATATGGGGAGAGATGGTTCCGCAGGTAAGTTGGTCCCAGGCTGCGCAAGGCTTTAAAAGTCAAAACTAAGACCTCGAAACGGACCCAGAACTATATAGGCAGCCAGTGCAGACTGCAGAGTGTCAGCCGTATTACTACATAATGACATAAGTTAAATGTAGATGTCATCATGATCCTTTTGTCAAAAAAATCAGTATCTTATATACTGTGTCAGTTAGGTACTTAGTGTCACTCCATTTTATTGAATGATTGCAATTTCATAAAGTGTAGGTATTGAAAACTATTCCAGCATTAATCCCTGGATGTGAATAGAGAAAACAATCATAAGAATTGTTAACCACCTTGATACATGCCTGTTCACTAGAGATGGGCATGAACCTTGTCACAAACTTAAATTCATCACAAAAATCACCCATTTCATGGTTCATGAGCCAAGGATTGTGCAATTGCACCTGCAACAAACCTTCCATGAACCTTCATGGTATTTTACGGAGGTTAGTACAATTCATGTTGATGATTCATGCGGCAGACATGCTGGTGTCAATCAATTAATTGTCAAAGCAATAAGGGATGGACTTTTGCAGTTCTTCTATAGACCTAGAAACACCAATAGTGGCCGTCCAAACACCAAACAAAATTGACCCTTCAGGGAGCCAGGGGCGCAGAGGAAAGAATGAAAGAGCCTGGGACAGGAATGGAAGGAGATGAGGGTAAGGTGGAGGAGGGGTTCATGCCAGCAGCAGTGCAGGAGAGAGAAAAGGTGGAGATCCAAGGCTTGGGGAAGAAAGGGGAAGGCAATATCCTTTTCACAGAAGTGGTGGGAACTTTGCAAAACCTGCCCATGGGCCAGTCGGAGGCTAGAAGATGAGGCCACACCAAAAAGGGAGACCCCAGGAGATCCAGAAGTTGAGTATTGCAGAGTTGGAAGGAAAAGGAAGCATAGAAGTGGCAGGAGGCTGGGAAACTGGCCCATGGGCAGTCTGAAAGAGATCAGCAGATGAGGCCAGGCCAAAAAGGGGGACCCCAGGCAGCCCAAAGTTCAAGGATTGCAAGGTTGGAAGGAAAAGGGGGCACAATCTCCCTTTGATGGAAGTGGCAGGAATTCTGGGAAACTGACTCATGAGGCAGTCAGAGGGAGGCTAGAAGATAAGGCCAGGTGAAGGGGATCTCAGAAGTCAAGGAATTCAGTGTTGGAAGAAAAGAGGGCAATCTTCCTTTGGTAGAAGAGGAGAGTCAGTTGGGGACTCATTGCAAGTCTGGCATTTCTAGCTCCTTGGAGTTTGACATCTCTAGGGGGAGCTTAGAGACCCCACGAACCATGAACTGGGATGAACCTCCATTTTTCTGGTCCATGCCCATCCCCACTATTCACTCCCTCCAAGGCCAAGGAAAGCATATATAAAGCACGGTAAAATTCCATTGATAATTGATTGTTTTAGGGTCCTCCATAACACTGGTCTGTGAAGTATCTTGGAGGACCAAGGTCTGTTAGCTCTGTTATTCTTTCCCCTCCCCCTTACTGCTTTATTGCTTGCAAAGTAGAAGTAGAGAGAAACGAAACTAACTTGAGAAGAAGTAATCAGCACTATCCCATACATTCCTGTTAGGGAGTGCGACCCATCTGGGGAAAGCAAGGACAGAGTCCTGATAATGCTATGAGAATGTAGACATTTATGATAGTTTATGTGTGAGAGCTATCCCTCGCCCCCACCTTTTGGAATCCTTTTGAAGTAAGCCTTAAAAGTATTGTATCAATGTATTTGCAGCATTACTCTCAAGAATCTGTTACACTGAAAGTATCGGTTTATCAATAAACGTAGTTTTGTATCAACTTCAACTCGTCATTGAAACTGCATGCTTGACAATAACTATTTCACCCTATAAATTAGCTGTTTCATACTCTGAAAGAATATTTGTCTTTAGTTTTCTAGGTATCTAGTTTGCAGGCCAAAACATTTATCTAGTCCAAGGTCAAGGAAAGCATATATATAACTATTTCACCCTATAAATTAGCTGTTTCATACTTTGAACTGAAAGAATGTTTGTCTTTAGTTTTCTAGGTATCTAGTTTGCAGGTCAAAACAGTTTTGCCTTCTAATTGGCAACCAAGTTTATGCTGACTGGTGCTTTACATATAACATATTCAAAAAGCAGAACCACAGTTAAAACCATGCTAGCAGAATAAGTAAACTGTGCAGCACCTCTAAGATATTCAATATCAGCAGTATTAACAAAATCTCAAACAATAACTGTGTATAAGCAATGAAGATTATTTATCAAAAACAGTGTTGAATATTTTTCATATACATGGAAGAGTATTATTCCAATCATATAATCAACATCAGATGAAAAACAAGCATTTACAAAATATTAGAATCTGTAGTTGAGAATATATCAGTCCCAAAGTCACCAGTTGAGAATTCCTTATGAGTTTTTTTTCTTCTGTTACTATCAGGAAAAATCAAAGTGAGGGAACCGGTTTTGGTAGCTGGACCTTCTTCAGCACACAACTTCACTTGCTCTTCACAAGGGCTTCATTTACCATTCCATTCCCAAATGACTTGTTAGTTGAAACATCAGTCTATTTTATTTTCAGGACAAAAGTTCCACCACTCTCTTGCCAGTATCGGGCAAGTGAAATTCAATGTAATTCAGTGTGATCTCCAGCTCTCACCTGGAGATTGGCAAAAATGGTTCCCCATGAGGGAATGACTAGTTTAGAGGGTGGAGTCTATGGCATTGTACCTGTCTGAGGTCTCACCCCTCCTCAAACCCCACCCTCTCCAGGCTCCACCCCTTAAATCTCCAGGAATTTCCTAACCTGGAGTTGGCAACCCTATCTCCTTCCTTTTATCTGCCCCTCTGACTTCAGCTTTCCATCGCCTCCCCTGCAGCCTCTACATAGGAAAAGGACAGTCTTTCTCCACAGTGGGGAGGGGGGACCAAAGCAGCTTACATCATTCTCCCCTCTTTGATCTGCACCATAAGGCTGTGAGGTAGGTTAGGTTAAAAGTCTGTGACTGGTCCAAAATCAGCCAGTCAGCACTGTTCCTGCTGGGCTTGTAACCCCACCCCCTTGCTTGGAGTGTGATTCTGTGCTTCACGTCAGTCCTGTTAAGTTGACATTGTCAAAATGGCACTGGGTTTTGCTGATGGGATGTACTAAAAGCAATGACAGGATGACCCCCAGAAATAGAATTAGTGCTTTGGGACTGGAATGACAGTCCTCCAAATTGGAACAGCAGCCCCTGGGAGTAGCAGAAGTATTCTGGGAGTAAAATGACAGCCTCTGGTGTTGGGTTTGCACAGCCACAGTGGCCCTGGATCTACTAGGCAAATTGCACTTGTTCTGCTGGGTTTGCAAAAACGGCCCCCTCTAGAAAAAGGCTGTGGGAGAATGCCCCCCCCCCACTGTTGCTGTCATCCCATCCACCCACCCAAGTGAAGGTATTTACTTTCCCCCATACTTGGTGTCTTCTGACTCCCCCAACTTCCCACCCACTCCATCCTAATACTACTCCCAACCACTTCTTCCTCTCAATTACCCCTGCACCTTTGGCATGTAACTACATTCATTTACCTGCACCCTTGCTGTCTTCTCACATGCCCAAGTGAAGGCATTCATTCCCCACCACCACCTCAAGGGGAGCTGATCTCTGCCATATGGAGAGCAGTTGTAATTCTGAGTGATCACCAGACCTCACCTGGAGATTGGCAACAGTGGTTCCCAGTAGGAAGTTGCATTGTATCTGTATCGGGTACCACCCCTCCTCAAACCACACCCTCTTCAAGCTGCACCTCTTAAACCTCCAGGAATTTCCTAACCTGGGATTGGCAACCCTATCTCCTTCCCTTTATCCCTCTGACTTCAGCTTTTCATTGCCTCCCCCTTCCCTGCGGCCTCTACATAGGAAAGGACAGTCTTTCTCCACAGTGGGAAGGGGATCAAAGCAGCTTACATTATTTCTGCTCACAACCCTGTGAGGTGATTTAGGGTGGAAGTGTTTGAGTGGTCCAAGATCACCCAGTCAGCTTCCACAACAAGAATCTGTGTCTGGCAGACCCTGCTCTGAAGCTGTAAGTCCTATGCCCTCCTGAAACTCCATCACAGAACTTAGAACTGGCAGCTGTAGTCAGGACTGGCCCCAATGAGTTCTGCCTCAGAGGCCTGTAGTAATAGCTTTCAGACCAACAGTCAGTCCCTGACAACGTTGTTGGCCTTAAGCACAGGACTTCAATCTCTCTCTCTCTGTATCTGTGGTACAGGACACTATTTCCCCCCTTTTCCAGAGGAGCACAAGGAGAAGTCCTCAGTCAATCAAGGGAAGCTTTTCTCTGGCTGTCTCCCTCCTCCTCCCTCCCTCAGCCAATCAAAGAAAGGTTTTCTTTCTCTTCTCTGTGAATCAGTGCAACAGGCAGGCTCAACTAATGGGAAAGCAGGGAGAGCCAATAACTGCCAGAACGAAGGTTGCCCACTCAGTCAGAATGAAGAGGCTGACACAGTATGTTGGATAAACAGGGCCGCTTTATTTAAACAACTTGAACGAACTAAAACTGGCAAGGGATAAGGCCTAACAAGACAAGCCCTGGGGTCAGCCCCATGACCCTGCCTTGTCCTGAAAAGGGGCGAGCCACCCTGCCCCCAGCACACGCCCAATATATTCTGGGTGGTGCTGAGCAGCCAGGCCCAAACTCCACCTCCACCTAGGCCGGCATCGATCCCACTGGAAAGATCCTCCCGGTGAGGCTTTATCGTGATCTGCACTCCCAACATTGAGCCGTAAAGCCCATCTGCAGTTCATGCAGACCACTTGCACCAACAGGTGCTGAGCCATAGGTGCTCCCCAAAAACACTGTGGCCAACACCTCATCCTGCCACCACCAATGCCAAGCCTCAGCTTAGGCATTCGTGCCCACCGGACGGCCCAGAGTCGATCGCAACCCCTGCCTTAGTTCGTCCAAAAAGGCCCGGTTACCCAACTCTGATAAATGAATCCTATCCGGCCTATACAAGTCGGCATTCTCAACTCGTATGGCCGGATGGGAAAGAAATATCCCTAAACCCCCTTCCATGGCCGTCTGCAAGGCCCAGTTGGCCTCACGTCTGGCTTGCTCTATCCCCCCAGGGGACAAGGCGTAACGCCAAACCCTGCGTGGCAAAATTGCTGACCATATTAAAATAACTCCTGGCCATCTACATTTAATGGCCTGAAGATCCGCTTGCACCTGCAACGAAAGGGCCTCATCTTTCATCAAACCCAGGTCATTCCCACCCAAGTGGATGACCAGGATGTGCAGAGGAGGCGCCCTCCTCTCACGAAACAACAGTGGCATGATTCCTGACCAACACAGGCCACGCGACCCAGCCACTCCACCGTTGCCCACTCTCTGAGGCCCAGCTGGGTGCCCACTGATGATCTCCTGGCCAGATGGGCTGCCCAGAACACCATACTGTGCCCGCAGATGAGGATCCGACGCCTCTCCCTACAAGCCACAGCACCTAGAAAACAGAAAACAGTCACCAACAGGAAAACGCCAACGGGCACAAAATACACTAGCCCCCACCCTCCTAAGTGACCAACGGGCGCACATAGGATTTGAAGGCTGCGGAGCACCAACGGCCGATCTGTATAACGGGGTGCATAACCCATTGCGGCTGCCGTGGAAGCAGCACCAATGCAGAATGAATGTGTCCCAAATTTAACACCCCATAAGCCTAACTTAGCCAGCGCCCTACCCAACACTGCCCAGAATTGGTATTTTGTCAGGGAGGACCCATTGTTGTGGCGAAACAAGGGGCCATCCCCCGCACCCCTGACCTATAAATACTGCTCTAATGCCATAACTGGGCACAACTCAGGCGTAACACACTGGCCGATTGTAATCAGCGTGCTCCTCTGATGCTGATCCGTTTTGGATCGCCTAACTGTCAGTCGAACTTCTCCCCCTTCAATTTTAATGTCACTGACATGCAGCGCCCGGTCAGAATCATCCTTCCTTGATTGCACAACTAATTCACTAATCCGGAGTGCACCAAAAAAGGCCACCAAAGTGGCTGCATGAAACAGAGCAGTCTCAAAGGAGGATGAACACACCTCGGGCCATACCTTGAAAAGTCCTTGCAGCACAGAGGGGGATATGGGTTGCCGGGCGTCCGCCCGCAGCCCACGCTCTCTAGCCCAGCCCTCCAGCATCTTCCTGACCCTAAACTCACCTGTACATTCCGGAAGGCCTAGCGCTTTACTTATAATGTGTTCCACCAGGACTGGCCAGCTGTCTGGCAGCCCGGCAGCACTCCTAAACACCCGAAACTGCAAGTCAGCCCTTTCATAGGCCTTCCGGATGCTTGGAGCCAATGCTAATTGGATCGCCCTACCGGCTTTGGCTTCCCGAGCTGCCAAAGTTCCTGGGGCATCCGCGTTGGCTGGAGGTCTGCTTCCGGAGCAAATTGGCGAAAACGTTCAATCTGTTGGCAAGATAGAGCGTCCGCCACCCCATTGCACACTCCCGGAACATGTCGTGCTAGAAATAGAATGTTCAACCGGAGGCACCGCAATGTAAATGCCCGCATCAAAAATGAACCGTGTGGTTGGCCAGCTGCTCCCCCCCAAAGCCAAAGGGCTACTACAATGAGAAAAATTTCCAGAAACGTGAGGTCACGGCAAAGCCCACTGGCCAACCACCCGGTGGGCCAAAGCTCCGCACACCAATGGCCGCGAAAGTATACTCCAAATCCGATGGTGCCCACCGCATCCGAAGATATCTGAAGCTCCACTTCAATCTTCAAGTCCTCCTGCCAAAAAGAAACTCCATTGAAGGAATCCAAAAACTCCTCCCATACCTCTAAGTCCCACCGCATGCCTGCAGTCACTCGCATTCTATGGTGAGGGATCCGTAAAGATCCCATGGCATCACATAGGCACCACAAAAAGGCCCTCCTCGGGGCTACAACTTTGCATGCAAAGTTGAGATATCCAATAATCTGCCGGAGTTCAAGCAACGACACTTTGCGCTGCTTCCTGAGAGCAGCCAACCGTTCCCTGAGGCCTTCCACATTTTCCGCAGGCAACCGAGAAGCTTGCTGCATAGTGTCCAACTCGATACCCAAAAATGTGAGCACAGAACTAGGGCCCTCTGTTTTTTCATGTGCCAGGGGCACCCCGAGTTCCTGCACCAGCTCCAAAAATAACTGCATTAACCTGGCACACTGCCCCAACCCCACTGGGCCCACGTAAAGGTAGTCATCCAAATAGTGAACCGTATCACTTAGCCCCAACCTGACCCTGAGCGCCCATTCCATAAAGGAACTAAAACGCTCAAAAGCAGCACAAGACACGGAGCAACCCATGGGTAATGCTCTGTCCATGGAATATTTCCCATCAAAACTAAAACCTAAAAGGTCAAAATCCTCCGGATGTACCGGCAAAAGGCGAAAGGCAGACTTAATGTCGCATTTTGCCATTTCAGCCCTCCTGGCCACAACCACGAAGCACTTTGACCGCTTGGTCAAACGAGGTGTACTTGACTGAACAGAGAACGTCCGAAATGGAATCATTAACTGATCTGCCCTTGGGATACGACAAATGGTGTATCAGACGGTATTCCCCGGGTGTCTTTTTAGGCACCACCCCCAGGGGAGATACACGTAAGGTAGGTACCGGCGGAGCCTCAAAGGGGCCAAGGACCCTCCCCTCCGCACACTCTTTAGCTATTTTAGCTCTCACCACATGCTCCATTCCTACCACGGAACGCAGTTTGGGAGCCAAACAAGGTACCCTGGGTCCCTGATAAGGGATCCGAAAACCAAAAGAAAAACCATCCAATAGGTAGGCCCTATCAGCCACCAGGGGATAGTTGACAAGCAACCGCCTAAGAACCCTCACCTGAATGGGACTGGGCCCCTTTTCCAGGTGGCTGCTGGCCGCCCCCACCCCTGGGGTGTTTAACCCCTGCCCGGGGTTTGGACTTGCTACAGGCTGAGAAGGCATGTGACCCACCACACAGCGGGCACTCATGTTTAAAGTTACATGCCTTCCTGGAACACACACCCTTGGACGTGAATTCCCAACATAAGAGCCGGGGTTGAACCGACTGGCCTGCCGTACCGCGGGTACCTACACTCACCTGTTGCTTATGCATAAGGTGTCCACTATCAGCCCTATCACCTAAAATTAGGTTTCGCCGGTGACATCAACTGCAGCGAAAGCTGCTGGTTAATCTGGTCCCAGGGCATCCCCGGATTGACTGCCGCCCACATCCGAAAGGCCTCGTCATATTGCAACCAGGCTGTGCCCACAAAATCAGTGTATGCGCGGTACACAATGTCCCAATACTGAAAGAACGTGGCGCTCGAACCGGCTGCGCCCTAGCTATAACCCCCACGTAGATTAAGAAACCTAGCAGCCAATTCACCCAGGTCCTATCCATCTTTCTCCGCTTTAGCTTTTCCTTCTCCTTGTCGTCTAATTCTTCCTTATCCTTTTTCTCCAGTTCTCTAAATAGGAGGCTAAAGACGTCAACATATTCGCCCCTCAAAATCTTATCCCTAGTAGCCACTGACAGGTGGTCCCCCAATGGCAGTGCAGTGTCGCCAAGTGAAAGCACCTGAAACGGTATGGTCCCATAGGGATTCAGGGGGTAGCACCACATGGCACCCAGGGAGCTTGCCCACCCCCCTGCATTGGCATCTGTCCTTGCCCGCCTCACAGAAGCACGCCTAATGTAGGCTGCGTGGTGGGGGTACTCTGTGGGGGTGCTGGGGCAACTGCTTGTGAAGGAGCCTGGGAGCTGGCCCCCAAACCACTCTGACTCATTGGCGGTATCAAAGAGAGGCCCCAAGCCCAAGATGGCCCGGCCAAACCCTGGGGCACCCAAGGCCCTACATTTCCTGGCATTACCAACACCCCACCCGCCATACTTGGGGACACTGTTGACTGGGACAGGCCCTAGGGGCCCCACGGCCACCCCAGAGTTTGGTGCTGTACAGGAGGCTTACCCACGTCCCCTGAGGGGGTGACTGCCACTGCGATAGCCGGCGCCGGCTGCCCAACATCTTCCACTGCCCCACAACCCTGGGGCTCCCGCCTGGCAGTTCCCCCATGTCGTCACCATCCTCATGATCAGACTCGCATCGCTGGGCAGCACCCTCGGGCCCTCCCTGCAATGCAGAAAGATGGGCCAATGCCTCCTTCTCAAATGTCAACCGAGCAGAGTGGCCCGTTGCCCTGCGGCGCCCCTCCCATATAGGTGCCCCTGTAGCCCCCCTCTGCTGCTCTAAGGCATCTTATTGGCCCATGATAGCCTGCCTTAACTGGGCTTCCTGGTTACCATCTCCTGGGGGCCCTGGTTCCTGGCCCCGCCTCCTTACAGGCCTGGCAGGCTGTTCTCCCTTGGAAGGGCCCTGACCCTTCTTAGGTGCCATCACCTGGCCCTATCACAACTCCACCCGGTGTATGGGCCTGGCTCACGTCTACCAAGGCCTAATGCCCTCCTAACCCCCTTTTACAGGTGCCCTGCTAGGGGAATAAACTGACAGGGGGGAGGGGTGGCGTAGCCAACCCCCTGTAATTAACCCCCCTTTTCCCCTACCAAACTATGGCCAATTAAACGTGGAGGGGGGGGTGTTGGGACTGAACCAAAGACCCTTTGCCTCTCAAGCATCTGCTCTACCTCCGATCCACAAACTGCCCCTGGCGACTCCCAACCTAGCCCCCCCACGCAGCCAACAAAGATAAGGATATAATGAGGGGCCACCCGCCAAGCCCCCTGTGACAACAGGCCCAGGACAAAACCACCCCCTCTGGGGCCAAAACCTCCTGGAACAGCCACTCTCCCGGCCTCAGACACCAATGGCCACCACTCGCACAGAAGAGAACGTCCCACGAAGCTGCAAAAGAAACTGCCGCCACTCGCGCTGATGCCCAGCCGACCCCCACGCTTGCGCTGACGATCACGTCGGCCCCAGCCCTCACGCCTGCGCTACAACGATCCCCGATGCAGCTCTCCTCCAAGAGCTGAAAACAAACTGCGCAATGCTGGGAGGGGTCAGGGCTTTTATAGCCCCGACTCCCCACCCAACAGCCGATTCCCGGATGGCCGGGATGACGATCAGCCTCTCTCCATCCAGGTAGGCAATGGCGTCCCCCCCCATCCTATCGCTGGCGAAGCCAACAGTCCGGGAGGGGCCGGTTTGTTTGCCTTACACTGACAGAACCAGCTTTGCTGGGTAGCAACAGTCATTTGGGCAGGAGAGAGGAGCAGACTCAACCAATAGCACACAAGTACTCTTGATTGATAGTTTGATGGGCCAAAGGTTAATGAAGTTCAGTCCCAACCAATCAGGATGCTTGGATTTGCCAACATGAAAACGGTTTTATGTCTATAGGATGACATATATATCATATACACACATACTCAAACATGTACAAACATACATGCTATAATTTGAACAGTCTTTGGGAAGCAGTCTACTTATTGTCCACTATCATTTAAGCAGAGTTAAAGCATTCTTTACAGTGGCTTGTTTCACTGATTTGTATTTAGTTATTGAACTGCATTTTCCATTTTTCAGTAAAATCCTTATTTGATTTTTTTTAACTATTTTCTCTAGGGAACACTGAAGCACTAACATTCTAGGGATAGATAAAAATGCTCTGAGAGCGCTTATAAAAGAATCCAAATCATAACTGGGTAAATGGAATGGAGTAGGAAAAGCTACTCTTTTTTTCTAGATGGAAATACTAATCTTCAGAAACATAAGAGTTTTTACTTCATTTCAGTCTTCTTTGAGAGCCAGTCGGGGAACAGTTGGAGGCTATTTCTTGGCTGGAAGATCCATGACATGGTGGCCTGTAAGTATAAAATATAATCCATGTGTTCCTTAGTATGTATTAGAATTAACTCTAGACTTAAGGAGTAGAGGAAGAGCCAGAATAACAAGTAGGCTTCCAACATGCAAATACAAATGTGATTGTCACAGAGTCACCTCTTTCTGCTCCTAAAAGTGACAGCAGGGAAGAGCTGGTGGCCTTTAAAGACACGCCTCTCCAGCTGTAAGTCAGAAGCCTCCCTTGCTGCAAAAGGTCAGCACCCTGGCCCAGCATGGGGGCCTACTGCTTTTCTTCATTGTTGGGTACATTGTGATAGGGGGTACCCCTGATGCAATAGGGGGCACCACCTGTCGCCAGGGGCAGGGGTGCTGATGGCTATGGCCCTGAACCTAGCATGGAAATACAAGTAAGAACCTTGACCTTGCCTTTAGAAGCTGTGGCTGGATGGTTACTTACAACAAAGTTGCCTGAAACTTAATCCAGTTAAAATGGAGGTCCTGTGCATGGGCCAGGGGAAGGGGATTAGGGTTGGTCATCCAGCTCCCAAACCTGTACGGTGCACCTCTTGTGCTGACCCAGAAGGTAAAGAGCCTGAGAGTGACACTGGATGCCTCACTTTCAATGGAGGCACAGGTTACAGTGGTTGCTCAATCTGCCTTTTATCATCTTTGGCAGGCCAGGCAGCTAGCACCCTACCTATCTCCCCAAGACCTGGCTACAGTGATCCATGCAATGGTCACTTCCAGACTGGATTACTGTAACTTGCTCTACACAGGCTTACCCTTGAGACTGATTTGGAATCTCCAGCAGGTGCAGAATGCACTGGCTCGGCTGTTGATAACAGTACCTATCTGGGCACACATCTGGCCAGCACTGCAGCAACTGCAATGACTGCCAATTGAGCACTGGATCCAATTCAAGGTCTTAGTTCTGACATTTAAAGCCTTATGTGGCCTGGGATTGACATATATATGGGACTGCCTCTCCCCACATGTGTCCCAATGATCATTAAGATCTAGTACACAACACCTACTGACTGTACCTGGCCTAAAGAACATCTGACTTGCCTCAACCAGAGCTAGGACTTCTTTGGCCTTGCCCCTGACCTGGTGGAATCAGCTCCCTATGGAGATCTGGGTCTTCACTGAATTACTACCTTTTTGAAGGGCCTGCAAAATGCAGCTATTCCGCCAGAACTTCAGTTGAGGCAGGGGGCATCCATCAACTGGCCTCTATGCTATGACATCATTTCTGCTATGCTGCCATCATCTATTTTAAATATAGTTATAGACTTTTGCATGTTGCAAATGTATCCAACCATGTTGCCATTTACAATGTGGTTTAAATCTGTGTCTAGTTTACTATACTGTTTTATTTTATTTGTTTTAATTGTACAACTCAAACTGTTATTTTAATATGATGTTATCCACCCTGAGCCCATTCTTGGGAAAGGGCAGAATACAAATTAGCTAACTAAATAAATAAAATATACCTCCAAAACAAAAACAATTTCCAAATTCGTTTTTCAAAATAAAGAAGTATTTGTGCTGAGGAAAAGTCAGATTCTGCATTTGAAATAACTTATGTCAATGAAATGCTAGCCATAGGAGTGGACAGTTCAGCAATCCTATGGGCGTCTGAGACTTCATTAGCAGCAGTCCAAGTGTTTCCAGGTGTACTCCCATAGTTATAATTATTGACTTTAATTCTATCCTGAAAATATATCATAGTGTGTTTGTGTAACACTTTAAAAACAAACATGGAAAAATAATTCTGATAAAACTGATAACACTCAAAGTCTGTATTCCTCTAACCAAGAAGAGCTCAAATATTCAGTACAAAGAAGACAGAGAAGAGATGACATAAGCCCATATTTTTATGTCACATTTTAGCTCACTCTTGGATAACGGAGCTTATGGCAATGTTCATGGTTCTCTGCTCCTACATTTTATGATCACAACAATCCTGGGAAGTAGCATAGGCTGAAAAAGACTGAATGAAGGTGACCCAACTAGACCTATGCCTTATCATTGTAAATTGTCACTGTGCAATTCATCCCAAGAGACCATCCACACCAAATCCCGAGCCACACACAAATGTAGGTACAGCCTTCCTGCCCTTCATAAAATCTGTTACCAACCGCATTGGCAAAATTCTCAAATGCCATAATGTTGACACAGTCTTCAAACCCACACAACAGATCCACCACATGCTGCGCTCGGCCAAAGATATGAGAGATCCACTTTCAACCCCTGGAGTCTACAAAATACCCTGCTCCTGTGGTGCAGTCTACATTGGCACTACCCAACGCAGTATCAACACCCGCCTCACCGAACACAAGAGACACTGTCATTTGTTTCAGCCAGAAAAATCAGCTGTAGCTGAACATGCACTTCAAGAAGGAGACCACGTCATCCACTTTGAAAGAACTGAAGTCCTTTCTACGGCCTCACATTATCATACCCGCCTGAACAGAGAAGCTATTGAGATTTACAAACACCAGCACAACTTTAACAGAAAGGAAGAAAGCATTTCCATCCACCAATCTTGGTATCCAGCTCTGCAAAACACCCTACAGACTATAAATTGCAGAAATTCACAGAACAACCAGCACATTCCACAGAACAATCAGCACAGTCAACAACCATCTTCCTTATCTTCACACCCCTTCCAACCCTCCCAGCAATTAACACAGAACAATGGTCACATTCAGCAGCCAGTTTCCTTATCACTACTCTTCCAGGAAGCCTTACCAAACAATGGGCACATCCACAAACCTATTGCCCTTTCACCACACCCCCTCCAGCCTAGAAATAGCAGCTCTCCAGCAGCCCTGGCCTCACTCAATGCACAGCAGCCAAGAAGGTCAGAGCGCCTACTCCGGCTGCAACGCCACTGAGGATGTTCTCCGCAGCCGAGAACGAAACGTCTGGAAGAAAAACTTTCTCCAGTAGAACACGGCACTTGAGCCCGAAAGATTCTACAAACCCTAATGATGTTACCAGCCGTGAAAACCTGAAATCTTTGATAATTCTAAGCAGAGTTATACTCTTGTAAATCCACTGAAGTCAATGGGTTTAGAAGGGTGTACTTTGCTTAGGATGGTGCTGTAAATTGTCCAGGAGTTGTCCTTTAAAGGGCAGCTGCTGTGAGAGCCCTCTCAGCCCCACCCACTTCACAGGGTATCTGTTGTGGAGGGAGAAGATATAGGAGATTGTTAGAAAGGCGGGGTATAAATATGCAGTCTTCTTCTATGTAAAACAGATTTTCACAGTTCTTTGTTCTGTGTGTGTGTGTGTGTGTGTGTGTATGAAGACAAAATGAAGCACTGCTCTTAGGAGAGGAATAAAGAAGGCAAAAAAGTGCTTGAATCTTTGTTGTCTTGCTAGGGTTGCCAGACCCCTGATGAAAACAACAATACGATGTTCAACACTCAAATCTTTTTATTTATTTTTACAAGTTAATAAACTTCACTAAACAAATTGTAATGCCATATAATATATTTCTCATACACAATTAGAAAGACCAAACAGGTCTTCAATATCTTAATAATTTGTATAAATGATAATCAGCAGAAGTTACTGAGAAACAGAAGCCCATCAGCCCATCAGTCCTGTCGCTGCGTCACGACTTGCCTGGCAATCTTGATACAGTAAGTGAACTGGAGGCCCCTTGGCCATCTTTGGGTTCAGTTTTTGACTCTTTCAATCTGCTTTCCTCTTCCAATGTTGACAAAGTCCTGAGTGCTGTTAGGCCCACTACTTGCCTACTTGACTCATGTCCCTCATGGCTGGTTAAGGCTGGCGATGAGAGGATCTGGGGCCCTATGAAGGAAATCGTCAGCCTGTCCCTAGAGACAGGGGTGTTTCCAGAGGGCCTCAAGGAAGCAGTGGTTTTACCACTCTTAAAAAAGCCATCAATGGATCCTTTAGATCCAGCCAATTACCGCCCTGTTTCAAACTTGTCATTTCTGGGCAAGGTAGTTGAAAGAGCGGTGGCCAAGCAGCTTCAGGGCTTTCTGGAGGACACATCGGCACTAGACACATTCCAGTCTAGTTTTTGCCTGGCCATGGAACTGGAACTGTCCTGGTCACTCTAATAGATGACCTCCATAAGCAGCTGGATTGAGGCGGGTCAGCGCTGTTGTTATTGTTAGATCTTACAGCAGCGTTTGACATAGTTGACTATGCATTGTTGACTCTCCGCCTCGCCAATGTGGGAATACGTGGGGTGGCCTTGCAATGGCTTTCCTCCTTTCTGCACAGTAGGGGACAGAGGGTGGAGCAAGGTGAGGATGTGTCCACTAGATATCCCCTTTTATGTGGGGTTCCACAAGGGGCACTCCTCTCCCCAATGTTATTCAATATCTATATGTGCCCCCTTGCCCAGCTGGTATGGAGCTTTGGGCTGGGATGTTATCAATACGCAGATTAGACCCAGCTATATTTGCTCTTGGACGACCAATCAGCTACAGTAACACTAACTCTGGCTGAGGGTTTGGAGGCCGTGGTGGACTGGCTAAGGAAGAGTAGGTTGAAACTGAACCCATCGAAGACGGAGGTTCTGTGTTTGGGGGGAGCAGGGTTAGAGCTGGAATGTAGACTGCTGACTCTTGATGGGGCGCTACTAACACCAGCGCCTACCATCAAGAGCTTAGAAATGACACTGGATACCTCGCTTTCAATGGAGGCCCAGATCACACATATTGCCAAGATGGCATTTTTTCATCTCCCTCAAGCCCAGCAGCTGGTTCCCCTCCTATCTCGCTCGGACCTAGTCACAGTAATCCATGCAATGGTCGCCTCCAAACTAGACTACTGTAACTCACTCTATGCTGGCCTACCGTTGAGTCTGATCCAGAAGCTCCAACAGGTTCAGAATGTGGCAGTGCAAGTCCTGAATGACATGGGCGGCACATATTCTACTTGTGCTGTGCCAGCTGCACTGGTTGCCAGTTGAGTACCAGGACAGATTCAAGGTTTTGGTTATGACCTTTAAGGCCTTGAGCGGTCTGGGACCGACGAATTTACAGGACCACCTCTTCCACTATGTCCCTGGAAGGGCATTGCGCTCCAGTAATCGAAATCTGCTGGTGATCCCTAGCCCGAAAGAGGTCCAGCTGTCCTCAACAAAGGCCAGGGCTTTTTCAGTCCTGGCCCCAATTTGGTGGAATGCTCTGCCAGAAGATATCAGGGCCCTGCGGGATCTTTTACAGTTTTACAGGGCCTGTAAGGCCCTATATGTAAAGCCCTATATGGCCTGGGACCTGCCTACCTGAAGGACCGTCTCTCCCCACACGTTCCCCAGAGAGTACTGAGGTCGGGAACTCAAAACCTTCTCACTATCCCTGGGCCTAAAGAAGTCCACCTTAAGTCAACTAGAGACAGGGCCTTTTCCATAATGGCCCCTACATGGTGGAACCAGCTGCCGGAGGAGGTGAGGGCCCTGCGGGACCTTATTCAGTTCCGCAGGGCCTGTAAGACAACCCTCTTCTGGCTAGCCTACACCTGACTGGGAAATAAATGTAGCTTATTTGACTCCTGTGAATTATACTGTATAAGCTTTGATGTTAAGGTTTTTAGGTTTTAAATGTTCTGACTTTTTAATTGTTTATATATGTAAATGTTAATTTAAATTCTGTTTTATCATCTGTTGTGAGCCGCCCTGAGCCACTTTGTGGGAAGGGTGGGATACAAATCATAGAATAGATAGATAGATAGATAGATAGATAGATAGATAGATAGATAGATAGATAGATAGATAGATAGATAGATGTTCTGCCAAGCCTCTGCATGAGGACAGCGATGGTTGCCATCCTGGCACCTTTTCCTCTCCACCCCCTCTTGGGGGGATCCCCCCACCCCTGATGTGATCCAATAACTGAATAAGAGCACTTTAAAGATGCCATCAGGGTTTGTAATTTTTAATATAATTGATTTATATATATATATATATATATATATATATATATATATATATATATATATATATATATATATATATAATGTAACTAATTTAACTGTTGTACATCGCCCTGAGCTTGGCACTGGCCAGGGTAGGGCGATTCATCAAATATAAATAATAATAATATGAGGAGCTGCTACTGTTGCCCGTTTCTGTCCACCTATCATCAGATCTAAAAGGCTTCACAATCTCCTGTATTCTGTTGTTACATTTAGGACACTTACTAGCAGGACCAATGAAGGTTCCAAACCTTTTTAGATGTTTAGAAGGAATAACCAGAGAGTTTTCAGCATGGCACTCACCTACACAGATTAAAGTTTGGCCAATCTTGTTTGGTCTTTCTAATTGTGCATGAGAAATATGTTGTATAGAGTTGATATTTGTTTAAGATGTGAGGTTTATTACTTTGTAAAGATAAAGAAAAGGATTTGAGTATGGAACATTGTATTGTTGTAACAAAACTGAAACTGTATAGCAACTCTGATAACTTATGTATTCTGGCAAAGTGATATTATATGATGTTCTACTTTTTTCTAACATAATAGTTAGAATTTTTCTGCAGATAGTGCCTTGTATTTAATGGTTATAATCCATGGCCTGTTTAGTAATTGAAGACCCCTGATGGAGGCAAGGGTCCCCCGCCACCAGTCTCTTCTTCCAGACAACAATCAGAAGATTGGCAAGGGGATTTAGAAGAGAGAGAAAGGTCCAGGCCACATTGTTGTTGTTGCATAGGATGTGATGTCATCATGCCAGTGATATCCAGGTGATGTTCTGGTATTTGATCAATAACTCTATAGTAGAAGCCATTTTTACTGTAGAGTTTTGCCCAAATAACATAACATCACCCAGACATCACTGGAATGATGATATGACTTCCTATGTGATGCCAGCCTGGGCCTTCGTCTTTCTCCTTGTAAGTACGGATCGGCATGAACCATTTGTGATTAATTTTGGCCAGTGTGGCTCATGGCAGGTCAACTGACATAAACTTTCTATGAACTTTCAAGCGATTCATGGCAGTTTGTGAATAGATTCACTCAGGGCTTTTTTTGAGCAGGAATGCACCGAAATGCAGTTCTGGCTAGCTTGGTGTCAAGGGGTGTGGCCTAATATGCTAATGAATTCCTGTTGGGCTTTTTCTACAAAAAAGCCCAATGTGAAACAATGGTGACATCAGGGGTGTGGCCTAATATGCAAATGAGTTCCTGCTGGGCTTTTTCTACCAAAAAAGCTCTGGATACACTTTCAGACAGATGGTCTCTGCTCAATCAATATCTTTACAAAACTTCAAAGCAACAGGAGGGTTGAATTCTCCATCCTTGGAAACACCAATAGGAGCCCTCCAAAGCTCTGTGCATTTTGTTTGTGTAGCTTGCAGGGAGCCTATTCTATACACTTTTGAACCTGTCTCTGACATTTCTCCCAAATGCACTTTCCTGGGGGCATCTTCTTTGAGGGGCCATAACTCAGACCCCCAAGTCCAAGCTGCACATAACTCAGAGGGCATATAGAGGAACACTGGGGGAAGTCCCTGCAAGTTTGGTATATCTAGCTTGCACAGGAGCTATTCTATACACTCCTGAACATCCTGAACCTGCACCTGTCATTACCCCAGAAATCACTTCCAGGGGCAGTGTCTTTGGGTGTAATTTGGACCTTGTAAATCCAGTCCTCATCAAACTTGGAGGGCAGGCAGAGGAGATTCATTCAGAGATTCCCAGTGAATTTGGTGTCTCCAGCATACTGGGGGCATTCTACTGCATCATGAACCTCACAAACCAAACCAGTTCGTTTGGTGCCTAAAAGTTCATGGCAGTTTATGGCTCACCAACTGGGGATGCCATGAACCACAAACTGAAACCAACCACATTTTCCCGGTTCATGTCCATGCCTACTGGTTAGTCCCCCCATCCCCCACCAGTTGTCAGAAGGAACCTGCCAACTCTATGACCTACCAAACATAGATTGCACTAAATGCTGCGCTGCTTACCATCCTAGCCTTATTGTGGAATGAAAAGAATAGCAAACATTGCAGGATCCTTCCCTCAGATTTTCTCAAGCCTATTATATATTTTAAAAATATAAACACATGGTTTGCAATATGGTTTGTATGTACATCTGGAAATGTAGAACATGCAGTCATGTATACAAGTCACCAGCAATGTAGTGCTGGTGATTAAAAATTAACAAATGCAAGCAGTTTAGTATTTCAGGGGTATTTAAAATGCTGGTTCCAGCATACATAAACAGAAACAAATTAACACCCTCTCCCGATAGCCTTTTATAGAGTAACATCCATGGTGGCAAAAATGAGCCAAGACCTTTTGACAACATAGCACATTTGCAAGGAAGATGGAGATGTTTCTGAGATAAAAAGGCAAGGCCTTTTTTGAAATAAAGTTTAAAAAAATGTTCAAAAGTTAAAGAGCAATTTTTGTTCTGCTATGGCAAGATTCCTGACTAGTAACTTCATTTATTGAGCAACTGTTTTAGGAAGACTGAAATTCTCCTTATGAAACCACCCAGACATAAATCTCCAAAATGACTCACTGGGAAGACATAAACCTTTTGAAGGACAGATTTTCTTTGGAGCTAGAAAGGAAATACAACAATAATTTAAAGACCCAGAGAAATAAGTGTCAGAAGAATAAATATCCTTTTCACCCTGTCACAAAAACACATGGCTGTAGATTTCTCAAGTGCTTACCCGCTAGCTGAATGCAGGTTTGTATTCCATCCTGTGAGTTATATTAATTGTAAAATTCTGTGGGCTAAATTTTCCTCATGCCTCCACTGGAGACATATACTGTTATATACCACTATATAACAAAAAAAAAGTTATTGTTTTAATGCACTCTGTGCTCCAGTTTCTCCCAAGTGACATTTAAGGACTGGCTTACCTGTAGTACTGCAAGAAATTTAAGAGGCTGACAAGAAACCAAGTACTCCCAGTCCCTCTCTTCTTGCTAGAATAATTTGCTCAGGGAGAACACAGCCATATGATCAGAATCAGGAATTATTCCAAGCATGGGGGGTTGATGCATACAATGGCTTTCCTGTGGCCCTGGATAGAACAATTATTTTGTATATAGATGGCTTTAATTCTTGTGATCACTGGGTTCATGGTAATCACAGATGAAATTTATGTGGGCATTTTCCAGCTTGTGACTGCAATCGTAGGTACACTTTCTTGGGAGTAAGCCTCATTAAACATGGTTGAACTTGATTCTGAATTGACATGAATAGAATTGCTCTGTTAGTTGTATAAAACCCACCACTACATACTGACTTCAGTAATTTGCATGTCTTCATATTCCATCCTACATGTAGGCTATTTGCATTAACAAAAGCCAGAATTAATAAACTGGAGGAAGCATAAGATAATTTTTCCTCTAGATCACAACACACCAACTGGTTGCTACAGCAAACTCAAGGTGTCTCTTGAATTTCTGAACCAGTTCTACAGAGAAACTATTTCCTGCATAAAAGTATTATCTAGACAGCAAAAATTATTTCCCCCCAGAAATTAGAATGATGGCTATGTTTTGCCCCCCCTCCCCCCAGCCACTCTGATCTGTGATGGGAAACAGGAGCTGGGATGGGGAATCCCACACCCTGTCATGGATCCTGGCCACAGGCTCCATAGACTTGCAGAGAACTGACACACAAAATTTGGGTTTACTTACAAGGAGAGCTTTAATAGTGTATCATCAAAACAGTTTCAGGGTTAAGTTCCAGTCAGCTAGACTTGAGACGTACACACACAGTGGAACTTAGAGACAAAGAGCATAACTAGAACTAAGCATCTTGTACCCTAAATGCTGGCTGCAAGCCCAAAGAATGATTAATTAAGCTATTTCAAACACTTGGATGAGCCAGGCCATCCTGCACCTAGCTTCCAGTGTGTGTATGTGTGTGGTGTGTATGGGGGGTAGGCTTCCCAACCCTCCCGCCCTGGCGAGGGACCCCAGGATTTCCAGCCTCTTCCCCCGCTCCCCCAAAAAACGGAAGCGGGGGGGAGGAAATGGCACCAAGGAGCATAGTGAGCTGCCCCATCTCGGAGCGGGCGATGCCACTGCGCGGCTGCCGCCTCTTCTCGGCTTCACCGTAGCTGCTCCTCCAAGATGGGCTCAGGCTGAGCCCGGTTCTTCTGAACCGCGGTTTCCCCGGCTGCTTCATTCGTCTCCTTTCAAGGGTAACACACTTCAAACACAACATATACAATGCAGCAGCCAGCTTACTATTTGGCTTTAAGTCTCAGGAGACTACGCAAAGCAAACAGGAAGTTACTCCCAACTGGCCGTTGCAGGGTGGAGTCGGAGCTCCATTAAACAAACAGGAGCCTGGCCGCTTTCGAAAAGTAATCACTGCTCTCCAACACCCCCCCCCCCTTCAGCCATCCAAAATAGCAAACATCAGCCCTCTACCCAAGCCATCGCGCATCCGCACTTCCTATACTGTCCGGTCCACACTGCGAGCGTGCTAGGAGAGCTCAGCGAAACCAAGAGTCCCACATCACCAATGACTTATATATGGGCCAGACTCCTCTAAGGACTTTGCACGGAAAAGCGCCACCCCCAGCACTGGCCTGCCCTCACTGCGGTGCGCCAGTGCGAACAGGAACTGCACAATGTAAACCGTCAGTTCCTGAAACACCATCGTGGGCGGCGGCGTAAAAGGGCAGGGCAATGAAATGGAGCACTTTCGTGTTTGCTTCTGCCACCTGAGGCAAGCAGGAGACACCCATTGCAGCTCCGGGGCGAGAGACCACTTTGGCAGCAGTGGCACTAGTGTGAGAGGGGTGCATGCCTCCTCCCGTGACGCCTTCTGTTGACACCGGAGAGAAACGATAACCGCTGCGAGCCGCATCTAGTGCCTCCTCTTGTGTGCCGAGCTTTCCGCTCTCTTCCCAAGTAGCTGTTGGATTCCGCCGGGTGATGAGCAATATCCCGTAATCTCAAACAACAGAATTGCTTTAAAGTGCCCAATCTCTGGAGAAACAGAGCAAGGAATCATGGGAGATGAGAACGCTTTGACCACCTCTCCCTGGAGGTCCCTTCCAACTCTATGATTATATTATTTATGTATTTTGTGACCTCTTAAGAGTTTGAATAAGCTAGCCCCCCCCTTCTTTTCCTATCACTTCCTCATATTCTTTGCCTCTGTCCTGAAGCATATTCAACTCTCATAAGGGCAATAGTTTGGGTTTTACTTTTCTTTTGGTGAGTTTATAGGGATGCCAATCCCCAGGTGGGGGCAGGGGATCCCCTGGTTTGGAGGCCCTCCCCCTGCTTCAGGGTAATCAGAAAGCGGGGAAGGGGAGGGAAATGTCTGCTGGGTACTCATGATTCCCTATGGAGACTTATTCCCATAGAAAATAATGGAGAATTTATCCACGGGTATCTGGGATTCTGGGGGCCCTGTTTTTTGAGGTAGAGGCACCAGATTTTCAGTATAGTGTCCAGTGGCTCTCCTCAAAATACTCCCTAAGTTTCCAAAAGATTGGACCATGGGGTCCAATTTTATGAGCCCCCAAAGAAAGTGCCCCTATCCTTCATTATTTCCTATGGAAGGAAGGCATTTAAAAAAATGTGCGGTCCCTTGAAATGTGATGACCAAAACTCCCTTTGGAGTTCAATTATGCTTGTCACAGCCTTGATCTTGGCTCCACCCCCAATGTCTCCTGGCTCCACCCCCAAAGTCTCCTGGCTCCACCCCCAAAGTCCCCAGACATTTCTTGAATTGGACTTGGCAACCCTAATGGGGAGGGGGGGCAACCTAGGTCTTGAAGGTAAGCTAGGGTTGCCAAGTCCAAATGACAAGCTGGCAGGGGATTTAATGGGACTCTCCAGAAGAGAGAAGGGAAGAAGCATGTGGCATAGGCACATTGGGGACATTAAAGGTGTGACGTAGGCATGTCAGTGACACTAGGGGCAACACTTTGGTTTTTGGGCAAAACTCTATGGTTTTAAACTAATTCTACCATAGAGTTTTGCCTAAAACCAGAGTGTTGCTCCTGATGTCTGTGTGACATAGGCACGTTGCATTTGGCCAGCACCAGGGGGGAGCACTGGAAACCAGGAGATCCCCCATGTTCCAGGAGGACCTGGCAACCCTAAGATAAGCACTAAAAACAAGCACAGTTCCCCTGAGAGCAGTTCATACTGTCCTCTCACAAGAGACTCAGAGCAACTAGCAAAGATAGAATTACCCAGGTCAATACACACCTACATCAGGGGCCTAGCAGCTCTATGGCTATGACTAACAGTGACATTTACGTGGTTGCCAAGTCCTTCCTGGCCACTGGCAGGGGGTAGGATTGCCAGCTCCAGGTTGGGAAACCCCTGAAGATTTGGGGGTGGAATCTAGGGAGGACAGGGACATCAGTAGGGATTCAATGCCACAGAGTTCACTCTCCAGAGCAGCCATTTTCTCCAGGATAATTTACCTCTGTAGTCTAGAGATAAACTGTAATTCTGGGGCATATCAGGTCCCACCTGAAGGCTGGGAACCCTATTTAATGGACTCCATCTTGGGGGCAAAGGCAGCAACTTGTAGTAAATAAATGACAACAGGCCCTTGACCTGGGGTGCGGAAGTAGGAACAGACATTTCAACTCTCAATCATTCCCCACCCTAAACTTTGTGTGACATTTTTACAAACCTAGAAAAAAAGTTTCTGTAGCACGAACTGTTCCACAAACTCCTTTCTCTGCCTTTGTGTTCCAGGATATAGGGAGAGCCTGTGGTTTGGCACAAAGTACTGCCAGGAAAATGATAAACTTTTGATTACTTTAGGCCATGTGGCATTGTTGCATAGCTTTATATACTTTCTTTATCCTGTCTGTTTCAATAAGGATGTATATCTTATAGAAGGTGTTTGCATTTCTTGGGAGCTATCCTATTTACCCAAGATATGAATGCATATTCCAGCAGTCAGTCTTTTAATCAGAGACATCCCAGATGAGATGTTTGTACTATTTGCTTTAGGAAAGATTTTCACTCTCATGCAGCATTAATATTTAAACTATCTAAAAGCTGAGAGGGTGGTCAGATTTCATGCTCATAGCTAAGGGTTCACTGTTGCAGTGACAGAAAGGCCTACTATTCAGAGACAGGGAAGAGAAAGGGAGATAATGCAATTTATTGAAGAAAATACTTTTCAAAACGTTAGCTAGGGTTGCCAAGTCTGGGCTGGGAAATTTCTGAAGTTTCTTGGAGTGGAACCTGGGGAGAGTAGTGTTTGGGGAAGTGAGGGAGCTCAGAAGTGTATAAAGCATAGAGTCTACCCTTCAAGGCAGCCATTTTCTTCAGGGGAAATGATCGCTTTCATTTGGTGTTCAGTTGTAATTCCAGGATGTCTCCAGTCCCCACATGGAGGTTGGCAGACCAAATGTTAGGCCTGTAAGTTTTTTAAAGACAAAACCCTTCTAAAGGTATAGGTACTGAAAGATAGTTTTTTTTTTAAAAGCATTAGAAATTGGCAGTACTGTGTGGCAAGCAGTGTTTCCTTGCTATAGTTTCAAGTGAATTACATAAAGATCAGAAGGTTTTGAGCAGAAGCCATTTTGACAGGGAATATTATTCGTGGTTAGGGTGACCAACCTCCAGGTGGGTCCAGGAGATCGAAACATTGGACTTACCTGAAGGTTTCTTCTTTTCAGTGGGCTGAAAGCATCCAAGCTGGTCAGGGCATGCTTCTACTTACTCCAGGCAAGGCTATGCAAATTTTTGTGTACGTCTACTTAGAGTGAGGGTGTCCTTCCAGGCATGAAATAGTCCAGGTCAACAAGTCAAATTTTAAAAAATCACTCCAAACACCATAAAAAACTGTTCAAGAGAAAACTTTACTTTGAGAAACTTCTTTTTGTGAAAAAATTGTGCAACAAACATGCAACAAGAGAAAAGGCAGATATCCTCCTATCAGTTTGCATATATATAAATATGAACAATACCCAGGCAAAGGTAAAAGTAACCAAATACCAACAAAGGGTGGGAGAATTGGATGCCTTTTCCCCACTGAAGAGAAGAAACCTTCAGGTAAGTCCAATGTTTTGTTCTCCTTCAGTGGGGGAAGTCATCCAAGCTGGTTATATGACCAAGCTCAATCGTGGTGGGAGAAAAAACGCATTACAGATCCAACACCCATTGGAGAACCTGTCTCCCAAAAGCAGCATCAATGGAACTTTGCTGGTCTATCCTGTGATGTCTGACAAAAGTATTAAAGGATGACCAAGTCTCTGCCTTGTAAATCTCTTTGATAGGAGCCCTGGTAGCAAATGCTCCTGAGGCAGCCGCCAAAAACCAGTTTCCATTTGCGCCGCAAAAGCCGCGGGGCTTTCCGGCTCTTCCGGGTGCTCCGCGGCAATTAGTGCAAAATCCGCGGCGATCCTGCGCGGTGAAGAGGGGCGTCGCTGCTGATTAAGGTCAGTGTGAAAACGCCCAGTAATACAATTTACTGGTTTATGTGAAAAGGTAAGTTCACCTTCGAAATGAAAGAAGGATCAGTATTTGAGCTTCAGCTTCAGCATCTGACCTTCCAGAGAACAGTCAAGGTTGATTTCACTTAGGACTGACTGATTTGATATTCTTGCAGTCCAAGGGACTCTCAAGATTCTTCTCCAGCACCACAGCTCTAAAGCATATATTTTTCTGCGCTCGGCCTTTCTTATGGTCCAACTCTCACAGCCATACATTACTGCTGGGAAGACCATTGCTTTGACTATATGGACTTTTGTTAGCAGGGTGATGCCTCTACTTTTATTATACTGCCTAGGTTTGCCATAGCTGTCCTCCCAAGGAGCAAATGTCTTTTAATTTCATGGCTACAGTCACCATCTGCAGTGATCTTGGATCTCAGAAATGTGAAGTTTGTCATTACTTCCACATCGTTCCCTTCTATTTGCCAAGGAATGATGGGGCCGGATGCCGTGATCTTAATTTTTTTGATGTTGAGTTTCAAGCCTACTTTTGCACTCTCCTCTTTCACCCACAACAAGAGGTTCTTTAGGTCCTCTTCACTTTCTGTTATTAGAGTGGTATTATCTGCATATCTGTGGATGTTGATGTTTTTCACGGCAATCTTATGAACATATATGAACATATGAAGCTGCCTTATACTGAATCAGACCTTTGGTCCATCAAAGTCAGTATTGTCTTCTCAGACTAGCAGCTGCTCTCCAGCGGGTCTCAAGCTGAAATTTTTCACACCTATTTGCCTGGACCCTTTTTTGGAGATGCCAGGGATTGAACCTGGGACCTTCTGCTTCCTAAGCAGATGCTCTACCACTGAGCCACCGTCCCTCCCTATTTTAGAGCAGATTAAAAGAGATTAGGAAAATCTTAATTTTGGTTTCTGCTTCATCCAGCCCAGCATTCCGCATAATGTACTCTGCATATAAATTAAATAAGTAGGGTGACAATATACATCCTTGTCGAACTCCTTTTCCTATTCTAAACCAATCCGTTGTTTTATATCCCGTTCTGACAGTTGCTTCTTGACCTTTATACAGGTTTCTCAAGAGACATGTGAGGTGGTCTGGTACTCCCATCTCTTTAAGGACTTGCCACAGTTTGTTGTGATCCACACAATCAAAGACTTTAGCATAGTCAATGAAGCAGAAATAGACTTTTTTCTGGTACTCCCGTGCTTTCTCCATAATCCAGCAAATGTTGGCAATTTGATCTCTAGTTCCTCTACCTCTCTGGAACCAAGCTTGAACTTCTGGTAGTTCCCAATCTACATACTGCTAAAGCCACCTTTTAGGAGACCCAGTTTGGTGTAGTGGTTAAGCGTGTGGACTCTTATCTGGGAGAACTGGGTTTGAACCGGGTTTGATTCCCCACTCCTCCATTTGCATCTGCTAGCATGGCCTTGGGTCAGCCATAGGTCTGGCAGAGGTTGTCCTTGAAAGGGCAGCTGCTGTGAGAGCCCTCTCCAGCCCCACCCACCTCACAGGGTGTCTGTTGTGTGGGATGAAGGTAAAGGAGATTGTGAGCCGCTCTGAGACTCTTCGAAGTGGAGGGCGGGATATAAATCCAATATCTTCTTCTTCTTCTATCTTTAACATGACCTTGCTGGCATGTGAAATGAGTGCAATGGTGCGATAGTTTGAACATTCCTTGGCATTACCCTTCTTTGGAATTGGAATATAAACTGACCTTTTCCAATCCTGTGGCCACTGTTGTGTTTTTGAAATTTGTTGACATAATGTGTGCATCACTTTAACAACATTGTCTTTTAGGACTTTGAATACCTCAACTGGGATACCATCATCTCCCCTAACTTTGTTGTTAGTAATGCTTTCTAAAGCCCATTTGACTTCACACTCCAGGACGTCTGGCTCAAGATCAGTGACATAACCGTCGTGGTTGTCAAGGACATTGAGATCCTTCTTGTATAATTCTTCTATTTATTCTTGCCACCTCTCCCTAATGTGTTCTGCTTCTGTTAGGTCCCTACTGTTTTTGTCCTTTATCATGGCCATCTTTGCACGAAACGTTCCCTTGAAATCTCCAATTGTCTTGAAGAGATCTCTTGTCCTTCCCTCTTTATCACTCCTTGCTGTTCTCTAGAAATCTGCATTCAATTGACTGAATCTTTCCCTTTCACCTTTCCCTTTCTCTTTCCTTCTTTCCTCAGATATTTGTAAAGCTTCATCAGACAGCCACTTTGCTTTCTTGCATTTCCTTTTCTTTGGGATGGTGCTGATTGCTGCCTTCTGTACAATGTCACGAACCTCCATCCATAGTTCTTCAGGCACTCTGTCTATCAGCTCTAGTTCCTTAAACCTATTCTTCACCTCCACTGTATATTCATAAGGGATGTGTTCAAACCTGAATGGCCTAATGCCTTCCCCGGTTTTCTTCAGTTTAAGCCTGAATTTTGCGATGAGTAGCTCATGATCTGAGCCGCAGTCAGCTCCATGTCTTGTTTTTGCTGACTGTAAGGAGCTTCTCCATCTTTGATTGCAGAGTATATAATCAATCTGATTTCTATGTTGCCCACCAGGTGATGTCCACGTGTAGAGTCGTCTTTTAGGTTGTTGGAAGAGAGTGTTCACTATGACCAGCTTGTTCTCTTGACAAAACTCTATCAGTCTTTGCCTGGCTTCATTTTATTCTCCAAGGCCAAACTTGTCAGTTGTTCCAGTTACCATTTGACTTCCCACTTTGGCATTCCAGTCCCCTATGATGAGGAGGACATCTTTTTTTGGTGTTAGTTCCAGAAGGTGTTGTAGATCTTCATAGAACTGGTCTACTTCAGCCTCTTCTGCATCAGTGGTTGGAATGTAGACTTGGATTACTGTGATGCTGAATGATTTACCTTGGATACAGACCGAGATCATTCTATCATTTTTGAGATTGTATCCCATTACTGACTTCCTCATTCTCTTGTTAACTATAAAGGCCACACCATTTCTTCTAGAGGACTCTTGCCCACAGTAACAGATGTAGTGATCCTCTGAGTTAAATTCGCCCATTCCCATCCATTTTAGTTCACGGATTCCCAAGATGCCGATGCTCAGTCTTCCCATCTCTTGTTTGACCATACCCAGCTTACCTTGATTCATAGATCTTACATTCCATGTTCCAATGCAGTATTGTTCTTTGAACTTTCCTTTCACATCAGACACATCCACAGCTGAGTGTCCTTTCGGCTTTGGCCCATCCGCTTCACCCTTTCTGTGGCTACTTGTACTTACCCTCCACTCTTCCCCAATAGCCTATTGGGCGCCTTCCGACCTGAAGGACTCATCTTTCAGCGCCATATCTTTTAGCCTTTTGTTACTGTCCATGCGGTTTTCTTGGCAAGGATACCGGAGTGGTTTGCCATTTCCTTCTCCAGTGGATCACATTTTGTCTGCGTTCTCAGCTGCAGCCTGTCCTATCATTGCTATAGGGTTGCCAAGTCCAATTCAAGAAATATCTGGGGATTTTGGGGGTGGAACCAGGAGACATTGAGGCGGAGCCAGGGTGTGACAAGCATAATTGAACTCCAAGGGAGTTCTGGCAATCGCATTTAAAGGGACAGCACACCTTTTTAAATGTCTTCCTTCCATAGGAAATAATGAAGGATAGGGGCACCTTCTTTTGGGGCTCATAGAATTGGACCCCATGGTCCAATTGTTTTGAAACTTGGCGGATACTTTGGAGAGAGTCACTAGATACTATACTGAAAATTTGGTGCCTCTATCTCAAAAAACAGCACCTCCAGAGCCCTTGAAACCTCCAGATCAATTCCCCATTATACCCTATGAGAATCGATCTCCACATAGAGAATAATGAAGTACTCAGCAGACTTCTCCCCCCCCCCCCCATTTCTGGCAACACTGAAGGGGGATCGGCCTCTCTACTCACGAGTTGCTGCCAACTTTTTCAAAGTAACACAGACACCCCATCCCAAGAGGAAGCCTTTCAATCAGCGACTGAAGCCTTCGGAGGTAGAAACGCACATGGTCCTCTGGAGGCAGAGCTCCCCCCGCTCTGCCGGCCAGACTCCCGAGGAGAGGCCTGTAGCAGCCAGAGAGGATGCAAGGACTACGAGTCCCAGCATGCACCTCGCGAAGGGAGGCCGCGCCGTTTCCCCCCCACACACACCCCTCCCGCTTCCATGTTCTTGGAGATTGTGGGGAAAGGCTCCTAATCCAGGGGTCCCCCAGCAGGGCGGGGGGGTTGGGAACCCTACTTTGCTACCTAATCTTAAATAGGTACTATTTAAATACATAATATCTCTTCTACCTAATCTTAATTAGGTACTATTTAAATAGGTAATATCTCTGCTACCTAATCTTAAATATGTACACACTTGGCCTGGCCCAACATGGCCCAGCCCGGCCTGACATGGTCTCAATTAGGTCAGATCCGGTCCTCATAATAAATGACTTCGACACCCCTGGGATAGAATATACCCCATGGAAATGCTGTTATAAGGGGAGTGGCTCGATGGCCCCTATATCCAGAAGGTGTTGGTTCACCTCTTGTAGCAGTTTGGAGTCCCTGGAGATTGGAGAGGGAGTGAAATGATAAAAGGGGAGCATTGTGAATTGAACCTTGTATCTGAATTCCAATATGATCAGGACCCAACAATCTGTGGTGGTCCACTGCCACTGATGAAGAAAGTTCTGTAGATGCCTCCTATTTTGGCATCACACTGGCTGCTTTTTTCCTTGGGTGTTCATGTCACACTGGTGTTGGTAAGAGAACTGTCATTGTTGTGACCTGGTGTGGAATCCAAAATGACATCTACCTCTGGTCTCTGGAATGAGACTGCTGTTTTACAAAGATCCTGAATTAACTTATAGCTTGTAGCACAGCAAACCTTTAAGGATCCTGAATTAACTTAGAACTTTTTAACAACTTTTTAGAACTTATTGTCAATAAGACAATATTGATAAAGTTGCAGTCCATGAATGGTGAAAAACCTTTTTAGTCCAAAAACAGGTATTCTACAAATATAGTCCCACAGAGAGTGGTTTCCTCCTTTCTTCCACTAGCCAATGGAACTTCTCTTGAAGAAGAGACAAGCTTCCAAATAGGAGAGAAGGATCCCTGAGACTGACTTACTATTCGAATATAAGCAGTTTCGTGTCTTCCTCAAGAGCTCTGTCCTTTCTCAATTCTAAAAGGCATAAGAGAAGTGATACCAGTTTCAGATCTCATCAAAGCAACAGGAGACCCCCTTGGAAAGTGCTAAGATATGCCATAAAAATTGATTCTGAACTACTTCAAGGCTAGCTAAATTGGCATTATTCCATCCCCATACTTCAACTCCATACAGAAGGTGGGGTATGACCTTATTCTTGTATAATTTCAGAACAGGATATATAAGGTGACCACCCCTTGAAAAGTAAAAGCTTAGAGTAGACCCAACCAATCTAAGTGCAGATGATTTAATTGAAGCGGCATGAGAGGTCCAGTTAAGAGTCTCCTTAAATGCGATACCAAAATGAATTACATTGTTTTATAGGATTGCCCAAAATGTTCCAGGTGGAAATTATGACTTTCCCCCCCTGAAAACCATTACTTTGGTCTTGTTGTAGTTGATATAGAGAGCGTCTTCTTTGCAAAAAGTCCCTAGCTGATGCAATAATCTCTTCAGACCAATTTTTGTAAGTGAAATTAGGACCGTATCATCAGCATAAAGTACTACAGAAATCTTTTGATGGTCCAAAGTGGGAGGGGTGAATTGAGGTCCTGAGAGGCTCTCAACTATGCTATTAATGAGGGTTGGGGTGTTGCGGAGCATGGCGGACACCTGAAAGAGCTGCTCCCTCTCTGACTCACAGAAATCGCACCTTCCTTCCGGTTTTGGACCATACTTCACCTGGAATCGATGGTCGAAAGAGCAAAGGGTAAGTCCGGATCCTCCCGGACTACCCAAAACCTCTCCAAATTTCTCCAACAGGGAGAAAAATGCCGCTCTTCCACCCGAGCCTACGATCTTGAAGCCGCAGACAAAATGGCGGGTGAATCTCCTACCCAGGCCAACAGGAACTCCTCCAGCTGGCCCACCCTCCTACTAAAAAAACACAGACCATCTCAGAGGGAGAGTTACACAGTGTTCAGGGGGCAAGGATTTGAACCTGATTATTCCATCTCAGTAATTTCTTTGGCTGTTACCACCTTGTCAAAAAAAAGAGGGGGAATTATGAGGACTCTGACACCAAAGAAAGCCACGTCTGCTAACAATATCATGAAATGTCTTTAAAAGCCAAATTTGTCAGAGCCAACGCTGTAGCCAACTGCACTCCACCATGTTGCTTTGCAGGAGTTGACTTAATTTCAACCTTCAGTTAGATTCACAGTTCATATTAAGAGACTCTAAAAAAACCTGTCTTTGAGGGACGACACAAGACTTTGTAAAACTTTATAAAACATCAGCTGTAGTTTGTTAGCTGCAGCAGTTTCTGAGTGAGAAAGCGAAAGCAGAAGCTTATTAGCTGATTAAACAGCCAGAGATTGAGAAAGACGAAACAGCTGTACCAAAAATTAAAAGTGAGGTGATAAGATAAGACTATTTAAAAACAATTCCTTCTATCAAGGCAAGATAAAAGTTAGAAGATTGAAAACAACTTAGCATTTTTAGGAGCAAAGAAACAAGCATCTGCCTTCCTCCGAGTCTGTGCAGTCAGCCATCACACCCCCTGATTATATTTATATTAGATTACTGCAATGCATTTTATGTGGGGCTGCCCTTGAAAAGTGTTCAGAAACTTCAATTGATGCAAAATGCTGCAGCAAGAATATCGATTGGTGTTGGTGGTTACCTGGGTCCATGTCACTCCAGTCTTTGCCTATCTATACTGACTCCCAATTAGTTTTCAGGTAAATTTCAATGTGCTGGTCTTAACCTTTAAAGCTCTGTATGGTTTGGGACCTACGTCTTTGAAGGACCACCCAGTCTCTTATGAACTTATTCAACTACTGTTGTCATCTTCTGATACCCTGCTTCAGGTTCCATCATGTTCTAAGATGAGGCAGCAGTATAGGAGAGGGACTTCTTAGTTGTGGCACCAAAACATTGGAACTTTCTTCCCTGTGACACACATTTGTCCCCTTCTATTGCTATCTTTTGCCAGAATGTGAAAATAAGATTTGTAGGAGACAAGATGGAGCCCTTTGTAGCTGTGTAGGCTAATGGCAACTTCATTTTGGGATTTGCCATGAGCATCAATCACACAGAAGAAAGGGAAAAAACACAGGAATTGAAAAAAACAGAGGAAATGTGGCAGACCAAATGTATCCAGTGCTCTGCACAAAATTCGGACACAAAACATGATGCAGTGGAGAGTTCTTAACATATTGATTCCAGTTGATTCCAGTTGGTGGGTGGAACAAGCAATTCAAAATTCCCAAACCTGGAGAGAAATTTTGATGAGGAGCTTTTCAGAAGCATTCCAAAGAGAAATAAAGAATAAGTACAATAATATTCTAACAATAAACTATGAACATATGATCAAAAGGGTTATATAGATATACCATCCAAATCAGGTCCGGCAAATAGAAAGTTTGTCGACTTAGAATACACCATGTCAGACAAAGAAGTAAAATGGGTACGTCTATGTTCTAAAATTTTAGAATGGTGTTAAGCACTATAGCATTTCTTTTATGCAAAGAAATCTAAGCCTTGTAGTTCTTCTAAGTTTATTTGCCATAAAACATCTTGGTCCTTGCTGCAGCAAGTGTGTTCTTGTGTTTCAGATTGGAGCATCTCTGATGTCCAGCAATGTGGGGAGTGGTTTATTTATTGGCCTAGCAGGCACAGGAGCTGCAGGAGGCCTTGCAGTTGGAGGCTTTGAGTGGAATGTAAGATTTGCTTGACAGATTCAGTTTACTCTTAAACAAAGTTGCTAAGCCCTTTGGTTGTGGTAATATGCCTTTCCTCTTGGAAGATGCTAGAGACTTCCTTTTTTTTCTTTAAATGAAAACTGGGAATTCCAAAAACTTGTATGGCTTGTTAGTGTTGTATCACTATAACAACTCTGAACTGCTGATTTAAATAATAATAATTAAAGGTCCTCCAGTGACAGGAAACAGAGGGGACAGTGTCAGAGAAAATGGCTGCTATACAGGCAGGAAAACCCAAATTTTCCCACCCACATAGCAGCCACCCAAGCTTTACTTCCTCAAAACCCTGCTTCTCAACAGCATGAAACCTCGGGCAGGTAACTGATGTAGAAATGGCCAGTGTCATCTGGGTGGCAAATGTTTGGATTCCAAAGTAGGGTTGCCAGGTCTCTCCTGGCAACTGGTCAGGGATGGGGGGACTTCCCAGGAGCACCAGGGAAGCCCATCCAACATGCAGTGACATGTTTACTTCACTGACCATGTGAACTGGAATGGACATCATCATTTGCAGGATATCAGGGTGATGCTCTAGCATTTTCTCTCTCTTTTTTTTGGGGGGGGGTAGTGTACTTAAGCCTATTTGGAGCCCAGGGCATACAATTTTTAACACACACCCCTCAATTTTTTTGCCATGTCACAGCTGACTTATGGCAACTCTGTAGGGTTTTCAAGGCAAGAGATGTTCTTTGGGGTGGGGGTTTAGTGTGGTTTGCCATAGCCTGCCTCCATATCAGCCTTGCTTAATTTCAGAGATCTGATGAGATCAGGCTAGGCTGGTGCTATCCAGGTCAGAGCCTCCCCTCTATATGACAAAATTATTTTGTATTAATAATGAAATAAAATGAATAATATTAATGTCCAGAAAATAGATTTACGTGGGTAACCATGTTGAAGCAGCAATACAAAGTTTGGTCTTAAAGGTGCCACTGGATCCAAATGTTCTTTTGAATGGTTGGGGGGGGGGGGGGAACAACAGCGAAAAAATTCTTGTATTTATCTTCATTCCAGTGGAAAAAAAAGTTCAAGTTCCAACATGCTATTCCGTCATGAAAGCCAGCGTGGTATAGTGCTTGAAGTGTTGGTCTGACTTGGGACATCCAGGTTCAAATCTCCACTTGTGCCATGGAAGCTTGCTGGGTGATCTTGGACCAGTCACATTACTCTCAGCCTAGCCATGACCTGGATAACTCCAGAACAGTCTGATCTTGTCAGATCTCAGAAGCTAAGCAGGGCTGACATGGAGGCAGGCAATGACAAACCATCTTTGAACACCTCTTGCCTTGAAAACCCTACAGGGTCGCCATAAGTCAGCTGTGACTTGATTGGGGGGGGGGGGCGGATCCATCACACCACTCATATTCTGAGCAGGCATTTGGGAGGTCTTCTGAACTGTGTGCAAAGAAAGGGTTAGAGAAAGGCTAGACTGACTATTGGAGAAAAGGCACCCAGGCTGGCAATTACTGTAGCAGCAATCAGCACAATCTGTTAAGGAAGTTTGCTTGAATCTTGGGCAAAAGTGAAGCTTAGCCAATCCTAGAGCTTTTTGCTATGCTCAGACTTCCCTGCACCCCTAGTGACTGCAGTTAGAATTGCATTTTAAAAATAAAGGATGTTCTGCTGGAGGCAGCAAGATGATGCTGGCTTCGAGGGGCCCCTTCAAAAGTCTTACTTAAGCTTCACCCAGGGTGGACCACCCTCTCTCACCTTGGTATGCCACTGGAAAAAAAACTCTGTGGTAAATTTGGCTTCTGTTATAGAGTGTTTGCCTAAATACCAGCGTGTCACCCCAACAACCTAGACAGGATGATGTCACTTCCAGGTCCCGTGGCAATGGCATAGATACATCACTGCATGTTAGATGGATTTCCCTCTTTTGGGGGTATGTTCCCTCTGCTGGCCAGCTGATCAGTGGGGGGGCGGGGGTGGAACCTGGCAGCCAGGGGCCCCCATCTCCACTGTGGGGGTCTGGCAACCCTACTGCAGGTTATCTTGTTGTCTAATCTCTTGGTCTATGCTAACAGCCCTAGGAAGTTGCGCATGAAATTTATACAGTCAGCATTTGCCTGCATTAACTTGTCTATAGCAGCCTGAATAGTCCAATCTTGTAAGAGCTGGCAAGCTAAACAATATCAGCTACACTTAATACTTGATAGGAGACCATCAAGGAAGACTGGGTTGCTTTGCAGAGGAGATGGCAATAGCAAACCACCTACACCAGTTTGGTGTAGTGGTTAAGTGTGCAGACTCTTAACTGGGAGAACCGGGTTTGATTCCCCATTCCTCCACTTGCACCTACTGGAATGGCCTTGGGTCAGCCATAGCTCTGGCAGAGGTTGTCCTTGAAAGGGCAGCTGCTGTGAGAGCCCTCTCAGCCCCATCCACCTCACAGGCTGTCTGTTGTGAGAGAGGAAGATAAAGGAGATTGTGAGCCATCCTGAGACTCTGAAATTTGGAGTGGAGGGTGGGATATAATATCATCTTCATCTTCTTCTGTTTTGCTCTTACCTTGAAAACCCCATGGACCTGTGGTTGCTATGAGTCAGTTGCAATTGGCAAGCACTGTGTTATCATTATTAACTTGCCTATGGTTTGATGCTGTAAATTCAGTAGTTTTGATACTGTCTGATGTTAAAAATAAGCCAGTCCCTAAATTTGACTAAGAACTCCTGTGTATTGTTCCATTGTTGCTAGTAATGATTCAAATTTCCAGCTTTCCCCCAGTCCTTTACAGCAAATTCTGAGGAATACTGGGACAAATTGGCTTCAGAATATTAAAAAATTTCCTGAAATAGAAATAGCCTGAAATGACACAGTGCCCCCAGTACATAGTGCATTAGTACACTTCTGCAATAAATTCTTCCTATAGGACATTTGAAATTGTTTAAAAGTAGTCTATTATGAAACACTGCTTAGCCAAAATTGTAGAAGTAACTTCAGTCACATTCAAGAGTCTCTGTGGAAACCAAAAGCAAATCTGATCCCACAATGTACATTTCAGAAATGTGTCTCTGGATATTATGATTTTAAGCCCCTACCCTTTCCTCAGAGTTATTTACTTCTAAAGAAAAGACATTGTTTTTGTTGGAATATTGCTATTAAAAAGTTCTTTTGGCAACTATTTTAAAATATAAGTACCTGGACAAATTCACTACCTATAAGTGAAACTAAGGGGGGTAACTCCTTACTAGTGATGTTTGAAGATCAGAACTGTGCCGCTTTTGAAGAAGCTGGTGTTGCTTGCAGTGAAAATAATTCACTTGGAGTGGAATCCTACAGAGACCTAAATGGAGATGTGCACTTCTCGGTTGCCAAAAAACCTGCATATCAGCTGTCTCTAACATGAATTATTTCTTTTTGCGCTAAAGTTCATTCTGTAATAATCTCCTGGTACAGTGAAGTGCATTCTGGCTAAAATGACAAAGAAGAGGGATGGAAAAAAGTGAGATATCTCCCCAAACTAACTGTTCTGACTAGTGTTATTTTCAGATGGCTTGATCATATTAATTGTCTTTAGCTATGTTAAATTAGCTATGCTTATTGCCTTTAGCTATGTGTAGATGACTGAGGAAAGCAATGGCAAACCACCTCATAAAAAGTCTGCCATGAAATTGTTGTGATGCAATGTCATGCCAGAGTCGGAAACGACTGGTGCTTGCACAGGAGACTACCTTTACCTTTATGTTACTTATTTCTCAAAGAGCAGGGAAGGTACACATTTGTGACCATTCACACTAGAACATCAAACTCTGAGACCAATTTTGCACTCACCCTACACCGCTTGATGTTCCTCTTTTCAGCACGGCGTCCTTCTGAATTCCCGCTATCTGCCAATAGCAGATATCAATAGCAGATAGCAGAATCTGGGGCTTCAGCAAAGATGGGTGTTTTGAGAGGCAAAGAGAAACTGGTTTTTAGTGGTTTCTCTTTGCTGCACAAAAACTTCGATCTTTGCTGAAGCCCCAGAGCAGATAGTGGGAAATTGGAAGGATGCCACACGAAAAGAGGAACATCAGAGTGGCGTGGGGTGAGTGTGAAATGTGTCTGAGACCTGTGTCTTTGTATACAGATATTACAGATTGATGGGGCACCACTCCCATAACAGAATAAGACCAGTATGGCCACACTCGTTATGTGTCTATTTCAACAATTCTTTATTGCCTGCATACCTTTTTTCTAGTTGACATGTTGCTCTGTCCCTTTTTAGCTGAGAACCAAACATCGTATTCCATTCTGAAAGTACTTCATGCCTCTGCCTACTGCATCAATGCAGATGCTGGTGATTTACTTTCACAGTGTTTGTACTGGTAGCATTGCTTGTATAGAACTGAATGTGTTTACTGTGCAAAACCAATATAACACATAGGTATTTTCCTTCTTCCTGGCTAGGCTACCTGGGCATTGCTGGTCCTTGGCTGGATCTTTGTGCCAGTTTACATTGCTGCAGGAGTGGTCACTATGCCAGAATACTTGAGGAAAAGATTTGGAGGGCAGAGGATTCAAATCTACCTTTCTGTGCTGTCCCTTATCCTGTATATATTCACCAAGATATCAGTATGTATTTTGTGGGCATATAATGTGGGAAATTGTTCAGCGGTCCCACCATAGAAACCCCCAAAGGGGTTCCAGCAGCCACTCTGCTTTACCCCTTGTCTTCTAGAGAATAAAGACACAGACTCTGTTGTTCAGTGAATAGAAGGATGAGCTTTACTGCACAAATAAAGGGAGTCATAGGATGGCTCAAAGTTCTCCCTGTTCCATACATCATTTTATAATCCCTACTCCAACGAATCCCTCCCTCTCCTTTCCCCATTGGCTAACAGGTACTCAGAGTCACAATCTCTTCTGTCCGCGTAAATCATGGACCCCCAACCCACCCCTTACATGCCCCCACATACATCCCATGTAAATGTAAATAAGCAGGTTACATATTCATAGACTTCTGAATAATATTCAAGCTCTCATTAAGCAAGCGCACTTGGTCTGACTGGAGGTGGCCTTAGCATCCCCTCTCAGTCTGCGGTTAGTAGTTGGCAAGTGTTATAAAATAGGGAAGTGTAACTTGCTATAGCTAGCAGATTAACTCACAGTCTTTTCCCTTTACCCCAGCACTTTGCCTTACTTCCCCCTTTTCCTTGGGCAATAGTCTCAACTTTCACCTATACATTCCCAAAATAGCCTGACCATTTCCAAGGTTTCAGCAATTCTGTCAAGCCAGCTTAATACTTCCCTTATCTGTCAATAGAATCAACTTTAGCATATATTCCTGTCAGCTAACTTTAGCATATATTCCTGCTGATATCATTGTTTCAGCACAATTTATTGATTTCTCTCATATAATTGTGGCTTCTACAGCAGAGAACTTTATGAGAGATAGAATAAAACATTTTTGAACAAGATATTCCATCATTCTCAATTATTAACTTCATCAGGACTGCCACTGTCTGTACACTGTATCACCTCAGATACTAGCTTATGTCAACCCATACATAATTGAATACTGGTGTTTCTGATGTCTGGTTAAATTATTTGCAAGAATAATTTTAGGATAACCCTATATTTCTCCATCTATTTTGAATATGTAAAATTATAAATGTTAAATACCCAAAATAACTGGATGTGTACAAGGCTGTCATAAGATTACTCTTGCAAATAATCTAACAAGGCATTCTCAATGCCAGAACCTTCAGTTATATGTGTATTGGCATCAAGAGGTACATTACTCAGTTAACCAGAATGCTTGGTTAACCAGCATGCTGGTGATGCCACCTGTGCTGCCCAGCACAGCCTAGTGATAGTGAGCAGGCAGCAGTGACAAGTGGGTGAGAGCCATGGTCATGACACACACTCTGCTCTGCCACCACCCATTTAACCTTGATGCTCTCTTGTCACTCTTGGGCTATGCCTGCTGGCCAGCAGCAGCAATACCAAGTAGGCAGTGGAAGAGCAGGCTGTAGCTACTGGCTGGGTCCCAGGCATAGCCACCACAAATCTTCTGTCTGTTTGTCACTACATCAGGTAAATGTTTTGTTAGCTGTCATAATTGGTCTATTGGCAATAATAATTAATATTTGTTATTGTATGGCCTTCTGTGTAATATAGCCAGGGGATTCTAAGACTGTCTGGCAGCCCGAAGTTCTAGCTCTTTTTAGCATTATGCACCACTAGGTGGCAAGCTAGACTTTTTTAAAGGGAAGAGATGTTTCAGAGGTGGTTTGCCATTGCCTGCCTCTGCATCACAACCCTAGTATTCCTTGGAGGTTATCCTTCCAAAAACTAGCCAAGGCTGACCCTACTTAGCTTCTGAGATTGAGCTAGCCTGGGCTATCCAGGTCAGGACAATTTGTTGTCAACATTCATTTTTCATCAATCCAGTTAGAAAACTTCTATTTTATATTAGCACTATCATAATTCTTCATTTTAATTATAGTTCTTCCCAATATTAAATTAGTTCTTATTCTTACTTTTATATTCAAGTTGAATTTACAAGTGTGGATATGATAGTCCCAATTAGAAAAAAAGAGCCATAATTAAATCCCATTTAAATCATTGGGATGAGTTAATATACAGCTAAGAAGTTCTATTAATTTTAATGGGACCTAAGCACAAGTCTTGATTAAGGTTGCCAAGCGCTTGCACATAGTGGATGTACTCCTACCCCATTCTCGACTGCCTGTGCTCAATCAAGTGAAAAATTGTGAGAAACAATGCCATAGCCTTCTGTGACACTCTTGAAACTCCCCCAATTTCTACCGTAGAGATTGAGGAAATTCCTAGAGTGTCATGGGGCTGTGACATCATTTCAAGGTGATCACTTGGAACTAATGTCACGACATCTGTGACACTTTCCCCTCCCAGGTTCTCTCCCCTCAAGAGATCTCAGGATTCACAGGCACAGGCCTGACAATCCTAGTCTTAATGGATATGAGTTTATAAATATGGGCTTATAAATAAAGGTGCTTTTTACATGAAAAACCAAAGGTGACAGGTTAAGTGCCCAAGTTATTTATTCAGAGAAGAATACATGTACTCATCAAGGGGTCCTACTTAGCCAAGGCTTTGAAATGAGAATTTGCTTGAGGAATTTATGTTATTCTGGCAGTCAAAAAATTCCACAGCCTGGCCGTTTTGCATCCTTACCATTTGAACATTTTTTTAAAAAATTAAACAGAATTATTATACAGATCCAAGTGGGCAGCCATGTTGGTCTGAAGCAATAGAACAAAGCAGTAGACAAGTGTCACCTTTAAGACCAACTAGGTTTTATTCAGAATGTAAGCTTTCGCATGCTCTTAAGCAGGCTTCATCAGACAAAATGGAATGGCAAGCCATCCTTAAATATAGAGAAAGTGGGCAGTGAGTTGGTATGTAGAGCCATGGGGATGTTTTTAGCAGATTAAAAGTATCACAAATTAGGGTCTGTGATAGCAGTGGAGGGTGATAAAAAGCAGACATGTCATAGGTCTGAAGTGCCATAAATCTGGGTGCCATTCTGGCTTCTTAGTTGTGGGTTTAAATGGAGGGCATTAGTATCTCAAGAAGTTAATACAACATTATAGTTTGCCATTAGAAGAAAAGAATATATTAGAATATAGTGGAAGATGGGTTAGTTAGTATAGTAATAAGATTAAACAGCCAATATCCCTATTTGAGTATGTCAATACAAAAAAACAAAATATTCTGATACACTGTTCTAAAAGAGAAATACATTCAACATCGCAACTGAGCATGAACACCAGTACCACAGCTTGCAATAAACCCAAGTGCCAACTTTGCTGCCACATACACCCAAACAACACAGTCACTGGACCCAACAACATTAGCTACATCATATCAGGCTCATTCACTTTTTCATCATCCAACATTATATATACCATTAAATGCCAACAATGCCCTACAGTTCTCTACATAGGGCAAACAGGATAAACCCTACACCAAAGGATAAATGGACACAAATCTGACAACAGGAATTACAGAACTGAAAACACTTTAACCTTCCTGAGCATTCAAGGGGTGACCTCAAAGTAGCTGTTTTACTGCAAAGGAATTACAAGAACAGAATGGAGAGAGAAATTGCTGAATTACAAATTATTATGAAACTTGGGACAAACACCTCCCCAGGACTGAACAGGGATATTGGTTTTTTATCTCATTACATATGCTAAACCAACTCTCACTTAGTATACCTGTACATTCACAGTATTCCAATGTATTTCTCTTTTAGAACAGTGTATCAGAATAAAGTTGTTGTTGTTTTTGTATTGATATACTCAAATAAGGGATATGGGCTTTTTATCTCATTACATATACAAACCCACCTCCCACTATATTTTATGATAACTTTTTTTCTAATGGCAACCTAGAATGTATTTCTCTTTTAGAACAGTGTATCAGAATATTTTGGTTTTTTGTACTGACATACTCAAATAGAGATATTGGCTGTTTATCTTATTACATATACTAACTAACCCATCTTCCACTATATTCCAATATATTCTTTTCTTCTAATGGCAAACTATAATGTTGTTATAACTTCTTGAGATACTAATGCTCTCCATTTAAACCCACAACTAAAAAGCCAGAATGACACCCAGATTTAAGCCACTTCAGACCTATGTCACATCTGCTTTTTATCACCCTCCACTGCTGTCGCAGCCCAGTTAACAATACTAAACAAACACAGACCCCAATTTGTGATTCTTTTAATCTGCTAAAAACATCCCATGACTCTACATACCAACTCACTGCCCACTTTCTCTATATTTAAAGATGGCTTGCCATTCCATTTTGTCTGATGAAATCTGCTTAAGAGAATACGAAAGCTTACATTCTGAATAAAACTTAGTTGGTCTAAAAGGTGCACTTCTCTACTGCTTTGTTCTAGAATTATTATACAGACATACTGAATGACTGGACCTAACAGTAACAAGTACTTTTCTTTTTCTCTCCTCTAGACAGATATTTTCTCTGGTGCACTTTTTATCCAAATCTCCTTGGGTTGGAACCTTTACTTGTCTACTGTCATCTTGTTAGTGGTGACAGCCATCTACACTATAGCAGGTAACTGTACACTATAGTCATAGAATACCCTAATTTGAAGTATGCAACAAAGTTAGAGTCCAATAGCAACTTTAAGACCAACAAAGTTTTATTCAGGATGTGAGCTTTCATGTGCTTGCACACTTTGTCAAACAGGATGGTGTATGTCGTTTATCTAGAATCTAAGCTCTTCTATATCAGCAAAATGTTAGATCAGAAAGAGATTTTAATTTAGTCTAGTTTATCAGCTTGATGTGAAATATCCACAATAATGATGAGAAAACCATTTGAAACAAACTGCAGTAGTTTGCAGTTTACTGCATTCAGCCTGGTATCTTCAAAAACGTGTTGTTGTGAAAAAGTAGTTATTTCATGTGTGATTGTTCAGTATCACCAAACCATTATTCATTAATTTTATTAAATTCATGACATTTTTAGCCCACCTGTCCTCCAAAGTCTATGAACATGTTTTTCCCTCTTCTGTTTTATCCTCATAGTAATCCTGGGAGGCAGGTGAGGCAGAGAGGGAATAATTGATCCAAGTTTTTCCATTGTGACTTGGAATTTGAATTTTGGCCTCTCCAAGCTTACTGTAGCCCTCTAACCACTAAACCACACTAGCTCTCATTCACTGTACTGCTAGCGCAACCAGATGACAGAACATCCAGGGAAAGAAACTGTCCCAAACAACTTTGTTTCCTTCAGATAGCACTGACCTTGTATGGACCAGATGAAATAGGAAAATAACCAAGGTTTTCAACAAGTTGTCATAGCTGGTTGAATGTGATATATTTGGTAAGACCACGCTTCTATAACCTCAGTTTGTGGATTCTGTAGGGCAGAACTTGGAATGAATCTTGCAATAATTCAAAGAGAATAAAACATTTATTCTCCAATGAACTCCCCATTAGATAACAGAGCCCTGAAACAATAATTCTGAAATTTACAATTTAGAACCAAATTCTCCCTCCTTTAACAGTTTCAAAAAGTTCCAAAAAGATTGGACAAAGGAGTACAATTCTAGGTGAACCGAAAGAGGGTGTCCCCATTCCCCATGCTTTTCTACAGCAAAACATAAGGTAATGTATGGGCATTGGGGAGGAGGGGATTTGAGGGAGAGGCACCAAATTTGCAGGGCAGCTACAGGAACCACTCCCCCACAGAACCCCCAAATTCCAAAAAAAACATGTAACATTCAATAAAAATGTAATAGGACTAAGATTACAAAAAAATTGCTTCTCGTCTGAGGGTTGTTTTAAGAATACCTTAAGCTATGTATGTCCAATGGCTTGTTTTACTAATGTTGTTTTTATACTAATTTTATTACCTTAATTGTAAGCCACCTTGAGCAGACTTCTGATGAACCATTAACAAGCAAAAGGACTAAATAAAAGGAATAAAACATTTATTCTCCAATGAACTCCCCATTAGATAACAGAGCCCTGAAACAATAATTCTGAAATTTTCAATTTAGAACCAAATTCTTCCTCCTTTAACAGTTTCAAAGTTTTTCCAGTGTAACTTCTTGAATCATTCTATTATTTGGAAGCTTTATTCCATTTATAAAAAGGTCAATCTGAACAGTTCTGTGTTACACAGTGTGGGAGCCTTCATGACTTCCTCAGGCAGGCCATTCTACAATGAGGGAGCCACAGCAGAGAATGCAAATATACATGTGGCTATTGATTTTACCCACTTACAGAGTGGTAGCTTCAGCAGGCTTTGCTCAGAAGATGTTCAAAGCCATTACAGTAGAGCATAGCAGGAGATGCAATCCTGAACATGTGAAGGCCAAAGGCCACGAAGGCCATGATAACAAATGCCTTGGACTAACTAACAGGCAACCAATGAGTAGAATGAGTAATATGTGTATGTATATTATATGCATGCAGGCCTCATTTTTGGCAGGAGCTCACAGGAGCAGAGCTCCAGAACCTCTAAATTTTATTGTGCTCTTTCTTTCTTACCTCCCTACCCCCCCAAAAAAATACTCGCATCTGGGCTCCATTGTTAACTCCCCTGTAAGAATTTTGCTGGACTCCAAGATTTGACCAACTTTCTAATATCCCCCCCCCCTAAAAATATTGGGAAATAACCAAAACATAGAAAGCAGAGAGATGGAAATCTTTATCATGCCACTGTGGCCACATAGGAGAAAGTAAGGTTTTATTATGACAATTCTAATTCAAGAAGCATTTTAAGGAAGATGCTGAGCTGATATAATTTAGTACACCTTCGGGTGATGCCAGGGGTGTGTGGCATATTCAAATGAGTTATGCA